>NC_086445.1:42578798-43178798 GCF_028390025.1 Pseudophryne corroboree | reverse complement strand
ACCCTGACGCACTTAGCTTCTTTGGGTTTGTATGGCATTAGCCGCTGGTACCTTCTCCTGTCGTGAGAATGTGGTTATCTGTGGCTACTAACTACTGTCGTCTCTTTACCTGCTACTGCATTGGACTGGTTAACAAAACTGAGCTCCAGTACCTGGAGGCGGGGATATAGAGGAGGCGGTGCAGTGCATCCTGGGAACAGTCAAAGGTTTAGCCTGTTGGTGCCCCGGATCAAGATCCAACTCTACACCCCGATGTTATTCCCTGTGGAATCCATTGTACCTCGCAGAAAGAGATTTAACAATGGTAAGTCTTACCATAAATCTCCTTTTCTCTTACGTCCTAGGGGATACTGGGAATCCATTTAGTACCATGAGGAAGTACCAAAGCTCCCAAACCGGGTGGGAGAGTGCTGAGATTCCTGCAGAACTGATTGACCACACTGAAGGTCCTAAGAGGCCAAAGCATCGAACTTGTAAAACTTAGCAAACGTGTTTGAACCTGATCAAGTAGCCGCTCGGCAGAGCTGTAAAGCCGAAACACCCGGGCAGCTGCCCAAGAAGAACCCACCGACCTAGTAGAGTGGGCCTGTACAGATTTTGGAACCGGCAAGCCTGCCGTGGAATAAGCATGCTGGATAGTTAGCCTGATCCAGCGTGCAATTGACTGCTTTGAAGGACACCCAATTTTATTGGGATCATAGAGAACGAACATCGAGTCCGATTTCCTGCGACAAGCTGTTCTCTTTACATACACCTTCAAAGCCCTCACAACATCCAGAGACTTTGAAGTAGCAGAGGTGTCTGTAACAACTGGAACTACAATAGGGTGGTTGATGAGAAACGCAGATACCACCTTAGGAAGAACTTACTGATGAGTTCTGAGTTCAGCTCTGTCCTCATGGAAAATTAAGTAGGGGCTCTTGTGAGACAACGCCCCTAACTCCGACACACGTCTTGCTGAAGCCAAGGCCAACAGCATGACAGTCTTCCACATAAGGTACTTTACGTCTACCTCCTGCAACAGTTCAAACCAGTCCGATTGGAGGAACTGCAGCACCAAATTGAGATCCCACAGCCAAGATATCAAAGGAGTGGCTCCAGGACAACTCTGTGAATGTCATTGAGTGGCCCAGCCAGAGCCCAGACTTGAATCCCATTGAACATCTCTGGAGAGATCTGAAAATGGCTGTGCACCGACGCTTCCCATCCAACCTAATGGAGCTTGAGAGGTGCTGCAAAGAGGAATGGGCGAAACTGCCCAAAGATAGGTGTGCCAAGCTTGTGGCATCATATTCAAAAAGACTTGAGGCTGTAATTGCTGCCAAAGGTGCATCAACAAAATATTGAGCAAAGGCTGTGATTTCTTAGTTTTTTTATTTTTAAGAAATCTGCAAAAATCTCAAAAAAACTTTTTTCACGTTGTCATTATAGAGTATTGTGTGTAGAATTTTGAAAAATGAGTTTATTCCAGTTTGAAATAAGGCTGTAACATAACAAAATGTGGAAAAAGTTAAGGGCTGTGAAATTGAATACTTTTCGGATGCACTGTACTGCTGCACCTGTGTATAATGCCCACATTATTATTATTATTATTATTATTATTATTATTATTATTATTATTATTAATAGCAGTTTCTTATATAGCACAGCAAATTCGGTTGCGCTTTACAACTGGATATAATGATAAGACAAGACTGGGTAATAAACTGTCATAGAGGTAGGAAGGCCCTGCTCGCAAGCTTACAATCTATGGGGAAATAGCACCTACCCTTGTGTATGAATGCCTTTCTCATAGTTGCAATGATGAAACAGGGTCAGGAGGAAGGGAAAGTGAAGAAATAGAAAATATGTGGAGGATATGTGTGGACTGTACAGTGGGGATGTAATTGGTAGTGATGAGCGGGTTCGGTTCCTCGGAATCCGAACCCCCATGAACTTCACCCTTTTTACACGGGTCCGAGGCAGACTCGGATCCTCCCGCCTTGCTCGGTTAACCCGAGCGCGCCCGAACGTCATCATCCCGCTGTCGGATTCTCGCGAGATTCGGATTCTATATAAGGAGCCGCGCGTCGCCGCCATTTTTCACTCGTGCATTGGAAATGATAGTGAGAGGACGTGGCTGGCGTCCTCTCACTTTGTTTCAGGGGGCTGCAGTGCAAATATCTTTATTCTGGGGACCAGCAGTATTATAGGAGGAGTACAGTGCAGAGTTTTGCTGACCAGTGACCACCAATATTATACGTTCTCTGCCTGAAAAACGCTCCATATCTGTGCTCAGTGTGCTGCATATATCTGTGCTCACACTGCTTTATTGTGGGGACTGGGGACCAGCAGTATTATATAGGAGGAGTACAGTGCAGAGTTTTGCTGACCAGTGACCACCAGTATACGTTGTCTGCCTGAAAAACGCTCCATATCTGTGCTCAGTGTGCTGCATATATCTGTGCTCACACTGCTTTATTGTGGGGACTGGGGACCAGCAGTATTATATAGGAGGAGTACAGTGCAGAGTTTTGCTGACCAGTGACCACCAGTATTATACGTTGTCTGCCTGAAAAACGCTCCATAACTGTGCTCAGTGTGCTGCATATATCTGTGCTCACACTGCTTTATTGTGGGGACTGGGGACCAGCAGTATTATATAGGAGGAGTACAGTGCTGAGTTTTGCTGACCAGTGACCACCAGTATACGTTGTCTGCCTGAAAAACGCTCCATATCTGTGCTAAGTGTGCTGCATATATCTGTGCTCACACTGCTTTATTGTGGGGACTGGGGACCAGCAGTATTATATAGGAGGAGTACAGTGCAGAGTTTTGCTGACCAGTGACCACCAGTATTATACGTTCTCTGCCTGAAAAACGCTCCATATCTGTGCTCAGTGTGCTGCATATATCTGTGCTCACACTGCTTTATTGTGGGGACTGGGGACCAGCAGTATTATATAGGAGGAGTACAGTGCAGAGTTTTGCTGACCAGTGACCACCAGTATTATACGTTCTCTGCCTGAAAAACGCTCCATATCTGTGCTGCATTGTAGTATATAGTAGGAGTACAGTGCATAATTTTGCTGACCACCAGTATATAATATATAGGAGTACGGTACAGAAGGCCACTGCTCTACCTACCTCTGTGTCGTCAAGTATACTATCCATCCATACCTGTGGTGCATTTCAGTTTTGCACAGTTTGCTGACCACCAGTATATAATATATAGCAGTACGGTACAGTAAGCCACTGCTCTACCTACCTCTGTGTCGTCAAGTATACTATCCATCCATACCTGTGGTGCATTTCAGTTTTGCACAGTTTGCTGACCACCAGTATATAATATATAGCAGTACGGTACAGTAGGCCACTGCTTTATCTACCTCTGTGTCGTCAAGTATACTATCCATCCATACCTGTGGTGCATTTCAGTTTTGCACAGTTTGCTGACCACCAGTATATAATATATAGCGGTACGGTACAGTAGGCCACTGCTCTACCTACCTCTGTGTCGTCAAGTATACTATCCATCCACACCTGTGGTGCATTTCAGTTGTGCGCAGTATATATAGTAGTAGGCCATTGCTATTGATACTGGCATATAATTCAACACATTAAAAAATGGAGAACAAAAATGTGGAAGGTAAAATAGGGAAAGATCAAGATCCACTTCCACCTCATGCTGAAGCTGCTGCCACTAGTCATTGCCGAGACGATGAAATGCCATCAACGTCGTCTGCCAAGGCCGATGCCCAATGTCATAGTAGAGAGCATGTAAAATCCAAAACACAAAAGTTCAGTAAAATGAGCCAAAAATCAAAATTAAAAGCGTCTGAGGAGAAGCGTAAACTTGCCAATATGCCATTTACGACACGGAGTGGCAAGGAACGGCTGAGGCCCTGGCCTATGTTCATGGCTAGTGGTTCAGCTTCACATGAGGATGGAAGCACTCATCCTCTCGCTAGAAAAATGAAAAGACTTAAGCTGGCAAAAGCACAGCAAAGAACTGTGCGTTCTTCTAAATCACAAATCCCCAAGGAGACTCCAATTGTGTCGGGTGCGATGCCTGACCTTCCCAACACTGGACGGGAAGAGCTTGCGCCTTCCACCATTTGCACGCCCCCTGCAAGTGCTGGAAGGAGCACCCGCAGTCCAGTTCCTGATAGTCAAATTGAAGATGTCACTGTTGAAGTACACCAGGATGAGGATATGGGTGTTGCTGGCGCTGGGGAGGAAATTGACAAGGAGGATTCTGATGGTGAGGTGGTTTGTTTAAGTTAGGCACCCAGGGAGACACCTGTTGTCCGTGGGACGAATATGGCCATTGACATGCCTAGTCAAATTACAAAAAAAATCACCTCTTCGGTGTGGAATTATTTTAACACAAATGCGGACAACAGGTGTCAAGCCGTGTGTTGCCTTTGTCAAGCTGTAATAAGTAGGGGTAAGGACGTTAACCACCTCGGAACATCCTCCCTTATACGTCACCTGCAGCGCATTCATCATAAGTCAGTGACAAGTTCAAAAACTTTGGATGACAGCGGAAGCAGTCCACTGACCACTAAATCCCTTCCTCTTGTAACCAAGCTCCTGCAAACCACACCACCAACTCCCTCAGTGTCAATTTCCTCCTTACACAGGAAAGCCAATAGTCCTGCAGGCCATGTCACTGGCAAGTCTGACGAGTCCTCTCCTGCCTGGGATTCCTCCGATGCATCCTTGAGTGTAACGCCTCCTGCTGCTGGCGCTGCTGTTGTTGCTGCTGGGAGTCGATCGTCATCCCAGAGGGGAAGTCGGAAGACCACTTGTACTACTTCCAGTAAGCAATTGACTGTCCAACAGTCCTTTGCGAGGAAGATGAAATATCACAGCAGTCATCCTGCTGCAAAGCGGATAACTCAGGCCTTGGCAGCCTGGGCGGTGAGAAACGTGTTTCCGTTATCCACCGTTAATTCACAGGCAACTACAGACTTGATTGAGGTACTGTGTCCCCGGTACCAAATACCATCTAGGTTCCATTTCTCTAGGCAGGCGATACCGAAAATGTGCACAGACTTCAGAAAAAGAGTCACCAGTGTCCTAAAAAATGCAGTTGTACCCAATGTCCACTTAACCACGGACATGTGGACAAGTGGAGCAGGGCAGACTCAGGATTATATGACTGTGACAGCCCACTGGGTAGATGTATTGCCTCCCGCAGCAAGAACAGCAGCGGCGGCACCAGTAGCAGCATCTCGCAAACGCCAACTCGTTCCTAGGCAGGCTATGCTTTGTATCACCGCTTTCCAGAAGAGGCACACAGCTGACAACCTCTTACGGAAACTGAGGAACATCATCGCAGAATGGCTTACCCCAAATGGACTCTCCTGGGGATTTGTGACATCGGACAACGCCAGCAATATTGTGCGTGCATTACATCTGGGCAAATTCCAGCACGTCCCATGTTTTGCACATACATTGAATTTGGTGGTGCAGAATTATTTTAAAAACGACAGGGGCGTGCAAGAGATGCTGTCGGTGACCCGAAGAATTGCGGGCCACTTTCGGCATTCAGCCACTGCGTGCTGAAGACTGGAGCACCAGCAAACACTCCTGAACCTGCCCTGCCATCATCTGAAGCAAGAGGTGGTAACGAGGTGGAATTCAACCCTCTATATGCTTCAGAGGATGGAGGAGCAGCAAAAGGCCATTCAAGCCTATACATCTGCCTACGATATAGGCAAAGGAGGGGGAATGCACCTGACTCAAGCGCAGTGGAGAATGATTTCAACGTTGTGCAAGGTTCTGCAACCCTTTGAACTTGCCACACGTGAAGTCAGTTCAGACACTGCCAGCCTGAGTCAGGTCATTCCCTTCATCAGGCTTTTGCAGAAGAAGCTGGAGACATTGAAGGAGGAGCTAAAACAGAGCGATTCCGCTAGGCATGTGGGACTTGTGGATGGAGCCCTTCATACGCTTAACCAGGATTCACGGGTGATCAATCTGTTGAAATCAGAGCACTACATTTTGGCCACTGTGCTCGATCCTAGATTTAAAACCTACGTTGTATCTCTCTTTCCGGCAGACGCAAGTCTGCAGGGGTTCAAAGACCTGCTGGTGAGAAAATTGCCAAGTCAAGCGGAACGTGACCCGCCAACAGCTCCTCCTTCACATTCTCCCGCAACTGGGGGAGCGAGAAAAAGGCTAAGAATTCCGAGCCCACCCGCTGGCGGTGATGCAGGGCAGTCTGGAGCGAGTGCTGACATCTGGTCCGGACTGAAGGACCTGCCAACGATTACTGACATGTCATCTACTGTCACTGCATATGATTCTCTCACCATTTAAAGAATGGTGGAGGATTATATGAGTGACCGCATCCAAGTAGGCACGTCAGACAGTCCGTACGTATACTGGCAGGAAAAAGAGGCAATTTGGAGGCCCTTGCAGAAACTGGCTTTATTTTACCTAAGTTGCCCACCCTCCAGTGTGTACTCCGAAAGAGTGTTTAGTGCAGCCGCTCACCTTGTCTGCAATCGGCGTACGAGGTTACTTCCAGAAAATGTGGAGAAGATGATGTTCATCAAAATGAATTATAATCAATTCCTCCGTGGAGACATTCACCAGCAATTGCCTCCAGAAAGAACACAGGGACCTGAGATGGTGGATTCCAGTGGGGACGAATTAATAATCTGTGAGGAGGGGGATGTACACAGTGAAAGGGGTGAGGAATCGGACGATGAGGAGGAGGTGGACATCTTGCCTCTGTAGAGCCAGTTTGTGCAAGGAGAGATTGATTGCTTCTTTTTTGGTGGGGGCCCAAACCAACCAGTCATTTCAGTCACAGTTGTGTGGCAGACCCTGTTGCTGAAATGATGGGTTTGTTAAAGTGTGCATGTCCTGTTTATACAACATAAGGGTGGGTGGGAGGGCCCAAGGACAATTCCATCTTGCACCTCTTTTTTCTTTCATTTTTCTTTGCATCATGTGCTGTTTGGGGACTATTTTTTTGAAGTGCCATCCTGCCTGACACTGCAGTGCCACTCCTAGATGGGCCAGGTGTTTGTTTCGGCCACTTGTGTCGCTTAGCTTAGCCATCCAGCGACCTTGGTGCACCTCTTTTTTTCTTTGCATCGTGTGCTGTTTGGGGACTATTTTTTTGAACTGCCATCCTGTCTGACACTGCAGTGCCACTCCTAGATGGGCCAGGTGTTTGTGTCGGCCACTTGGGTCGCTTAGCTTCAGGGAGGTTTTATTATTGGCCGGTGGAAATATAATTAGCTCTGTTTTGGAAATATTAAGTTTGAGGTGGCGAGATGACATCAAAGATGAAATGGCAGAGAGGCATTCAGTGACCCTGACCAATACAGATACTAATAAATCTGGAGAACATAGGTAGATTTGAGTATCATCTGCGTACATATTATACTGAAATCCAAAAGAGCTGATTAGTTTACCAAGAGATGAGGTATACAGTAGATTAAGAAAAGCAGAGGACCTAAGACTGAACCTTGCGGTACTCCAACTCACTGGAGTAACTATCACCCCTGCAGCCACTGCAGAGGCGCCGCTGAATAGAGCTGCATGTGAGGCCGGGAAGGAGGGTGCAGCGCTTGCCTCGTCTGTGTCTCCGGTGGCGGCGTGTCTGTCAAATGAAGCGCAGGTTCGTGAGTCAATCAGAGCTCGGGAACCGGCAGCCAATCAGGAGCCGCAGCTGCCGGTCCACGGGCTCTGATTGGCTCACGAACTGGCGCTTCATTTGACAGACACGCGGCCGCCGGATACACAGGAGAGGCGTGCGCTGCCCACTCCTTCCCGGACTCACACACAGTCAGCACAGCAGCGGTAAGAGGGTGGAGTGTGTGCAGCTGGCACTGGGGGGGGGGGGTATATGTGGCACTGGGGGCATATGTGTATCTGACACTGGGGGGGCATATTTGACACTGGGGCATATGTGTATCTGGCACTGGGGGCATTTTTGGCATGAGGGGCATATGTGTAGCTGGCACTTGGTGGCATATGTGGCAATCGGGCATATGTGTATCTGGTACTGGTGGGGCATATGTGTATCTGGCACTGGGGTGGCATATTTGACACTGGGGGCATGTGTGAAGCTGGCACGTGGGGGGCATATGTGGCAATCAGGGCATATGTGTATCTGGTACTGTGGGGTCATATGTGATTCTGGCACTATGGGGGCATATTTTTATCTGGCACTGTGGGGGGAATATCTGGCACTGGGGGCATATGTGGCACTGGGGACATACCCCTAACAACAAGCATTACCCCCTGGGAACAAACATGACACCCAGCTCATGAAATCCCTGGCAACAAGCATTACCCCCTAGCAATGAGCATGACACCCAGTGCATGAAACCCCTGGCAAGGAATATTACACCTTGGCAACGAGCTTCACAGCCAGCACATGAAACCCCTGGCAACAAGCATAACACCCAGCGCATGAAACTCCTGGCAATGAGCATGACACCCTGAGCATGAAATCCCCTGGCACAGTGCATGGAACCAAGAGCATGAAACCCCTGGCAATGAGCAGGTAATTTAAAATAAGATTTTACTTACCGATAAATCTATTTCTCATAGTCCGTAGTGGATGCTGGGGACTCCGTCAGGACCATGGGGAATAGCGGCTCCGCAGGAGACAGGGCACAAAAGCAAGCTTTTAGGATCACATGGTGTGTACTGGCTCCTCCCCCTATGACCCTCCTCCAAGCCTCAGTTAGGTACTGTGCCCGGACGAGCGTACACAATAAGGAAGGATCTTGAATCCCGGGTAAGACTCATACCAGCCACACCAATCACACCGTACAACTTGTGATTTGAACCCAGTTAACAGTATGATAACAATGAAGAAGCCTCTAAAAAAGATGGCTCACAACAATAATAACCCGATTTTTTGTAACAATAACTATGTACAAGTAATGCAGACAATCCGCACTTGGGATGGGCGCCCAGCATCCACTACGGACTATGAGAAATAGATTTATCGGTAAGTAAAATCTTATTTTCTCTAACGTCCTAGTGGATGCTGGGGACTCCGTCAGGACCATGGGGATTATACCAAAGCTCCCAAATGGGCGGGAGAGTGCGGATGACTCTGCAGCACCGAATGAGAGAACTCCAGGTCCTCCTCAGCCAGGGTATCAAATTTGTAGAATTTTGCAAACGTGTTTGCCCCTGACCAAGTAGCTGCTCGGCAAAGTTGTAAAGCCGAGACCCCTCGGGCAGCCGCCCAAGATGAGCCCACCTTCCTTGTGGAATGGGCATTTACAGATTTTGGCTGTGGCAGGCCTGCCACAGAATGTGCAAGCTGAATTGTACTACAAATCCAACGAGCAATAGTCTGCTTAGAAGCAGGAGCACCCAGCTTTTTGGGTGCCTACAATATAAACAGCAAGTCAGACTTTCTGACTCCAGCCGTCCTGGAATTATATATATATATATATATATATTTTCAGGGCCCTGACAACGTCTAGCAACTTGGAGTCCTCCAAGTCCCTAGTAGCCGCAGGCACCACAATAGGTTGTTTCAGGTGAAACGCTGACACCACCTTAGGAAGAAACTGGGGACGAGTCCGCAGTTCTGCCCTGTCCGAATGGAAAATCAAATATGGGCTTTTGTAAGACAAAGCCGCCAATTTTGACAATCGCCTGGCCGAGGCCAGGGCCAACAGCATGGTCACTTTCCATGTGAGATATTTCAAATCCACAGATTTGAGTGGTTCAAACCAATATGATTTGAGGAATCCCAACACTACGTTGAGATCCCACGGTGCCACTGGAGGCACACAAGGGCTGTATATGCAATACTCCCTTGACAAACGTCTGGACTTCAGGAACTGAAGCCAATTCTTTCTGGAAGAAAATCTATAGGGCCGAAATTTGAACCTTAATGGACCCCAATTTGAGGCTCATAGACACTCCTGTTTGCAGGAAGTGCAGAAATCGACCTAGTTGAAATTTTTTCGTGGGGCCTTCCTGGCCTCACCCACGCAACATATTTTTACCACATGCGGTGATAACGTTGTGCGGTCACCTCCTTCCTGGCTTTGACCAGGGTAGGTATGACCTCTTCCGGAATGCCTTTTCCCTTAGGATCCGGCGTTCAAACCGCCATGCCGTCAAACGCAGTCGCGGTAAGTCTTGGAACAGACAAGGTCCCTGCTGGAGCAGGTCCTTTCTTAAAGGCCGATGCCACGGTTCCTCTTGGAACAGACATGGTACTTGCTGAAAGCAAATCCCTTCTTAGCTCCCGAGGCCATTAGTCCTCTGTGAGCATCTCTTGAAGTTCCGGTTACCAAGTCCCTCTTGGCCAATCCGGAGCCACGAGTATAGTTCTTACTCCTCTATGTCTTATAATTCTCAATACCTTGGTTATGAGAAGCAGAGGAGGGAACACATACACCGACTGTTACACCCACGGTGTTACCAGGACGTCCACAGCTATCGCCTGAAGGTCTCGTGACCTGGCGCAATACCTGTCCCATTTTTTGTTCGGGCGGGACGCCATCATGTCCACCTTTGGTCTTTCCCAACGGTTCACAATCATGCGGAAAACTTCCCGATGAAGTTCCCACTCTCCCGGGTGGAGGTCGTGCCTGCTGAGGAAGTCTGCTTCCCAGTCGTCCACTCCCGGAATGAACACTGCTGACAGTGCTATCACATGATTTTCCGCCTAGCGAAAAATCCTTGCAGTTTTGCCACTGCCCTCCTGCTTCTTGTGCCGCCCTTTCTGTTTACGTGGGCGACTGCCGTGATGTTATCCCACTGGATCAATACCGGCTGACCTTGAAGCAGAGGTCTTGCTAAGCTTAGAGCATTATAAATTTGCTCTTAGCTCCAGTATATTTATGTGGAGAGAATTCTCCAGACTTGATCACACTCCTTGTGTGACTGCTCCCCAGCCTCTCAGGCTGGCCTCCGTGGTCACCAGCATCCAATCCTGAATGCCGAATCTGCGGCCCTCTAGAAGATGAGCACTCTGTAATCACCACAGGAGAGACACCCTTGTCCTTGGATATAGGGTTATCCGCTGATGCATCTGAAGATGCGATCCGGACCATTTGTCCAGCAGATCCCACTGAAGAGTTCTTGCGTGAAATCTGCCGAATGGAAGCGCTTCGTAATAAGCCACCATTTTTACCAGGACTCTTGTGCAATGATGCACTGACACTTTTCCTGGTTTTAGGAGGATCCCGATTAGCTCGGATAACTCCCTGGCTTTCTCCTCTGGGAGAAACACCTTTTCCTGGACTGTGTCCAGAATCATCCCTAGGACCAGCAGACGTGTCGTCGGAACAACTGCGGTTTTGGAATATTTAGAATCCACCCGTGCTGTCGTAGAACTACTTGAGATAGTGCTACTCCGACCTCCAACTGTTCTCTGGACCTTGTTCTTATTAGGAGGTCGTCCATTTTCTTTGAAGACGAATCCTCCTTTCGGTCATTACCTTGGTAAGGACCCGGGGTGCCTTGGACAAACCAACGGCATCGTCTTGAAACTGATAGTGACAGTTCTGTACCACGAACCTGAGGTACCCTTGGTGAGAAAAGGCAAATTTTGGGACATGGAGGTAAGCATCCCTGATGTCCCGGGACACCATATAGTCCCCTTGTTCTTTGCTATCACTGCTCTGAGTGACTCCATCTGGATTTGAACCCTTGCAAGTGTTCAAATTTTTCAGATTTAGAATAGGTCTCACCTAGCCTTCAGTACCACCATATAGTGTGGAGTAATACCCCTTTCCTTGTTGTCGGAGGGGTAATTTTATTATCACCTGCTGGGAATACAGCTTGTGAATTGTTTTCAATACTGCCTCCCTGTCGGAGGGAGACATTGGTACAGCAGACTACAGGAACCTGCGAGGGGGGAAACCTCTCGACATTCCAATCTGTACCCCTTGGATACTACTTGTAGGATCCAGGGGTCCTGTACGGTCCCAGCGTCATGCTGAGAACTTGGTAGAAGCGGTGGAGGGCTTCTGAATGGGCTGCCTGCTGCAGTCTTCTTCCCTTTCCTCTATCCCTGGGCAGATATGACTCTTATAGGGACGAAAGGACTGAGGCTGAAAAGACGGTGTCTTTTTCTGCAGAGATGTGACTTAGGGTAAAAAACGGTGGATTTTCCAGCAGTTGCCCTGGCCACCAGGTCCCATGGACCGACCCCAAATAACTCCTCCCCTTTATACGGCAATACATCTTTGTGCCGTTTGGAATCTGCATCACCTGACCACTGTCGTGTCCATAAACATCTTCTTGCAGATATGGACATCGCATTTACTCTTGATGCCAGGGTGCAAATATCCCTCTGCGCATCTCGCATATATAGAAATGCATCCTTTAAATGCTCTATAGTCAATAAAATACTGTCCCTGTCAAAGGCATCAATATTTTTAGTCAGGGAATCCGACCAAGCCACCTCAGCTCTGCACATCCAGGCTGAGGCGATCGCTGGTCGCAGTATAACACCAGCATGTGTGTGTATACTTTTTAGGATATTTTTCAGCCTCCTATCAGCTGGCTCCTTAAGTACGGCCCTATCCGTAGATGGTACCGCCACTTGTTCTGATAAGCGTGTGAGCGCCTTATCCACCCTGAGGGGTGTTTCCCACCGCGCCTTAACTTCTGGCGGGAAAGGGTATACCGCCAATAATTTTCTATCGGGGGAAACCCACGCATCATCACACACTTCATTTAATTTATCTGATTCAGGAAAAATTACAGGTAGTTTTTTCACCTCACACATAATACCCTTTTTTGTGGTACTTGGAGTATCAGAAATATGTAACACCTCCTTCATTGCCCTTAACGTGTGGCCCTAAAAGAAAATACGTTTGTTTCTTCACCGTCGACACTGAAATCAGTGTCCGTGTCTGGGTCTGTGTCGACCGACTGAGGTAAATGGGCATTTTACAGCCCCTGACGGTGTTTGAGACGCCTAGACAGATACTAATTTGTTCGCCGGCCCTCTCATGTCGTCAACCGGCTTGCAGCGTGTTGACATTGTCACGTAATTTCCATAAATAAGCCATCCATTCCGGTGTCGACTCCCTAGAGAGTGACATCACCATTACAGGCAATTTGCTCCGCCTCCTCACCAATATTTTCCTCATACATGTCGACACACACGTACCGACATACAGCACACACATAGGGAATGCTCTGATAGAGGACAGGACCCACTAGCCCTTTGGGGAGACAGAGGGAGAGTTTGCCAGCACACACCAAAACGCTATAATTATCCAGGGACAACCTTTATATAAGTGTTCCTTTTATAGCATTTTAATATATATACATATCGCCAAATCAGTGCCCCCCCTCTCTGTTTTAACCCTGTTTCTGTAGTGCAGTGCAGGGGAGATCATGGGAGCCTTCCCACCAGCCTTTCTGTGAGGGAAAATGGCGCTGTGTGCTGAGGAGAATAGGCCCCGCCCCCTTTTCGGCGGGCTTCTTCTCCGGAGTTTTAGATATCTGGCAGGGGTTAAATACATCCATATAGCCTCAAGGGCTATATGTGATGTATTTTTCGCCATACAGGTATTATACATTGCTGCCCAGGGCGCCCCCCCCCAGCGCCCTGCACCCTCCGTGACCGCTGTGTGAAGTGTGCTGACAACAATGGCGCACAGCTGCAGTGCTGTGCGCTACCTGATGAAGACTGAGAGTCTTCTGCCGCCTGGTTCCGGACCTCTTCATCTTCAGCATTTGCAAGGGGGGTCGGCGGCGCGGCTCCGGGACGAACCCCAGGGCGAGCCCTGTGTTCCGACTCCCTCTGGAGCTATGTCCAGTAGCCTAAGAATCCAATCCATCCTGCACGCAGGTGAGTTGAAAATCTCTCCCCTAAGTCCCTCGATGCAGTGAGCCTGTTGCCAGCAGGACTCACTGAAAATAAAGAACCTAAAAACTTTTTCTAAGCAACTCTTTAAGAGAGCCACCTAGATTGCACCCTTCTCGGCCGGGCACAAAAACCTAACTGAGGCTTGGAGGAGGGTCATAGGGGGAGGAGCCAGTACACACCATGTGATCCTAAAAGCTTGCTTTTGTGCCCTGTCTCCTGCGGAGCCGCTATTCCCCATGGTCCTGACGGAGTCCCCAGCATCCACTAGGACGTTAGAGAAAAGTAATTGGATGCCTTACTGTAGGGCTTAAAGTGTAATGGGCATTGCGGTGTGTGGCATAATGTATCATGGACATTGCGGTGTGTGTCCTAATGTGTCACAGGCATTACGGTGTGTGGCATACTATATCACAGGCGTTGTGGTATGTGCTATAATGTATCAGGTGCACTGCAGTGTATGGCATAATGTATAATGGGCATTGTGATGTGTGACATAATGTGTCACAGGCATGACGGTGTGGGGTGTACTGTATCACAGGCATTGTATGTGCTATAATGTCTCGGGCATTGCAGTGTGTAGCATAATGTATAACAGGCATTGCGAAGCATGGCATAACGGGCTAGATGCATCATCGCTTGGAAAGTGATAAACTGGAGAGTGAAAAAGTAACAGCCAATCAGCTCCTAACTGCCATTTTTCAAACACAGTCTGTGACATGGCAGTTAGGAGCTGATTGGCTGGTACTTTTTCACTCTCCATTTTATCACTTTCCAAGCGATGATGCATCTGGCCCAATGTGTCACAGGCATTGTGATGTGTGGCATAATGTGTCGGGTGCATTACGGTGTGTGGCATATTGTGTAATGGGCATTATTGTGTGTGGCATAATGTCTAAGGGCCATTGCAGTATGTGGCATGATCTATACTGAGCATTACTATAAGGAGGAAAAATGACAAATAATGTAAGGGGCATGAATCAGGATTATTTTATTCCCTGTGGTGGCCAACGTCTGGGCGTGCAGGTTGCAAAACTGGGGTATAAGGTAGTCTTTTCCTGCAATGCCACGCCCCTTTCAGCAAAGCCACACCCATTTCAGCAAGGCCACATCCCTTTTTGTGGCGCATGGAGATTCATTACTTTTCTAGTGCCAATTGGGGGGGGGGCAGAGAATGTTTTGGCTTGGAGAGAAAAAATAAGAATTTACTTACCGATAATTCTATTTCTCGGAGTCCGTAGTGGATGCTGGGGTTCCTGAAAGGACCATGGGGAATAGCGGCTCCGCAGGAGACAGGGCACAAAAAGTAAAGCTTTACGATCAGGTGGTGTGTACTGGCTCCTCCCCCTATGACCCTCCTCCAAGCCTCAGTTAGGTACTGTGCCCGGACGAGCGTACACAATAAGGAAGGATTTTGAATCCCGGGTAAGACTCATACCAGCCACACCAATCACACTGTACAACCTGTGATCTGAACCCAGTTAACAGTATGATAACAGCGGAGCCTCTGAAAAGATGGCTCACAACAATAATAACCCGATTTTTGTAACTATGTACAAGTATTGCAGACAATCCGCACTTGGGATGGGCGCCCAGCATCCACTACGGACTCCGAGAAATAGAATTATCGGTAAGTAAATTCTTATTTTCTCTATCGTCCTAGTGGATGCTGGGGTTCCTGAAAGGACCATGGGGATAATACCAAAGCTCCCAAACGGGCGGGAGAGTGCGGATGACTCTGCAGCACCGAATGAGAGAACTCCAGGTCCTCCTTAGCCAGGGTATCAAATTTGTAGGATTTTACAAACGTGTTTGCCCCTGACTAAATAACCGCTCGGCAAAGTTGTAAAGCCGAGACCCCTCGGGCAGCCGCCCAAGATGAGCCCACCTTCCTTGTGGAATGGGCATTTACATATTTTGGCTGTGGCAGGCCTGCCACAGAATGTGCAAGCTGAATTGTATTACACATCCAACTAGCAATAGTCTGCTTAGAAGCAAGAGCACCCAGTTTGTTGGGTGCATACAGGATAACAGCAAGTCAGTTTTCCTGACTCCAGCCGTCCTGGAACATATTTTCAGGGCCCTGACAACATCTAGCAACTTGGAGTCCTCCAAGTCCCTAGTAGGTGCAAGGCACCACAATAAGCTGGTTCAGGTGAAACACTGACACCACCTTAGGGAGAGAACTGGGGACGAGTCCGCAGCTCTGCCCTGTCCGAATGGACAAACAGAAATGGGCTTTTTTTGAGAAAAAACCACCAATTTGACACTCGCCTGGTCCAGGCCAGGGCCAAGAGCATGGTCACTTTTCATGTGAGATGCTTCAAATCCACAGATTTGACTGGTTTTAAACCAATGTGATTTGAGGAATCCCAGAACTACGTTGAGATCCCACAGTGCCACTGGAGGCACAAAAGGGGGTTGTATATGCAATACTCCCTTGACAAACTTCTGGACTTCAGGAACTGAAGCCAATTCTTTCTGGAAGAAAATCGACAGGGCCGAAATTTGAACCTTAATGGACCCCAATTTGCGGCCCATAGACACTCCTGTTTGCAGGAAATGCAGGAAACGACCGAGTTGAAATTTCTTTGTGGGGCCATCCTGGCCTCACACCACGCAACATATTTTCGCCACATGTGGTGATAATGTTGTGCGGTCACCTCCTTTCTGGCTTTGACCAGGGTAGGAATGACCTCTTCCGGAATGCCTTTTTCCCTTAGGATCCGGCGTTCCACCGCCATGCCGACAAACGCAGCTGCGGTAAGTCTTGGAACAGACATGGTACTTGCTGAAGCAAATCCCTTCTTAGCAGCAGAGGCCATAAGACCTCTGTAAGCATCTCTTGAAGTTCCGGGTACCAAGTCCTTCTTGGCCAATCCGGAGCCATGAGTATAGTTCTTACTCCTCTACGTCTTATAATTCTCAGCACCTTAGGTATGAGAAGCAGAGGAGGGAACACATACACCGACTGGTACACCCACGGTGTTACCAGAACGTCCACAGCTATTGCCTGAGGGTCTCTTGACCTGGCGCAATACCTGTCCCGTTTTTTGTTCAGACGGGACGCCATCATGTCCACCTTTGGTATTTCCCAACGGTTTACAATCATGTGGAAAAAACTTCCCGATGAAGTTTCCACTCTCCCGGGTGGAGGTCGTGCCTGCTGAGGAAGTCTGCTTCCCAGTTTCCATTCCCGGGATGAAACACTGCTGACAGTGCTATCACATGATTTTCCGCCCAGCGAAAAGTCCTTGCAGTTTTTGCCATTGCCCTCCTGCTTCTTGTGTCGCCCTGTCTGTTTACGTGGGCGACTGCCGTGATGTTTTTCCCACTGGATCAATACCGGCTGACCTTGAAGCAGAGGTCTTGCTAAGCTTAGAGCATTATAAATTTACCCTTAGCTCCAGTATATTTATGTGGAGAAAAGTCTCCAGACTTGATCACACTCCCTGGAAATTTTTTCCTTGTGTGACTGCTCCCCAGCCTCTCGGGCTGGGCTCCGTGGTCACCAGCATCCAATCCTGAATGCCGAATCTGCGGCCCTCTAGAAGATGAGCACTCTATAACCACCACAGGAGAGACACCCTTGTCCTTGGATATAGGGTTATCCGCTGATGCATCTGAAGATGCGATCCGGACCGTTTGTCCAGCAGATCCCACTGAAAAGTTCTTGCGTGAAATCTGCCGAATGGAATTGCTTCGTAGGAAGCCACCATTTTTACCAGGACCCTTGTGCAATGATGCACTGTTTTTAGGAGGTTCCTGACTAGCTCGGATAACTCCCTGGCTTTCTCTACCGGGAGAAACACCTTTTTCTGGACTGTGTCCAGAATCATCCCTAGGCACAGCAGACGTGTCGTCGGGATCAGCTGCGATTTTGGAATATTTAGAATCCACCCGTGCTGTTGTAGCAGTATCCGAGATAGTGCTACTCCGACCTCCAACTGTTCCCTGGACTATGCCCTTATCAGGAGATCGTCCAAGTAAGGGATAATTAAGACGCCTTTTCTTCGAAGAAGAATCATCATTTCGGCCATTACCTTGGTAAAGACCCGGGGTGCCGTGGACAATCCAAACGGCAGCGTCTGAAACTGATAGTGACAGTTCTGCACCACGAACCTGAGGTACCCTTAGTGAGAAGGGCAAATTTGGGACATAGAGGTAAGCATCCCTGATGTCCCGGGACACTATATAGTCCCCTTCTTCCTGGTTCGTTATCACTGCTCTGAGTGACTCCATCTTGATTTGAACCTTTGTAAGTGTTCAAAAATTTTTTTAGAATAAGTCTCACCTAGCCTTCTGGCTTCAGTACCACAATATAGTGTGGAATAATACCCCTTTTCTTGTAGTAGGAGAGGTAATTTAATTATCACCTGCTGGGAATACAGCTTGTGAATTTTTTCCCATACTGCCTCCTTGTCGGAGGGAGACCTTGGTAAAGCAGACTTCAGGAGCCTGCGAAGGGGAAACGTCTCGACATTCCAATCTGTACCCCTGGGATACTACTTGTAGGATCCAGGGGTCCTGTACGGTCTCAGCGCCATGCTGAGAACTTGTCAGAAGCGGTGGAACGCTTCTGTTCCTGGGAATGGGCTGCCTGCTGCAGTCTTCTTCCCTTTCCTCTATCCCTGGGCAGATATGATCTTATAGGGACGAAAGGACTGAGGCTGAAAAGACGGTGTCTTTTTCTGCAGAGATGTGACTTAGGGTAAAAACGGTGGATTTTCCAGCAGTTGCCGTGGCCACCAGGTCCGATGGACCGACCCCAAATAACTCCTCTTCCTTTATACGGCAATACACCTTTGTGCCGTTTGGAATCTGCATCACCTGACCACTGTCGTGTCCATAACATCTTCTGGCAGATATGGACATCGCATTTACTCTTGATGCCAGAGTGCAAATATCCCTCTGTGCATCTCGCATATATAGAAATGCATCCTTTAAATGCTCTATAGTCAATAAAATACTGTCCCTGTCAAGGGTATCAATATTTTTAGTCAGGGAATCCGACCAAGCCACCCCAGCTCTGCACATCCAGGCTGAGGCGATCGCTGGTCGCAGTATAACACCAGTATGTGTGTATATACTTTTTATGATATTTTCCAGCCTCCTGTCAGCTGGTCCTTGAGGACGGCCCTATCTATAGACGGTACCGCCACTTGTTTTGATAAGCGTGTGAGCGCCTTAGCCACCCTAAGGGGTGTTTCCCAACGCGCCCTAACTTCTGGCGGGAAAGGGTATACCGCCCCTAATTTTCTATCGGGGGGAACCCACGCATCATCACACACTTTATTTAATTTATCTGATTCAGGAAAAACTACGGTAGTTTTTTCACATCCCACATAATACCCTCTTTTGTGGTACTTGTAGTATCAGAAATATGTAACACCTCCTTCATTGCCTTTAACGTGTGGCCCTAATAAGGAATACGTTTGTTTATTCACCGTCGACACTGGATTCAGTGTCCCTGTCTGTGTCTGTGTCGACCGACTAAAGTAAACGGGCGTTTTAAAACCCCTGACGGTGTTTTTGAGACGTCTGGACCGGTACTAATTGTTTGTCGGCCGTCTCATGTCGTCAACCGACCTTGCAGCGTGTTGACATTATCACGTAATTCCCTAAATAAGCCATCCATTCCGGTGTCGACTCCCTAGAGAGTGACATCACCATTACAGGCAATTGCTCCGCCTCCTCACCAACATCGTCCTCATACATGTCGACACACACGTACCGACACACAGCACACACACAGGGAATGCTCTGATAGAGGACAGGACCCACTAGCCCTTTGGAGAGACAGAGGGAGAGTTTGCCAGCACACACCAACAACGCTATAATTATACAGGGACAACCTTTATATAAGTGTTTTTCCCTTATAGCATCTTTATTATATATTTCTAACGCCAAATTAGTGCCCCCCCTCTCTGTTTTAACCCTGTTTCTGTAGTGCAGTGCAGGGGAGAGCCTGGGAGCCTTCCCTCCAGCCTTTCTGTGAGGGAAAATGGCGCTGTGTGCTGAGGAGATAGGCCCCGCCCCTTTTTTCGGCGGCCTCGTCTCCCGCTCTTAACGGATTCTGGCAGGGGTTAAATATCTCCATATAGCCTCCGGAGGCTATATGTGAGGTATTTTTAGCCAAAATAGGTTTTCATTTGCCTCCCAGGGCGCCCCCCTCCCAGCGCCCTGCACCCTCAGTGACTGCCGTGTGAAGTGTGCTGAGAGGAAAATGGCGCACAGCTGCAGTGCTGTGCGCTACCTTTAGAAGACTGAGGAGTCTTCTGCCGCCGATTCTGGACCTCTTCTTACTTCAGCATCTGCAAGGGGGCCGGCGGCAAGGCTCCGGTGACCATCCAGGCTGTACCTGTGATCGTCCCTCTGGAGCTGATGTCCAGTAGCCAAGAAGCCAATCCATCCTGCACGCAGGTGAGTTCACTTCTTCTCCCCTAAGTCCCTCGTTGCAGTGATCCTGTTGCCAGCAGGACTCACTGTAAAATAAAAAACCTAAGCTAAACTTTTCTAAGCAGCTCTTTAGGAGAGCCACCTAGATTGCACCCTTCTCGGCCGGGCACAAAAATCTAACTGAGGCTTGGAGGAGGGTCATAGGGGGAGGAGCCAGTACACACCACCTGATCGTAAAGCTTTACTTTTTGTGCCCTGTCTCCTGCGGAGCCGCTATTCCCCATGGTCCTTTCAGGAACCCCAGCATCCACTAGGACGATAGAGAAATTTCTAGTTACGCCACTGCTCCAACTGAAAGCGGGAGCAAAGAGGAAGTGGATTCAGAGAAACAAACACTGTAGCAGTGATTAGATAACGCCCTTTGGCTCATATATTGTGTGTAAATCTGGCTCTGGTAGTAGCCAGTACCCCCTGAGCCATATACCTCACCGTCTGTCCCTGGTATAAATGTGCTGACGTCATCTGGTATCGCTCGTCCGGACTGCGTTTCTGCACACTTAGGTAAGGGTATTAGGTAAGACGCCGTGAGTGAAGCACCTTTGCACTACACATTTGCTCCCGCCGGCAGCTATTTATATGTTCCTGCCAATGGGCGCGATATCATCATTTCATCTCGCTACCTCCGGGTGTGGCGTGCTGAAATGTGAGCAGTTTGGGCACCCAAATGGGACTTTTCGCATCGTGCCCAATAATTTAGTCAAGTTTAGCTGCTTTACGCACTAAGGGGATCATTTTGACCCGATCGCACGCAGCAGTTTATCGCAGCGGTGCGATCGGGTCAGAACTGCGCATGCGCCGGAGTGTGCCGGCGCATGCCAGACGGCCGAAGGCTGTCGGGCCGCAGCGATCGCCTCTGCCTGATTGACAGGCAGAGGCGGTAGCTGGGCGGGGGGGGGGGGGGGGGGGGGCATGCGGAACGTTTAGTGGGCGCGGTCTGGCCAACGCAGGCGTGGCTGGACCGAATAAGGGGCGGGCCGCAGCGGCTGCGTGACATCACACGCAGCCGCTGCGGGCCGGGGAGCAATGAGTAGGTCTCGGCCAGCACGCTAAAGCTGCGCTGGTCGGGAGCTGCTCTTGAAGTGCAAAGGCATCGCCGCTGTGCGATGCCTTTGCACTTCTGCGGGGGGGCACTGACATGCGGGGCGGGATAGCCCTGTGAGGAGCATCCTCCCGCATGTCAGTGTGAATGATCGTAGCTGTGCTAAATTTAGCACAGCTGCGATCATCTCGGAATGACCCCCTAAACCCGGCTGCTATGGGCGCGATTTGCGTGAATACGCGGGAAAATTGAATATCGCCCAAATTGTTATATCTTGCCCGATATCGTCACTTTAGACGGGAGATCAGGCGCGATATAACAATTGAATATCGCCCTATGGAAGTCTCGTTACATAATGTCGTCATAATAATGTCTGAAATGGGGGAGGATAATTATGAAGCATTTAATCCCCTGACATTACCTCAAATTGAATTATACCCTTTTCTGACATGTGACCCGGGAATTTGCCAGGTCTAGCAGCCAGCAAATTCCCGGGTCTCAGCTCCGTGACATTGGTCTGGAGTAGGGTCGGGGACCCGGGACATACTCCCGGTTTGTGTCCTTTCAGTGATCCCAGGTTGGTGCGTGTTCACGTGCATAAACCCGGAATTTAGCTGCATTTGTGGAAGGGGTATTATTGAGTTTTTCTGAATCTGAAGCTGAGACCATTTTGAGGAAAGATCAATTGTTTGCAATATCAGAAGCATTCACTTGATTTAATGCTGCTCGTTATAGAGCAATCAAACAAGGAGATAGAAACAAAGAACAAAATTGAGACATTTCAAACAATCAATTTACCCAATTTAACAGCTGATCAAGATACTGATTGGTTGAGTAAGTTATCCAACCAACTTACAACTTACATCCATAGGGGACGCTGGGATAGCTTGTTACAGTGGGGTATAGATGGAGTCACGGAGCCGGTGCACTTTTAAATTTAAATGTGTGTGTAACTGGCTCCTCTCCTCTATACCCCCTCCCCCAGACCAGTTTAGAAAAAGTGCCCTCAGAGCCGGACACTTCTCTGGAGGGCTCCAGAGTTTTTCATTTGTTTTCATCTTAATTTTGAGGTTTTTTTCGTGACTGCAATAGGGAGACAGCTGGCCCCTGTCTCCCCTCTACGTTGGAGCTACTGGGGGGACCCGTTTCCACCCTGCGGGGTCGTCACCCGGGTCCCCAACTGCAGGGACTCTATCCCGGGGTGTCTCCATGGCAGCCATAGGAGGGCTAGTTCTGAGAGCCCCTGCAGTCCGCCGCCTCCGGCTAGCAGGCTGAAACCGTCGGCGGTATGTATGAGAGCAGCTATTAAAGAAGGCGGCATTGTGGGAGCCAGCGCTGGCGCAAACATCCACTAAGGTACTCCCAGTAGCGGTTAGAGGAGGCGCGGGCTGGCTAGTTCAGAGCACGCTGAAGGCTCCTGACCGCTGGGGGTGGAGTTAAGGTGCACATCTCACAGAGACGCGGGAGCACCATCTTGAACACATGCAGCGGCTTTACACAGGGCTGCGTGGATGCAGCTTGCTGTGACAGACCAGCGATCAGCTCTGAGGAGAGAAAAGGGGCCAACGCTCATTATCACTACAGTGGGGATTAGGGAGGAGAGTATTATTATTATTATTATAATTAGTTCCGGATCTGGATTAACAAACTCCGCCTGGGCTACTCACTATATTGGTACAGCCAGTCATAACTGCAGTGGTCCTCCCCTCTAGTCTCTCTCTCTCTCTCTCTCTCTCTCTCTCTCTCTCTCAGCTCTCTTTCTATCTCTTTTATTTCCTTTGTTACAGGCATAGGCACTGCCTCTAAGGGTTCACAAAATCTGTAAGAGTTGTGATAATAAGTTTACACAATCCTCATCAGAGGTCTCATTATAGTGTGACCATTGTTCAGAGGAGTCTACATCACAGGCAGCTCCTAGAGTACAGGAAGCCACCCCGGCATGGTTATCTCTTTTAACATGGGTGATGGGTGATGTCTGACGTATCTTCGGAACTAGCTGCAGCTAGAAACGATAGAGAGTCCTTGAGACAGGCTCCTGAGCCAGCATGGGCTCAACACTTTGGTAAATCTGTGGAACGTTTAGCATCGGCTATGGGATCTACACAGAGATCTTCCCTTCCTTCTAAGCAGGTGTCGAAAAAGCATCAAATACCTGCGGTACTACAATCAGAGGAATCTGACGTGGAAATGCCGGCACTGGAAGAAGGCAAATTCATCCACGAGTCGGAGGAGGAGTTTCCTCAGGAAGAATTAGAAACTGCGTCGCAGGGGATTGAAGCATTTATCATGGCGGTAGGAGATATTTCAAAAATTTCAGATACTGATCCGGACCCTGTGCAACCTTCTTACTTCGGTCCGAGACAAAAATACTTGGTGACCTTTCCGGCTGCGCAGAAACTGGACACCCTATTTGAAGAAGCTTGGTCACATCCGGATAAGCAGTTTCAGATCCCCAAGAGGATCTTAACTTCTTACCCTTTTCCCTCAGATAACAGATGGAAAATCGGAAAATCC
This sequence comes from Pseudophryne corroboree, assembly GCF_028390025.1. Lineage (NCBI taxonomy): Eukaryota > Metazoa > Chordata > Amphibia > Anura > Myobatrachidae > Pseudophryne > Pseudophryne corroboree. The sequence continues at coordinate 43,154,973 of NC_086445.1, read as the reverse complement.
ACTGACCGTGGATGCGTCTGTGTCTAGGTTATCTAAGAAAATTGTTCTTCTGGTTGTTGGGGCTACCTCTCTTAAGGAACCGTTAGACCGAAAACTAGAAAATACCCTTAAGTAAATTTATACAGCGGCAGGGGTAACTCTTAGACCGGCCATAGTCGGTTTTTGGGTAAATAGGGCAATTGAAGCCTGGGCACAGAAACTGGTCTCAGGGAGTCAGTTGCATATCTCTTTGAAGCCTCCAGGGAGATAGGTTTGCTGATTTCCAGGATTTTGGCCATGGCGGTTTCGGCACGTAGAGCTCAATGGCTTTGGCAGTGGTTGGCCGATAAGGAATCAAAGAGAGGGGTAGAGGGTCTGCCTTATGATGGGGTAGCCCTCTTTAGAGAGGAACTTGATAAATGGATTTCCAAAGCTATGGGAGGTAAGTCTACTTATCTTCCTTCTGCAGCACCTCCACAGCAACGTCCTTACTCCGGCCCTTCCTTTCTGTCCTTTTGTCCACCCTCCAGTTATAGAGGGCGTGCTAGAGGAGTCTCAACCGCTAACAGAGGGACTAGGGGTCGTGGGCGTTCAACAACAACCACCTCCAAACAGGATCCTAAACCTACCACTAAGACTGTCACATGACGGTCTACCCTCTCACATGAGGGATCCCAGAGTGGAAGCACGTCTCAGGGACTTCTGTCACGTTTGGGAACAGACGTGTAAGGACGCCTAAGTCAGGTTAGAGTAGGGGTGGGCAAAATACGGCCCGCGGGCCGGATGCGGCCCGCAAACCGATCCTGTCCGGCCCACTGCCTCCCACCAGCGAGCAATGACAAGCGGTCATTGCTCTGAGCTGCAGTACCTCCAAGCTGCCGGTGGCGCCTCTCTCCCCTGCTGCAGACCCTCCAACATGACCCGCCCCACTAGGTACAAAATGCTCTGTTTCTGGACTTCCCTTTTAATTTATGATTTCCATCACCTGTGTTGAACTAGTTGAATGATAAGAAAGCTGTTTCTTCACAGGTGATGGCAATAATAAATTAAGAGGGAAGTCCAGAAACAGAGCATTTTGTACCTAGTGGGGCGGGTCATGTTGGAGGGTATGCTGCTGCTGCGTTGCAGCCTCCTCCTCCTCCAGAGTCCCCAGTGACAACGGCTGGGTTCAGCTGAAAAGGGGCGGAGCTACGCGCCGAGGAGGGGGCGGGGCTACACGGGACCTTAGGGGGCGGAGCTACACGGGACAAGAGCCAGACTTGTACAGAATAGATCCATCCTTCCTGCCACTGCCAGCCAGCCAGATCAGGGAGAGATCTTTAACTCTCGCTGTACCAACCCCTCCCGTGTTCTGTCACCATGTCACCCCCGTGTTCTGTCACTTATAACCCCCCATGTTCTGTCACTGTCACCCCCCCCGTGTTCTGTCACTGTGTCACACCCCCCGTGTTCTGTCACCGTGTCACCCCCACCGTGTTCTGTCACCCTGTCACCCCCCCGTTGTCTGTCACCATGTCACCCCCCCCCGTGTTCTGTCACCGTGTAACCCCCCTCGTGTTCTGTCACCGTGTCACCCCCACCGTGTTCTGTCACCATGTCACCCCCGTGTTCTGTCACGTATAACCCCCCATGTTCTGTCACTGTCACCCCCCCCCCCCGTGTTCTGTCACCGTGTCACACCCCCCATGTTCTGTCACTGTCACCCCCCCGTGTTCTGTCACTGTGTCACACACCCCATTTTCTGTCACTGTGTCACACCCCCCGTGTTCTGTCACTGTGTCACACACCCCCGTGTTCTGTCACCGTGTCACACACCCTCGTGTTCTGTCACCATGTCACCCCCACCGTGTTCTGTCACCCCCACCGTGTTCTGTCACCGTGTCACACCCCCCGTGTTCTGTCACCGTGTCACCCCCACCGTGTTCTGTCACCGTGTAAACCCCCCCATGTTCTGTCACCATGTTACCCCCGTGTTCTGTCACGTATAACCCCCCCATGTTCTGTCACTGTCACCCCCCCCCCGTGTTGTCACTGTGTCACACCCCCGTGTTCTGTCACCGTGTCACCCCCACCGTGTTCTGTCACCGTGTCACACCCCCCGTGTTCTGTCACCGTGTCACCACCACCGTGTTCTGTCACCGTGTCACCCCCCCATGTTCTGTCACCATGTCACCCCCGTGTTCTGTCACGTATAACCCCCCCATGTTCTGTCACTGTCACCCACCCCGTGTTCTGTCACCGTGTCACACCCCCATGTTCTGTCACTGTCACCCCCCCGTGTTCTATCACTGTGTCACACCCTCCGTGTTCTGTCACTGTGTCACACCCCCCGTGTTCTGTCACTGTGTCACACACCGCGTGTTCTGTCACTGTGTCACACCCCCCGTGTTCTGTCACTGTGTCACCCCCCCCGTGTTCTGTCACTGTGTCACCCCCACCGTGTTCTGTCACCGTGTCACCCCCACCGTGTTCTGTCACCGTGTCACCCCCACCGTGTTCTGTCACCGTGTCACCCCCCCCGTGTTCTGTCACCGTGTCACACACCCCGTGTTCTGTCACCGTGTCACACACCCCGTGTTCTGTCACTGTCACCCCTCCCCGTGTTCTGTCACTGTGTCACACCTTTCCCCAGGGGCCATAAGACACTGGATAATTTGCTTTCTGCACATTAATTATCCTAAATAAAATGTTAATGTGTTAAAGGGGGCTCTACCTGCTGTAATGTGTAAAAGGGGCTCTACCTTCCATACTGTGTAAAAGGGGCTCTATCTGGTGTAATGTGTGTAAGTGGCGCTGTGTGGCGCAATTTGAATAATGGAGACTATTGTGCAGCCTAATATGAATCTGTATTATTTTTTGCCCACACCCCTTCCACATGAAGCACGTTCCTATATTTTTGGTAAGTGGGGGGAGCTGCTATTTTGTATGTGGCCCTCGGATACTGACAGGAAATGTCAAGTGGCCCCTCAGCTGAAATAATTGCCCACCCCTGGGTTAGAGCATCAACTTTGAGATACAACCCCCGCTTTGGTATACCTCAGGTTTACCTGTTTCAACAGACAAGCAAGTAATACTACATTCAGAGACTGTTACAGGTGAATGGAATTGTTCAGGTACCTCCACAACAGCAGAAGATGTGGTTTTACTCAAACTTATTTGTGGTCCCCAAGCCGGACAGCTCGGTCAGACCAATCTTGAATTTGAAATCCCTGAATCCTTACCTGAGGGTCTTCAAGTTCAAGATGGAATCTCTGTAAACCGTAATTGTGGGGTTGGTAGTGAGGGAATTCATGTTATCCTTAGACATAAAGGATGCATACCTTCACATTCCAATTTGGACACCACATCAGGCTTTCCTATGGTTTGCTCTTCAGGATTCTCACTATCAATTTCAGGCCCTGCCATTCGGACTATCGTCACCCCCGAGGGTATTCACGAAAGTCATGGCAGAAATGATGAGACAGTTACGGCCTCAGGGAGTAAATATTCCCTACCTGGACAACTTACTTATAAAAGCCCATTCAAGAGAAGTACTCTTACGCATGATTACCTTAACGCAGACTCTATTAATACAGCATGGCTGGATTCTCAATTTTCAAAAGTACCACCTGGACCCTACCCAGAGACTTCATTTCCTGGGTATGATTCTGGACACAGTGAAACAACAAGTCTTTCTACCTTGGGACAAGGCTGAGGCACTCCAGAAGTTGGTAAGGCAAGTCTTGCAGCCCCGTCGGTTCTCAAATCATTTATGCATTCGTCTTCTTGGCAAGATTGTAGCCTCATTCGAGGCGATTCAGTATGGCAGGTTCCACTCTAGACCGTTCCAACTGTATCTTCTCTCCAAATGGACAGGTTCTCATCTACACATGCACTGGATGGTTCGCCTCTCCCCTCAGTCGAGAATATCTCTCTTGTGGTGGTTACAGACTCCTCATCTACTGGCATGCCGGTCCCTCGTAACATGGAACTGGGTACTCCTGACAATGGATGTGAGCCTCCGCGGATAGGGGGCGGTGACTTTGGGCTATCAATTTCAGGGTCGTTTGACCACTCAAGAATCTTCTCTTCCCATCAACAACTTAGAGTTAAGAACGATCTACTATGCCCTACATCAAGCATTTCCCATTCTAAGGGGTCAGGCAGTTCAGGTACAGTCCGACAATGCCACAACGGTGGCATACATAAACCATCAGGGGGGTACGAGAAGCAGGAATGCGATGAGGGAAGTTTCACGAATTCTACAGTGGGCGGGAGTGGACAACTGGGAGGCGGATTTCCTGAGCAGTCAGTATCTGTATCCAGAAGAATGGGCCCTACACCTGGTCTCTCATTGGGGAAGGCCCCAGATAGATCTTATGGCGTCTCGACACAACAAGAGGCTATTGCTCAAGGACCAGGGATCCCGAAGCAGTGGCAGTGGATGCTCTGACGGCTCCTTGGCAATTTCAGATTGCATACTTATTTCCATCGTTCCCTCTACTTCCACGTCTCCTCAAGCAGACAAAACGTGAGGACGTGACGTGATCCTGGTGGCCCTGGATTAGCCACGTAGGCTGTGGTGCGCGGATCTTCTCTCCCTCCTCGTCAACGAGCCATATCCTCTGCCTCTACAAGACGACCTTTTTCAACAAGGTCCTTTTGTCTATTCGAACTTACAGCGGTTACATTTAAAGGCGTGGCTGTTGAGAAGGTGCTGCTGCAGAAAAAAGGTATCTGTGATGCGTGATCCCTACTATGTTGCGGGCCAGGAAAGAAGTGACTTCGCAACATTACTACAGGAATTGGAAAGCCTACATTACATGGTGTGAACGACGGCAGGTTTCCACTGTGGTTTTCCATTTAGGCTGTTTCCTCCGTTTTCTCCAGTCTGGTTTGGAGGCGGGTTTGCGTTTGGGATCTTTGACGGTGCAGATCTCTGCCTTGTCAATCTTTTTCCAGAAACGTTTGGCTTCGCTTCTGGAGGTCCAGACATTTCTGCAGGAAATGCTGCGGCTGCAACCTCCTTTTGTACCACCTACGGTACCCTGGGATTTAACCTTGGTTCTAGAGTTCCTTCACTCGCCCTTATTTGAACCATTGGAGACCACGAACTTAAAGTTTCTCCTCTAGAAGGTAGTGCTTTTAGTGGCTCTGGCTTCGGCAAGAAGGGTCTCCGAACTGGGGACTTTGTCTTGTCGTCCTCCGTATTTAATTTTTCATGAGGACAGAGCAGAATTGCGAACCCACCAGGCTTTCTTGCCAAAGGTGGTTTCTGCCTTTTGCATAAATCAACCTATTGTGGTCCCGGTCTTTAAGGACAGTTCTACTGCCGGGAGATCTTTGGACGTAGTGCGGGCCATTCGCATCTATGTTCAGCGGACGGCTCGTCTGCGCAAATTGGACTCCCTGTTTGTCTTGTGCGATGTCTTTTTGGCCAGTACAGACCATTAAAAAACGGTACTTACCGACCAGAAACGTACAGTTGGAGGGTATGCTTTGTCGAAGTCGAAAATATTACACACACACACCACATGCAAACACCACACAGAGTGGCATACGCATACACACACGCTACGTACACTGGTTCACTAGCCTTGCGTATTGGCGCATGGTATGAGTATATACGGTAGCATACGCATTCGCACAGAAAAGCTACAAAGACATATGTAATATTAAATTCCTATAGTGCACAATTTACACATAGTCTCCACACACGTTGCCAGCAAGTTACATTTACTCAGAGGGTAGAACAATAGAGTTATCCAGCTTTATAGGATGTGAGGGGACAGAGCAAGGTTAGGACTTAGTGTTTGGTATCCAGATGTGCAGTATTTTGAGATCTATGTTCCGGTTGTTATGTACAGTGTATCGCATGTTTCTGCACATAGATCTGCGCAGAATTATAATATTCACAAATACTGTAAATACTGTACTCTTGATATTCAGCGGGAACCCGGTGGCGGAGACCAGCAAGCACACCTGGACCAAGCATCGCCCATTCATTCAAACCAACCTATGACCCCTCATGTACTGTAAATGACCTGCCCCTTGACCTATGGAAGAAGAGCTTACATTTCCTATTGTATTGTATTTGGACCTGTTGTATAAAAGGAAGGCTCCCTGACCGGGCTCAGTCTATTCTCTGAAGGTCATCTTGCTAAGACTGACTGAGTCCTGGATCCGTGAGCGCTCGCGAACAAACGTATGTACTATTGGTTGTAGCTCTTCTCTGTAATATTGTTGTATCTTCTGTATGTATCTTTTGAGTAAATATATTGTTGCTACGTTGGACCACAACATAACATTTAAACTACTGGTGTCGCATTCCATTCTTGTTTGGGGCATAAGGTGTATCCAGCTACACGTGTCGCTGCATTGTGCGCACATCGTGTCGGCGTGTATACGCAACAAGCATTCATATCCTAGAGGTTATAAGCGTATGCTTAGCGGCCGCAGCGGCCCGAACCCTAGTGTAATAAGGTACTGCTTTTCCATGTAAATTAATCGAACTTAACAGCTTGTATATCAATGTCTATTTCCCTATAGATTATAAGCTTGCGAGCAGGGCCTTCCTACCTCTATGACTGTTTGTTATTAACCAGTTTTGTTTAATCATTATTTCCAATTGTAAAGGGCAACAGAATTTACTGCGCTATATAAGAAACTGTTAATAAATAAATAAATAATCTATGGGTGACTCCAGTTGAACTGGTTCTCAATTTAGATATATTTTTGTATGTGCTATTATCAGAGAAGTCTAGGGCCTAATTCAGACCTGATTGCTGTTGCGTGAAATTGCAAGGCGGATGATTATCGAACAGCTGCGCATGCGTACAGATCGTAATGCACAGGTGCGTGGCCAAACTGCGAAAAAAATCCTGCGTCTTTTTTGATCGCTAGGCGAGCGCAGGCTGATTGACAGGAAGCAAGCGTTTGGGGGTGGTAAATGGCTGTTTTCTGGGAGTGTCTGGAAAAACGCAGGCGTTTCAATCGTTTTCAGGGAGGGTGTGTGACGTCAGCTCCGGCCCGATCGGACTGATTTTTTTGCATTATAGGAGTAAGTCCCGGGCTATGCACAGACTGGAAAAAACATTCGATGGTGAGTGAGTTGCGAACGGATTTGCAGCTGACCGGCGTTCGCAGAGATTTTTGCACGGCGTACGCAGACTTGCACGGGAAGGTTTTTCACTCTGTATGGGTAGCGACTATCCGATCGCAAACCTCTCCAAATTCGCAGAGGTGCGATCAGGTGTGAATTAGGCCGCTAGACAGGGCCTGGCAGTTTAAGCTTATCTTTGCAAATACTGTATATGCAACCAAGTTCTCTGAATTTCCTAGTATTATATTGTTTCAGACCCTATTGCTGATACTTTTTTTTTTGTACTGGGGGAAAATTATCTTTATTTTGCCATTTTTTTTTTTTTTTTTTAGACTTTATTTTTTTCAAAGGCCCCCACTAGATGGCACCAGCATACTGTAAGTAAGTAATAGAAAGTAGCGCAGAATTTTAGCAGGACTTCCAAAATGTGAGATAGAGCAAAAGGATTTAGATTTACGCAGATGATCAAGTTTTTTATTTGTAATATTATTGCAAATCAGCTCTCTGGTAATGCATGCAGTGAACTTAATATACCGGGTAGGGTGTGGAGCTGCTTACAGTCCAAAATTCAAATAGGGGTGTCACACCAACTGCCACCCCAAACACTGCCAAACATCACCAGCTAGGACTCACTGGCAGTAGGTGTGGTTCCCCCATTGCATTTTGGACTGCACTGTAGCCCCACCTCTGCAGAAGCCACTGGTGGTGTCTAAGGATCCATTTTATCGGCATTACGACAAGCACAGGCACTGACAGTAGACATCTCGGTCCTTTGCACATTCGGCTGCACGGATGTAGACCAGGGATGGAGTTTGCAGCATTATTTGCATAAAGTGCTGACGGGATAAAAAGTGTTTTTAAATAAAATTTAAAGAAATAGATACTAGTGTCCACATAACTTGAAATTGTGAATTCCTTGCTTTCAAATATGGGTGCCCCTATAGCTACAATTGTCATTATGTAAGGGCATGGTGCCGCATTCCCTCCCATACATGGGAAATATACATTTTCCATAGCGTGGGGTCACAGTGTCCGGTGATCACAAGTAATCCAGCTCTTTTGAAAAGGGATGCCACTTAATTATTTGTAGCCAGACTGGGAGCCATCTTCCCCCATCCTTGGACTACATTGCGTCCCAAATGTTAGCGTTCAGAGATGGCATACAGAATTGGTTGTCATCTCAGTATTACTTAAATCAGGCACAGGAGTCCTCCAATCAGCTGCTGACAGAGCGGATTAGAATAAATGCCGTGCAGCTGCCTTGCTGCACGGCCAGGGAACAGGTGCACTTATGAATTCAAAGGACCCAGCAACGGGGAACACGGTCCGCCAGTGGCGTCCCTGTTGCTAGGGTCCGTGCGGCTCAGCGCGCCCGGCGTCTAGCGTTGCTAGGGAGCCGGCGGCTGTACGCGCACAGCGTCCCTAGTTGCTAGGCGCCGGGCCGCGCAGACAAGCGGACCCCGGCGCCTAACAGTACCCCCCCTTGAGGAGGGGTCAAGGAACCCCTAAAGCCAGGTTTCCGAGGAAATTCCCGAAAAAATGCCCTCTTGAGCCTCGGGGCATGAAGATCCTTATCCAGGACCCAAGACCTTTCCTCCGGACCATAGCCTCTCCAGTGAACCAGAAAATAAAGCCGGCCCCGGGACAATTTGGAATCGAGAACCTTCTCCACCAAGAACTCCTGTTGTCCCTGTACATCCACCGGAGATCTACCCTGAGAGATCCTCCGAGGAAATCTACTGGAAGAAACGTATTGTTTCAACAGGGAGCAATGAAACGTATTTCCAATAGTGAGAGATCTTGGTAAACGTAACCGGAAGGCAACTGGGTTGACACTTTTAATAATAAGAAATGGCCCAATAAGTTTGGGTCCCAGTCTAGCCGAGGATTGTCGAAGCCTGATGTTGCGAGTCGACAACCACACCCTATCTCCCACCTTAAAAGTGCAAGGACGTCGGAGCCTGTCAGAAAATTTCTTCTCACGAAAGGCCGCTTTTCTGAGAGCAAGGTGCACCTTTTTCCAAATGGCTCTGAGATGGGAGGTTAAGGTTAGCGAGGAGACTGAGGAATGATGAAAAAAAGAATTAGCTCTGGGGTGGAAACCAAAAACTGAAAAGAATGGAGACTCTTTCGTGGAGGAATGACAAGAATTGTTGTAAGCAAACTCCGCCAACGGAAGAAACTCGGACCAATCATTCTGGAGTTTGGCTGAATACAAACGCAAATACTGTTTCAATGATTGGTTAACTCGCTCGGTTTGCCCGTTGGATTGTGGGTGGTAACCGGATGTTAACGACAACTTCATCTTTAACGAGGCACAAAAACATTTCCAGAATTGTGCGATGAATTGTGGACCCCGATCAGAAACAATGTCAGTAGGCAACCCATGAAGTCTGAAAACATGGCGGAGAAACAAAACTGCCAACCCTTGGGCAGAAGGCAATCGGGGAAGAGCAATAAAATGAGCCATCTTGCTAAAACGGTCCACTACCACCCATATGACTCGGAATCCGGCTGAAAGGGGAAGGTCAAACACAAAATCCATGGAGATATGAGACCATGGCCTGAGAGAAACATTTAAGGGCATAAGTTGCCCGATAGGCAAGGAACAGGGAACCTTATGCTGTGCACAAGCCTGACATGAATAAACAAACTCCTTAACGTCTTTAGAAAGACCAGGCCACCATACTGAGCGAGAGACTAACTCCAAAGTCTTAGAGATTCCCGGATGCCCGGAAACTTTGTTATCATGGAATTCCGTTAAAACAGTAGCTCTCAAAAACTCAGGGACGTAAAGACGACCAGCAGGAGTATTTCCAGGAGCTTGATGTTGAAGCTGTTTTAACTGGGTAAATAAATCTTGTGTGAGGCCTGCCCAGATGACCGAAGATGGAAGTATGGGAGTAACAGGACTGTTATTGTGAACCGGAAGAAAGCTGCGTGACAGGGCATCAGCCTTAGTATTCTTGGAACCAGGCCTGAAAGTGATTATAAATTTGAAACGAGTAAAAAATAAAGCCCAACGTGCCTGCCGGGCATTAAGCCGCTTAGCCGATTCGATGTATTGCAGGTTCTTATGGTCAGTCAATACTGAAATAGTATGTTTTGCTCCCTCCAGCCAATGCCTCCACTCCTCGAAAGCCCACTTTACCGCCAGTAACTCCCGATTACCAACGTCATAGTTGGATTCAGCGGAGGAGAATTTCCTGGACATAAAGGCACAAGGGTGTAGCTCCAGAGACTCCGGATTCTTTTGAGAAAGGATAGCCCCCACTCCAACCTCCGAGGCATCAACCTCCACAACGAAGGGCAATTCCGGATTGGGATGTTTGAGGACTGGAGCCGAGACAAAGGCTTGTTTCAAGGCCCGGAAGGACAACTCAGCTTCACGCGACCAGTTGGTAGGATCCGCTCCTTTCTTTGTCAGAGCTACAATGGGAGCAACCAGGTCAGAAAAAGAATGAATGAACCTCCTATAATAATTCGCAAACCCTAAAAAGCGCTGAATTGCTTTTAAATTGGTGGGTTGCGCCCAACTAAGGATGGCCTGGAGCTTCTTTGGTTCCATGGAAAATCCCCGAGGGGAAATAATGTACCCTAAAAAAGATACTTCCGTGACATGGAACTCACACTTCTCCAGCTTGGCATATAGATGATTTTCACGTAACTTTTGAAGAACCAGACGCACCTGGGTAACATGTTGTTCCATTGATTCAGAATAAATCAGGATGTCGTCTAAGTAAACAACCACGAATTTCCCTAGGAAGTCACGGAGCACATTGTTAATGAGGTCTTGAAAAACTGCTGGAGCATTAGACAAGCCGAAGGGCATCACCAGGTACTCGTAGTGACCCGACTGAGTACTGAAGGCCGTCTTCCACTCATCTCCAGATTTAATTCGGATGAGGTTGTACGCTCCTCTAAGGTCAATTTTAGAAAAAATCACAGCCGAACGTAACTGGTCAAAGAGTACAGAAATCAGCGGCAAAGGATAAGTGTTTTTAACTGAGATCTTATTCAGGGCTCTAAAGTCAATACAAGGTCTAAGCGAGCCATCCTTTTTCGCAACAAAGAAGAAGCCTGCACTTAAAGGAGATTTTGATGGTCTACTAAATCCTTTCTCTAGGCTCTCCTTAACATAATCATTCATAGCCGCAGTTTCTGGCCCGGATAATGCATATAATCTTCCCTTTGGCAAAGCGGCACCAGGAATTAGCTCAATAGCACAATCATAAGGCCGATGGGGAGGTAGAATGTCCGCATTGCCTTTGGAGAAAACATCAGCAAACTCCCGGTATTCCACAGGGATGAGTTCTGGAATGATAGCTGCTACTCTGACGGGAAACGTAATACATTCCTTAGCACAAAAAGTACCCCATTGTGAAATCTCCCCTGACCGCCAATCAATGGTGGGATTATGAAAGGCCAGCCAAGGGTGACCCAGAACAACTGGAACTGCTGGGCAATGTGTAAGATAGAACTCGATCTTTTCGGAATGTAGAGCTCCTACTGTAAGTAGTACAGGCGGTGTACGGAGAGAAATAACCCCATTGGACAGCGGACTCCCATCTAAGCCATGCATGGTGACACACCTACCCAAAGGTAACTGAGGAATGCCTAAGGCCTTAGCCCAAGTTAAATCCATAAAGTTTCCTGCAGCTCCACTGTCGACAAAAGCCGACACCAAAGAACTGAGGCTGCCAAAGGAAACCTTAACTGGGACTAAAAGGGAGTTATTCGAGGAGATAAGCTGCAGACCTAGGTGAACCCCCTCACAATTCACCTGGTCAAAAGCGTTTCTCGACTTGTTCGGACAGTTTCGAGCAAAATGTCCCTTACCCCCACAGTACAGACAAAGACCGGATTTTTGCCTTCTGGCTCTTTCCTCAGGGGACAGCCGGGAGAGACCCATCTGCATGGGCTTCTCTATGTCTTCAGGAATGGAATATACACACGGACTTGACCTTATAGGTGCTCCTCTTTCAGTCCTCCGCTCTCTGAGACGACGATCAATCTTAATAGAAAGCTCCATGAGTCTATCGAGAGTCTCAGGAGCGGGGTACTGGAGGAGACTGTCTTTTATAGACTCTGATAAGCCGAGGCGAAACTGGCTGCGCAGGGCTGGGTCATTCCAGCCACAGTCGTTCGACCAGCGGCGAAACTCCGTACTATAAACCTCCGCAGGATTTCTACCTTGTTTGAGAGCGCGCAGCTGACTTTCAGCGGACGCCTCTCTATCAGGGTCATCATACAAAAGCCCTAAAGACTCAAAAAAAGCATCTACTGACAACAACGCAAGATCCTCTGCCCTTAAACCGAATGCCCAGGTCTGAGGATCCCCCTGGAGTAAAGAAATAATTATCCCAACCCGCTGAGATTCAGTACCAGAGGAAGTAGGTTTTAAACGGAAATATAGTTTACAGGATTCCTTGAAATTAAAAAATTATTTTCTGTCGCCAGAAAAACGGTCTGGCAAATGCATCTTTGGTTCAGGGACTACCTTCGGGGAGGCTCGCAAAAGATCTTCCTGCGATCTCACCCGAAGAGAAAGATCCTGAAACATCTGAGTAAGTTCTTGCATCTGGCTGACTAAGAACTGACCGGGATTTGGCCCTAAACCTGTCGGATTCACGAGGCCGATAAACTCTCACAAAACTGAATGAGAAAAAATTAAACCCCGTTTAATTTTAAGTTTTGGTAGGGCCGGTAATAATGTTATGATTCCAGCACTCCTGGTCAGAGGAGATCTTATGGCAAGGACCGGAGCGCTGGAACGGAATGCTGGGGAAGGGAGCAGGAAAGAACAATAGCCCCTGGCGCCCTAACTCTGTTGTCTCACCCGTGCTGTCAGAAATCCCTTGCGAGACTATGGTTTCTTGAGCCCTTGGCAGCCGCGTTTGAAGGGCGGATTATGTCTGCCCAACTCCGATGCCCCCCGGTCTTAGTGAGAGACAAAGGGAAATCCGAGACAGGATAATGACAAGAGGCCCTCTAACTAAACAAACAGGCCAGGGGCTATGAGTTAACTACAAAACCTAAAGTATGTGCGGAGAAACCGCCAGGGAAAAGGACAACCAAAATCCACTTGTCCAATACTCCTACCCGGCACCGCCGAATACCAGAGTGGACCTGTGGAAGCGGAACCCTCCGCAAATGCTCCAAAACACAAAACATAAAGGGTAAAGCAGCCGAGCCGCTACACACGGCAGAGCCGCGACTCACGAACACCACTGGATGTTAAACGGTGATCAGTCAGGACTCCAGGGACGAGATGATAACTCCCGAGTACAGGACTTCAGAGGACTGGAATGACCGGATACAGCAGGACTGGAAACGGACTCTCAGCAAACAAAGGCAGCATGCAGGAAGCTATTACCGGCGTCTGTGAGAAGCCCTGAGAGTGTATTTAATCAGGAGTCCTCCAATCAGCTGCTGACAGAGCTGATTAGAATAAATGCCGTGCAGCTGCCTTGCTGCACGGCCAGGGAACAGGTGCACTTATGAATTCAAAGGACCCAGCAACGGGGAACGCGGTCCGCCAGTGGCGTCCCCGTTGCTAGGGTCCGTGCGGCTCAGCGCGCCCGGCGTCTAGCGTTGCTAGGGAGCCGGCGGCTGTACGAGCACAGCGTCCCTAGTTGCTAGGCGCCGGGCCGCGCAGACAAGCGGACCCCAGCGCCTAACAGATAATATACCTTTTTTAGGTGATTTGGCATCATAAATGGTGGAAGATTGGCAGCAGCAAAGGGCAAAGGAATTTGCTTCTCCACCAAATTGCAAATAGGTCTGAAAGAGCAAAATAATTATAATACTTATAATAATGTTATTGATATAGCACTTTTCTCCCAATAGGACTCAAAGTGCTTTACATTTGCCTTTACAACGCAAAATGCAAAACAAGCTTAACAAGGGACATTAGTAAAATGCTGAGTAACACGAAAGTCTTGAGTCTGTTTTGAAGAATTCTAGAGTGGGGGCCTCTCAAACTGTGCAGGGAAGCGAGTTCCATAGAGTCGGAGCCACAAAGCTGAAAGCTCGACCCCCAGATGAATTACGGGAGATTCTAGGTACTGCTAATAGTCCTCCATCTACAGATTGCAGTAAGTGAGTGGGGCAGTATGGAATCAGAAGCTGCTTCAAGTACCTTGGGCCCTGGTCATGTAGGGCTTTGAAAGTCAGAAAGACAATCTTGAAAATTCATGGGTGTGCAAACGATTAGGCTTAGAAGCATCTGCTCTCTGTAAATACCACCCTTTCTGCACCATAAACGTATACACATCTACAAAAGAGAACTGAGCTGTACCTCGCCGGTTTTGAATTTCTCAAACAAGGCCCAACCAGTGGACTTCTTCCTCCTCCTCCTCCTCCTCCTCCTCCTCCTCCTCCTCTTCTACTTCCTCTTCTTCCTCCTACTCCCTTCTTTCTTCCTCCTCCTCCCTTCTTTCTTTCTTGCTCCTCCTCCTCCCTTCTTTGTTCCTCCTCTCATCTTTCTTCCTCCTCCTCTCATCTTTCTTCCTCCTCCTTTTTTTCTTCCTCCACCTCCCTTCTTCCTCCCTTCTTTCTTCTTCCTCCTCCTCCTCCTCACTTCTTTTTTCTTTCTTCCTCCTCCTCCCTTCTTTCTTCTTCCTCCTCCTCCTCCTCCCTTCTTTCTTCCTCCTCCTCCTCCCTTCTTTATTCTTTCTTCCTCCTCCCTTCTTTCTTCCTCCTCCTCCTCCCTTCTTTATTCTTTCTTCCTCCTCCTCTCTTCTTTCTTCCTCCTCTTCTCAGATTTGCAAGTACATGTTATAACTACTACTAATGCTTTAAAAAAGAAAAGAAGGGGTGTGGCCTGCTGCCTGACTGTTAGGCTGTGTTCCAAGGGAGCTCGTACCAGAACACTTTCAATAACTCCCTTATTGTCCGCCCACCCAATATATTGTACCAGCCTGAGACCTCCACAACTGCCCTGTGCCCCAGCCCTTAGGGAGGGAAAGCTGCGGAGCCGGGGAGTGGGTTTAACCTGCTCCTGCAGGTTGCGGCCTACCTCTGGGACTGGAGCCGGGACCTGGATTTGACAGATCCCCGGCCGAACATCGGGACCTTCCGGGAGCCGGGCGAATGAGAACAGCCCCCCGCTATCGCTCTACACCCCTCCACGCCACTGCTGAGAAGCCGCGCTGCGGCAGTCAGACCTCGGAGAGAGACGAGGTGAGCCGCTGAAGCCTGTGAAGACAGCCGCGAGTGTCCGGAGCCGGCGGCCATCTTGGTTGGGGCAGAGCAGGGCGCACGGACGTAGCGCCCGTTAGAACGGCCACTCTGACCCCAGACCTGAATGAAGGCACCAACTGTAGGGGGGCTTGGGGGCACAGTGATTAGGCACAGCGGTGGGGGACCCCTATACTGCCACCACATTAGGCAGGGACCCAGAAGCGGCGGCCATATTGGAGGTGGAAGAGGAGTACTGGCTGCATAGAGCTGCTGCTGCGGCTGCTGTTGATGCTGCTGCTGCTGCAGCTGAATACCAGTGTTCTAAATCAGCTACCCTCCACCTGAATCACTACACAGAGTCTCCCTGGATAATTACGAGCCCCTGCACGGAAGACCCTGACCGCTGGCTGGCCCAGGTTGGGAGCCCGGAATTACGGGACCAGGGAGGAAGCATACGACCCGTGGCCCTGCTTTGTTCCCCCGTGTATACCATTAGATTTTCCAGGATCACGCAGTCCTACACCCGTCGCTAACCACTACAATATATGGGGTGCGACTCCCCCTGTGAAGATATGCCCTTCTAACATCATGACTATCTCACCGTCGCCTCCTGCCTGAATAACCACTCACTACGGTCATCCTCTTTTTACCTGTATGATCTACTAACCCCTCTCGGGACATCTCGACATGCCTCCAAAGAAATCGAAGGGGTCTAAATCTGCTTCACAAGTGAATTTCTTTGGGTCCTCCTCCTCCGGTAATAAGACCCATGCACCACTTTCCTCGCCGACTCTGGCTCAATCATCTCAATCAACTTCATCAAAAATAAGCAACACGGCTCACGCCGCACAAGTTGATATGGACTCTCTAGATGGCCCGGTCACGCTACGCTCTATCCACTCCTTGTTAGCCTCTTTCAAGTCAGACATTACATCTGAGCTTAGATCCAATATACAAGCTCTCCGCTCTGATATCTCTGAAATAGGTGACAGGACGGACCACATTGAGCATAAGATGGCGGAGCTAGTAACATCACACAATGATTTGATTTCCGCACACGACGCTCTCCTGGAGGAGGTCACTAACATCCGGGACAAAACTACAGATTTGGAGGACCGCTCACGTAGGAATAATATAAAAATAAGAGGCATTCCCGATGATGTTTCAAATGCTGACTTGTATGGATACGCCACCGATCTTTTCCATAAATTGATACCTGATGTTCCGCAACCTGACCTCCTGATTGACAGGATCCATAGACTCCCGAAGTCTAGACAAGCACCTGCTCAGGCCTCCCGGGACACACTTCTCAGGGTTCATTTTTTTCACATTAAGGAAAAGATCTTGCGTGCAGCACTGCCCTCTTCACCTACGGCGACTTGTCTGGATTCTCTTCAACTTTTCCAAGACCTGTCTCCAGCGACCATGGCCAAAAGGCGATCATTCTCTAACATCACATCAGCCCTACGGAAAGCTGCAGTCCAATATAAGTGGGGATTCCCTACTAAGCTGATTGTGCTACGCAATGGTATAACTACCGTCATCACCTCACCTGAGGATGGACCTAAAATTCTGAAAAAGTGGGACATCCTTCTCGATATGCAACCTGTTCCCCCCGCTACATCACCGAAACGGATAGCCCAAGACTGGACATTGGCTCCGGGCTGAGAATCACTTGTGAATAACCATATGATAATTACTATTCAGCTTTTGTTTTTTCCCCTACAGGTTCATCTGTAGCTATGTGTTCATTATACTGTAGACAATGCTTTGCGTCGGATGTTCCAATGTTTTCGTTTAAACTTAAGATAGAAGTAGAACTGTTCATGTTTCAATTAGATAGCAAACGTCCACTTCTCCTTATTTTAGGATGACCTCCTTTTTTTTATTTATCTTATCTATTATTGCGATTGATAATCATGTGTTAAGCATGTTCTGGTTTGGAGGCGACGGTGGGAAATGTTGGCTGGTATGCCACCCACCCACACCTGTCCGTCACGATACCCATGTGACGGGATCTCTGGCTCCTTTATGGATGCTATTTCTGTTTTTTTCCCATGTTTTATTTCTTGTTCTGTTTTCTATTCTCATACTCTTCTCTTTACCGATGTTGACTATACTTCTGTCTTAGAGGACTGTGCTGCTATGTATTATAATTGGATGCAAGTGTTACTGATGCTTTTCGCTGTGCTATGTATCACCTCCTCATACCCTCCCACATGGCCACCTTTTTAAGTCTTAATGTTAAAGGGCTCAACTCACCCAATAAGAGGCGCCTGGCTCTAAAATATTTTGCAGACCAAAAGGCGGACGTAGTAGCTATACAGGAATCCCACTTCCCACTACACTCCCCTCCTCAGTTCTCCAATACCAATTACCCGGTTCACTATGTCTCCTGTGGGCCGTTTAAGAGGAACGGTGTCGCTATCCTTTTCCATAAATCGTGCTCTTTCCAATTGGAGGGTAAGTGGGTAGATGGCAATGGCAGATATCTGATTCTAGTGGGGAAACTGCGAACTAAATATGTCACTTTGGTCTCCCTCTATGCCCCTAATTCTAATCAACCCCGGTTTCTGAAATCCTTTTTTCAAAAGCTGTATAGTGTCAAGAAAGGCGCGGTTTTCCTGATGGGTGACTTTAATTTAGCCCCTGATCCTAATCTAGACAAATCCTCGAAACTTGATAAACAGTCCGCTAACGCAGCCAAAGCCCTGGCCTCCTCTTTTTCACACCTACTAACCGAATTTGACTTATATGATGCTTGGAGAGTCAGGAATATAGGTGCTAGAGACTATACATTTTATTCGGCAGTGCATAGATCCTATTCTAGGATCGATTTGCTCCTGACGGATAAATGGACATTACAATCAATTCCTAACGTCAAAATATTGCCGATATCGTGGTCAGACCATGCGCCATTACTTTGGTCTTGGTCATACAAAACGCCTATCCCCACAACACGCTCTTGGAGGTTGCGGGATTACATTTTGAAAGATGAGGACGGAGTCTCTATATTACGAGAGGCCTTGTCTTCTTATTTGGACACCAATAGCCCCACTGATACCTCTATCTCCAATCATTGGTGTGCCCTTAAAGCAGTCCTGAGAGGTGCAGCTATCCATGCTTCAGCTCACATAGCGCGCCGAGACCGGGAAGTTCAGTTGGCTTATGAGTTGGAGGTTACGACGCTAGAAACCAAACATAAACAATCCCCTGCCGATGATCTCACCCTTGCGTCCCTGACTGAAGCAAAGAGGAAATTGAACAGTCTCTACCTTTTGCACGTACAAAGAGCAGTCTCTAACCTAAATCAAAAATATTACACATTAGGTAATAGGGCGGGTAAATTACTGGCGCGGAAACTTAGAGGGAAAAATCTTATCAATAGAATTAAATACTTGACAAACCCAGACGGATCGCTGTCCCTGAACCCTAAAGATATTGCAAACCAATTTGCCTCTTATTATAGGAAGCTATACAATCTCAAACATGATCCCCTCACCCCGCAACCTTCCTTGCAGCTTATACGGTCTTTTCTAGATTCCATTAATCTGCCTTCCATTTCCCCTGATGATGCTTCCACACTTTGCACACCCTGGACTGAGAGAGAAATTCAGACTTCCCTGAAAGCCCTCAAAAAAGACAAGGCCCCTGGGCCGGACGGGTTTATTAATCTCTTTTACATTACCTTTCAAGACTCACTTTCCCCACTTCTTCTTAATCTGTACAACGACGCTTCCTCTAACCCTTTTCCTAGAGAAATGTTGGAGGCACAGGTGATAACGATTCTCAAACCGGGCAAGAACCCATCTCTCTGCGCAAATTATAGACCCATAGCACTTTTGAACACAGATATTAAGTTGTATGCCAAACTGCTTGCAAATAGACTGAACCCGTTGATCCCCACATTGGTTCATCAAGATCAAGTGGGCTTCACTATCGGTCGCCAAGCCCCTGACAATACCAGGAGAGTCTTCTCCCTTCTGGAGGCTCGTTCCGCGTCGCGGGAGCCCTTATTACTGCTCTCCCTTGACGCGGAGAAAGCTTTCGACAGGATTCATTGGCTATACATGTCAGAAGTTCTTGCCAGGTTTGGGTTCACGGGACAATTTTTACAGAATGTCCTACGCCTATATACGCATCCCTCAGCGCACGTTTTTAGTAATGGGTTTTTATCTGATTCTTTCCCCATCACCAACGGCACTCGTCAGGGATGTCCACTGTCACCATTAATTTTCATTTTAGCAATAGAACCTCTGGCAGAGAAAATTAGAGCGTCTACCCTAGTTAGCGGAGTTTCCATAGGTCCCACGCAACATAAGATTTGCCTGTTTGCAGATGACGTCCTGCTGTTTGTAACTAAGCCTGAATCTTCTCTCCCAGCCATCCACGATATCCTGCAGGACTACTCTAAAATCTCCTACTATAAACTGAATACGGCTAAAACTGAGGCATTGGCATTTGACATTGAACCGATCCCACTCCAATCCCTACAATCTACATATCCCTACGCCTGGCAGGACTCTTCCCTCCAATACCTTGGGATTAAGATCCCTTCCAGCTCTCATTCCACGGTGGAGTGTAACTACCTTCCTCTCTTGGGCCACTTCCAAACCCTTACCAAACAGTGGACGAACTATGAAATCTCTTGGTTGGGGCGCCTTTCATCAATTAAAATGATGCTCCTCCCTAAAATTCTTTACCTGTTTAGAGCCATACCTTACTTAGTCCCGCTTGCTCTCCTTAACAAATTCTATTCTGTCATGTCTACTTTTATTTGGAAGGGTAAAAAACCCAGGATAGCTAGAAACCGTTTGTTTAGATCCAAAGGTAACGGGGGTCTTGCATTTCCTAACCTTGAACTCTATCAACATGCATGTCTCCTTGATCAGTTGAAGGACTGGCTCCGGACTGAGTCCGTAAAACCCTGGGTAGATATTGAAAGTCATATGTGCACAGGATTCCCTCTTCCAGATTTAATCTGGGTCAAACCCTTACATAGACCCCCCTCTACCAAACTTATGAGGAGTATAACTAACTCTCTTAAGGTCTGGGACAGATTGGTCAGTAATCTGGGCGACTGCCCACTGCCCTCTACACACCTATCCATTTTGGCGATTTCCAAACTACTCCCAGACCTCCCATTGCGGAACTGGCGGGAGCTCGGGGTTCGACTGGTCAAGGACTTGTATGATAAATCAGAGCTTAAAACCTTCCAACAACTACAAACCCAATATTTGATACCGTCAAAGGACTTTTATAAATATCTACGTATCAGACACTGGATTAGGGCGAATATGCCTGATTCTCTCTCCTCCCCTACTCCACCTCCATATATCTTAAGTAACTTTTCCTCCATTCATCATAAAGGTGGTATATCCCAGTGGTATATTACGCTCCTCTCTCCACTCAATGATATGAAACTACATATTCAAACACGGTGGGAATCAGAATTTAATATCCTTCTGACTGAGCAGGAATGGGAAAATATTTTTATGAATATTTTTAAAATGTCTCGGTGCATCAACCACACTGAAATGATGTTCAAATTGATTCATGGCCTTTACCACACACCTGATAAACTACATAGGATCTGGCCAGATTCCTCTAAATTTTGCTGGAGGCAATGTGGATTAGAAGGTACTTTAATTCACATATTTTGGACATGCCCAGTTATTAGGCCATTGTGGATAGAGGTTTTTGGACTAATTGAAAAGATCACAAAGGTGACCCTCCCCTACCGTCCTGAGATTGTTTTTTTACATTATTTTCCCCCTTATATACCCTCTGAATACTCTTATGTGATAGGCCATATCCTCATAGCTACCAGGGCCGCAATCGCTCAATATTGGAAAAGAACAGATCCCCCACGCTTATCCAAAATTATAACGTCAATACAGCGCAATTTCGAAATGGAAACTATGAGCATTAAATATTCCTTAGCTCCCCAATCCCCTCTATTGAAATGGCTACCGTGGTTTGATTACTATCCCTCCGGCACTACCCCCCGGAATACCTTGGCTTGTAATAGGTGATGTTTAACTCCTTTTTATATATGTCTATACACTGTTTAGTCAAAATGTACAGAAGTATGCGCAGGTTCTCTACAGTTTCCCTGAAAGACTGATGGTCAGCATCCCCCCTATTCTGCGCTCCACCCTTTCTCTATCTCTTCTCTTCCTTATCCCCCCCATTTTTTCTTTATTTCCAACTTTCAAGTCTTTTAGTATTAGTATTATTACTTTACGACTATGTATTATGGTTTTCAGACATGCTGCTACTGTGTTATTGGCTTTTTTTTGTTTACATAACGTTATGTATGTTCTGTATTGAAAAATCTTCTCTAATAAAATTTCTTCAGTTAAAAAAGAAAAGAAAAGAAAGTGTACATATTAGTAGGGTTCGATGGGTAAATGGAAAAGATCTACCTTTTGCCCTTGACTCGAACATAATGTCTGCTTACTTATATTATAAGCAATGAAAATACATAAGCCCTTTCCCCTGAATCCAAGCCTCTTAGCGTCCTCGGATAATACCGGGCACTGTTAAGCAAGTGAATCAGTAATTAGATAACGCTGTTCTAGCCAAACAACTTGATTGCGGAAGCCTGAGCTGGATTTCACTGTAGTCAATGTTGACCAACAAAACAAATCAATTGACCAAAATGCTGAAGCCATACAGACTTGTGATGAGTCTGTTATTGCTCAACATTTCCCCTCGAGGGAGTGGGTATTGAACCAATATTTATTATACAGCCTATGAGTCTATCTAGAACCAAGGCTATCAGGAGGCTTAACGCATCCACCTTGGCATGAGTCTTCTAAGCCTGGAATAGCAAAAGGGGACTTTAAAGAGATGTGACATTGGCCTGATTTGGTGATGGACCTTCCTGAGTTCAGACAAAACTTAAGGACACCATTAACAGTTAGATATGACCTTTGTTATCCATCCGATAGTTGATTGACCCCTACTAGACCAAGAATGTTTTTTTTGGGCTCATACATTCCTGTTTGGTGCCAACTAGCTATCTATCAAGATCAGGGTGTATGGACACCCCAAGGCTTCCTACACATTGACGATTGATAGTGTCAAAGTCGGAAAAATATCATGCTACACGTTGCCATATATTCACCTCATGCGCTTGCCCGCTGCACGTGCACATTCTCTCCCGTGCGTGTGGATACTCGCAGCTGCGTGATGGCGCCTCCTCGGCCATGCGCTCGAGCGCGTGGTATGTGCATTTACGGTAGAGTTTGTGTGCGTCTAGCGGGCGACTCAAACGTTAAATAATAAAACCAAATAGTATGTTTTATAGATAATGTTCCCCTTAATAATGACTGTAAGTTTGTTTAATGTAACTGGTCGCTGGACAGAGAAATTCCTCTTTGCATGATATGAAGGGTCAGACAGGGTTTGAGCAGTTGTGTTTGGTTCCTAACTAAAGAACATTTTATTAGAAACAATCCGGTGCTGTTTAGGTAAAGATTAATCGCTCCTGCGTATAGTTATGTCTATTAGTAGTTTCTGGACATTTACTATATTTGCGGTTCATTATCCATGTGGCGGGAATTCTGAGATTCCCTCCCACCTGAGCAGTTTGATATAGTCACAGCCCACCTGTTCAAACTAACCTATGACCTTTTGTTATGATGCGAGGAGACATTCCTGTGTCCAATGAACAATGAGATTGTAGGTCCCTTTGTAGTATACTGTACGCAGTGTATATAAGGACAGCCAGCCTGGCCAGCCCAGTCTTCTCTCCACAAACGGTTTTCATCTTGACTAACTCGGAGCTGGTACCAGAGCTGCGCAGCGATCATTCCCCAGTGTGTGTAAGTTATTCTCTGTAACCATTCTAAATCTCTGTTTGTATTCGCCATATTCTCTCTCTCTGTTATTGTATAAGATTGTGACGATATTGTATATTTATGTGTAGTTAGCCTGCTTAGATATTGATGTTAGCCTGTAGTGTATGAACTGTTAACTGTTTATTTCTTTTTTACATAGCTAGATATTGTTAGTAAAGGTGTTGGAACCTTAGCAAGGTATTGTGTGTTTATTACATTGCTGAGAGTATTCAGAGTGTCTCAATCGCTCAAGAGGCTTTCATACAATAGAGGTTAATTAGCATTGCATTGTGCTCACATTACAAAACCAAGGTTTACAGTACAAACTCAATCATTCACTGTGTTGCATACAAGGTTTACTGAGTGTCATCCCGTGAGCGTCTGCGCCGCTCGTGTTCTCCTCGTGGTCACGAGCGTACGCTACGCTAGTAGCGTAGCATTACGGTAGTCGGCCGCCTATAGCGTGCTCGACACCACGCGTTAAGTTGTGAGCGAGCGTGTCGCATGTGCGTCTCGACCACGGCTAAGCGTCTGCTACGCTAAGTGCGTACCCTTACGGTACCCCATACGCCAATTGCGTACTGAGTCTCTTACCCATTTTATGGTGAATGTAATAAGATAAATAGTTAGCTTTATCAATTGGCATAAAAGTGCTAGGAAAAACCTATTCTGTTTGGAAATTTGTCCTGAACTCCGGAATAATTCATGGATGGTTTATGCCAACTAGGTTTGGCGCTACCCAGAAGTCTAACATGCCATTGCTTTTCATCAGGAACCCCTGCAAGAGGATTTGGGCTTTACTGCATCCGACAAGCAGGTCCCGGTTACCTGAGTGGGTGGCTAGTGTGACAGGCTGGTAACCGGAATCAATACAGGATAAGCCGTGGATCAGAAAACCATGCAAACACCGGAATCCACAGAAGTATCAGACGGGAAGTGGAGTCAGATACAAAGCCGAATCAGATACACAAAAAGAGCCATCAGGTATTAGCAGAAGCACAGGAAGGTGAGCCTAGCATTGTCCTTATGCCAGAGTGTGGTTAATTTAGGAGGCAAGGTTTGAACTTGGTGCCAAGAGCCCCGTCACTGGTTACATGACTGTAGCCCATACCTTTTCACAATCCTGATTTTGGCGGGACAGGCCCACTTTTTGGGCCACAGTGTCCCAAGATGAGGGCGGGGATTGGGAGGAACCCTCTCACCCATTGCTCTGCTAAGCAGAGCAAGCAGTGAAAACATACGGCATCTTTTCAGTGGAGAGAGGGACTGGGGCATGCCCCCTGTGTGATGAAAGCAGGGGTGTGGCTTGTGTACACAGCATTTTGTGACAGACCACACCCCCTTATCTCAATCAACATTTATCAAAAGGTGGAAAGCATGCCGTAGCCCCTAAATGTGGACGCGAGCCACGTGTCTGCATCTATGAAGAATGTGTTTTACATCCGATCCGATGCGCGTTCCCGTGAGCATCGGATCGGATCCCCTAGATTGAATGTGCTGCACTCGTGATATGTCAGACCCCGCAGGCATGGCTGGGATCGCATAAGATACATCATAGGCAAAAGGACAGCATACGATGTATCTTATGCGATCCTGCCCCCTGGGAAGCTGCCGGGGTGATCACCTGCGACATGAGGGTCCAACATGTCGCAGTAGTGTATGGGGCCCTTAAGAGAAGTACAAGAAGGGTGTCCTGTATGGATGGCCATTGACGATTTAAAATCGATGGTTTTTGGCCAATGTTGAATGCTTTTGCCATCGATGGGGGAGACCCAAATGGTTTCCCTCCATCGATGGCAACACATAAGCAAATATTTTTTTTACGAGATGTTTGGAGTTTGGACACCCCGCCTCACGTTATGATTGGCCCACGGGCCAGTCAGTGAAAGAACATGGATGACCATTCGTTATGGAAACCATCGAAAGTCATACAGTGCATAGTTAGCAGCCGTCGATGAAAGCATGCACCAATAATGATCATTGGCTGCATCCGATTGGCTGAATGCATCGAAGTCCATCCCATTTATGGTAATATTTTAGTACAATTGCAACAGCAACCTATTTGCAGATTGCAGGAAAGGAGTGTTTGATCCTTAGTAAAAGAATATTTTCTAGTCCGCTTTTAAAGTGTAATAGGCCCTACACACTGGGCGATATTACTGAAAGATATGAACGATACCGTTCATATCTTTCAGTGTGGAGTCAGCAACGCTGAACGATGCGCGGCCCTGCGCTCATTCATCGCTGGTGCCCCGTCGCTTGTGCATGTAGGCCAATATGGACGATCTCGTCCATATATGCATGCACTGCTATGGAGCCGGGTGACCGGGGGAGTGAAGAAATTTCACTATCCCCCGCCGCCAGGTCACCCGTCTGCCGTATCGGCGGTCAGGCAGCTCAGCGGCGGGTCACGCAGTGTTTAGGACAACAGATTTTTTTTTTTTTTTTTATATGTGCTCCCTGTGATATTAGTTATTACCCTATTTGATCATTTACTGCATGAATTAGGTAGATTTGGGCATATTTATACCATCACAATCAAGGGTGGACTGGCCATAGACAGTGATGGCTTCACGATACAGCCAGGGGCAGTGATAGCTGTGCGCACAGTGGGGTGAAGCTGGTCCTGCTTCATAGACCTCTGCAGGTCATACAATCAGTTGCAGAGCCATGAGCTTCTATATTGTGCCTCTGTGGCTGGGGGAGGCTGGATGCTCTTGGTGGCATTTAGCTGTAACAGGAATGGATGCCTCACAGCGCCATTCATTAGTGCCCATCTCTGTGCCTGACGAGATATCATATTGCATGTATCATATCAACGGGAGAGGAGCAGAAAAGCAGCACTGCAGCGCTTGTGAGAAGGAATGAGGATAAGGTGGAGAAAAGCACCTGAGCTAAAGTATTGTAGGTAGGATTCACTGGATGGCAGAGGTTAGGAGGCTGAGGGGGGAGATGCATCAAGCCTTTGAGAGATAGGAAGTGCAGAAGTTGCCTATAGCAACGAGCTTCTGTCATTGTATGAGACCCTGCTCGATAACCAGATGCCGATTGGTTGGTTCATGCAACTCCTCCAACTTGGCCCGATTCAGATGTGAACGTAGAGAAGTCTTGTGGCAGTTGCTAGTCTGCAACTTTATGCAAATTCCACTACAAAGCTCCTCCCCCTTGTGCACATCTGATTGTGCAAGGACAGAGACACCTACTGTGAGCATCTGTCAGTGCTTCTTTAAGCTCCACCATGGAAACTTACACCATTCCTATGGTAGATGCAGATGTTCTGTCCGCCTGTGGCCTCCTATGGGAGCGATTGAGCATCCGTACAATAACACTTCAGCGTCAGACCATCTCTGTGCATCGGTTTGGCCACTACCCAGTTACATACAGGAGATTCCGGAGGCAGGGACAATTGTTTCTCTCTGCAACGGTTACCGCACAGTTTCAGAGCCATATGATTTAAAAGAGGGTAAGTTGGTGGGCAGCTACCACCACAGTTGCACCCATATTCAGTCGGACATTCTGTGCCTGTGTATGCATATTTGCGCCACTTCCCATGGGTGTCTCAATAGGACGCCCATCCACTGTAGCCAGGGCCGGATTAACAATGGGGCGGATGGAGCTGCTGCTCCAAGCCCCCCTCCCTCCCTCCCTCCCTCCCCTCCCCTCCCCTCCCCCATTGGCAATAGGCCCACACATCCCCTAATGTAACTACTACCTATCCTGTATCCGAAGCTACGCCCCCTTACCCATCAAAAATAAATGCTTATGCTGCAGCGTACCATTCCTGCTGCAGGCAGCTTCCCGACAAGAAAACGCCTCATGAAAGAAGGGAAGGGTCTGGCCAGGAGGCTGCTGTCTTTTATGAGAGCTGGGTCCCTGCATGTCAGAGCTGAGTGGGCATGCAAAACCATGCGAGTTTCAGCGCACATCAGGCCCTGAGGTCTCCTGTGTAAGTGCTGGCTATGTCAGTAAGTAATGTCTATCAGTACGTTTTGTGTTACGAGTGTGTCAGTAAGTCGTGTCTGTGTAGGTACGTTTTGCGTTGTGTGTGTGTATGTGTGTCAGTACGCTATGCATTGTGTGTGTGTGTGTCAGTAAGTGGTGTCTGTCAATGAGTTTTGTGTTGTGCCATGTGTGTCAGAAAGTTCTGCAGACTGGCAGAGAAATAGACGTTATGGTAAGAATTTACAGTTGATAACGTGATTTCTCTTATGTCCACAGGTATCCACAGGATAACATTGGGATATGGTTGAGTGACAGCGGAAATGGCACCAACACGGTCACAAGCTTTCTGGCCTCCCAGGATGCATCGGGGCTTCACCATATAATCCCGCCCACTGACTTATCGCCTAAATAGGTAGAAACCTATTTAGGCGATAAGAACACACATACACACCCTTCCATACAAGAGGGAAGAGGTTTAGTGATTGTCAAGATCCTCAAATCAGGTGCATCAGGGTGGGATCCCTGTGGATACCTATGGACATAAGAGAAATCACGTTATCAATGGTAAGTTCTTACCATAACGTCTATTTCTCTGGCTGGGTCCACAGGATTGTCCACAGAATAACAATGGGATTCCCAAAGCCAGTTTTAGTGGTGGGGACGCTCCTGATTACACAGGAGGACCTTTCGCCCGAAGTCTGCGTGATGAGAGGCAAAAGTATCCAAGGCATAATGTCTAATGAATGTGTTTATGGAAGACCATGTGGCTGCCTTACAAATCTGTTCTGCTGAAGCACCCTGCTGCGCTGCCCATGAGGGACCTACCTTACGTGTAGAGTGAGCAGAGACATTAGCCGGAGTAGGGAGATCTGCATGAGAATAAGCTTCTGATATTACCATTCGGAGCCATCTCGCCAGCGTCTGTTTACTAGCAGGCCATCCTCTTCTATGAAATCCGTAGAGGATGAAGAGAGAATCTGTTTTCCTGATGGCACTAGTACGATCTATGTAGATTCTTAAAGCTCGGACTACGTCCAGCGACGCTTCTCCCGCAGATAGTCCCGATACCTGAAAAGCTGGGACTACAATCTCTTCATTAAGGTTTAACTTTGACACCACCTTTGGAAGATAACCAGATCTCGTTCTGAGAAATGCTCTGTCTGGAAAAAAACTTAGGAAAGGAGACTTACACGATAACGCTCCTAAATCTGACACTCTTCTGGCAGACGCCATTGCCAGTAAAAAAAAGTACTTTAGCCGTTAACCATTTAAGATCTGCTCTCTTAAGCGGTACAAACGGAGGACCCTGGGGGAATTTAAGAACTAAATTCAAATCCCAGGGAGCTGCAGGAGGAACAAATGGAGGTTGAATATGTACAACTCCCTGAAAGAAAGTACGTACATCCTGTAAATCAGCAATCTTTCGCTGAAACCATACAGTTAATGCTGATACTTGAACTCTCAAGGAAGCCACTTTCAAACCTTTATCCAATCCTGCTTGAAGGATATCCAAAATTCTGGATACTTTAAGAGATCTTGGATTCAAACTTTTTCCAGTACACCAATGAATATAGGCTTGCCATATTCTATGATACACACGAGCTGAAGGCTTTCTTGCTCTAAGCATAGTTTGGATTACTTGTTTTGAAAATCCTCTAGCTTCTAAGATAGAGGTTTCAACAGCCACGCCGTCAAAGACAGACAATCCAGATGGCTGTGCAGATCTGGATGTTGAGGGAGCAGTATTGGTGCTTCCACGGACATCTTCAGAAGATCTGTGTACCAATGCCTTCTTGGCCAAGCTGGAGCTATTAGAATTATTGCTCCCTTTGCTTGCTTTATTTTTCTCACTACTCTGGGTAACAGAGATATTGGAGGGAACAGATACGCCAGATGAAATTTCCATTCTACTGACAGTGCGTCTACAAGGACCGCTCCGGGATCCTTTGTGCTCGATCCGTACTTCGGAACTTTGTTGTTTAGACGAGACGCCACGAGATCTATCTCTGGTAGACCCCATCTGTTCACTATTATCTGAAACACTTCTGGGTGTAATGCCCATTCAGTTTCCTGAATGGTGTGTCGACTGAGAAAATCCGCTTCCCAGTTCAGTACACCTGGGACAAACACTGCTGACAATGCTGGAAGATGGAGTTCTGCCCATCTTAGAATGGGAGTTACTTCCTCCATCAGTCTCCTGCTGTGAGTTCCTCCTTGATTGAGGTACGCTACTGCTGTCGCATTGTCTGAGCGAATCTGGACCGGTCTTCCTTGCAGACTGTCCTTTGCCCAAACTAGAGCCATAAAAATGGCTTTTATTTCCAACAGATTTATTGGCAGGCGACTTTCCCTTGCGGTCCATTTTACCTGGAACCAAAGGCTTCCGAGTACCGCACCCCAGCCCTGCAGGCTGGCATCTGTTGTCAGGACTTGCAATTCTTTTATCCAAAAGGGTCTCCCCTTGTTTAAAGGTCTGTCTGTAGCCACCACGCTAGAGACCTTTTTTCGTTTACTGGAAACTTTATCATCTGCTTTTTTTATTGTCGGATGATTTCCGTTCCATTTGGTCAGAATAAGGTGCTGCAATGGTCTGGAGTGGAATTGCGCATATTCCACCATGTCGAAGGTTGATACCATCAGACCCAACAGTTGCATTGCTGCATGGACTGACTGACATTGTCCGGGGCGTGCAACGCTTCCTGAGCCATGACCTGCACCTTGACTATCTTTTTCTCTGGTAAGAGAACTTTCTGTAGATCTAAATCCAATATGGCCCTCAAATGAACCATCTGCTGTGACGGATTCAGAGACGACTTTTCCCAAGTTATGAGCCACCCGTGTCTCTGTAAACAAACTATTGCCTGTTGAAGATGGCCCAAAAGTAAATCCTGCGAATGTGCTAGGATTAACAGGTCGTCGAGGTATGGGAATATTCTTATCCCCTGTTTGCGCAGACAAGCTGCCATAACCACCATAATTTTGGTAAACATCCCTGGGTGCTGTTGCTAGCCCGAAGGGCAAGGCTTGGAACTGAAAATGTTCCTGAAGGATAGCAAACCTGAGGTAGCACTGATGCGACAGTGCTATAGGCAAATGTAGGTAAGCATCCTGTACATCCAGAGATACCATGTAATCTCCCGGTTCCATAGCCAACATTATGGAGCGTAATGTCTCCATGTGGAACCTTGGGATCCAAATGTATTTAACATTTTCAGATTGAGAATTGGTCAATAAGACCCATTTGGCTTCTGGATTAGAAATAGATTGGAGTAAAACCCCTGTCCCCTTTGTGATGGAGGTACTGGGACAATCACACCTGACTGCAGTAATTTTTGGACTGCTTCTTGCAGGGCTTTGGCCTTCGACTCTATACGAGACGGGCTGGTACAAAAAAATCTTTGGAGGAGGCTGCCTCCTGAATGGGAACCCATACCCCTGAGATACCACCTTCTGCACCCAAGCATCTGTCGTCGACTGTTGCCAAATGTGTGCAAAATGAAGGAGTCGGCCCCCATTCCTGGAATCCTCCAGGCGGAGGCCCGTCTCTTCAGGCTGAGGGTTTCTGTTCAGGCTTGGAAGCTGGCATTTTGCTAGTCCACTGCTTCCTACCCCTGGTTTTGAACTGGGGTTGCTTAGACTCCTCTTTAGCTTTCGCTTTGCTTTGCCAACGAAATGAGCGAAACTTTGAACCCTTAGACTTAGGGTTATAAGTAGCCAGAAATCTGACCTTCTTTGATTCAGCCTCTGATTCTAGGATATCAGATAATGGTTTCCCAAACAATATATTACCAATGAAAGGCAATGCTTCCAACTCTTTCTTGGATTCCGCATCTGCTTTCCGGGTACGTAGCCAAACTGCTCTGCGAGCGGCTACTGTCAAGGCTGAAGCTTTAGTAGCAACTGTACCCAAATCAATTGCTGCTTCTTCCAAGTATTGGGCAGATTGTCTTAAACGGCTAAAAAGATACTCTTGCTTCCTATTAGGAGAAGAGATGTCATTCTCTAGTTCCTCTATCCATTCGCCCATTGCCTTTGCTACCCAGGCCGAAGCCATAGCAGGTCTTACCACTGCTCCTACTAGAGAAAATACATTTTTCAAAAAGCTATCTACCCTTCTGTCTGTGACAACATTTAGTGAGGTAGATGACAGTGGTAAAGCAAATTTATGCACAAGTCGCAGTACATGTGCATCTACTTTTGGAGGAACTTCTCTTTTCGAACAATCCACAGCTGGAAAAGGATAATAAGAATTCCATCTTTTCGGGATCTTATATTTCTTACTGGGTGTCGCCCAAGACTCATCCATCATTTCCGTCAGCTCATCTGACACTGGGAATTCAGTTTTAACTGATTTTGTTCGTTTAAACACAGGTGCTTTAGATTTTAACACTGTCTTGGCTGGCTCTTTCAAAGAGAGAACAGCCTTCACAGCATCAATAAGTTCAGCTATATCCTCTGAACTAAAACTCTGCGACTGATCATCATACGGAGTATTTGAATATACTGCATCATCATCTGTTGTATCATCTTGTGTAGTCTGCCACATGGACGCATCTGTCTTAGTCTTACCTGTCCCTTGGTTGCTTGTAGAGGCTACTGGAACCAAGCCGTAGGAAGGGAGCTGCATGTATGGGTTAATAGTGTAACCTAACCCTTGAGGTGGTGCTACCGGAGTTAACCTGTCCGCTATTGAAGATAAAGTCTTTGCGAACATATTCCATGGTGGCTCTGTTGGTGGTTGAACCAACTCCTGTTTTTTTTACTTTGCTGAAAAGCAAAACAGTTCACACACAACCCCTCATAAGTGACCAATTGGTCCATACCAATGCGCTCGTAAGACGCTGAGTGGATTCAGACGCCACTGATGTACACTACCGCTCCTGATAACTGATAACGGACACAGTCGCACACTGACTGACACGGACGCTCAGCGACTTCCCCGTGTATGCAGACGCTAAGGCCTGCAACTCGGTCTAGGCGGGATCTCTAGTGTACACAACCGCAGCGTCTAAGCTGTGACCGAGTACCCTCGTGGTAGCGTCTGAGATGGAAGTGAGGTAATTTAGTTCATGGACAGGAGACGCGCGGAAACTGGTCATGAACTCGGAGGCGGGGCGGCCAGGAGACCGTCTGAATCCCCCTGTTGACTTAAATTCTAAGGATCGTGGCCTCTACCTAGTCCTGGCGCCTATGATCCCTAGAGCTGTCGCACTCGAGATGTTTGGTGCATCAACACACTGTTTGTAGTCTCCACCAATACAGTGTAGCTGTGTCCAGACCCCTCTAGTAAGAGGGAATCCATAGATTTACCTTCCCCCCATGCTTCGGCCACAGCCTTGTTACGTCTGCTGGACCTGCTAGAACATCCGACACAGACGCCCGTTGAGACAGCACTAATACCCAAAGGTAAGCGTTGTTGTGACCCGGTGGGGAGTTGTTGGAAAGACTCTTTCCAGTATGCGTTTAAGACGCTGTTAAGAAAAGTCGCTCAAAAAACATAGTAAGTCTATAAAAATAACATAATAAAAGCTTCAGGCTGCTTTATTCACAGCAGCCCTGTGACCATGCGGCTTCCTGCTGCACCAAGCAAAAAACTGATCTGACTGAGTCAGTGGGCAGGATTATATGGTGAAGCCCCGATGCATCCTGGGGAGGCCAGAAAGCTCGTTACCGTGTTGGTGCCATTTCCGCTGTCACTCAACCATATCCCAATGTTATCCTGTGGACCCAGCCAGAGAAAAAGTTACGGCCCAGCATTCAGTAATTCTAATGGTCGGGTCCTCTCCCCACAAGTACAATGAGGCGGCTCTGCAGAGTCTTGCTGGTGCAGTAAGATTTATTGATCCAAAATCTTACATAATAAATCTTACTGCACCAACAAGACTCGGGAGGGCCGGCTCATTGTACTCTATGCACAGCTTGAAAACCCGAAGGAAGGCACCCGAGCAGATATTCCCATCATAACAGGATGGGTGCCAGGTATATACTGTGTGTGGAAAAATTATATATATATATATATATATATATATATATATATATATATATATATATATATATATATATATATATATATATATATATATACACACATACACACACACACACACACACACACACACACACACACACACACATACACTATATATTAATATTTTGTTATTCTATTACCCGTGTCACATATTGCTGTCCTGGTCTCTGTAGTCCGCAGGGACAGGGGTGTGTGCTGATAAATCTAAATATTTATCGTATATAAAACACCTTAAGAGGTCTAAGAACACTGTACGCTATCTACGTAAGAAGTACCGTAAGGGTACGCAAGTTGTGTAGCGATCGCTCAACCGTAGTCGAGACGCTCAAGCGTCACGTTCGCTTACGGCCCAGTGATCACAGGCAGGCACGCTATTGGCTGCCGACTACCGTAATGATTCGCTATAGCGTAGCGTACGCTCGGGACCACGAGGAGATCACCAGCGGTGCAGACGCTTACAACGTTAAACCTTTATATCTATACCTTTAACGCTGAGATACACAGTATACCTTAGTGTGGAGACAGAGTGTAAGTGCAACCTGGTGTAACCTGATTAACTACAAAGCTGCTTGAGCGTCACCGACGCTCAGAAAATACTTAACCCTTATAAAGAATACACAGATACCTGGGCTTAGGGTCCAAAACCTATTATATGTTTTATAACTATTATACTTGCAAAAGGAATCACAGTACAAATGATACACTACAATATAACATAAACCAACTAACCAGATAAACTACACAGGAAATACAATACAATACAGTTAAAGGAAAATACGAGAGAGATAGAGAGAGAGAGATGGCTCACAGTAAGACAATATGATTACGGAGAAAACTTACGCACAAGGGGAACGATCGCATGCGCCTCGATATCCAGCTCCCGATTATCAGCAATGAGAACCGTTGAAGAGAGTGAAGTTGGATATGGTCGGCCTGCCTATTTATGCCCCACACACAATACAATTCAATGGTCCCTACAATCTCATTGTTCATTGGACGCAGGAATTCGGCTTTGCATTATAACAAAAGGTCATAGGTTGATTCATACAGGTGGGCTGTGACTATTTCCAACTGCTCAGGTGGGAGGGAAACTGGGTTTCCCGCCGCATGGGTAATAAAGTGCAAATAAAGTAAATGTTCATAAACTTCTTATGTCCATAACTATTCGCACGAGCGATTGATCTGCTTCAAACCAACACCGGAATATTTCTAATTAAATATTCTTCCGATGGATACTAAACACCACTGTATTACTCCTGTCTGACCCTTCGTATCAAACAAAGAGGGATTCCTCTGTTCATAAACATTCTATATTAACCAAACTTTCAGAATCTATCAAAGGGACCATGATCTACAAAATACATTATTAGTGAAAATATGTAATGATTGAGTCGCACGCTACGCTCGCATAAACTCTACCGTAAATACGCATACCATGCGCCTGCGGGTGCCCGCGACTGTGAGTATGCGCACGTACGGGAGAGCGTACGCACGCGCAGCACGGACCTGTGTGAGGTGCAAATATGGTAGTGTGCATAGAGATATTTTTCTGACTTTGACAGTCCACCCTTTGGCAGTCAATAATAACTGCCACCTTCTAAAACATTTCAAAAGGAGAAAAATATATGTCAGGGGTTAATTCATTTCCATGGTTGGGTAAGGTAGGAGAGAGGAGTAGGTGGGAAGAGGGTATGACCTAGTGAGATAGCAGAAGCATGTGTGTATGAGTCCATGTTTGGGGGGTCATGTATCATCGTGCCGTACGTGTTGTAAATCAAGCTTCGAGGTATTGCGAAGTATACATTTGAATTCCTTCTTATCCCGTGGTACGGGTCTGTGGATGGGCTGTCAAACTTTACCGAGCTCTTTTCGGATTTTGAACAAAAATGGGGAGCACATTTTAGTTGATGATACACGAATGGGGGAATATGTGATTGCTGATATCTGTGCCTGTATTCCCTATACTATGTGTGTCATTACCTGAGGGTTGTAGAAATGAAGAAAAGACATAATTACGGTAAATGCGGTGGTATTCTATGTCAGGTTAATGTACATCTGTCGGTTGAAGTTTTGTTCGGTATCAGTTGAAAGTCGTCTTCTTTGCGCTGTGTTGCCCATTAGGTGTGAGCAAAAAGCTTTGTCAATGCCATTAGATTTACAAAAAATGTTGGGCTAGCGTAAGTTTAAGAATTCTAGGGAAACTGGGGATCCATGGCAAAGTTCATCAAGTATCCATATCTCAAGTGGTCAAAACTTCTTCTTTGGTCTATCCGTTGTCTGTATAGCGTCTCGTCGACTTCCTCGTCCAAGGGGGTCTTTTTATCTTGGAGAAAAGCAGAAAAACAGGTGAAAGAAACGGACCGTAGAAATCGCATTTTCATCACATCATTGTTTCTATCATTGGGTCATAAATCAAATCCAGGTTAATTACAGTTTCCTCACTCCTCAAACTCATTACCTTAGTACGACGATTGCACCTCATTAAAGCCTGACCGCATCTAAATATCAAACCGATCGTTATGATAACACCTAAGATACATAGGAGAAACTTCCCAACATCCATTATGACTCCTTGAGCCCAGTCTCCCAAACCGGAGAACCAATTTCGCGGGTTCAACCATGACACCCAACCAGTCAGCTCATTACCTACAGCAGCAAGAGTGAGATTGTGTTTTCGGCGAAATTCCCACTTCAATTGGAGAATATCGTCCATCTTTTGGTCTATGACCTCGACCGGATCCTCGGTGCTATTCGTGATATACGTGCAACACTTCACGCCGTACTGTGTTGCCAATGTAACACAATATCCGCCTGTCACTGCTGTGAGGTAATTAAGAACCATTCTATGCTGCACCAGTTCTGTTTTATAAGCTTGAAGTTCCCTTCCAGTATATCTAAACGTGTCATCATACATTTCAGTGATATTATCTAACAAATTTGCGAGCGCTGATATGTATTTATAATTTAGCACTCCTCTAGCGGTGCGGGTGAAATCTAACGCGATTAAGAATTGAATCCCGGTGGATTCACTTATCAGATCAGAGGCCGGATGCTCTGTCTTCTCTATCAGGTGCCTTTTAACAACGTGCTCGTAATGGGTGTGAGTATAAGGAGCTTGGGCACCACGATGTATGTCTTTCATTTTATCATGTGTTACAGTCATTACTTCAGGCAATACTTTTCCAATATAACACAATCCTTCAGAGTTTGGGGCAAGCCACTTGTACGCCTTTCTCCCGCATATGAAATATGCATCATCGGGGAGAACATATGGGACGGAGAAGGACATAACCATATTACACACCTTCCAGGTGAAATCTCCTAACCCTAATTCTTCCATCTGCTTAATACACGTATCAGGTTGTACGATATGTGCACAGTATCCTGGTGATACTTCTCCAACTCTCGTAATCCTATTTCCTAAGGTGTACCTATACCGGAAAGATTTTCCTCTACTGGCTATGTGGCGTACAAGCTCTGTATCTGTAGGCATTCTATCTGCTCTATGCGAAAAGGTCATGGTGTGGTTACTCCATGACACTTCCCAATTTCCCGGCTTTCTGGGATTGGAGATGTTGAAACATAATAAGGACCTATCCACATGGTATTGGTGGAGCTTCAAACTAGGAGGGCTGGAGATATTAAACCTCCTGTCCACCGGTCTCCCACCATTTAACTCAAGTACCTCCCCTACCGTTAAAGGAAATGGTACTAGCCCTGATTTGCTATGACCTTGAGGTACTTGAGAGCATACCCAACAATCTGTTTTGTTTAACACATTACCCACTAAGGAGTGATAGTCACTCAATGGATGCCGGTCCATATGGATATTAAAACTGGATTGGCATTTCTTAATGCACCCATCTTCAATGACATTGTTACAGAGCCTACAGATAGTTTTCCTCAGCTAACAATCCGTCACAATTTCTTCTATGGTCAATGCTATCGGATCGTTTTCTGATACTCGCCTTTGCTTGTTGGTTAGGTTGATCCTGGAAAACTACGCCTCCATCTTTATCATCAGAACCCATTCCAGAACCTCTATCGACCTCCATGGTACTCTCGCCGGAACAGACTGCTCTGGTCAACATCATGGTCAACAGGAAAATCCGGATCACAGTCTCTTGGGGCAAGTCCATCTTATAGGAGGAAACGGAGAAGAATGAGAAGGAGGAAAAAGAAATTTGAGGGAGAGGGGATGGGAAGTGGAGGAAAACAATAACAGGGAGTGGGGAGTCGACAACAGCTCTCGGTCTTCAAGGCTCAGGTGCCGCCTCAGTCCTTCTGGAACAGACACTCCAGTGATACAACCTCTACCGTCTGTTCCTTATCACGGGACTTCTCTGGATCAGCAACCTTTTTGCAGTGGGATGAATGGACCCAAGTCTCTCTCTCAGCAACCTTCAGTGCTGTAGTGCTAGTCAATAAGACCTGGTATGGTCCTTCCCATCTGTCAATAAGGCAACCTGAGCGTAGAAAATTCCGTATCATTACATAATCCCCAGGTTCAATGTCATGACAATTACTATCAGGTAGATCAGGAATCACCAACTTCAGACTATCATTTTGATTCCTTAACTGTTTACTCATGTTAATCAAGTACTTTACAGTTACTTCATTGTTACATTTCAAATCATCCTGAGGGTTAATCATAACATGCGGTTGCCGACCAAACAAGATTTCAAAGGGAGACAGATTAAGAGGGGACCTGGGAGTGGTTCTGATACTATACAATACAATGGGTAAAGCTTCTGGCCATGTCAATCCTGTCTCTGCCATCACTTTACTCAATTTATTTTTAATAGTGCTGTTCACTCTTTCGACCTTCGCACTCGCCTGTGGACGGTACGGAGTGTGCAGCTTGCTATCAATTCCCATCAACTTACACATTCCTTGAAAGACATCACCTGTAAAATGGGTACCCCTATCACTTTCGATTATTCTAGGGATACCATATCTACATACAAATTCCTGCACAATTTTCTTAGCAGTAAACATAGCGGTATTTGTAGCCGCAGGAAATGCTTCGACCCAATTTGAGAAAACATCTATACAAACAAGTACATATTTCAAATTCCGACAAGGGGGTAATTGTATAAAGTCAATTTGTATTACCTGGAAAGGGCCGCCGGCAGGTGGGATATGGGATGGTTCTGTAGGTATTGCCTTTCCAATATTCTTTCTCAAACAGGTAAGGCATGACATTGCTCTTTTACTCGCATGAGAGGAGA
The DNA here is from genome assembly GCF_028390025.1 of Pseudophryne corroboree. Lineage (NCBI taxonomy): Eukaryota > Metazoa > Chordata > Amphibia > Anura > Myobatrachidae > Pseudophryne > Pseudophryne corroboree. Next base: position 43,116,681 of record NC_086445.1, on the reverse strand, counting down.
ATCCTGGGGCGCACCAATAGGCTCTTACCAATTTGCACATCCCTTCCTTGCCTAGATGAGTCAGCCCGTGAGCTGCTTTAGCCAGACATGGAAGATATGCTCTGGGGGCCACTGGTTTACCATGTCCATCCGTCCAGAGTCCTGAGGACTCCTGGCCACATCCCTTTGCCTTCCAGACTGCCTTTTCCTGTGTGGAACACAAATTTTGCATTTCACACAACTTCTGTGTGTTAATGGTATTAAATACCATCAATTGTGTGGTGTCTGTCTGTATGGGGGTAGCAGCTGCTAACTTAGCAGCTTCGTCTGCTCGGCTGTTACCAAGTGATACCGGGTCTTGGCTATATGTGTGTGCTTTACATTTGATAACAGCCACTCTGTCGGGTTCCTGTATCGCTGTTAGAAGCCTTTTTATGTGAGCTGCATGCGCTACCGGTGTACCAGCTGCCGTCATGAAATTTCTGAGGCGCCATAGGGCTCCGAAATCATGGACTACCCCGAATGCGTATCTAGAATCGGTGTAGATATTGGCTGACATACCCTTAGCCAATTCACATGCTCTGGTTAGGGCGACCAGTTCAGCAACCTGGGCTGAGTGAGGTGGGCCTAGCGGTTCCGCTTCTATGGTGTCTTGGTCATCTACGACTGCGTATCCAGTACACAAGTCTCCCGAGTCTGACTGTCTATGGCAACTACCGTCCGTGTAGAACGTGAGTTCTGCATCTTCCAGTGGGTTGTCACTGATGTCAGGCCTTGCGGTAAAATTTTGGGTCAAATATTCCATACAATCATGTGTATCTTCCTTTGTATTAAATCCTCCTTCCCCATCACTCTCACCTTCCACCCTTTGTGCCTGACCAGGCACACCTGGGAGATACGTTGCAGGATTTAATGCACTGCATCTCCTTATGGTGATGTTTACGGGGGCCATTAGTGCCAATTCCCATCTTGTAAACCTCGCTGATGAGACGTGTCTGGTTTGGGCAGAATTCAATAAGGCTGATACTGCATGTGGCGTATGGATTGTGAGGTTGTGGCCTAGCACGACATCTTCGCTTTTTGTCACTAGCAATGCTATTGCAGCAACGCTTCGCAAGCATGTGGGGAGGGATCGCGCTACCGTGTCTAGCTGAGCGCTGTAGTATGCAACTGGCCTGCTGGCATCACCGTGTTTTTGGGTTAGTACACCTGCCGCGCAACCAGCACTTTCTGTTCCGTATAGTTCAAAGGGTTTCCCATAGTCTGGCATACCTAGTGCTGGTGCCTGCGTTAGGCACTGTTTGAGTCTCTCAAATGCTGTTTCGGACTCGTCTGTATGCGAAATCCTATCAGGTTTGTTTGAGGAGACCATTTCCTGCAAAGGTAACGCCAAAATGGAAAACCCTGGGATCCAATTACGGCAATACCCACACATTCCTAAAAACGTTCTGATCTGTTGCTGGGTTTGTGGCAGAGTCATGTCTCTAATTGCTTGGATTCTATCAGCGGTCAGGTGTCTCAGTCCTTGTGTTAGACAGTGTCCCAAATATTTTACCTTAGTTTGGCATAATTGTAACTTGTCTTTGGACACCTTGTGTCCGGTGTCTGAAAGATGAAACAGGAGCTGTTTCGTATCCTTCAGAGATGCTTCCAGTGAATCTGAACACAGTAATAAATCGTCCACATACTGTATCAATACTGATCCACTGTCTGGTTGGAAAGACTGTAAACAATCATGCAAAGCCTGAGAAAATATACTTGGACTATCTATGAAACCTTGGGGTAATCGAGTCCACGTGTATTGGACTCCTTTGTATGTAAATGCAAACAAATATTGGCTGTCAGGGTGCAGAGGTACCGAAAAGAAAGCGGAGCAGAGGTCAATAACAGTGAAAAATTTGGCAGTGGGAGGGATTTGCATTAGGATGACAGCTGGATTTGGCACTACGGGGAACTGACTCAACTATTTTGTTAATCCCCCTTAGATCCTGCACTAGTCTGTAACCCCTCCCCCCACTCTTTCACAGGGAAGATGGGACTATTAGCAGTGCTGGACGTTCTTACCAGAATGCCCTGTTGTAGCAAGCGCTCTATTACTGGGTAAACTCCTAACTCCACCTCTGGCTTCAGAGGGTACTGTGGGATTTTTGGAGCTATCCTACCATCTTTTACTTGTACCACTACTGGAGCTACGTTTGCCATTAATCCAGTGTCTTGTCCGTCTTTTGTCCAAAGTGACTCTGGTATCTGAGATGTCATTTCTTCTATTTGGGATGGATTCCTATTTGTCATAATGGTATGTGACATTAATTTTGATGGGGAGTCTAACATGTCTCGCACTTCCTGAGCGTGTTTCTCAGGTATGTCCAAGAATACACCTTCAGGAGTACAATAAATGACGCACCCCATTTTACACAGTAAGTCTCTTCCCAGGAGATTGGTTGGTGCCGATGCAGCCAGCAAAAAGGAATGCTTGGTATGCAAAGGCCCTATTGTAATCTCGGCTGGTTTGCTAACAGGGTAGTGCTGGACTACTCCTGTTACTCCCATGGCTGGAATTGTCCTACCAGTGGTTCTCATGCCCACTGTCGAATTTATCACTGACTTGGCCGCCCCTGTGTCTACAAGAAAGTTTAAAGTTTTACCAGCTACATTAATTGCGATCTCGGGTTCACTTCCAATGTTGGCAATTAATTTTACTGGCTGCAGATTACAGGTATGGCCACACCCCTATTGGGTATGGTGACCTCCCTGAATCCCGCTGGCAGCAACTACTTGTGAGGGAGATAGTTGGGAACTACCAGAGGCATGCCAGTCTCTGTTTGGGGGATATCTTTTTGTTTCCCCTGTATGTGGCTCATAACTCCGTTTCTGCGGACCTTGCTCCCAATGTCGTGTGTCGTGTCGTTGTCTAGGGGTTTGGTATGAGTTTCGTGGATTCTTTACTCTACAATCTCGTGCCATGTGTCCCTGTTTGTGACAAGAATAACAAGTAACCATACTTGACTTACCCACAGGATTCGGTGATACAAACAAAGGCTGCCTTGTGGTCAGGGCCTGTATACTTACTGACATTAATTTATCACCTTGTTGTTCCCTGTGTCTGGTGATGTTTCTATCGTGATCAATAGCAGCCTCTCTCAAAGTAGCCACAGACAGACCTCGCCAACATGGTTGTGTGGTCTGTACCCTAGTCTTCAATGACTCTTTTAAACCATCCATCAGTACCGATACTGCTACTTCCCGATGGTTTGTGTCTGTTTTAATGTCCTCTATGCCTGTGTATTTTGCCATTTCTAATAATGCTCTGTGGAAATACTCTGCAGCTGTCTCTGACTCCTTCTGTTTAATGGAGAATATCTTATTCCATTTAGCTACTGCTGGGAAATACTCTTTTAACTGCAAGTTTATTCTTTTCACATTATCTTGGTTGTACACATCTGTAAGAGGTACATCATGATCTAGTCCGCAATCAGCTAAAAATTGAGTTGCGTCGACATTTGAGGGTAAACATGCTCTCAGCAATATCTGCCAGTCTTTATTGTTGGGCTCTGCAGTGTTACCTAAGTCTCTGATGTATTTTTGACTGGCAACTAAGTCTTTTCTAGGGTCAGGAAATTCAGACACTATGGTCCTTAATTCCATTCGGGAAAATGGGGTGTACATGGCAATGTTCCTAATGGGAGTGGCTCCTGATGCGTCTGTTTTCCCATTTGGCACTGCTATTACTCTAACAGGTGTAATTCTAACAACCTCATTCTGTGTAGATTCTACAGGCTGTGGTGAAATAGTTTCAGCATAATGCATGGTGCCGTACTTACCAGTTGATACGACCTCACCTATCCCTCCGCTAGGGGCCTTTACTAATCTCGTGGGTGGAGCTGTGCCTACTGTGGTCTCTGCTATGGTGGCTGCTAGAGAGAGCGCTGAAATCGTTGCCGATTCGTCCTCTTGATCACACTCCTGAGGAAAGTTCAAAACAGGGTACAACTTGCACGGGTTAATACTTGCATGGGTTAATGGGTTAACATTATCATTAACATTTACACAGTTACTAAGTGATTTTGTGTTACACCTTAGTGCGTCTTTCTCCGCAATCAACTTCTCTCCTGATATATATGGTGGCGGTGGGGCCGTGGCAATCAGTTTTCTGTTAGAGCCAGATCCCGCCGCCTGAGCCAAACCTCTCTGTATCTCACCTTCCTGTTGCCACAACTGTAAATAATCATAATGCTGGATTCGTCTCTTTGTTGATTTTATGAGACATATCCTCCTCCTTAAATTTTGTAACACTTCTGAGCTGAAGCTCCCTACTCTTGGGAATTTCTCCCCGTCATGTACAGTCATTCTCTCCCATTCATCACATAAAGTTTCTGTGTGACTTCCATATTTCTCACACATTATATACCTGGCCGACCCAATTGGTCGGACCACTGAATCAACCCGAACCGAGGTTGATCGCCCCCTACCTGAACAAGTGGCCCCCATAGTTCGAAAGTGTTGCTTCATTTAGCCAACCCTTTACGAAAAACCAAATGTCAACAATAGGCTGACGGTGGCGGTTTACCGAGTACCCCACTCACTCGCCCACGCCGACCAATACGACCTGATCACACCGATATGGTGCTGGCGTACTCGACCTAGGGCCCCTGCGACCTGAACCTCTATTTACTGGAACCTGCGAGGGTTATCCGAAGAACACTTACTCTTTCCAGTAACTATTGGTTGCTGGATAGTTCCTGAGTGAGCAGCGAACTTCCCTTAAAATAAAAAAAATTACACAAATCACGTTAGAGTGTACAGATAGCGTTTGTGACCCCTTTACTCTAATGGTATTAGGTCAGATTACTAACTACTGCACACACTTACGTGCGGTCCAGTCGTTCAGTACACAAACAACTAAGCTTATGTACGGAAAGACCAATGGAATCGAAACTTACGACTGCGAATTCCTTCAGCCAGAGCTTATATGGCCTATATGGGTGTTGCACCAACCCTTTTCGGTGTTGTGCCTGTGAACTGTATAGCGGACTTCCTTGTCGGCTGTACCTGGACCTCCTGGTCTGTTATGACCTCCTGGTCTTGTTACAGTACGACCTCCTGGTCTTGTTACAGTACGACCTCCTGGTCTTGTTACAGTACGACCTCCTGGTCTGCTATACTCTAATGCTCAAAATTGTATATTTAACCAGAGATGCCTCCCTAGCCACCGTGCACGTCACTTACACGCATGTACCTCACGAGTACTCGACTTATCTTGTGGTTCAACCTTTAAAAATTGTAAAAACACTCACTCATCACATGTACACTTTTGTTTCTATTTCTATTTCTGCGCAGAAATTTTTCTTCAGATCAGGTGTGTTACCAATTAGGAGCAGGATCTGTTAATTAAATTTCGGACACCCAAAAATAGACTTGCGTTATTTCTCGCCTCGCGTTATTTATCGCTTTGCGTTAAAAATCAACTTATCGTGACTTGAGCTACGTGGGCGTAACCGGACGCTCCGTTGCGTAACGTACGCTGCGTGCGTCGGCCTTTGGATTGCGTACGCAAGTCTTTGTTAGAGACACGTATACGCAAAGCAAAGATCCACCGTAACACAATTTATACTTTTATCAATGTAGATGATCCTTGATCATCTACCACACAACACACTGACTTCGTCTTATCTCCCAGGCAAAACTGTGTGTTTGTCTATCTTTTAACTATATTACCTTTACTCTTAAACTATGAAATAACGGCAAATCTTTTTTTAGCACTTCTATCAACTATAAAACTGGCAGACAGGAGAGTGATATACGAAAATGAAAAAGAAAAAGAAATGCAGATATATATATGTGTGCGTGCGTGTGTACGCAAGACAGAAAAATAAACAGTTTTAAAAGACACTAGCGTTTTGTTCTTACCTCCGGTTCCCGGATTCCTTCAGCACTCTTTACCTAAGCGAAGCAGACGCTTATCCTGTCAGCACTACGAGGGATACAACCTCCCGCCCTTTGCTGAGGGATAATGTCTGCTGATCTACCTAGTGCAGATATGTGAAGGACGGGCGAGCCGCCAATTGATAAATCTAAATATTTATCGTATATAAAACACCTTAAGAGGTCTAAGAACACTGTACGCTATCTACGTAAGAAGTACCGTAAGGGTACGCAAGTTGTGTAGCGATCGCTCAACCGTAGTCGAGACGCTCAAGCGTCACGTTCGCTTACGGCCCAGTGATCACAGGCAGGCACGCTATTGGCTGCCGACTACCGTAATGATTCGCTATAGCGTAGCGTACGCTCGGGACCACGAGGAGATCACCAGCGGTGCAGATGCTTACAACGTTAAACCTTTATATCTATACCTTTAACGCTGAGATACACAGTATACCTTAGTGTGGAGACAGAGTGTAAGTGCAACCTGGTGTAACCTGATTAACTACAAAGCTGCTTGAGCGTCACCGACGCTCAGAAAATACTTAACCCTTATAAAGAATACACAGATACCTGGGCTTAGGGTCCAAAACCTATTATATGTTTTATAACTATTATACTTGCAAAAGGAATCACAGTACAAATGATACACTACAATATAACATAAACCAACTAACCAGATAAACTACACAGGAAATACAATACAATACAGTTAAAGGAAAATACGAGAGAGATAGAGAGAGAGAGAGAGAGAGAGAGAGAGAGAGAGATGGCTCACAGTAAGACAATATGATTACGGAGAAAACTTACGCACAAGGGGAACGATCGCATGCGCCTCGATATCCAGCTCCCGATTATCAGCAATGAGAACCGTTGAAGAGAGTGAAGTTGGATATGGTCGGCCTGCCTATTTATGCCCCACACACAATACAATTCAATGGTCCCTACAATCTCATTGTTCATTGGACGCAGGAATTCGGCTTCGCATTATAACAAAAGGTCATAGGTTGATTCATACAGGTGGGCTGTGACTATTTCCAACTGCTCAGGTGGGAGGGAAACTGGGTTTCCCGCCGCATGGGTAATAAAGTGCAAATAAAGTAAATGTTCATAAACTTCTTATGTCCATAACTATTCGCACGAGCGATTGATCTGCTTCAAACCAACACCGGAATATTTCTAATTAAATATTCTTCCGATGGATACTAAACACCACTGTATTACTCCTGTCTGACCCTTCGTATCAAACAAAGAGGGATTCCTCTGTTCATAAACATTCTATATTAACCAAACTTTCAGAATCTATCAAAGGGACCATGATCTACAAAATACATTATTAGTGAAAATATGTAATGATTGAGTCGCACGCTACGCTCGCATAAACTCTACCGTAAATACGCATACCATGCGCCTGCGGGTGCCCGCGACTGTGAGTATGCGCACGTACGGGAGAGCGTACGCACGCGCAGCACGGACCTGTGTGAGGTGCAAATATGGTAGTGTGCATAGAGATATTTTTCTGACTTTGACAGTGCCATGGATTTACATAATATATAACCACTCCACCTAGTGTCACATGGCCACACCCCCTAATGACAGGTGGGGCACAGTACCACTAAGAAAAAAATTCTACTTGCCCCACTGGTGTCAGTAAGTAGCGTCTGTGTCAATACATTGTGTGGTGTCTGTCAGCAAGTTTTGTGCTGTATTTGTGTGTCAGTAAGTGGTGTCTGTAAGTTGTGTTGTGTGTCAGTATGTAATGTCTATCTGTAAGTAGTGACTGTCACTCACATGGCATAGGCCACACCTCCTATTTAGACCACACCCACACATCACTAGTCACACCATCGCAGTGCTCGTCACACCTCATGCCAAGGCACACAATAGGCCCTTCCTAAATTTCAGCTCCAGGCCCATGTGGACCTTAATCTGGCACCGGCTGCAGCAGTAGCAAACACAGCCACTGATTATAGTTAGGGGGGGGCGGGTGTTAGGATGAAGAAACGGGATGGGGCCAGATGGAAAAATATAGGGTCGTCTTAACAGCAGTGTAGGCCCCTGGGCACAGCAATGCACTGGACCCCCTACCCATCCTCCAGCGGTAGGAGTGCAGGGTGCTATCAGCAGCAGCTTTGATGTCCCACGGGTGGTAGGGGTGTTCTATCTTCCGCTCAGCATGTAGGACCTGTAGCAGTCATTTCTTCTTATTACTCCTTTATTGCACAGATGGGGCTAAACTGTAGAAGGGGGCATTGGGCTGAATGAGGAGGCCCTAGTAAATGACTTCCGGGGTGGTAGGGGGTGTTTAATACGTAGGGTGGGGTGGATAGTGGAGTGGGCTTAATATTTATCATTTTCTGTGGGAGGGCAGCTTGCTTGACTGCAGATATTATAATGTAGAGGGAGAAAGGGGATATGGGAAACTTGAGCACAGGTGGTGAAATATGATATGACACTGAATGAATTGGAAAAAAACCACAGTAGTTTAGAATTGAATCCTTCATTGAAGGATACTATAGCAGTAACTCATGTGGAGGTGCACCCCTGAGAGTGAACACTAGTATACCAAAAAAGAAGAGGAAAAGACTCTCGTTTTTTGGGGGGCACTCATTGAAAAATATTGCATAAAATCTAACTTTTATTAATTACCATTAAAAGCTGTTGCCACAAACCAGGACTGGGACAAAAACATACACACATAACTACAAAAATGACAAAACAATAGAAAACAACAACAAAAAATGACAAAAAAACCACACCTAGGTTTGCGTGTGGTATGAACACGCCACGGGGAGATATGCCTGACGCAGTCAGGGCCAATATGATAAATACTGACACTAGTTCCTGCAACAGTTAGCCTTAACAGTCCCCTAACAGAAAGAGACAAATAGTGGGCTGGTATAGTCGGCTAACACAGGAAACAGAAACACTGTAGATAGATTTACCAACAATACTTCAGTCTCTCGTAATAACTGCTACTGGCGTAGAGTAAATAAGTAACAATGATGGTTTAGTGTGTGTTCAAACTTCATAGTAAGTGCAGTCTCCCCATAGATTGCATGTAATTGGTTCCTATAAAGAGGTAGTAGCGAAATAATCATAGTATTTATTCAGGATCTAGGATATAAATATCCATAATATAAACAAAACAAAAAATAATAATAATAATAATAATAATAATAATCTTGTAAATGTTACAGTGCAAATACTATTAAATTTTCTCAGTGCAGTAAACCAGTAAGCCTTATATTAGTAAATAATTTCTTGGTATCGAGTATCCACTATAAAAAACACCCTGATCCGTATCTCAGGTACAGGCAGGCTATTACTAATTGAAGTTGTCTGGGCAGACGTATCTAGTATGCCTCAAAAACAAGCTGTAGCAAAAAAAAAAAAATATATATATATTATATATATATATATATTATATATATATATATATATATATATATATATATATATATATATATATATCACTATTGCTCTTCATATATATCCATCATTTCAATATGCAGGAATCAATGTAACCAGGGTAAATATCCAATCTATCCTCTGACACATGTGTCATATTGGTGAATTAGAGAGGTGAAGAGCAAATGAGCTGCTGCAGATTGCAGAAAAGGGGAAGAAAAAGGCACGCCTATCATAGATGTAGTGGGGTGGCTACTGTTCACTGTGTGACATGCATTAATACAGTGAATGAGCGTGTCCCATCTGCACCTAAGGGTTAGAAACAGGTAGAATGCTTCTGCTTTTGAAAAGATCACCCACGGGCACCCTGATGTAACAGCGCAGGATGTCCTCTGAGTTCTCCTTGCGACAAAGAGAGCATTGAAAAAAGGGAGATTTAAAGATACATGTTATCAGTAAGATGAAATAAAGAGCACCAATCCCCTTATGAGTGTATGCTGCTTCCTTGCATGTGTAAATACATTGATGCAAGGTGAGCGGTACCTCTTTTTTGCCTATAGTGCCTGGAAGAAAGTAGTTTGGTAACAGTGCTGTGACCCTAATGGTAGTAACGGTCTTGATGCCGCAGGGTATTGCAGGATCCGTTCAGGGCCGTCTTTTTGTATGGGCTCAATGGGCTCTTGCCCAAGGGCCCCATGAGTATAAGGTCCCTAGGCTGATAGCTGAGGGTCCCCTCTTTCCAGGGGTACCAGAATTTTGAAAATCGGACCTGGGGAACCGGAGATATCCGGCTTGAAAGCAGTGGTCCCCATCAAAGCCTGTTAATTGCTCTTCCCAGCCAGATATCTTGGGTTCTGTCTGACTTAGAGTTTTTCTGAGGGTATAATCCAGAAGCTGCGACTCTCCCCTTTTGGTGGACACTGGCAGCTTGTCTCTACTATGCCCAAAACCAGAGATATCAGCCTTCCAGCAGCTGGACCCTGCTCCAGGTCCACACACCTAATATGCAGTTTTAGGTTTTCGTTGGTGGATTGCTCTGGCTTCTGAACTCTGATCCCCAAGTCCCCAGTATCTCCTAAAAGGTGTCCCCAGTACCTCCTGACAGGTGTCCCCGGTATCTCCTAAAAGGTGGGACTCTCTAGTTTTTTTTTTTTTATCCGATTCAAAGCCTTGAGATATCTGCAGTCACGCAAGCTGCCCTCCCACTGGAAAAAGATAAATATTAAACCCACTCCACTATCCACCCCTTCCCTACATATTAAACACCCCCTATCACCCTGGAAGTCATGTACCAGGGCTTCTTCATTCAACCCAATGCCCCCTCTACAGTTTAGCCCCATCTGTGCAGTAAAGGAGTAATTAGCAGAAATTACTGCTCCAGGTCCTACGTGCTGAGGAGAAGATAGAACACCCCCTACCGCCCGCGGGACATCAAAGCTGCCAATGATAGCACCCCCCACCCCTACCGCTGGAGGATGGGTAGGGGGCCCAGTGCATTGCTGTGCCCAGGGGCCTACACTGCTGTTAAGACGGCCCTGGATCCGTTACCCACCATGTGGACCCGCCGGCTGTCACTCGAATGGAAAGGTACCTAAGATTGCGCGTGGATATCAGGGTGTGTGGTTCCGGCTGTAAGGATGTGCCCTGTGGGCACATCCATGCTGCTGTCCCTAACTGGGGGCCGCGCTGGGGCAGCTGGTCTGTCCCCAGCGCGGAGTGTGCAGCGGCGGGGAGCGGTGCGGCGGCGCTTTGAACTTGGCGCCGCTCGGGCCGCCAATCAGAAGCGCCGCCCGCAGCGTTTAAATCTTGCCGCCCTCCGGGAGCCAATCGCGGCTCCCGGAGCGGCAGCCAATCGTAGAGAGACGCGGCGAGCCAATCGGCGCTCGCCGCGTCATAGGCCCCGCCCCCGGCGTCTGACGTCAGACGCCGGGCGGGACGGGGAGCAGGAGGCCGCGCCGAAGAGCGGCGAAGAGAGAAGAGACGCCGGGCGGGAGCCGAAGAGGGCGCGCGCGCAGAAGAGCGCGAAGAGGAAAGAAGATCCCGGCGGCAAGAAGAAAGAAGACGGGCTCGGAGAAGATGTCCAGCGGCGGCTGGACGCGGCGCGACGACGGCGGCGCCGCTGGCCAGGACGGGCCAGCGGCCGAAGATTAAAGAACAGCGCCGGAGGGGTCACCAGGGGTGGGAAGCAAAGGGCTGCCGAAGCTCCCCCCCTGGTGCCTCTCCCAGCAGGTCAGGTAGGCCCTTATCAGGCACCCCTGTACCCGCCCCTCCCTAGACCACCGGGTGTTCGGGCAATAGGCCCGTGGGCACAGTCAGGCCCTCCCGGCCTGTGGGCATGTAGTCGGGCCCTCCCGGCCCGTGGGCATTTGGTCGGGCCTCTCGGCCCGTGGGGGCACATAGGCAGGCACTAGGCCTGGGCGCAGGTTGGGCACTAGGCCCATAAGTATAGTCAGGCCACCGGCCTGTGGGCGCAGTTAGGCGGGCATTAGGCCCGAGGGGCACGGTCAGGCACTAGGCCTGTGGGAGCATTAGAGGGCATTAGGCCCTAGTGGATTTTGGCCAAATAGGTACGATAAGGTGACCTTGGGCACAAGGCCCAGGTCACCCAACGGGCAGCAAGGTAGGCGGGCGCTAGGCCCGTGGGCAAAGTCAGGCCTCCGGCCTGTGGACAGTTAGGGGGCGCTAGGCCCATCGAAGCAGTGTTTTCCCCGAGGTGAGTAAAGGTGACACTGGGCGTTAGGCTCAGGCCACCCTGAGAGTACGGTAGGTGGGTGAGCTGTGCGGTCCCCACTGCTGGGTGTTCTGAGTCGGGTAGATAAAGGGACAGCACCGTTTTATGTTGTAACTCCGATAGTGTGATATATGTTGTTACCGTGCAGGGCAAAGTGTATGTGTTGTGTAAGTTGTGCATAGTTGTGTTGCACCACACCCACAGAGCTAGTTTGAGGGCTCTGCTGTTGTAGATAGTATAGGGTGTGACACTAGGTCAGAGTTAGGCCCTGCACGGCTGTTTCTCTTTGCCTCCTTACAGGGACCTGTAAGTGGAGAAGATCGGAGTGCAAGACTTGTGACGGTGAGTAGCATCCGTGTACGTCTGTCCCTTGTTTGTCCCCGAGCGCCGGAGTTAGGATTGCTCACGGACGTGAGAATCCCTTTCATCACACTACGTGCGAAAGCGCGAGTGTGTGAAAGCTGGGTAGCTGAGGCTTTGTGCCGGTGATGACCATTCACCCAGCCGGTGAAGGTCGCAGCCACCCCTGGGGTATCCCCTGTTCCACCGGAAGCAGGGTCGATACCCCCTTTAATGTAGACCATTCTCTCCTCAGCTCGGTCGACGGTCAGCTCCAAGAGGGAATCGCCGTGTCCGGATCCGACTGAAGAATTCCAGGTCCGTTGAAGGTTCCGGTACCTGAAGGTGAGAGAGAGCGGCGCCTGGTGAGTACCGAGTCTACACCTGCACGGCAGCAGGCACCACCACACGCACCGCAGTCCAACCGCACCTCTCACACTTGGCGTAGTCGGCAGGATCAAAGAGACCGGATCACGGACACGATGTGGAACGCCACCAAGAAGACCTCCCTGCGGACGGCTCCGGAGAAGACTCACCCCCGGACGTGTGCGGACCAGAGCGACTGGGTGACGGTGTCTGGGGCAGACATCCTGAAGATGGTGCAGCGGTCGGTCCAGCGTGAAAAAGAAGAGCGCCAGGAGAAGGGGCGCAAGAAGGCCGCTGTGACGCCCTGCAAGAAATGTCGGCAAACAGGTCACTTTGCCGACGAGTGTACTTGGCGAGAGACGTCCCCAAAGAAGGTGGTCCAGGAAGCGGACCGAAGACGTCAGAAGGGCCAAGCGAAGGAGTCCTGGTGTTTGCTCTGCGGAAACTACGGGCATGAGCACAACAGTTGTCCCTGGGACGAAGAGTCGAGCGAAGACGAGGTTGATTCCCGGTGTGAAAACTGTGGAGATCCCCGACATCTGCTCCTGGAATGTCCATGGACTGAAGACAGGACGGACTACGAGGCCACGGTGAAGCAGATGACGGAGTCTCGTCAGCAGCTTTGGGACCGGGTGGCTGCAGAGCCTGTGTGTGCGCTCTGCGAGACGAGAGGACATGCGCTTCCCGATTGTCCGTGGAATGAAGACCGGATGATTGCGGATGGTCGCGCCCAGAGATGGGAGGAGGAAACCAGGGAAATGGAGCGGAAGGCCTTGCTTGAAGTTAATTCGCAGGCGCCCATTTCCTCTGAGCCGGAACCAACGGGTGAAGATTCCCCAGTGAAGGAGGTGGACCAGGAACCCGTCTTGGAGAAGGTGGCAGTGGCCCTCCCTTGTTGGAAGTGTCGGCGACCAGGACATGCGGCCAGTGAGTGCCCCTGGGAAGATGCCGCGGACCTACTTTGTCCCAAGAAAGTGACCCCAGTAAGGCAGAATCCTTTCCCGCATGAGGCGGAGGTGGACGACTGGGAGGTGAAGAGACCACGCTGCGAAGAAAAGCGTGAAGACCCAGTGACTGAGACGTCCGGAATCTCCCCGCGATGGAACCGTCCACGACCAGGACGTGCGGAACAGGAGTGTCCTGGGTACAAAGAAATGCCAGCGGAAGCGCAAGAGTACGCTGAGGAAGCAGAGGTGCCAGCGGAAGCGAAGAAGTACGCTGAGGAGGAAAGTAATACCCCAGTCCAGATATCGGAGGAGGACTCGGACTACGGTGAGCTGGCCGCCGACGAATCCCTCCAAGAACAGATGGAGGACGACTCTGGCATCGGAAGCGCCGACGAGAGAGACTGGCAGGATCGGGTGGAGTCATGCTCCCAGTTGAATGCCCTCCGTGAAGAGGAAGAGATAGTCCTGGAGCAAGAGTACCTGCCAGGAGTGTCGAGATGGACCGACGTACGGGGACAGGACTGTGATGCCGTGGGAGGACCCGTTCCAGAGGAAGACACAGGACCTTTGGAGGTGCCCCACGAGGAAATTCGACATGTGGTGGCTGTTACCCGGGAGGAAACGGATGCCCCGGAGGATTCCGCTGTTGGGTGGTGGTCGATACCACACCCGGAAGACAGGGACGAAGCCACAGACAATATCAGAGGCCAAGAGTGGGTGACTGTTGTCCCCGTGGAGGAAGATTCCCCTTGGTGGCCAGCGTCAAGCGACCGTGAGGAGATGCCACTCCCCCAGAGGATCCGCCGATGGAGGTCAGGCCGTAAGAGGAACCCGGAGCTGGAGGAGGAAGGATGTGGGGTCACAGCTGGTCCAGGCTGGGCCCCCGAATGCACCCTCGCCGGAAGGACCTTGGAATTCCCTGACCCGCGGACGATGGACGTCGTGAGGAACTTTGTAGGGACTACAAAGGAAAAAGGGGGGGGAAATGTAAGGATGTGCCCTGTGGGCACATCCATGCTGCTGTCCCTAACTGGGGGCCGCGCTGGGGCAGCTTGTCTGTCCCCAGCGCGGAGTGTGCGGCGGCGGGGAGCGGTGCGGCGGCGCTTTGAACTTGGCGCCGCTCGGGCCGCCAATCAGAAGCGCCGCCCGCAGCGTTTAAATCTTGGCGCCCTCCGGGAGCCAATCGCGGCTCCCGGAGCGGCAGCCAATCGTAGAGAGACGCGGCGAGCCAATCGGCGCTCGCCGCGTCATAGGCCCCGCCCCCGGCGTCTGACGTCAGACGCCGGGCGGGACGGGGAGCAGGAGGCCGCGCCGAAGAGCGGCGAAGAGAGAAGAGACGCCGGGCGGGAGCCGAAGAGGGCGCGCGCGCAGAAGAGCGCGAAGAGGAAAGAAGATCCCGGCGGCAAGAAGAAAGAAGACGGGCTCGGAGAAGAAGATGTCCAGCGGCGGCTGGACGCGGCGCGACGACGGCAGCACCGCTGGCCAGGACGGGCCAGCGGCCGAAGATTAAAGAACAGCGCCGGAGGGGTCACCAGGGGTGGGAAGCAAAGGGCTGCCGAAGCTCCCCCCTGGTGCCTCTCCCAGCGGGTCAGGTAGGCCCTTATCAGGCGCCCCTGTACCCGCCCCTCCCTAGACCACCGGGTGTTCGGGCAATAGGCCCGTGGGCACAGTCAGGCCCTCCCGGCCTGTGGGCATGTAGTCGGGCCCTCCCGGCCCGTGGGCATTTGGTCGGGCCTCTCGGCCCGTGGGGGCACATAGGCAGGCACTAGGCCTGGGCGCAGGTTGGGCACTAGGCCCATAAGTATAGTCAGGCCACCGGCCTGTGGGCGCAGTTAGGCGGGCATTAGGCCCGAGGGGCACGGTCAGGCACTAGGCCTGTGGGAGCATTAGAGGGCATTAGGCTCTAGTGGATTTTGGCCAAATAGGTACGATAAGGTGACCTTGGGCACAAGGCCCAGGTCACCCAACGGGCAGCAAGGTAGGCGGGCGCTAGGCCCGTGGGAAAAGTCAGGCCTCCGGCCTGTGGACAGTTAGGGGGCGCTAGGCCCATCGAAGCAGTGTTTTCCCCGAGGTGAGTAAAGGTGACACTGGGCGTTAGGCTCAGGCCACCCTGAGAGTACGGTAGGTGGGTGAGCTGTGCGGTCCCCACTGCTGGGTGTTCTGAGTCGGGTAGATAAAGGGACAGCACCGTTTTATGTTGTAACTCCGATAGTGTGATATATGTTGTTACCGTGCAGGGCAAAGTGTATGTGTTGTGTAAGTTGTGCATAGTTGTGTTGCACCACACCCACAGAGCTAGTTTGAGGGCTCTGCTGTTGTAGATAGTATAGGGTGTGACACTAGGTCAGAGTTAGGCCCTGCACGGCTGTTTCTCTTTGCCTCCTTACAGGGACCTGTAAGTGGAGAAGATCGGACTGCAAGACTTGTGACGGTGAGTAGCATCCGTGTACGTCTGTCCCTTGTTTGTCCCCGAGCGCTGGAGTTAGGATTGCTCACGGACGTGAGAATCCCTTTCATCACACTACGTGCGAAAGCGCGAGTGTGTGAAAGCTGGGTAGCTGAGGCTTTGTGCCGGTGATGACCATTCACCCAGCCGGTGAAGGTCGCAGCCACCCCTGGGGTATCCCCTGTTCCACCGGAAGCAGGGTCGATACCCCCTTTAATGTAGACCATTCTCTCCTCAGCTCGGTCGACGGTCAGCTCCAAGAGGGAATCGCCGTGTCCGGATCCGACTGAAGAATTCCAGGTCCGTTGAAGGTTCCGGTACCTGAAGGTGAGAGAGAGCGGCGCCTGGTGAGTACCGAGTCTACACCTGCACGGCAGCAGGCACCACCACACGCACCGCAGTCCAACCGCACCTCTCACACCGGCTCTGGCTGCACTGAGTCTCCTTAGACAGCTGTTTCGCTTTCTGGCTTCCTCAGTGAGACACCCTGTAACAGGGTGTTGGAGTTGTTTATAACTAGGTAATGTCCAATCAGGAGCAAAGGTGTGTGGCTATCAATTAAGCCTGTGCTGGTGCCTGATGAGACCTGGTGTGTGCATTACGTCCAGGTGTCAATATTAGTCTCCCATTCCCTATCAATTGGGAACAAAATTCTCAAAAGACATACTAATTATTCAATCCATTAGTATCCAAAAATGCCTCTTGTGAAAGTATAAATAGACAATGGCAATAACATGAAAATGTTACAATACAACAGTAAGTTATTAGGCGGTGAAAAAGTATATGTAAATATATAAGATTGGAAAAAGGAATTCTTTTAAAAAAAGATTTCCCTAAGAGAGTATATGAAATAATAAAAATAAAAAATAAAAAATAAATGAAAAATACTGCTGATGTAATAATGTTGAAAATGCGGAACACTATAAGGGAAATCAGGGATATATTTGTATATAAATAAATTATCTCGAATGGCCCTTATATAATATAAAAATAATTATACAGGTCCCGTCAGATACAGAAATGATGGGATAAAATATAAGGACCTTTTGTCAATGTGATTGTAAACTATGCATTTTATGAGCATTAAATCATCCACAGCCGTGGCACCCTAACAACACAAATAAAAGTATAGGGAGAATGGATAGAAAACTCAAATAATATATAAAAAGATTGTGAAAAATATGTGGTGTATATGTTAAGGCCCACTGCGCGTGAGGAAGATAGTAACATGGGCAAAATATAATACCTGAGAGAGTGAGATATTGTATGTGTATTAAAACTATATAGTAAATATTTTTACGAGATTACACTATTGTTTGTGAATTAAAACTATCTCCTATATATTAGCCTAAATCTGTAACTCTGTGCGTGCCCGTAACGCTGGCGGAGTCACAGTGGCTGCATGCAGGCCAGGAACAGTCCCCTCCCTCGGTCCGCCCATCCCCGCCCCGTCTCCGCCCAGTGCCCTGTCTCTCTCCTCCCCGTACACTCCCTGTACGTACCCTGGTGATCCTGCAGCCGGGGAGCGGGGACTGTAAGCCGGACTTGCCGTCACCGCACAGTCCGGAGGAGAATGCCAATGTGCATTCACCTCACCCACGGCGCACGGCCCTCTTTTCACCCGCGGCACACACCGCATCCCACCCGCGCCGCACGGCCCTCCTCCCACCCACGGCACACACCCCTCACCCAACCACTGCACTCCCGTCCCCTCCCCCACCTGCTGCACCCCCCACCCGCGGCACCCCCGCACCACTTCTCCCCCCCCCGCACCCTCCACCCCACACTCCCCTCCAACACCCGCAGCACTCCCGTCCCCTCCTGTAGCACCCCCCCGCCCCTCCCCCACCCGCAGAACCCCCCCTACCCCTCCCCCACCCGTGGCACCCACCACATCCATCCCCCACCCGTGGCACCCACCACATCCATCCCCCACCCGTAGCACCCACAACCCAAAAAACCCACCCTCTCTCTCCCCCACCCGCAGCACCCCCCCTACACCCATCTCCCCCCCCCCCCTACACCCACGCACCCTCCACCCCACCCGCGCCGTACGGCCCTCCTCCCACACGCGGCACCCCACACGCGGCACCCCACCCGCGCCGCACGGCCCTCCTCCCACACGCGGCACCCCACCCACGGCGCACGGCCCTCCTTCCACCCACAGCATCCAACACATCAGCCCCCCACCCGCGGCACACGGCCCGCGCCCACCCGCACCACACGGCCCGCGGCACCCTCCCACCCACAGCATCCACCCCACCCGCGGCACACACCCCTCACCCAACCACTGCACTCCCGTCCCCTCCCCCACCTGCTGCACCCCCCACCCGCGGCACCCCTGCACCACCCCCATACCACTTCTCCCCCCCCGCACCCTCCACCCCACACTCCCCTCCAACACCCGCAGCACTCCCGTCCCCTCCTGTAGCACCCCCCCGCCCCTCCCCCACCCGCAGAACCCCCCCTACCCCTCCCCCACCCGTGGCACCCACCACATCCATCCCCCACCTGTAGCACCCACAACCCAAAAAACCCACCCTCTCTTTCCCCCACCCGCAGCACCCCCCCTACACCCACGCACCCTCCACCCCACACGCGCCGCACGGCCCTCCTCCCACACGCGGTACCCCACCCGCGCCGCACGGCCCTCCTCCCACCCGCGGCACCCCACCCGCGGCGCATGGCCCTCCTTCCACCCACAGCATCCAACACATTAGCCCCCCACCCGCGGCACACGCCCCCCGCACCATCCCACCCGCACCCTCCCACCTGCGGTACCCACAGCATCCACCCCACCCACGGCACACACCCCTCACCCAACCACTGCACTCCCGTCCCCTCCCCCACCTGCTGCACCCCCCACCCCTCCCCCACCCCACCCGCGGCACCCCCGCACCACTTCTTCCCCCCCCGCACCCTCCACCCCACACTCCCCTCCAACACGCGCAGCACTCCCGTCCCCTCCTGTAGCACCCCCCGCCCCTCCCCCACCCGCAGAACCCCCCCTACCCCTCCCCCACCCGTGGCACCCACCACATCCATCCCCCACCCGTAGCACCCACAACCCAAAAAACCCACCCTCTCTCTCCCCCACCCGCAGCACCCCCCCTACACCCATCTCCCCCCCCCTACACCCACGCACCCTCCACCCCACCCACGCCGTACGGCCCTCCTCCCACACGCGGCACCCCACCCGCGCCGCACGGCCCTCCTCCCACACGTGGCACCCCACCCGCGGCGCACGGCCCTCCTTCCACCCACAGCATCCAACACATCAGCCCCCCACCCGCGGCACACGGCCCGCGCCCACCCGCACCACACGGCCCGCGGCACCCTCCCACCCACAGCATCCACCCCACCCGCGGCACACACCCCTCACCCAACCACTGCACTCCCGTCCCCTCCCCCACCTGCTGCACCCCCCACCCGCGGCACCCCCGCACCACCCCCATACCACTTCTCCCCCCCCCCGCACCCTCCACCCTCCACCCCACACTCCCCTCCAACACCCGCAGCACTCCCGTCCCCTCCTGTAGCACCCCCCCGCCCCTCCCCCACCCGCAGAACCCCCCCTACCCCTCCCCCACCCGTGGCACCCACCACATCCATCCCCCACCCGTAGCACCCACAACCCAAAAAACCCACCCTCTCTTTCCCCCACCCGCAGCACCCCCCCTACACCCATCTCTCCCCCCCCTACACCCACGCACCCTCCACCCCACCCGCGCCGCACGGCCCTCCTCCCACACGCGGCACCCCACCCGCGGCGCACGGCCCTCCTCCCACCCACAGCATCCAACACATCAGCCCCCCACCCGCGGCACACGGCCTGCGCCCACCCGCACCGCGGCACCCTCCCACCCACAGCATCCACCCCACCCGCGGCACACACCCCTCACCCAACCACTGCACTCCCGTCCCCTCCCCCACCTGCTGCACCCCCCACCCGCGGCACCCCCGCACCACCCCCATACCACTTCTCCCCCCCCCCCGCACCCTCCACCCCACACTCCCCTCCAACACCCGCAGCACTCCAGTCCCCTCCTGTAGCACCCCTCCTACCCCTCCCCCACCCGTGGCACCCACCACATCCATCCCCCACCCGTAGCACCCACAACCCAAAAAACCCACCCTCTCTTTCCCCCACCCGCAGCACCCCCCCTACACCCACGCACCCTCCACCCCACCCGCGCCGCACGGCCCTCCTCCCACACGCGGCACCCCACCCGCGGCGCACGGCCCTCCTTCCACCCACAGCATCCAACACATCAGCCCCCCACCCGCGGCACACGGCCCGCGCCCACGCGCCCCCCGCACCCTCCCACCTGCGGTACCCACAGCATCCACCCCACCCGCGGCACACACCCCTCATCCAACCACTGCACTCCCGTCCCCTCCTCCACCTGCTGCACCCCCCACCCCTCCCCTCCCCCACCCGCGGCACCCCCGCACCACCCCCATACCCACTTCTCCCCCCCCCCTGCCCCCCACCGCCCCTCCCCCACAGCATCCACCACATCCGCGGCGCACGGCCCTCCTTCCACCCACAGCATCCAACACATCAGCCCCCCACCCGCGGAACACGGCTCGCGCCCCCCTCCCACCCGCACCACATGGCCCGCGGCACCCCGCACCCTCCCACCCGCTGCACCCTCCCACCCGCGGTAACCACAGCATCCACCCCACCCGCGGCACACACCCCTCACCCAACCACTGCACTCCCGTCCCCACCCCCACCTGATGCACCCCCCACCCGCGGCACCCACAGCATCCACCACATCCGCGGCACACGCGCCTCCACCACCCGCAGCACTCCCGCCCACCACATCCATCCCCCACCCGTGGCACCCACCACATCCATCCCCCACCCGTAGCACCCACAACCCAAAAAACCCACCCTCTCTCTCCCCCACACCCATCTCCCCCCCCCCTACACCCACGCGCCCTCCACCCCACCCGCGGCACCCCCTTATCCACCCCACCCGCCGAACCCACACCATCCACCACATCCGCCCCCCACCCGCGGTACTCCCCCCTCCTTCCCGCTGCACCCCCCTCCCCCACCCACAGCACCTCCCCCCATACCCACCTCTCCTCCTCGCTACACCCACACCCCACCAGCCCCTCCCCCACCCGCAGCATCCACGACACCCCTCCCCCACCCATACCCACAGCACCCCTGCACCTCCCCCCCCATACCCACCTCTCCCCCCCGCATGCTCCATCCCACCCGGCCCTCTCCCACCCGCGACACCCACCACATACACCCCCCCCCCCCCTCCCACCCACAGCATCCACCACATCCACCCCCCACACACGTCCCTCCAACACCCACGGCACTCCCACCCCCTCCCCCATCCGTATCACCCACACCCGCATCACACCCCTCCCCTGCCCGCAGCGCATCCGGACCCCAGCAGCCGCCACTCCTCCGACCACAGCACCTCCAGCCCCCTCCCCCACCCACACCTTCCCTAGAGCCGGATTAAGGGGGGGTCCCGGGGATACATATCCCCGGGCCCCCCTTTCCAAAAGGGCCCCCTGCCACACCACAGATCGGATCTCTCTTCCGATCCGATCTGTAGTGCTGTAGAGATGTGACCTGTGTTCCAGGGCACATCAGAGCTCCAGGGTGCAGGGGATCTGCGTCCCCTGCAGAGGACAGCACCTGTCAGTAAGCAGTGGGTGTCCGGTGCAGGGACCAGGTGTTTCCCTGCACCAGACTGGAAGTGGCGACGGGCAGCGGCGCTTCAAACTTGGCGCCGTTTTGCAAGCCAATCTGAAGCGCTGGCGGCGGGAGTTCAAATCCGGCCTCGTACGCAAGTAAATCATGGCTCGCGGGGCGCCGGCCAATCAGATTGTCTCGCCGGGTCATTGGCCCCGCCCATGGCATCTGACGTCAGATGCCGGGTGCGAGCCGAAGAAGACGACCGCGCGGAAGAGCGCAGAAGACACCGAGCGAGAGCCGAAGAGGGAGGCCGCGCTGAAGAGCGGTGAACAGCCGGATGGAGGGAGAAGAGCTCCGGTGCCCGCTGAAAAGGCCGGAAGACGCCGTGCTCCTGATGGAAGATGACCCGGACCAGGTGAGGCCTCAGTGAGGTGGTTTCTCACTCACCCCCCCTTTCCTCCCTAGACCGTCAGCGATCGGGCACTAGGCCCGTCGGTACAGTCAGGCCCTCCCGGCCTGTGGGTATGTAGTCGGGCCCTCTCGGCCCGTGGCCATTTATAGTCGGGCCCTCCCGGCCCGAGGGCGCATGGTGGGCATTAGGCCCCGTTAATAGGTGCACCCCCCACCCCTCTCTTCAATAGGGACCCCACTGTCTAAAGCACCCCAGGCCCCCCATGGTCTTAATCCGGCTCTGCCTTCCCCCATTCGCGGACCTACCCCACCCTCCCCTTCCCCACCCGCAGCACCTCTTGACCACCTATCTACTGGCCTGTGTATGTTCAAAGGCGTGCAGGGGTTAACGGGGCGTAGCCCCAACCGACGGTGTGAAGAGCGCCCGTAGGGCGCGATGAATCACCTAGTATGGTAAATAGTTATACAGGGTTACACACTAAATTAATGTTGGAGATTGGGAGAGATATGTGTAGTTAGGTGTTGACAGGAAAAGAGTCGACCTAAAATGACTAAACACACATAAAGTATGTCTATAAAAAGACATAGTTTATCATCTCGTTCAAGCCATGAGGGCTCACTGTGGATGATTTAATGCTCATAAAATGCATAGTTTACAATCACATTGACAAAAGGTCCTTATATTTTATCCCATCATTTCTGTATCTGACGGGACCTGTATAATTATTTTTATATTATATAAGGGCCATTCGAGATAATTTATTTATATACAAATATATCCCTGATTTCCCTTATAGTGTTCCGCATTTTCAACATTACTACATCAGCAGTATTTTTCATTGATTTTTTATTTTTATTATTTCATATACTCTCTTAGGGAAATCTTTTTTAAAAGAATTCCTTTTTCCAATCTTATATATTTACATATACTTTTTCACCGCCTTATAACTTACTGTTGTATTGTAACATTTTCATGTTATTGCCATTGTCTATTTATACTTTCACAAGAGGCATTTTTTGGATACTAATGGATTGAATAATTAGTATGTCTTTTGAGAATTTTGTTCCCAATTGATAGGGAATGGGAGACGTAATGCACACACCAGGTCTCATCAGGCACCAGCACAGGCTTAATTGATAGCCACACACCTTTGCTCCTGATTGGACATTACCTAGTTATAAACAACTCCAACACCCTGTAACAGGGTGTCTCACTGAGGAAGCCAGAAAGCGAAACAGCTGGCTAAGGAGACTCAGTGCAGCCAGAGCCGGAACCACACACCCTGATATCCACGCGCAATCTTAGGTACCTTTCCATTCGAGTGACAGCCGACGGGTCCACATGGTGGGTAACGGATCCTGCAATACCCTGCGGCATCAGGACCGATACTACCATTAGGGTCACAGCACTGTTACCAAACTACTTTCTTCCAGGCACTATAGGCAAAAAAGAGGTACCGCTCACCTTGCATCAATGTATTTACACATGCAAGGAAGCAGCATACACTCATAAGGGGATTGGTGCTCTTTATTTCATCTTACTGATAACATGTATCTTTAAATCTCCCTTTTTTCAATGCTCTCTCATTGTCGCAAGGAGAACTCAGAGGACATCCTGCGCTGTTACATCAGGGTGCCCATGGGTGATCTTTTCAAAAGCAGAAGCATTCTACCTGTTTCTAACCCTTAGGTGCAGATGGGACACGCTCATTCACTGTATTAATGCATGTCACACAGTGAACAGTAGCCACCCCACTACATCTGATAGGCGTGCCTTTTTCTTCCCCTTTTCTGCAATCTGCAGCAGCTCATTTGCTCTTCACCTCTCTAACTCACCAATATGACATGTGTCAGAGGATAGTTTGGATATTTACCCTGGTTACATTGATTCCTGCATATTGAAATGATGGATATATATGAAGAGCAATAGTGATATATATATATATATATATATATATATATATATATATATATATATATATTTTTGCTACAGCTTGTTTCTCTGACGTCCTAGTGGATGCTGGGGACTCCGTCAGGACCATGGGGATTAGCGGCTCCGCAGGAGACAGGGCACAAAAATAAAGCTATGACCCTCCTCCAAGCCTCAGTTAGGTTTTTGTGCCCGTCCGAGCAGGGTGCAATCTAGGTGGCTCTCCTAAAGAGCTGCTTAGAAAAAGTTTTTAGGTTTTTTATTTTACAGTGAGTCCTGCTGGCAACAGGCTCACTGCAACGAGGGACTTAGGGGAGAAGAAGTGAACTCACCTGCGTGCAGGATGGATTGGCTTCTTAGGCTACTGGACACCATTAGCTCCAGAGGGATCGAACACAGGCCCAGCCATGGAGTCCAGTCCCGGAGCCGCGCCGCCGACCCCCTTGCAGATGCCGAAAAGTGAAGAGGTCCAGAAACCGGCGGCAGAAGACTTTTCAGTCTTCATGAGGTAGCGCACAGCACTGCAGCTGTGCGCCATTGTTGTCACACACTTCACACCAGCGGTCACGGAGGGTGCAGGGCGCTGCGGGGGGCGCCCTGGGCAGCAATGAGAATACCTTGTTCTGGCTAAAAAAATACATCACATATAGCCCCTGGGGCTATATGGATGTATTTCACCCCTGCCAGGTCTCACAAACACCGGAGAAGAGCCCGCCGAAATAGGGGGCGGGGCCTATCTCCTCAGCACACAGTGCCATTTTCCTGCTCAGCTCCACTGCGAGGAAGGCTCCCAGGACTCTCCCCTGCACTGCACTACAGAAACAGGGTAAAACAGAGAGGGGGGGGGGGCACTTTTTTGGCATTTTTTGATATATTAAGCTGCTATAAGGGAGACAACACTTCTATAGGGTTGTTCCTATATATTTATAGCGCTTGGGTGTGTGCTGGCAAACTCTCCCTCTGTCTCCCCAAAGGGCTAGTGGGGTCCTGTCTTCGATAAGAGCATTCCCTGTGTGTCTGCTGTGTGTCGGTACGTGTGTGTCGACATGTATGAGGACGATGTTGGTGTGGAGGCGGAGCAATTGCCGGTAATGGTGATGTCACCCCCTAGGGAGTCGACACCGGAATGGATGGCTTTGTTTATGGAATTACGTGATAATGTCAGCACATTACAAAAATCAGTTGACGACATGAGACGGCCGGCAAACCAGTTAGTACCTGTACAGGCGTCTCAGACACCGTCAGGGGCTGTAAAACGCCCTTTACCTCAGTCGGTCGACATGGACACCGAATCTAGTGTCGACGGTGAAGAAACAAACGTATTTTCCAGTAGGGCCACACGTTATATGATCACGGCAATGAAGGAGGCTTTGCATATCTCTGATACTGCATGTACCACAAAAAGGGGTATTATGTGGGGTCTGAAAAAAAACTACCTGTAGTTTTTCCTGAATCAGACGAATTGAATGAAGTGTGTGATGAAGCGTGGGTTAACCCCGATAGAAAACTGCTAATTTCAAAGAAGTTATTGGCATTATATCCTTTCCCGCCAGAGGTTAGGGCGCGCTGGGAAACACCCCCTAGGGTGGATAAGGCGCTCACACGCTTATCAAAACAAGTGGCGTTACCGTCTCCTGAAACGGCCGCCCTCAAGGATCCAGCGGATAGGAGGCTGGAAACTACCCTGAAAAGTATATACACTCATACTGGTGTTATACTGCGACCAGCCATCGCCTCTGCATGGATGTGCAGTGCTGGGGTGGTTTGGTCGGATTCCCTCACTGAAAATATTGATACCCTAGATAGGGACAGTATTTTATTGACTTTAGAGCAATTAAAGGATGCTTTTCTTTATATGCGAGATGCTCAGAGGGATATTTGCACTCTGGCATCGAGAGTAAGTGCGATGTCCATATCTGCCAGAAGAAGTTTATGGACGCGACAATGGTCAGGTGATGCGGATTCCAAACGGCATATGGAAGTATTGCCGTATAAGGGGGAGGAATTATTTGGGGTCGGTCTATCGGATTTGGTGGCCACGGCAACAGCCGGGAAATCCACCTTTTTACCTCAGGTCCCCTCCCAACAGAAAAAGACACCGTCTTTTCAGCCGCAGTCCTTTCGTTCCTATAGGAACAAGCGGGCGAAAGGACAGTCATATTTGCCCCGAGGCAAAGGAAGGGGTAAGAGTGCACCAAGCAGCTTCTTCCCAGGAGCAGAAGCCCCCCCCGGCTTCTGCAAAGCCCTCAGCATGACATTGGGGCTTTACAAGCGGACTCAGGGGCGGTGGGTGGTCGACTCAAGAATTTCAGCGCACAGTGGGCTCACTCACAGGTGGACCCCTGGATCCTGCAGATAGTATCTCAGGGTTACAGGTTGGAATTCGAGAAGTCTCCCCCTCGCCGGTTCCTAAAGTCTGCTCTGCCAACGTCTCCCTCAGACAGGGCGACGGTATTGGAAGCCATTCACAAGCTGTATTCTCAGCAGGTGATAGTCAAGGTACCCCTCCTACAACAGGGAAAGGGGTATTATTCCACACTATTTGTGGTACCGAAGCCGGACGGCTCGGTAAGACCTATTCTAAATCTGAAATCTTTGAACCTGTACATACAAAAATTCAAGTTCAAGATGGAGTCACTCAGAGCAGTGATAGCGAATCTGGAAGAAGGGGACTTTATGGTGTCCCTGGACATCAAGGATGCTTACCTGCATGTCCCAATTTGCCCTTCACATCAAGGGTACCTCAGGTTCGTGGTGCAAAACTGTCATTATCAGTTTCAGACGCTGCCGTTTGGATTGTCCACGGCACCTCGGGTCTTTACCAAGGTAATGGCCGAAATGATGTTTCTTCTGCGAAGAAAAGGCGTATTAATTATCCCTTACTTGGACGATCTCCTGATAAGGGCAAGGTCCAGGGAACAGCTGGGGGACGTAGTAGCACTAACCCAAGTAGTGCTGCAACAGCACGGGTGGATTCTGAATTTTCCAAAATCTCAATTGACCCCGACGACACGTCTGCTGTTCCTGGGAATGATTCTGGACACGGTTCAGAAAAAGGTGTTTCTTCCGGAGGAGAAAGCCAGGGAGTTATCCGAACTTGTCAGGAACCTCCTAAAACCAGGGAAAGTGTCTGTGCATCAATGCACAAGAGTCCTGGGAAAGATGGTGGCTTCTTACGAAGAGATTCCATTCGGCAGATTCCACGCACGAACTTTTCAGTGGGATCTGCTGGACAAATGGTGCAGATGCATCAGCGGATAACCTTATCGCCACGGACAAGGGTGTCTCTTCTGTGGTGGTTGCAGAGTGCTCATCTGTTAGAGGGCCGCAGATTCGGCATACAGGACTGGGTCCTGGTGACCACGGATGCCAGTCTGAGAGGCTGGGGAGCGGTCACACAGGGAAGAAACTTCCAGGGAGTATGGTCAAGCCTGGAGATGTCTCTTCACATAAATATACTGGAGCTAAGAGCGATTTACAATGCTCTAAGCCTGGCAAAACCCCTGCTTCAGGGTCAGCCGGTGTTGATCCAGTCGGACAACATCACGGCAGTCGCCCACGTAAACAGACAGGGCGGCACAAGAAGCAGGAGAGTAATGGCAGAAGCTGCAAGGATTCTTCGCTGGGCGGAAGATCATGTGATAGCACTGTCAGCAGTGTTCATTCCGGGAGTGGACAACTGGGAAGCAGACTTCCTCAGCAGACACGATCTACACCCGGGAGAGTGGGGACTTCATCCAGAAGTCTTCCACATGATTGTGAACCGTTGGGAAAAACCAAAAGGTGGATATGATGGCGTCTCGCCTCAACAAAAAACTGGACAGGTATTGCGCCAGGTCAAGAGACCCTCAGGCAATAGCTGTGGACGCTCTGGTAACACCGTGGGTGTTCCAGTCAGTGTATGTGTTTCCTCCTCTGCCTCTCATACCAAAAGTACTGAGAATTATACGGCAAAGGGGAGTAAGAACGATACTCGTGGCTCCGGATTGGCCAAGAAGAACTTGGTACCCGGAACTTCAGGAGATGCTCACGGAAGATCCGTGGCCTCTACCACTAAGACGGGACCTGCTTCAGCAGGGACCGTGTCTATTCCAAGACTTACCGCGGCTGCGTTTGACGGCATGGCGGTTGAACGCCAAATTCTAAGGGAAAAAGGCATTCTGGAAGAGGTCATTCCTACACTGGTAAAAGCCAGGAAGGAGGTGACTGCACAACATTATCACCGCATTTGGAGAAAATATGTTGCGTGGTGTGAGACCAGGAAGGCCCCCACAGAGGAATTTCAATTGGGTCGATTCCTACATTTCCTGCAAACAGGATTGTCTATGGGCCTCAAATTGGGGTCCATTAAGGTTCAAATTTCGGCCCTGTCGATTTTCTTCCAGAAAGAATTGGCTTCAGTTCCTGTAGTCTAGACTTTTGTAAAAGGAGTACTACATATACAGCCCCCGGTTGTGCCCCCAGTGGCTCCGTGGGACCTTAATGTAGTTTTGGATTTTCTCAAATCCCATTGGTTTGTCAAAGTCAGAAAAATATCTCTATGCACACTTCCATATTTGCACCTCACACAGGTCCGTGCTGCGCATGCGTACGCTCTCCCGTACGTGCGCATACTCACAGTCGCGGGCACCCGCAGGCGCATGGTATGCGTATTTACGGTAGAGTTTATGCGATCGTAGCGTGCGACTCAATCATTACATATTTTCACTAATAATGTATTTTGTAGATCATGGTCCCTTTGATAGATTCTGAAAGTTTGGTTAATATAGAATGTTTATGAACAGAGGAATCCCTCTTTGTTTGATACGAAGGGTCAGACAGGAGTAATACAGTGGTGTTTAGTATCCATCAGAAGAATATTTAATTAGAAATATTCCGGTGTTGGTTTGAAACAGATCAATCGCTCGTGCGAATAGTTATGGACATAAGAAGTTTATGAACATTTACTTTATTTGCACTTTATTACCCATGCGGCGGGAAACCCAGTTTCCCTCCCACCTGAGCAGTTGGAAATAGTCACAGCCCACCTGTATGAATCAACCTATGACCTTTTGTTATAATACGAAGCCGAATTCCTATGTCCAATGAACAATGAGATTGTAGGGACCATTGAATTGTATTGTGTGTGGGGCATAAATAGGCAGGCCGACCGTATCTAGCTCTCTCTCTTCAACGGTTCTCATTGCTGATAATCGGGAGCTGGATATCGAGGCGCATGCGATCGTTTCCCCTTGTGCGTAAGTTTTCTCCGTAATCATATTGTCTTACTGTGAGCCGTCTCTCTCTCTCTCTCTCTCTCTCTCTCTCTCTCTCTCTCTCTCTCTCTCTCTCTCTCTCTCTCTCTCTCTCTCTCTCTCTCTCTCTCTCTCTCTCTCTCTCTCTCTCTCTCTCTCTCTCTCTCTCTCTCTCTCTCTCTCTCTCTCTCGTATTTTCCTTTAAATTGTATTGTATTGTATTTCCTGTGTAGTTTATCTGGTTAGTTGGTTTATGTTATATTGTAGTGTATCATTTGTACTGTGATTCCTTTTGCAAGTATAATAGTCATAATACATATAATAGGTTTTGGACCCTAAGCCCAGGTATCTGTGTATTCTTTATAAGGGTTAAGTATTCTCTGAGCGTCGGTGACGCTCAAACAGCTTTGTAGTTAATCAGGTTACACCAGGTTGCACTTACACTCTGTCTCCACACTAAGGTATACTGTGTATCTCATCGTTAAAGGTATAGATATAAAGGTTTAACGTTGTAAGCGTCTGCACCGCTGGTGATCTCCTCGTGGTCCCGAGCGTACGCTACGCTATAGCGAATCATTACGTTAGTCGGCAGCCAATAGCGTGCCTGCCTGTGATCACTGGGCCGTAAGCGAACGTGACGCTTGAGCGTCTCGACTACGGTTGAGCGATCGCTACACAACTTGCGTACCCTTACGGTACTTCTTACGTAGATAGCGTACAGTGTTCTTAGACCTCTTAAAGTGTTTTATATACGATAAATATTCAGCTTTATCAATTGGCGGCTCGCCCGTCCTTCACATATCTGCACTAGGTAGATCAGCAGACATTATCCCTCAGCAAAGGGCGGGAGGTTGTATCCCTCATAGTGCTGACAGGATAAGCGTCTGCTTCACTAAGGTAAAGAGTGCTGAAGGAATCCGGGAACCGGAGGTAAGAACAAAACGCTAGTGTCTTTTAAAACTGTTTATTTTTCTGTCTTGCGTACACACGCACGCACACATATATATCTGCATTTCCTTTTCTTTTTCATTTTTCGTATATCACTCTCCTGTCTGCCAGTTTTATAGTTGATAGAAGTGCTAAAAAAAGATTTGCCGTTATTTCATAGTTTAAGAGTAAAGGTAATATAGTTAAAAGATAGACAAAACACACAGTTTTGCCTGGGAGATAAGGCGAAGTCAGTGTGTTGTGTGGTAGATGATCAAGGATCATCTACATTGATAAAAGTATAAATTGTGTTACGTTGGATCTTTGCTTTGCGTATACGTGTCTCTAACAAAGACTTGCGTACGCAATCCAAAGGCCGACGCACGCAGCGTACGTTACGCAACGGAGCGTCCGGTTACGCCCACGTAGCTCAAGTCACGATAAGTTGATTTTTAACGCAAAGCGATAAATAACGCGAGGCGAGAAATAACGCAAGTCTATTTTTGGGTGTCTGAAATTTAATTAACAGATCCTGCTCCTAATTGGTAACACACCTGATCTGAAGAAAAATTTCTGCATAGAAATAGAAACAAAAGTGTACATGTGATGAGTGAGTGTTTTTACAATTTTTAAAGGTTGAACCACAAGAAAAGTCGAGTACTCGTGAGGTACATGCGTGTAAGTGACGTGCACGGTGGCTAGGGAGGCATCTCTGGTTAAATATACAATTTTGAGCATTAGAGTATAGCAGACCAGGAGGTCATACTGTAACAAGACCAGGAGGTCATACTGTAACAAGACCAGGAGGTCATAACAGACCAGGAGGTCCAGGTACAGCCGACAAGGAAGTCCGCTATACAGTTCACAGGCACAACACCGAGAAGGGTTGGTGCAACACCCATATAGGCCATATAAGCTCTGGCTGAAGGAATTCGCAGTCGTAAGTTTCGATTCCATTGGTCTTTCCGTACATAAGCTTAGTTGTTTGTGTACTGAACGACTGGACCGCACGTAAGTGTGTGCAGTAGTTAGTAATCTGACCTAATACCATTAGAGTAAAGGGGTCACAAACGCTATCTGTACACTCTAACGTGATTTGTGTAATTTTTTTATTTTAAGGGAAGTTCGCTGCTCACTCAGGAACTATCCAGCAACCAATAGTTACTGGAAAGAGTAAGTGTTCTTCGGATAACCCTCGCAGGTTCCAGTAAATAGAGGTTCAGGTCGCAGGGGCCCTAGGTCGAGTACGCCAGCACCATATCGGTGTGATCAGGTCGTATTGGTCGGCGTGGGCGAGTGAGTGGGGTACTCGGTAAACCGCCACCGTCAGCCTATTGTTGACATTTGGTTTTTCGTAAGGGTTGGCTAAATAAAGCAACACTTTCGAACTATGGGGGCCACTTGTTCAGGTAGGGGGCGATCAGCCTCGGTTCGGGTTGATTCAGTGGTCCGACCAATTGGGTCGGCCAGGTATATAATGTGTGAGAAATATGGAAGTCACACTGAAACTTTATGTGATGAATGGGAGAGAATGACTGTACATGACGGGGAGAAATTCCCAAGAGTAGGGAGCTTCAGCTCAGAAGTGTTACAAAATTTAAGGAGGAGATATGTCTCATAAAATCAACAAAGAGACGAATCCAGCATTATGATTATTTACAGTTGTGGCAACAGGAAGGTGAGATACAGAGAGGTTTGGCTCAGGCGGCGGGATCTGGCTCTAACAGAAAACTGATTGCCACGGCCCCACCGCCACCATATATATATCAGGAGAGAAGTTGATTGCGGAGAAAGACGCACTAAGGTGTAACACAAAATCACTTAGTAACTGTGTAAATGTTAATGATAATGTTAACCCATTAACCCATGCAAGTATTAACCCGTGCAAGTTGTACCCTGTTTTGAACTTTCCTCAGGAGTGTGATCAAGAGGACGAATCGGCAACGATTTCAGCGCTCTCTCTAGCAGCCACCATAGCAGAGACCACAGTAGGCACAGCTCCACCCACGAGATTAGTAAAGGCCCCTAGCGGAGGGATAGGTGAGGTCGTATCAACTGGTAAGTACGGCACCATGCATTATGCTGAAACTATTTCACCACAGCCTGTAGAATCTACACAGAATGAGGTTGTTAGAATTACACCTGTTAGAGTAATAGCAGTGCCAAATGGGAAAACAGACGCATCAGGAGCCACTCCCATTAGGAACATTGCCATGTACACTCCATTTTCCCGAATGGAATTAAGGACCATAGTGTCTGAATTTCCTGACCCTAGAAAAGACTTAGTTGCCAGTCAAAAATACATCAGAGACTTAGGTAACACTGCAGAGCCCAACAATAAAGACTGGCAGATATTGCTAAGAGCATGTTTACCCTCAAATGTCGACGCAACTCAATTTTTAGCTGATTGCGGACTAGATCATGATGTACCTCTTACAGATGTGTACAACCAAGATAATGTGAAAAGAATAAACTTGCAGTTAAAAGAGTATTTCCCAGCAGTAGCTAAATGGAATAAGATATTCTCCATTAAACAGAAGGAGTCAGAGACAGCTGCAGAGTATTTTCACAGAGCATTATTAGAAATGGCAAAATACACAGGCATAGAGGACATTAAAACAGACACAAACCATCGGGAAGTAGCAGTATCGGTACTGATGGATGGTTTAAAAGAGTCATTGAAGACTAGGGTACAGACCACACAACCATGTTGGCGAGGTCTGTCTGTGGCTACTTTGAGAGAGGCTGCTATTGATCACGATAGAAACATCACCAGACACAGGGAACAACAAGGTGATAAATTAATGTCAGTAAGTATACAGGCTCTGACCACAAGGCAGCCTTTGTATCACCAAATCCTGTGGGTAAGTCAAGTATGGTTACTTGTTATTCTTGTCACAAACAGGGACACATGGCACGAGATTGTAGAGTAAAGAATCCACGAAACTCATACCAAACCCCTAGACAACGACACGACACACGACATTGGGAGCAAGGTCCGCAGAAACGGAGTTATGAGCCACATACAGGGGAAACAAAAAGATATCCCCCAAACAGAGACTGGCATGCCTCTGGTAGTTCCCAACTATCTCCCTCACAAGTAGTTGCTGCCAGCGGGATTCAGGGAGGTCACCATACCCAATAGGGGTGTGGCCATACCTGTAATCTGCAGCCAGTAAAATTAATTGCCAACATTGGAAGTGAACCCGAGATTAATGTAGCTGGTAAAACTTTAAACTTTCTTGTAGACACAGGGGCGGCCAAGTCAGTGATAAATTCGACAGTGGGCATGAGAACCACTGGTAGGACAATTCCAGCCATGGGAGTAACAGGAGTAGTCCAGCACTACCCTGTTAGCAAACCAGCCGAGATTACAATAGGGCCTTTGCATACCAAGCATTCCTTTTTGCTGGCTGCATCGGCACCAACTAATCTCCTGGGAAGAGACTTACTGTGCAAAATGGGGTGCGTCATTTATTGTACTCCTGAAGGTGTATTCTTGGACATACCTGAGAAACACGCTCAGGAAGTGCGAGACATGTTAGACTCCCCATCAAAATTAATGTCACATACCATTATGACAAATAGGAATCCATCCCAAATAGAAGAGATGACATCTCAGATACCAGAGTCACTTTGGACAAAAGACGGACAAGACACTGGATTAATGGCAAACGTAGCTCCAGTAGTTGTACAAGTAAAAGATGGTAGGATAGCTCCAAAAATCCCACAGTACCCTCTGAAGCCAGAGGTGGAGTTAGGAGTTTACCCAGTAATAGAGCGCTTGCTACAACAGGGCATTCTGGTAAGAACGTCCAGCACTGCTAATAGTCCCATCTTCCCTGTGAAAAAGAGTGGGGGGAGGGGTTACAGACTAGTGCAGGATCTAAGGGGGATTAACAAAATAGTTGAGAGTCAGTTCCCCGTAGTGCCAAATCCAGCTGTCATCCTAATGCAAATCCCTCCCACTGCCAAATTTTTTACTGTTATTGACCTCTGCTCTGCTTTCTTTTCGGTACCTCTGCACCCTGACAGCCAATATTTGTTTGCATTCACATACAGAGGAGTCCAATACACGTGGACTCGATTACCCCAAGGTTTCATAGATAGTCCAAGTATATTTTCTCAGGCTTTGCATGATTGTTTACAGTCTTTCCAACCAGACAGTGGATCAGTATTGATACAGTATGTGGACGATTTATTACTGTGTTCAGATTCACTGGAAGCATCTCTGAAGGATACGAAACAGCTCCTGTTTCATCTTTCAGACACCGGACACAAGGTGTCCAAAGACAAGTTACAATTATGCCAAACTAAGGTAAAATATTTGGGACACTGTCTAACACAAGGACTGAGACACCTGACCGCTGATAGAATCCAAGCAATTAGAGACATGACTCTGCCACAAACCCAGCAACAGATCAGAACGTTTTTAGGAATGTGTGGGTATTGCCGTAATTGGATCCCAGGGTTTTCCATTTTGGCGTTACCTTTGCAGGAAATGGTCTCCTCAAACAAACCTGATAGGATTTCGCATACAGACGAGTCCGAAACAGCATTTGAGAGACTCAAACAGTGCCTAACGCAGGCACCAGCACTAGGTATGCCAGACTATGGGAAACCCTTTGAACTATACGGAACAGAAAGTGCTGGTTGCGCGGCAGGTGTACTAACCCAAAAACACGGTGATGCCAGCAGGCCAGTTGCATACTACAGCGCTCAGCTAGACACGGTAGCGCGATCCCTCCCCACATGCTTGCGAAGCGTTGCTGCGATAGCATTGCTAGTGACAAAAAGCGAAGATGTCATGCTAGGCCACAACCTCACAATCCATACGCCACATGCAGTATCGGCCTTATTGAATTCTGCCCAAACCAGACACGTCTCATCAGCGAGGTTTACAAGATGGGAATTGGCACTAATGGCCCCCGTAAACATCACCATAAGGAGATGCAGTGCATTAAATCCTGCAACGTATCTCCCAGGTGTGCCTGGTCAGGCACAAAGGGTGGAAGGTGAGAGTGATGGGGAAGGAGGATTTAATACAAAGGAAGATACACATGATTGTATGGAATATTTGACCCAAAATTTTACCGCAAGGCCTGACATCAGTGACAACCCACTGAAAGATGCAGAACTCACGTTCTACACGGACGGTAGTTGCCATAGACAGTCAGACTCTGGAGACTTGTGTACTGGATACGCAGTCGTAGATGACCAAGACACCATAGAAGCGGAACCGCTAGGCCCACCTCACTCAGCCCAGGTTGCTGAACTGGTCGCCCTAACCAGAGCATGTGAATTGGCTAAGGGTAAGTCAGCCAATATCTACACCGATTCTAGATACGCATTCGGAGTAGTCCATGATTTCGGAGCCCTATGGCGCCTCAGAAATTTCATGACGGCAGCTGGTACACCGGTAGCGCATGCAGCTCACATAAAAAGGCTTCTAACAGCGATACAGGAACCCGACAGAGTGGCGGTTATCAAATGTAAAGCACACACATATAGCCAAGACCCGGTATCACTTGGTAACAGCCGAGCAGACGAAGCTGCTAAGTTAGCAGCTGCTACCCCCATACAGACAGACACCACACAATTGATGGTATTTAATACCATTAACACACAGAAGTTGTGTGAAATGCAAAATTTGTGTTCCACACAGGAAAAGGCAGTCTGGAAGGCAAAGGGATGTGGCCAGGAGTCCTCAGGACTCTGGACGGATGGACATGGTAAACCAGTGGCCCCCAGAGCATATCTTCCATGTCTGCCTGAAGCAGCTCACGGGCTGACTCATCTAGGCAAGGAAGGGATGTGCAAATTGGTAAGAGCCTATTGGTGCGCCCCAGGATTCTCCTCTCATGCGAGTAAAAGAGCAATGTCATGCCTTACCTGTTTGAGAAAGAATATTGGAAAGGCAATACCTACAGAACCATCCCATATCCCACCTGCCGGCGGTCCTTTCCAGGTAATACAAATTGACTTTATACAATTACCCCCTTGTCGGAATTTGAAATATGTACTTGTTTGTATAGATGTTTTCTCAAATTGGGTCGAAGCATTTCCTGCGGCTACAAATACCGCTATGTTTACTGCTAAGAAAATTGTGCAGGAATTTGTATGTAGATATGGTATCCCTAGAATAATCGAAAGTGATAGGGGTACCCATTTTACAGGTGATGTCTTTCAAGGAATGTGTAAGTTGATGGGAATTGATAGCAAGCTGCACACTCCGTACCGTCCACAGGCGAGTGCGAAGGTCGAAAGAGTGAACAGCACTATTAAAAATAAATTGAGTAAAGTGATGGCAGAGACAGGATTGACATGGCCAGAAGCTTTACCCATTGTATTGTACAGCATCAGAACCACTCCCAGGTCCCCTCTTAATCTGTCTCCCTTTGAAATCTTGTTTGGTCGACAACCGCATGTCATGATTAACCCTCAGGATGATTTGAAATGTAACAATGAAGTAACTGTAAAGTACTTGATTAACATGAGTAAACAGTTAAGGAATCAAAATGATAATCTGAAGTTGGTGATTCCTGATCTACCTGATAGTAATTGTCATGATATTGAACCTGGGGATTATGTAATGATACAGAATTTTCTACGCTCAGGTTGCCTTATTGACAGATGGGAAGGACCATACCAGGTCTTATTGACTAGCACTACAGCATTAAAAGTTGCTGAGAGAGAGACTTGGGTCCATTCATCCCACTGCAAGAAGGTTGCTGATCCAGAGAGGTCCCGTGATAAGGAACAGACGGTAGAGGTTGTATCACTGGAGTGTCTGTTCCAGGAGGACTGAGGCGGCACCTGAGCCTTGAAGACCGAGAGCTGTTGTCGACTCCCCACTCCCTTTTATTATTTTCCTCCACTTCCCATCCCCTCTCCCTCAAATTTTTTTTTCCTCCTTCTCATTCTTCTCCGTTTCCTCCTATAAGATGGACTTGCCCCAAGAGACTGTGATCCGGATTTTCCTGTTGACCATGATGTTGACCAGAGCAGTCTGTTCCGGCGAGAGTACCATGGAGGTCGATAGAGGTTCTGGAATGGGTTCTAATGATAAAGATGGAGGCGTAGTTTTCCAAGATCAACCTAACCAACAAGCAAAGGCGAGTATCAGAAAACGATCCGATAGCATTGACCATAGGAGAAATTGTGACGGATTGTTAGCTGAGGAAAACTGTATCTGTAGGCTCTGTAACAATGTCATTGAAGATGGGTGCATTAAGAAATGCCAATCCAGTTTTAATATCCATATGGACCGACATCCATTGAGTGACTATCACTCCTTAGTGGGTAATGTGTTAAACAAAACAGATTGTTGGGTATGCTCTCAAGTACCTCAAGGTCATAGCAAATCAGGGCTAGTACCATTTCCTTTAACGATAGGGGAGGTACTTGAGTTAAATGGTGGGAGACCGGTGGACAGGAGGTTTAATATCTCCAGCCCTCCTAGTTTGAAGCTCCACCAATACCATGTGGATAGGTCCCTATTATGTTTCAACATCTCCAATCCCAGAAAGCCGGGAAATTGGGAAGTGTCATGGAGTAACCACACCATGACCTTTTCGCATAGAGCAGATAGAATGCCTACAGATACAGAGCTTGTACGCCACATAGCCAGTAGAGGAAAATCTTTCTGGTATAGGTACACCTTAGGAAATAGGATTACGAGAGTTGGAGAAGTATCACCAGGATACTGTGCACATATCGTACAACCTGATACGTGTATTAAGCAGATGGAAGAATTAAGGTTAGGAGATTTCACCTGGAAGGTGTGTAATATGGTTATGTCCTTCTCCGTCCCATATGTTCTCCCCGATGATGCATATTTCATATGCGGGAGAAAGGCGTACAAGTGGCTTGCCCCAAACTCTGAAGGATTGTGTTATATTGGAAAAGTATTGCCTGAAGTAATGACTGTAACACATGATAAAATGAAAGACATACATCGTGGTGCCCAAGCTCCTTATACTCACACCCACTACGAGCACGTTGTTAAAAGGCACCTGATAGAGAAGACAGAGCATCCGGCCTCTGATCTGATAAGTGAATCCACCGGGATTCAATTCTTAATCGCGTTAGATTTCACCCGCACCGCTAGAGGAGTGCTAAATTATAAATACATATCGGCGCTCGCAAATTTGTTAGATAATATCACTGAAATGTATGATGACACGTTTAGATATACTGGAAGGGAACTTCAAGCTTATAAAACAGAACTGGTGCAGCATAGAATGGTTCTTAATTACCTCACAGCAGTGACAGGCGGATATTGTGTTACATTAGCAACACAGTACGGCGTGAAGTGTTGCACGTATATCACGAATAGCACAGAGGATCCGGTCGAGGTCATAGACCAAAAGGTGGACGATATTCTCCAATTGAAGTGGGAATTTCGCCGAAAACACAATCTCACTCTTGCTGCTGTAGGTAATGAGCTGACTGGTTGGGTGTCATGGTTGAACCCGCGAAATTGGTTCTCCGGTTTGGGAGACTGGGCTCAAGGAGTCATAATGGATGTTGGGAAGTTTCTCCTATGTATCTTAGGTGTTGTCATATCAATTGGCTTGATATTTAGATGCGGTCAGGCTTTAATGAGGTGCAATCGTCGTACTAAGGTAATGAGTTTGAGGAGTGAGGAAACTGTAATTAACCTGGATTTGATCTATGACCCAATGATAGAAACAATGATGTGATGAAA
This sequence comes from Pseudophryne corroboree, assembly GCF_028390025.1. Taxonomy (NCBI): domain Eukaryota; kingdom Metazoa; phylum Chordata; class Amphibia; order Anura; family Myobatrachidae; genus Pseudophryne; species Pseudophryne corroboree. The sequence continues at coordinate 43,077,660 of NC_086445.1, read as the reverse complement.
ATGCGATTTCTACGGTCCGTTTCTTTCACCTGTTTTTCTGGTTTTTTCTCCAAGATAAAAAGACCCACTTGGACGAGGAAGTTGACGAGACGCTATACAGACAACGGATAGACCAAAGAAGAAGTTTTGACCACTTGAGATATGGACATTTGATGAACTTTGCCATGGATCCCCAGTTTCCCTAGAATTCTTAAACTTACGCTAGCCCAACATTTTTTGTAAATCTAATGGCATTGACAAAGCTTTTGCTCACACCTAATGGGCAACAGAGCGCAAAGAAGACGACTTTCAACTGATACCGAACAAAACTTCAACCGACAGATGTACATTAACCTGACATAGAATACCACCGCATTTACCGTAATTATGTCTTTTCTTCATTTCTACAACCCTCAGGTAATGACACACATAGTATAGGGAATACAGGCACAGATATCAGCAATCACATATTCCCCCATTCATGTATCATCAACTAAAATGTGCTCCCCATTTTGTTCAAAATCCGAAAAGAGCTCGGTAAAGTTTGACAGCCCATCCACAGACCCGTACCACGGGATAAGAAGGAATTCAAATGTATACTTCGCAATACCTCGAAGCTTGATTTACAACACGTACGGCACGATGATACATGACCCCCCAAACATGGACTCATACACACATGCTTCTGCTATCTCACTAGGTCATACCCTCTTCCCACCTACTCCTCCCTTACCCAACCATGGAAATGAATTAACCCCTGACATATATATTTTTCTCCTTTTGAAATGTTTTAGAAGGTGGCAGTTATTATTGACTGCCAAAGGGTGGACTGTCAAAGTCAGAAAAATATCTCTATGCACACTTCCATATTTGCACCTCACACAGGTCCGTGCTGCGCATGCGTACGCTCTCCCGTACGTGCGCATACTCAGTCGCGGGCACCCGCAGGCGCATGGTATGCGTATTTACGGTAGAGTTTATGCGATCGTAGCGTGCGACTCAATCATTACATATTTTCACTAATAATGTATTTTGTAGATCATGGTCCCTTTGATAGATTCTGAAAGTTTGGTTAATATAGAATGTTTATGAACAGAGGAATCCCTCTTTGTTTGATACGAAGGGTCAGACAGGAGTAATACAGTGGTGTTTAGTATCCATCGGAAGAATATTTAATTAGAAATATTCCGGTGTTGGTTTGAAACAGATCAATCGCTCGTGCGAATAGTTATGGACATAAGAAGTTTATGAACATTTACTTTATTTGCACTTTATTACCCATGCGGCGGGAAACCCAGTTTCCCTCCCACCTGAGCAGTTGGAAATAGTCACAGCCCACCTGTATGAATCAACCTATGACCTTTTGTTATAATACGAAGCCGAATTCCTATGTCCAATGAACAATGAGATTGTAGGGACCATTGAATTGTATTGTGTGTGGGGCATAAATAGGCAGGCCGACCGTATCCAGCTCTCTCTCTTCAACGGTTCTCATTGCTGATAATCGGGAGCTGGATATCGAGGCGCATGCGATCGTTTCCCCTTGTGCGTAAGTTTTCTCCGTAATCATATTGTCTTACTGTGAGCCGTCTCTCTCTCTCTGTCTCTCTCTCTCTCTCTCGTATTTTCCTTTAAATTGTATTGTATTGTATTTCCTGTGTAGTTTATCTGGTTAGTTGGTTTATGTTATATTGTAGTGTATCATTTGTACTGTGATTCCTTTTGCAAGTATAATAGTCATAATACATATAATAGGTTTTGGACCCTAAGCCCAGGTATCTGTGTATTCTTTATAAGGGTTAAGTATTCTCTGAGCGTCGGTGACGCTCAAACAGCTTTGTAGTTAATCAGGTTACACCAGGTTGCACTTACACTCTGTCTCCACACTAAGGTATACTGTGTATCTCATCGTTAAAGGTATAGATATAAAGGTTTAACGTTGTAAGCGTCTGCACCGCTGGTGATCTCCTCGTGGTCCCGAGCGTACGCTACGCTATAGCGAATCATTACGTTAGTCGGCAGCCAATAGCGTGCCTGCCTGTGATCACTGGGCCGTAAGCGAACGTGACGCTTGAGCGTCTCGACTACGGTTGAGCGATCGCTACACAACTTGCGTACCCTTACGGTACTTCTTACGTAGATAGCGTACAGTGTTCTTAGACCTCTTAAAGCTGAATATTTATCGTATATAAAACACTTTATCAGGTTTGAGCCACTCAAATCGGTGGATTTGAAATATCTTACATGGAAAGTAACCATGCTACTGGCCCTGGCTTCAGCCAGGAGAGTGTCAGAATTGGCGGCTTTATCGTATAAAAGCCCATATCTGATTTTCCATTCGGCCAGGGCAGAACTGCGGACGCGTCCTCAGTTTCTGCCTAAGGTGGTGTCAGCGTTTCACCTGAACCAGCCTATTGTGGTGCCTGCGGCTACTAGCGATTTGGAGGATTCCAAGTTGCTGGACGTTGTCAGGGCATTGAAAATATTTATTTCAAGGACGGCTGGAGTCAGAAAATCTGACTCGCTGTTTATACTGTATGCACCCAACAAGCTGGGTGCTTCTGCTTTTAAGCAGACGATTGCTCGTTGGATTTGTAGCACAATTCAACTTGCACATTCTGTGGCAGGCCTGCCACAGCCTAAATCTGTCAAGGCCCATTCCACAAGGAAGGTGGGCTCATCCTGGGCGGCTGCCCGAGGGGTCTCGGCATTACAACTCTGCCGAGCAGCTACGTGGTCGGGGGAGAACACGTTTGTAAAATTCTACAAATTTGATACCCTGGCTAAAGAGGACCTGGAGTTCTCTCATTCGGTGCTGCAGAGTCATCCGCACTCTCCTGCCCGTTTGGGAGCTTTGGTATAATCCCCATGGTCCTGACGGAGTCCCCAGCATCCACTAGGACGTCAGAGAAAATAAGATTTTACTTACCGATAAATCTATTTCTCGTAGTCCGTAGTGGATGCTGGGCGCCCATCCCAAGTGCGGATTGTCTGCAATACTTGTACATAGTTATTGTTACAAAAAAATCGGGTTGTTATTGTTGTGAGCCGTCTGTTCAGAGGCTCCTACGTTTGTCATACTGTTTACTGGGTTCAGATCACAAGTTGTACGGTGTGATTGGTGTGGCTGGTATGAGTCTTACCCGGGATTCAAAATCCTTCCTTATTGTGTACGCTCGTCCGGGCACAGTATCCTAACTGAGGCTTGGAGGAGGGTCATAGGGGGAGGAGCCAGTGCACACCACCTGATCCTAAAGCTTTATTTTTGTGCCCTGTCTCCTGCGGAGCCGCTAATCCCCATGGTCCTGACGGAGTCCCCAGCATCCACTACGGACTACGAGAAATAGATTTATCGGTAAGTAAAATCTTATTTTTTGAGGCATACTAGATACGTCTGCCCAGACAACTTCAATTAGTAATAGCCTGCCTGTACCTGAGATACGGATCAGGGTGTTTTTTTATAGTGGATACTCGATACCAAGAAATTATTTACTAATATAAGGCTTACCGGTTTACTGCACTGAGAAAATTAACAGTATTTGCACTGTAACATTTACAAGATTATTATTTTTTTGTTTATATTATAGATATTTATATCCTAGATCCTGAATAAATACTATGATTATTTCGCTACTACCTCTTTATAGGAACCAATGACATGCAATCTATGGGGAGACTGCACTTACTATGAAGTTTGAACACACACTAAACCATCATTGTTACTTATTTACTCTACGCCAGTAACATTTATTACAAGAGACTGAAGTATTGTTGGTAAATCTATCTACAGTGTTTCTGTTTCCTGTGTTAGCCGACTATACCAGCCCACTATTTGTCTCCTTCTGTTAGGGGACTGTTAAGGCTAAGTGTTGCAGGAACTAGTGTCAGTATTTATCATATTGGCCCTGACTGTCAGGCATATCTCCCCGTGGCATGTTCATACCACACGCAAACCTAGGTGTGGGTTTTTTTGTTATTTTTTTTTTTTCTATTTTGTCATTTTTGTATTTATGTGTGTATGTTTTTGTCCCAGTCCTGGTTGGTGGCAACAGCTTTTAATGGTAATTAATAAAAGTTAGATTTTATGCAATATTTTTCAATGAGTGCCCCCCAAAAAACGAGAGTCTTTTCCTCTTCTTTTTTGGTTGACTGCAGATATCTCAAGTTCCTGAAATTAGATTTTAGATTTGAATGGGATTAAAAACTAGAGAGTCCCACCTTTCAGGAGGTTCTGGGGACTTGGGGATCAGAGTTCAGGAGCCAGAGCAATTCACCAATGAAAATATAAAACTACATACCAGGTGTGTGGAGCTGGAGCAGGGACCAACAGCTTGAAGGCTGATATCTCTGGTTCTGAGCACAGTAGAGACAAGCTGCCAATGTCCTCCAAAAGGGGAGAGTCCCAGCTTTTGGAGTTTACCCTCAGAAAAACTCTAAGCCAGACAGAACCCAAGGTATCTGGCTGGGAAGAGCAATTAACAGGCTTGGCTGGGGTCCACTGCTTTCAAGTCAGATATCTCCAGTTTCCCATGGCCAATTTTCAAAAATATGGTACCCCTGGAAAGAGGGGACCCTCAACTATCAGCCTAGGGCCCTTATACTTCTGGGGCCCTTGGGCTTGAGCCCATACAAAAAGACAGCCCTGGTCTGGTGGGGATGCAAGAGCGCCAGGTGGGTAAGTGAGAAAATGCCTATATTTGGGTTTAAATGTACAAAAGCAGAGTAGTTGCCAGCAACCAATCAGATTCAAGCCCCTTCTTTTAGCATACACCAGGGAGATGTTAGCTAGTATCTGATTGGATGCCATGTGCCACTTTTGTAATTGTTAAAAAAATAAGAATTTACTTACCGATAATTCTATTTCTTGGAGTCCGTAATGGATGCTGGGGTTCCTGAAAGGACCAGGGGGATAGCGGCTCCGCAGGAGACAGGGCACAAAAAGTAAAGCTTTAGGATTAGGTGGTGTGCACTGGCTCCTCCCCCTATGACCCTCCTCCAAGCCTCAGTTAGGATACTGTGCCCGGACGAGCGTACACAATAAGGAAGGATTTTGAATCCCGGGTAAGACTCATACCAGCCACACCAATCACACTGTACAACCTGTGATCTGAACCCAGTTAACAGTATGATAACAGCGGAGCCTCTGAAAGATGGCTCACAACAATAATAACCCAATTTTTTGTAACTATGTACAAGTAATGCAGATAATCCGCACTTGGGATGGGCGCCCAGCATCCACTACGGACTCCGAGAAATAGAATTATCGGTAAGTAAATTCTTATTTTCTCTATCGTCCTAGTGGATGCTGGGGTTCCTGAAAGGACCATGGGGATTATACCAAAGCTCCCAAACGGGCGGGAGAGTGCGGATGACTCTGCAGCACCGAATGAGAGAACTCCAGGTCCTCCTCAGCCAGGGTATCAAATTTGTAGAATTTTGCAAACGTGTTTGCCCCTGACCAAGTAGCAGCTCGGCAAAGTTGTAATGCCGAGACCCCTCGGGCAGCCGCCCAAGATGAGCCCACCTTCCTTGTGGAATGGGCATTTACATATTTTGGCTGTGGCAGGCCTGCCACAGAATGTGCAAGCTGAATTGTATTACACATCCAACTAGCAATAGTCTGCTTAGAAGCAAAAGCACCCAGTTTGTTGGGTGCATACAGGATAACAGCAAGTCAGTTTTCCTGACTCCAGCCGTCCTGGAACCTATACTTTCAGGGCCCTGACAACATCCAGCAACTTGGAGTCCTCCAAGTCCCTAGTAGGCGCAAGGCACCACAATAAGCTGGTTCAGGTGAAACACTGACACCAACTTAGGGAGAGAACTGGGGACGAGTCCGCAGCTCTGCCCTGTCCGAATGGACAAACAGATATGAGCTTTTTTGAGAAAAAAACCACCAATTTGACACTCGCCTGGCCCAGGCCAGGGCCAAGAGCATGGTCACTTTTCATGTGAGATGCTTCAAATCCACAGATTTGACTGGTTTTAAACCAATGTGATTTGAGGAATCCCAGAACTACGTTGAGATCCCACAGTGCCACTGGAGGCACAAAAGGGGGTTGTATATGCAATACTCCCTTGACAAACTTCTGGACTTCAGGAACTGAAGCCAATTCTTTCTGGAAGAAAATCGACAGGGCCGAAATTTGAACCTTAATGGGCCCCAATTTGAGGCCCATAGACACTCCTGTTTGCAGGAAATGCAGGAATCGACCGAGTTGAAATTTCTTCGTGGGGCCTTCCTGGCCTCACACCACTCAACATATTTTCGCCACATGTGGTGATAATGTTGTGCGGTCACCTCCTTCCTGGCTTTGACCAGGGTAGGAATGACCTCTTCCGGAATGCCTTTTTCCCTTAGGATCCGGCGTTCCACCGCCATGCCGTCAAACGCAGCTGCGGTAAGTCTTGGAACAGACATGGTACTTGCTGAAGCAAGTCCCTTCTTAGCGGCAGAGGCCATAAGTCCTCTGTGAGCATCTCTTGAAGTTCCGGGTACCAAGTCCTTCTTGGCCAATCCGGAGCCATGAGTATAGTTCTTACTCCTCTACGTCTTATAATTCTCAGTACCTTAGGTATGAGAAGCAGAGTAGGGAACACATACACCGACTGGTACACCCACGGTGTTACCAGAACGTCCACCGCTATTGCCTGAGGGTCTCTTGACCTGGCGCAATACCTGTCCCGTTTTTTGTTCAGACGGGACGCCATCATGTCCACCTTGGTATTTCCCAACGGTTCACAATCATGTGGAAAAACTTCCCGATGAAGTTTCCACTCTCCCGGGTGGAGGTCGTGCCTGCTGAGGAAGTCTGCTTCCCAGTTTCCACTCCCGGAATGAAACACTGCTGACAGTGCTATCACATGATTTTCCGCCCAGCGAAAAGTCCTTGCAGTTTTTGCCATTGCCCTCCTGCTTCTTGTGCCGCCCTGTCTGTTTACGTGGGCGACTGCCGTGATGTTTTTCCCACTGGATCAATACCGGCTGACCTTGAAGCAGAGGTCTTGCTAAGCTTAGAGCATTATAAATTTACCCTTAGCTCCAGTATATTTATGTGGAGAAAAGTCTCCAGACTTGATCACACTCCCTGGAAATTTTTTCCTTGTGTGACTGCTCCCCAGCCTCTCGGGCTGGCCTCCGTGGTCACCAGCATCCAATCCTGAATGCCGAATCTGCGGCCCTCTAGAAGATGAGCACTCTGTAACCACCACAGGAGAGACACCCTTGTCCTTGGATATAGGGTTATCCGCTGATGCATCTGAAGATGCGATCCGGACCATTTGTCCAGCAGATCCCACTGAAAAGTTCTTGCGTGAAATCTGCCGAATGGAATTGCTTCGTAGGAAGCCACCATTTTTACCAGGACCCTTGTGCAATGATGCACTGACACTTTTCCTGGTTTTAGGAGGTTCTTGACTAGCTCGGATAACTCCCTGGCTTTCTCTTCCGGGAGAAACACCTTTTTCTGGACTGTGTCCAGAATCATCCCTAGGCACAGCAGACGTGTCGTCAGGATCAGCTGCGATTTTGGAATATTTAGAATCCACCCGTGCTGTTGTAGCAGTATCCGAGATAGTGCTACTCCGACCTCCAACTGTTCCCTGGACTTTGCCCTTATCAGGAGATCGTCCAAGTAAGGGGTAATTTAAGACGCCTTTTCTTCGAAGAAGAATCATCATTTCGGCCATTACCTTGGTAAAGACCCGGGGTGCCGTGGACAATCCAAACGGCAGCGTCTGAAACTGATAGTGACAGTTCTGTACCACGAACCTGAGGTACCCTTAGTGAGAAGGGCAAATTTGGGACATGGAGGTAAGCATCCCTGATGTCCCGGGACACTATATAGTCCCCTTCTTCCTGGTTCATTATCACTGCTCTGAGTGACTTCCTCTTGCTTTGAACCTTTGTAAGTGTTCAAATTTTTTTAGATTTAGAATAGGTCTCACCTAGCCTTCTGGCTTCAGTACCACAATATAGTGTGGAATAATACCCCTTTCCTTGTTGTAGGAGGGGTAATTTGATTATCACCTGCTGGGAATACAGCTTGTGAATTTTTTTCCATACTGCCTCCTTGTCGGAGGGAGACCTTGGTAAAGCAGACTTCAGGAGCCTGCGAGGGGGAAACGTTTCGACATTCCAATCTGTACCCCTGGGATACTACTTGTAGGATCCAAGGGTCCTGTACGGTCCCAGCGTCATGCTGAGAGCTTGGCAGAAGCGGTGGAAGGCTTCTGTTCCTGGGAATGGGCTGCCTGCTGCAGTCTTCTTCCCTTTCCTCTATCCCTGGGCAAATATGACTCTTATAGGGACGAAAGGACTGAGGCTGAAAAGACGGTGTCTTTTTCTGCAGAGATGTGACTTAGGGTAAAAACGGTGGATTTTCCAGCAGTTGCCGTGGCCACCAGGTCCGATGGACCGACCCCAAATAACTCCTCTTCCTTTATACGGCAATACACCCTTGTGCCGTTTGGAATCTGCATCACCTGACCACTGTCGTGTCCATAAACATCTTCTGGCAGATATGGACATCGCACTTACTCTTGATGCCAGAGTGCAAATATCCCTCTGTGCATCTCGCATATATAGAAATGCATCCTTTAAATGCTCTATAGCAGGCCTGGCCAACCTGTGGCTCTCCAGCTGTTGTAAAACTACAAGTCCCATCATGCTTTGCCACAGTTTTGCTATTAGGTAATGCTAAAACTGTGGCAAGGCATGCTGGGAGGTGTAGTTTCACAACATCTGGAGAGCCACAGGTTGGCCAGGCCTGCTCTATAGTCAATAAAATACTGTCCCTGTCAAGGGTATCAATATTTTTAGTCAGGGAATCCGACCAAGCCACCCCAGCTCTGCACATCCAGGCTGAGGCGATCGCTGGTCGCAGTATAACACCAGTATGTGTGTATATACTTTTATATGATATTTTCCAGCCTCCTGTCAGCTGGTTCCTTGAGGACGGCCCTATCTATAGACGGTACCGCCACTTGTTTTGATAAGCGTGTGAGCGCCTTATCCACCCTAAGGGGTGTTTCCCAACGCGCCCTAACTTCTGGCGGGGAAGGGTATACCGCCAATAATTTTCTATCGGGGGGAACCCACGCATCATCACACACTTCATTTAATTTATCTGATTCAAGAAAAACTACAGGTAGTTTTTTCACATCCCACATAATACCCTCTTTTGTGGTACTTGTAGTATCAGAAATATGTAACCCCTCCTTCATTGCCCTTAACGTGTGGCCCCAATAAGGAATACGTTTGTTTATTCACCGTCGACACTGGATTCAGTGTCTGTCTGTCGACCGACTAAGGTAAACGGGCGTTTTAAAACCCCTGACGGTGTTTTTTGAGACGTCTGGACCGGTACTAATTGTTTGTCGGCCGTCTCATGTCGTCAACCGACCTTGCAGCGTGTTGACATTATCACGTAATTCCCTAAATAAGCCATCCATTCCGGTGTCGACTCCCTAGAGAGTGACATCACCATTACAGGCAATTGCTCCACCTCCTCACCAACATCGTCCTCATACATGTCGACACACACGTACCGACACACAGCACACACACAGGGAATGCTCTGATAGAGGACAGGACCCACTAGCCCTTGAGGGAGAGTTTGCCAGCACACACCAAAAACGCTATAATTATATAGGGACAACCTTATATAAGTGTTTTCCCTTATAGCATCTTTTTATATATTTCTAACGCCAAATTAGTGCCCCCCCCTCTCTGTTTTAACCCTGTTTCTGTAGTGCAGGGGAGAGCCTGGGAGCCTTCCCTCCAGCCTTTCTCTGAGGGAAAATGGCGCTGTGTGCTGAGGAGATAGGCCCCGCCCCTTTTTCGGCGGGCTCATCTCCCGCTCTTCAACGGATTCTGGCAGGGGTTAAATATCTCCATATAGCCCCCGGAGGCTATATGTGAGGTATTTTTTGCCAAAAAAATAGGTTTACATTGCCTCCCAGGGCACCCCCCTCCCAGCGCCCTGCACCCTCAGTGACTGCCGTGTGACGTGTGCTGAGAGCAATGGCGCACAGGTGCAGTGCTGTGCGCTACCTTAAGAAGACTGAGGAGTCTTCTGCCGCCGATTCTGGACCTTCTTCTCTTTTCAGCATCTGCAAGGGGGCCGGCGGCGAGGCTCCGGTGACCATCCAGGCTGTACCTGTGATCGTCCCTCTGGAGCTAATGTCCAGTAGCCAAAGAAGCCAATCCATCCTGCACGCAGGTGAGTTCACTTCTTCTCCCCTAAGTCCCTCGTTGCAGTGATCCTGTTGCCAGCAGGACTCACTGTAAAATAAAAAACCTAAGCTAAACTTTTCTAAGCAGCTCTTTAGGAGAGCCACCTAGATTGCACCCTTCTCGGCCGGGCACAAAAATCTAACTGAGGCTTGGAGGAGGGTCATAGGGGGAGGAGCCAGTGCACACCACCTGATCCTAAAGCTTTACTTTTTGTGCCCTGTCTCCTGCGGAGCCGCTATCCCCCTGGTCCTTTCAGGAACCCCAGCATCCACTAGGACGATAGAGAAAAAAAAAAAACCTTAGTCAAGTAACCAGCTGATAATATCAATTACCATTAATGCTTTTATACACTGGGGAGGGAAAACTTCACCAAGAACAATTACACATTGTTTCTTCCATCTGTAGTATGTAAACCAACCCAAAGCTCCTGAAATGAGGACCTGCTACAGCCAAGTGTGACCACTACACGTACAAAGGACACACAAGACTGGTACAGAACACATGATCATTTATTTACAATCACTGGTACAAAAATAAGTGATGACTATAGTACAGCAAGCGTTCTGATACAGGCAAGGCGTAAAATACTGGTGTCATGTACACAGATCAAGGCACATTAAATAAAATCCGACATTCATAGATGACTTTGTATCCCATTCAGGAAGAGCCAGAGATTATGTAAACACTTACCCAGCATCACAGAAACAATCGACAACATAGTTTCATCACAATAAAATATTTCTCCCTAGAATTCTTCATTCAAAAAAGAAATTGCACTTTCCCCAATACTTGTCCCCTATCCCAACATTTACAGATCAACACAGGGGTAAATGTAATAGCCTGTGTGACGTTTTAAAGGGGCAATCCTTAAAAAAAAATAAAAAAAAATAAATAAAAATAAAAAAAATTGGTTTTGCATTTTAAATGATCGCCCTTTAAAATATTCGCCAGAAACTTGCAGGCCGTTACATTTACCCAAAAGTGTTATTCAGGTAACCAACATACATTCTTACAGCTGAATGGTGGGAGGAGATTTGTACTTTATATATATTTATATATGTATATATTTAAAAAATAAAAAGTCTATTTGGTTATTTACCCGCAGATAAGGGGTATTTACCATGTTGCATTGATTGTGCTTTGAGAAAGGAAGGAATAAAAAAAAAAAAAAAGGGATGTACCGCAGGGTTTAATATTGGCTCAGGTAAGAGCCACTTATTGGCCCAAAAACTTCATAAAAAGGGGTGGACGGGAGTTTTACCCAATATTTTTGTTGAGCCGATCAAAGCCTAGAAGGAGCAAGTTATTTTACAGGAGACTTGGTGTACCTCGAGCCTCAATATTGTCACTAGTTCCTAATGAAATGGATGAGCATAATAGGTCTTCAGCCAGCATATGGTTGACAGATACAGCAATCATACTAAAAGACTATTTAGTCCAAGTGCTAGGAACGGAAGGCAATCAGACTTTATATGGTTTTGGTTCTTCAGAATTACAGGACAGTCTATCGGCCTAATAGGAGAAATGTATCATCCAGATTATCAGAGGTGCAGGATGCTGGCCTTTCTCAAGGGCCCTATACACTAGAACGATTATGCCCAATTCGGGCCAATATATTGGGTGAAATCGGGCATTTTGGCTGTGTATCCGATCCGCGGCCCCGGTTAGACTCCTCTAGGTAGTTAGTGCTGCACTCGTGATAGGTCGGTTCCCGCAGGTATGGCTGGGATCACATACGATATATTGCATGCAAAATGTACCAAATCGTATGGAACCACTCCCGGGAAGCTACCGGGAGAGTTCATGGGAAGTCGCCTCCGACTTCAGCCTCAGACATATCGTTCTAGTGTATGGGGCCCTTCAGACTTTTAAAGCAGCAAGCATTTACAATGTAAAAACATGCTTTGTAAATAACTTCCACTTTAAAAAAAAATAATTTTTTTTAAAATCGGAAGTTGGATGGCATCCTGCACCTCCGGCGCTATTACATCTCACCTATTGTCTGAGTTAGGCCAAAAATAATTTTTTTTTTTTTTTTTTTACTTTCACAATTTTCAATCTTTCCCTAATACATGTGACCCTATGGGGTTTACTTATGGTGTATTTTAATAGTCTGTGCCTCTGAAAAGCCACCATTTAGCAAATAACCCCCTACAGTATGTCTGGCAGAAGCGAATTGCTGCTGTCAGGCGCCCACTAGATGGCACCTAATAAGTAATTGAATTGCACCCTATGGATTTAAATCTGTCCATTTCCTGTCTGATATAGTCACTTTCAAAGTATAGTTTTTACATGAAAAGAATAAAAATGTATGCTAAGTGAAATGTTGTAAGGAATTAACAAGATTTTTATCCAAAATTTGCACATCACCGAAGATTTAGACCATGGCATTGTCACCTGAAAACAATTACTGCATGCAGTGGCAGGATCATACAACTGGTATCAACAAACTGTTACCCAGCCTGGCCATGAAATGCCCAAGGGGACACCATGGGTATCACAGCACCATTTTACTTTGACCAATTACAGTAAAGGGTTGCCTGAGCCTGAAATAAAAGGTTAGTTTTGGTCAAAGCTTTCATTTACTTCTCTATGGTTTCAAACATCTCATAACGGATTCTGATGTGTAAGGTTCTACATGGTAATACTAACCTCTCCATATTCCAGAGTTAGGCACATTAAAGCAGCAATCTCCCCCCCCCAAAAAAAATGTGATTTATAGTTGTGCAGGGCTTGCATTGTCAAGGCAACCGGTCACAAATACCCCCCTGAGCTCTGTGAACCCCCTACACCCGCCATAAGAGATCTGTGAGTGACTGGCAACCATACTGGTGCACCATTTAGAGAGATTTTGGAAAGGAGATGGAGGCAGGCAGTTAAGTAAAATGATTCAGATATTGCTTAAAATTGCTGTACTATTTGAAGAAAAAATAAAATAAAAAAAGTCTGAGATTGCCGCTTTAAGTCCAACACTAACTACAATGTAACCTTAACACTGCAATTGGTAGGATATAGCCATAGCACACATTAAGCAGGTTTGCAGGTGTAACGAGATGTCCTGTTAGAAGACGAGAAGTTTTCTACCATGGTTGGTCTTCTAGATCTGCAGCTGTGCAACAGGAGAACCTGGACCAGACTGACATGCTGAAGTGACCAAACACCTATGTAGTCTTCTGAAGCATGAACGGCTATTGAGCCACGCAACGGGAAAGTCTATACACTTCAACAAAAATAGCTCATCTGCAATTAAGTGCTGAGATTTCTACTGGATTAGCAGGTCCAGCTGTGGATCTGTCACCACAAAATGAGAATGGCTTTAGGAGGTAAAGTTTATAAAGCAGAAGGCGTAAAAGAGCTCAGTCATTGATGTAGGGGTGGGGGGGCAGAAAGATGGGCGGCTAGAGTCACAATAAGCACTTTCCAATAGAAGGCAGAGAGCATCAGTCTCATTGCAGTCATTCAGCACCGTTAAACCAACTTCAGTTGATTTCCAAGACATCAGACTCCAACAACCCGAACTTGGTCTTGTACTTGTTGAAGAGCTTTTCGAGAGAGGCCAGGTACATGCTGTGATAAAGATCCACATCTCTCTGGTTCGCCTGCTCTATTTTAGGGACAGTGATGGGCTCTCCAACTACAACACAAGATGATTTACATCAGTATGAGGTCATCACGGTTTTCATCTGTTGAGTTACAGAACATTTCCTAATCAATCTTTTCAAATATAAATCAGTCAACCATAGCTGGTGTTGTCCAACTTTTTCTCAAGACTCCCTAGTGATGGAACAATTTACTTGCTATGGAAGTATGGCCAACATGGAACATCTAAACCCTTTATTACGGCAGGGAAGCGGATAACCGTTCTGGAGTTGAAGGTAGACAGGGCCAAATATGGGATGTAGAAAGACAAACATTCAGAGGGCTTTAAGTAAATCAAGGTCATATGAAGCCTCCAGCAATCAAGAGATGTTATGGCATACTGAAAGATCTACAGGCAGACCAAACAAATAGGGTGGTGAGCAGGTGAACTATCTACAGTAGGTGCTATACACGAAGGACAAGATTCAGAAAGCAGCCACAAAATAAAAAAATGCAGAGGACAGACATACCGACAGTGGTGATCGGATTGGAATATGGAACTAGACCCCAGCTGTCAGAGGAGAAGAACCCGCAACCATGGAAGACACACGGGGCGAAACCAATATATTTCTGGAATTTCCTCTGCAACCATCGACCCCAAGAACCTTCTTCAAACACCACCTGCTTGTAGGCTTCATTCTCCCCAAACGAGTAGACTGGCACTAGGTCCGCACTGTGAAAGGGAAAAGCAGGCATGAACTTTGCTCTGTACAGACCACCCCCATGCAGCAGATGTAGAGAGTGACAAAATCCTTCATGGGTGAAGGTCATAAATGTTCTACAGCTTTCACTACAGGTGCACCTACAGCTTTCAAGAGCTACCAAGTTGGTGTTTATGCTGGTCGAAGGAGTGGATTTAGATTAAACAGCTTTTTCCGGAAAGACCTGTTTGCAACATAAACTAGACTGGTCCCGTTTGGTACAGGAGCAGTTCTATGCAATACGTCAGATTTATCCATCATCAATGATCCAGTAGCTGGGATTTATACAAGTTAAATGAATTTAAAAAAGGGCCAAAAACAGGCAACTACTACAACCAGACGTCATTATTCCCTTACCCATGCTGTAATGCAATCTTGACAAATCCTTTCCTCTGCTTTAGCGTCACTGAATTTTTGCCTGGTTGGCAGTTCAGGGATTCCGCTGCCCCCCCGACCACTATCACCACTGCATTTCCAGTGCCATTTTTCGAGAGGATGTAATCTATCGTATCACGGTTCACAGGGCAGATTCCTGTTAAAATAAAAAGAATATTCTGTAATATGGTAAAAAAAATTATATAATTTTTTTTAAATAATAATATACATGTCATCGGTAACATCCAAATGGCTCCTAGGTGGTAAAGGATTAGTGCCATTTTGCCTGACCAAATAAACTTATTCCCATGGATAAACAGGACGCGGGGTCATGTGACCACCATTCAGGATCCTGGCGGTCACCATGCAGATGCCAGGATGCCCGACAATTGGCATGCCAACTAACGACACCCATAGAGTGGGAATAGAACATGTGAGCCACCGAGCCCGCAAGTGGTTCTGCTGTGCTCGCCCCCCCCCCCCCCCCCCCCCGGAATTCTGCATTGGGGATCCCAGGGCTGGTATGCAGACCTGCAGGATCCCCACCGCCGGTCTCACAGCCCTAACCCGGATAAACAGGTGTCCCATACCTTTCAAAATATGAGTTCTAACCATACAATTAAAAATCAATCATTGTAATAGATGTAACTTTACTTTAAAAAAATAAAGTCTATATATTTCTCCCCTACAATTAAATAATGTAACATGCATCCTTAAAGGTAATCTGCAGGAGGTAATAATAGGCTTGACCTTGGATAAGTCAGCAGTCACCACATAATGCTACGAAGTCTGGCAAGACGTGAAATGGAAACGCTCCGAGAAACACTGGAATAAAGCCACAGATGGAAGAGGCAACTGCTGACTATTTTTGTCTGTTACGTTGAAGACTGACAGTCATGATCGGATCAGTTGCCCAGCCAGAGGTCACAGGGAAAGACAGTTTCCGATCACTGCCCCCTTCGCAACATCAGCAGCGAGAACGGACTCGATAGTCTACAGCAGGGGTGGGGGAACCTCCGGCCCGCGGGCCGTATAAGGCCCGCGAAGCTGTTTGCTCCGGCCCACCCGCTTCTCTCAGTGAGACACGCCGCTGCTCAGTCCGGTGGCAGCGTGTCTCAGCTGTCAGAACAGGGAGGAGAGCGCGGCTGTTGGGTGGGAGCGGCGGCGTGTAGGACTTGAAACCAGCCGCCGGTTCGTGAGCCAATCAGAGCTCGCGGACCGGCAGCCAATCAGGCTCTCGAACTGGCAGCTGGTTTCAAGTCCTACACGCCACCGCCCAACATAGCCACGCTCTCCTCCGTGTCCCGCCGAACGGAGTGGTAAGCAGCACGGGGGGGGGGGGGCGGCATCTGTATACCTGGCACTGTGAGGGGCATCTGTATACCTGGCACTGTGGGGGCAATTGTGGATCTGGCACTGCACTATTGGGGGCGTGTGTGTATCACGTCCCATTTTAACTGGCCACCCATTTTTTTGGCGCACGCACCTCCGGCGCGCACACAGTACCTCTAAGGGGCAGACGTACTGGGGGGCAGGGTAATTTTTTAAGTTGAGAATTTTTGTATGGCCCCCGAAGGATTTTATAAATATCCAAATGGCCCTCGGTTGAAAAAAAGGTTCCCCCACCCCTGGTCTACAAGCATACAGGGACTGGATCTTACCTCCAGACATTAAGTAGTCCCTCAGAACCGGCATTCTGAAGTTCCCAGCCAGGGTGGCTAGGTACGGCTTTATTCCGGGGAATTTCTTGGCGACGCCGGTGGCTTCCGTACCAAAGTTGCAAAACGCCCCCAGACACATGATTCCGTGCGGGTGGTAGCCAAATATGTAATTCCGGCTGGGGAGGAGGTTGTGAGTCTTGACCAGCTAGAAGGAAAGTTTGCACATTAGATACATCCAAAAGTAATTTATTCAAAGAGCTTGTGCACCCAAATTTTATTGGCAGAGGTTTCCGTGTGCCTACCTACAATTACAGATAAAGGTACTTAAATCAGCTGTGATAAAGGCCTTTTCTATCAACTCCTGCCTGCACCCCCTATATCTGCCAAGTCCTATCCGCTACAGTTACAAAGTTCAACACCATTCAATTCAGAGCCAGATAACAGACAGTTGCTCAACACTGGGGACTTCAGTCAAAGTCCTAACAAACAAAGGGGGAATTGTATCAAATCTTGAAGAGGTCTAAAATGGAGATAAAGTACGAATCAATCAACTTCTAACTGTCCTGTTAGACAGTTTGAAAAACTTAGGAGCTGGTTGGTTCTTTATCTCTCTCCAAACTTTGATACAACTCCCCCAAAGTGTCAAATGGCTGAAGTAGGATTGAAAGCTAAATAAGCACAGTTACTAGGCTCCTGACAGAAGTTGAGAACTTAATTCAACATGAGCAAAAATACCCACTATTGATTAGCAAAAAAGGACAGGTTCGTTGGAAAGCTCTACTGAAAGGATAACGAGCTTCCAAGATCAGACTGCACTGACTTGTGTCACCCGTAAGGAAATCAGGGGCGAGTATCTGTAAATTAATTTTGCAATCCAATTAGAACCTTGTATTGAGCCAGGTAGAGTAAACTCGTATTTTTCCGGTCGCACCTTACTGAGGGAATATACTTATTTTAAAGGTTAAAATGCCAGGACACTACAGAACCCCTTAGACAACTCCCACCCCTGATGACCAATTAGGCAAATTGAAGTGTCCAATAATGACATTTCTGGGGGTTTAATATATACTAAAATTACCTCAAACCCCAAAAGCAATGTTTTCATTGCATTATGCACCCAAATTTTGAATATTTTTTTATTTAAAAATTACTTTGTATTTTTCACATTTTTTAAAGTCACCTCAAATCAGCCATTTGACCCCTTTTAAAATAAAAAAATAACAGTCTAGTTTTCTTTTTGCCCAATAACAGCGTACGAGTCTGCAAACTTCTCATGCACTTGTACTTTTTAAATGGATTGGAGAATTCTCAGGAGCATGCATTCGTGCGAGTGTCTGCGAGTTGCATGAAAAGTCTCTCAACGCAAACATAATAGGTGTGAGCCCTTTAGACTAATCAGACATGTCTGCCTCAATGGAGCAAACCGTGCTCTTAGGGGGCAATTCAGAGTTGATAGTAGATGTACTAAAATTTAGCACATCTACGATCATTTACTCTGACCACAGGGCTAGTCCCCCCCCCCACCACCACCACACAGGTACAAAACATCGCACTACGGCAATGCTTTTGTACCCAAGTAGCTCCCTGCCGGCACTGCTCCTGCAAGCTGGTATGGAGCCAGTGGCCGTGTCCCGGGTCACAGCGGCTGCATGTGACGTCATGCAGCTGCTGCAGGCCGCCCAACGGTCTGGACATGCCTCCGTTGTCTGGATCGCGCCCCTACGGCGTTCCAACGCCGTTGGCACACCCCCTTCCACCCACCCCGTGATCGCCTCTGCCTGCTCCCGGGGCACGCACTCCACAAAAAGATTCAGACTACGATAGCTCCCGCAATAGAGTCTGAATTAGCCCCTTAGCATTGGAAAAGTGGATTAAAGCTTGCTGAGACTGCAGTACATAAACGGTTCTCATAGACAGGTGTCTGTAGATGCATACATGCAATTAACAAAAATCAAGGGCAAAGCAATTTAAGGAAGCACTATTTACACTTCACTATCATGCAGATAGACCATATATTTATGGCCTCGTGATGAAATCAGTGACACTGCTGTGAGAACAATGTGCAAAGTACACAGGGATATTCAGATCTGCACAAAACAAAAACAGCATTCTGCCTACCCTGGCGTAATCTGTACAGCAACAAGTAGGTAGTCATAGTTTCGAGTGGTGAAAGTCCTGCACTAAATGTAACCTAATATTCTAGCTTGACAATTTCTGTGGGTACAGGTCGTTGGGTCGACCCAATTTAGGTCGATACCCATTAGGTCGACTACTGAAGGCCGACATGCATTAGGTTGACATGGGCGTCCGGTCAAGAGGTCGACATGAGGTTTTTGGCGTCATTTTCTCCATAAAGTAACGGGGAACCCAAATTAGTGTACCGTGTCCCCTCGCATGGCTCGCCTGGTTACTGTTCCAATCGTAGTCCACGTAAATTGTCAAGTATGAAAAAAAAGCCAAAAGTGAAATGTTAACCTTTTGACCTGTTGACCTAACAGCCATGTCGACCTAATGGCATTGTCGACCTTCAGTGGTCGACTTAACGACCGCAACCCATTTCTGCAGTAATTAAAGAAATTAAAATAGCATTCATGAGACTTTGTAGTTATTACACTGGGGCAGAGGTTTCCAAACATAGTACTCAAGACACCCCAATGGTCCAGGTTTCAAGTATATCCATGATTGGCCACAGGTGGCTTAATTAGCAAGTCAGTTAATTTGACTTACCAGTGTTTGGCAGCCTCTGTACTAGATGGTGACCCAAGCTAGCTAAGGTTCCGACCCCAATAAAAATTTTGCTAATCAGTACATTATTCTGAGCCACAATAATCAGATCCCTGCGGTATGCCTATCTGTACGACTTTACTTGCCCGCCCCCCCCCCCCCCCCACACCTGCTTATCAGTTACCTACTTGGCTGTTGTATAGTAAACCGAAGACATATTCCTAGTATACACAAGTATACCTGCCCAATAAAGCCGATTCTGAGATGCTCTTAGCAAATGCTTACACAAAGACGGGTAAGTTCTGGACTAGTTTAGAAATGGGTGCACAGAAAGGGCAATCAACTTTTTCAACAAGGCATTACAGAAGAGTAACTTTACTTACCCGAATTGGAAAGTAGTCCCTGAAATACCTCCACACTGCCCAGTTCCTAACCCACTTGGACCGTCTTCCACCTGTGAAGAGTTCATTAGATATTATTATACTTTGTAGGCAGTGGACACGTCTGCTCACCAATTACACAACACACCCATACACAAGCTGAGCAGAGCACTGGTCAGTCTGCAGGTATCCCTATGGAGCGGCCCAAGCATTACACGTCTACTACTTGAAGCCACCCTGGGAGCCAGGCAGACGATAATAAACCTTCAGCCCCTGAAGATGACCCTGCACTAGCCGATAATTTTTGGAGTATGCATACTTGTTCTTGTGATGGGACAGTTACCCCATAGGATAAGTATGGTTCTCTCCCGATTGGATTTGCCAACAAACCAGATGAGCCAGTTTTTCTATACAGACTGCTCATTCTGGAAACACTGGCACTGAAATTATGCCAACTACCCATCACCATAGAATGGGGCTGGGGTTACAATTCCCAGCTCATCTGTAATTGCCGCCCGCGTTTATCCATTTATAAACACACCCTTTTGGTACATCTCCTATATAATAGGCCAGATCTGTGACTTTGTGACTCATTTGCTAACGCTGGGCGGAGTCACAACACTGGGCGGAGTTAGTCAAATGAGTCACAGATCTGGGCAAATCTATAGGAGCAGAAGCAGATGGTATGGGCATGGCACAGGCAGGGGTGCATACCTCCCAGCTTTCTTCAGGCAGGAGGGACACATGCGGCAAAAAGGGGGCGTGGCCAACGAAAGGGAGCGTGGCTTCACCAGAGGGCCCCCATTTTCGTCAGTGAGGGGGCATGCCCAGCGCTCTGTGAGCTGCTGGCATGCCCCCAGGGGCGGTTTATGAGTCCGGGGGGGGCCCAGGGCACTTGACAGGGGGGCCCTATCTCATTGCTGTGCCTGCTGTGGGTTTGGGGGCGTGGCCTAATCGCGGCTGCGTGGTCACGCCCCCTTATGCAAATTCCGGATATTTTTTTTTTTCATGGGATTTTGGCCCCTCAGCTAGGGGTAAATCCAGAGGGGGTGGTCGCTCTCCCTACACACCCGCACAGGCAGAAGAAAGCAGGGAGGCTGCTGCCTCCCTGCAACACCACAGACCTGCCAATATGCAGCAGCGTGTGCTGACTGTAGCACAATGCTGCTGCTGTTGCTGGCAGGACGGGGAGCTTAAGAGCTGGGACAGAGCTACTCCAGCC
The DNA here is from genome assembly GCF_028390025.1 of Pseudophryne corroboree. Classification (NCBI taxonomy): domain Eukaryota; kingdom Metazoa; phylum Chordata; class Amphibia; order Anura; family Myobatrachidae; genus Pseudophryne; species Pseudophryne corroboree. Next base: position 43,056,742 of record NC_086445.1, on the reverse strand, counting down.
CATGGAGGCTCCTAAAACTGTGGGGCCCACAGTACGTACCCCCTGGGCCCTCCCCTTAATCCGGCTCTGCTGCCGGAACCCCAGCCTTAATCCGTACCCCCTGATGCCCCCCTCTCCTCCTGGTCTCCACTAAATAGACGCTGTGCGCATCTATTCACCGCTGCTCTGCTAAGCAGAACAGCGAGTTCAGGAGCTTTCCAACTGACCCCCCCTTCACCGCGGGACACTGCGGGCCACGCGTGGGACAGCGGGACAGACCCCAAAAAAATGGGACTGTCCCGCGAAAATCAGGGACAGTGGGGAGGGTATGGGGTTGTGTGAGGGGGTATGCCGTACAGACAGACGGGCACCAGCTCACTGTGTGCTTGACCCCCCCACATCAGCAAACTCAGCAGGGGCTCTCTGGCGCGGAGGAGCGTCACTTTCTAGCACACTCCACGCTTCTTAGCTGCAGTTTTGTGGGGCACCTGCCGCTGTGCAGGTTCCGTGCTGCGTCTGTTATCTCCAGCCCCGGCAACCCCACCGCTAGCTGCAGCGCTGCCACCCGCAGTGAGGTGCGCCCAGCTCCTTCACACACTTTAGCCGGCGGGTACCGCTGCAGAAGTCCGCGCTGATAGCAGGCTCCCGACCCCCTCCTCCCTCCAGCTGCAGCGTCTCCTGGGGGTTAACCAGTCACTCCAGTCTCCCCTTACCACAGTGCCTGGCAGCTGTGTGAGGTCTGCGGTGTGTGACTGTGGGGGGGGGGGGGGGGGGGGGGGGGAGGGAGGGATCGGACGGCAGAGGAAGCAGGACTCCAGCCTGAGAGAGTCAGCCATGCCAAGTCTCCACCAGCAGCAGATCCAACAGGTTGGAGTGGAACAGCAGCAGCCAGCAGCAGTGACTCGGTAAGACACATCTGTCTGTCACCACTGTTTTGTCCCTAATACCAATCTCTCCCCGTGCCCTGTGTTCTGTCATGTCCCTGTCACCCCTGGTCTTGCCCTGTCACCCTTACCCTGGCCCTTTCACCCTTACCCTGGCCCTTTCACCTTATGCTGGCCCTGTCACCCTTATGCTGGCCCTGTCACCCCTGTGCTTGCCCTGTCAACCCTATAATGGCCCTGTCACCCCTGTCCTGGTCCTGCCGCCCCTACCCTGGCCATGTCACCCCTATCCTGTCCCTGTCCTTTCTGTCCTGGCCCCGTTGCCCCTGTCCTGGCCCCATCACCCTGTCCTGGCCCCATCACCCCTGTCCTGGCCCCGTCACCCCTGTCCTGGCCCCGTCACCCCTGTCCTGGCCCCTGTTACTGCATACCCTCCAAATACCTTTTTGGCAGGGTACAGTCCCCGCAGCGCCTCCAGACCAATCCCCAATGCACCGCACCTTCCCCTCCACCACATGCGGCACCCCCACTCCTCCCCCATACGCAGTGCCTCCAGACCCCCTACACCACCCACGGCTCCCACTCCCCCGCCCCTCCACCACCCACAGCACCTCCAGGCCCCCTCCACCATCCACCCCCCATATATGTCTCCCCCCCACACCTGCCCCCCTCCTCCCACAGCATCTGCAGACACCCTCCTCAATCCGTGGTTTCCCCCCCACTCCTCCCCCACCAACGGCACCCCTACACCTGCCCCTCCACCACCTGCAGCGCTTCGAGACCCCCTTTCCCCATCTGCCGCACCACCTGTACCTGCTCCTCCCCCACCCATGGTGCCTCCAGACCCCCTACTCCACCCCCCGCCACTTCCATCCCACAGCACCTCTGGAACCCTTCACCCATCCGCAACATCCCCGCACCTGCCCCTCTCCCACCCATGGCACCCCTGCCCCTCCCCCACCTGCAGTGCCTCTGGACCCCTCCCCCATCTGCAGCCCCCACTCCTCTGCCCCTCCCCCATCTGTAGCACCACCCGACCCTTCCCCATCCGCCCCCCACGCATCCGCCCCCTCCCTCCACCCGCAGCATCTACAGACACCCTCCTCCATCCGCAGTCCCCCCCGCACCCGCTACATTCTGTACATCATGCCCTGCAGGTGCTGTTCACGCCGTTGCAAGGGGCTGCGCCTCCTTCACCAACGCACGCCCTTTCATTGTGCAATATTTAACCACTAACAAAAGGAATGCAGGTAATACTCCATATAATCCAAATATTGAACCCGAGAAAGGCATGCAAGGGTTAAGGGGGCGTAGCCCCTTGCGACGGTGTGAAGAGCGCCCGTAGGGCGCGATGAAGCACCTAGTTATACATATTTAAGCAAGAGTCACAATCCAGTAGGTGAACAAGCCTATAGAAGTTACTTCCAAAGCGGTCATTCTTCGTACGATGTGAGGAAGTCTCTAACACATCCAGCCATCTAACCCAATTCTATTTAGACATCACTTTGTTTTGCTTGATAAAATAATAATCCTTAGGGGGTGTATGTACTAAGCGGCAGCAGAGCTAAGCTACGTTTCTGGTTGTGAGAACTGAAAGAATAAATGCAATACTCCTGGTTTTGGGTTGACTACTCCCTTTTAGATTCTGCAGCCAGGACCACCAACAAGTAGAGGCTTTGAAAAGCTGCTGCTTAGCAAATGTAACCCTCGATTATAGGGGCACAGCTTGGCATCAGGCGTTTTCTCTGGACAGTGTCCCCTAAAACAAACACCTTGGACTTGACCGCATGATATCCTCACCTTTATTAGGGGTATTCCAGTCAAAGACCAGCCAGGCCAGGTACAGCGCAGCAATCAGCCAGCAGTCTGTACAGAAGATGTAGAGGAGGATCACGGTACACACCACACCTGTTAGATCCAGAGCAGATGGTGTAACGTCAGGACAAGGCTTGCAGTGACTAATGACAACAGATTCTTTATGTAGCCGTTAGGTTACTAGATGGACGTATGGCAGAGGTAGTCGGCAATGGATACTGGGGCCCTGCAGCCACAATGTGCCCTGTTACATAGGGACAGTCAAACTCACCCATAACAAGGAAGCTGATGACCCATTGCAAGACTGATATGATCTGGAGATGTTTTTCCACCCGAGACTTTGATAACCAAGGGATGGAGGGCAGGTCGTACACCGTTGACAGGATACTGGATCCAGTCCCTGCGGGGGTAAAGGGTTAAGTGGTCAGCAATTCTATCCATCTGGAGAGTGCATGCCGGTCAGTAAAATGGAACGTGTTTATTCCAGAGCTTTAACAATGCTCCATAAGACATAGGTCTGCAAACTCGGTCCTCAGGACCCCACACGGTGCATGTTTTGCAGGTCTCCTCACAGAACCACAAGTGAAATTAGCTCCAACTGTGGACCTTTTAAAATGTGTGAGTAATTAATACACCTGTGCACCTGCTGGGTTACCTGCAAAACATGCACTGTGCAGGGTAATGAGGACTGAGTTTGCAAACCTATGCCATAAGGCAGGCATGTCCAAACTGCAGCCCTCCAGCTAGTGTGAAACTACATATCCCAGCATGCCCTGACAGTTTTGCTGACAGAATGCTAAAGCTGTGTCAGGGCATGCTGGGATGTGTAGTTCCTCAACAGCTGGAGGGCCGCAGTTTAGACATGCCTGCCATAAGGAGTCTGCCCAGCCTTCTGCCCACCACTGCCGATTTATAAGGAGGAGACAGATAGAGGAGGTAGCAAGTTATCTTTAGGGGTCACCACACAAGCAATAAAACAGAATAAACCTAACAGCCCTATAGTATAGAGCTTACAGCACAGTACATACACAGAGCATAATACAAAGACACAGATCAAGGAGGTGGGAAGTGGACAAGACCGAAGATGGCACTGTTCCCGAGAGCTTACAATCTAACGTGATGTAGAGTATATGGGTCACAGTACACCTACTGCACAGTACGCCTAGATCCATTATAAAAAAAAAAAAAAAAAACAACGTCAAAAACAGCCTTGCATGATCGCTCATCCCTGCGCACAGCACCTGAAGCCCATCACCCCTGTGTATGCCACCTGGAGCCCAGCCACCATCAGCAGCCCAGTCATGGGCTTCCAGGTGCAGATTGGTGGAGGTCAAAAAAATAAGAGCTGAAAATACATTAATATAGAAGGCAGATTATATATAAAGGAACCCTTCTCAGAGCACTCTGGGGCATGTTCTAAGGATCAAAAACCAGTGAGATTTAGGGGTTCATTCAGAGTTGATTGCTCGCTGCTGTTTTTTGCAGCGCAGCAAACAGGTTACTACTGCGTATGCACCGCAATGCGCAGGCATGTCGTTCGGATACAAAGCGGATCGTTGCTGGGCGATGGATTTAACAAATAATTCATTCGCACAGCCGATCGCAAGGAGATTGATAGGAAGAGGGCGTTCTGGGTGGCAACTGACCTTTTCAGGGAGTGGATGGAAAAACGCAGGCGTGACCAAGTGTTTGCAGGGCGGGTGTCTTCCGTCAATTCCGGGACCAAAAAGACTGAACTGATCGCAGAGGTTGAGTAAGTCCAGAGCTACTCAGAAACTGCAAAAAACTTTCGTCCCGCTCGGCTGCACACGTGTTCACACACTTGCAATGCGAAGATACACTCCCCCGTGGGCGGCGACTATGCGTTTGCACGGCTGCTAAAAGTAGCTAGCGAGCAACTCGGAATGAGGGCCTTAGACAACAGGTCTTCAGAGAATGAAACATCTGCAATACATCGCCACCTGCTGACAATTTGTAACATTTTTCCCCCCATCAATTAATGGTGCATCCTCTGAAATCCCTGTTGTCCAAATAGCTCTTCTTCACGAGCACCAGGACCGCTGCAGAATGCACCATGTCGGGATACTTTCCTTTATACAGCCCTGTAGTTTGAAAAAAAAATAATAGTAATGATATTTGAATAAAGCAATATTTCTTTGTGCTGCCTCCGTAGTTTCCATCCTGAGATGAGACAGCATAGGAGCATATGCTGCAGGGGTTGGGTATGTGTGACCACCCTTAGTGAGCAGTAGCCACAGCACGTGAAAGTCTTTATTTGCCCCCATAAGCTATACCCTAGCTGTAACACATACCTGTGCATATACACTATACAGCCTTCCTTGTCCAGAGCCCATCACCTTAACCTATTATCTCTGTCTCCCAGTGCATTTACATATTTGTTGGCGGACGGGAAGCCGGCTGTCAAAATCTCAACAGCGGCATCCCATCCGCCCGATGCCGGCAGTGGGGCGAGCGCAAAGAGTCCCCTTGCGGGATTGCCACACCGTGTGCTCGCTGGCTCACCACAGGATCTCTTCCCACTATCAGTTTTGTGGACACCCAGTGATAACAGCCCTGTTGCGCCAGTATTCCGGCTGTAAGGATTCCGGCGTCTGTATGCTGTCTGCCAAGATCCCAACTTCCGGCAAATTTACCGCATCCCGTCCCTGCATACAGGAGGCATCACCGTTCTGTTCTGCCAGGTGTGGTGAATGCAGCGAAGGGACAGGTCAGCACGAAGCAGAGACAGACACCCATTTGTGAGGCCCAGATATATGGGAGGAAGGGGGTGGGGGAGATGTACTAACCCGTGGAGAGAGAGAGATAAAGTACCAATCCGCTCCCAACTGCCATGTTACAGGATGTTTGAAAAGTGACGTCTGATTGGCTGGTAGTTTCTCTCTCCACTTTATCATTGCCACAGGCTTAGTACATCTGCCCCATATGACTGATGCTACACCGGTGGCTGGGGAAGGACTGTACAGTAGCACTGGGATAATGGGGAGACTGGTCTCTGCTCCATGTCCCCCCCATATATAGCCATAGCATATTGTTAGTCTCCCTTTAAACGCTCACCGTGCAGGAGGCAGGCGGGCTGCCCAGCACGCAGGCGTTACATGGGGACACTGCTCTGTTAGTCCAATGACCGTGTTTTGCAGACATTGGACTCTGCCTCCTGATCAGCTTAATGCTGCATATTTCCAGCAGCCTGGTTCCTCTACAAACCTGCCCTCCCTCATACGCTGCTGCTGCTGCTGGGGGCAGCCTGACGTCGAGGGGAATACAGATAATACGAAACATGTTACATTTAAGTATATACTGTATGGCCATCCTCTATACATACTGCTCGCAACAAACTCTGGAACTCTATAGTAAATAAAGATTGGACTTCAAAGCACCAAACACAGGTCGGGACAAAACTAGTTTCTAGGTTAAAGGATTCTATAGAAGAGGAGCTAGAACCCAGATTTGTGGCAGGGAATGTAGACTGGAAGCGCCAATGGGACAGAGGTTAGCGACATAGGGCCTGATTCAGACTGGATTGCTGCTGTGCCATCAGGCCATAACTGCGCATGCATAGCTATGCGCAAGCGCGTCAGACAACAACGGGCATCGCTGGTTAGTGACAGGATGGTGCGAAAATTCCGAACGCACGGGCGTTCGCAAGGTGACAGGAAGAGGCCATTTGTGGGTGGTAACTGAGTGTATTCTGGGAGTGTCAGGGAAAACACAGGCGTTCCCAAGCGTTTTCGGGGAGGGGGTGTGATGTCAGCTCCGGCCCCGATTGGCCTGTTCTCATCGCACTGTAGGAGTAAGTCCTGAGCTGCGCACACTGCACACAGTGGATTTTTGCAGCTCGCCATACACATGCGATTGCACAGCGAATTTACACTCCCTCAGGGTGGGGGGCGGCGACTGTCTGCACGCAGGATGGCATAGTTTGCAGCCCAGCAATCACCCCCATTATCTGTAAATAAGTATGCCCCTCAGAGCTCATCAAGGGGTATATTTACTAAAGCTTCTATAATTGAAGAGAGGTGGTGTTGCCCTTAGCAACCAGATTATGTCTATCATTTGCTAAGATGCAATGAGAAAGGATAGACAGAATCTGATTGGTTGCTATGGGTAACACCACTTCACTTAGAAGCTTTAGTAAATTTACCCCCAGGTTCCAGACAATTATATTTTAGCGCTCCTTATTGTAGCAATGAGACAGGAAAGATCACCTGAACGTCAAAACAATGAAGACGCAGGGACAGGGGATCTATTAGGAACTCATTCCCGTGCCGTGTTAGAAGTGAAGGGTCACTAGTGCCAGTACTTCTTCAGGAGTCAGCAATGCTACTGCAGTGGCGCCATCTGCTGACCACACAAGTGGAGAGCAATGGGGACGGGCTCCTCTCTCGCTGCCTTTTGTGGCCTATAGCCATCTGGAGATGTCAGTAACTACTGGGCCAAGCTTCACACATCTTGGGGTGAGAGGGGAGGCTATAGTAACAAGAAGGCCCTATATAAAAATCACAACAACTGTTACACAAACTATTAGTAAATTGAGTGAACAGATATGCAGATTATTGGTTCAGACACCAGAAATATTCATCACCAACTTGTCCGGTGATAACGACATGCCACGGAAACAGGTTTGGCGCAATGTCTGAGGTGGACGTGCTTGGCCGATCACATCATCATCGTACACCTGGACAAGTTGGTGATGAATGTCAGCTGCTGACGCGCCCTTTAGATGCAGAAATCTGACCACACTACACACCTCAATGTGTGACCATGTGTCCCCCAGCCCAGCCATCTTACACCCGATGCTGGGACAGTATGGCTGATATGAGGCCTAGTCTAATGGCCGTGAGGGGAAGCAGTGGTCTACCTGCCCTGGCCGGAAATTACAATGTAATAGAGAACATTACCCACGCGAGAGGTCTTCTTACCTCACTTATTGAACCACCCTCATGGATCTACACTATACCTGAGAGCCAAGTACAGAACAGTTTCAGGGGGAGAAATAAAAAGTGACCATAAGGCACTGTCCTATATAAACACCTTCTGGTTATAGAATCTAGGGAGGTAGATATACGTTACTATTCCTCTAAACCAGTGGTTCCCAAACTCGTTGGTCCTTGAGGACCAACAGTTCACGTTCATAGGTCTCCCCACCCACAGAATCCCAAGTGATAATCGTGGAACTTTTTTTTTTTTTTTTTTTTTTAAAGTGTCAGTGAGTAATGCATACACCTGTGCACCTGCTGGGTGACCTGGAAAACATGAGCTGTTGGGGGACCAGGAGGGCAGAGTTTGGGAACCACTTCTCTACACTAATCCCATGCAAATTAGTCACAAGGCCTCTCCTGACTGACACTTTTACTTAACAGATGTACTCAGGCATCACAAATTGCCTTTCGGTACCAGGACGTGTAAGGATATACAGAGCAATGACAAAAGCATACAGTAGGTGCATGCTCAGATGTTCATTAACTCCATCCGTGGAAAAGGGGCACTGCTCCGTAACCCTGCCACCTACGCAGTATCCCAGCTGTATGCGGGCCTGAATCAGTGTTCAGCCTAGCAGTGATATGTCGTAACAGCAGCATCAGATGGATCTGAAAACAATGGGGCTTTATTTGAAGAAGCTAGCTGTAGGAAGCACATGTTTAAATACTCTGTGCTACTGCAAAGCATTCTAATAATCCGATTGGTTACAGGTTAGCCTATCACCACCCATTTCACAGCTGAGGGCATCTAAAATGATCAGGCGTACAAGACCCAATATAATAACAGTTGCCCACCATTGTGCTATATACAGTACCCTACCTGCAGCAGTCCTGATTTTGGATTGAGAAAAATGAGGTGGTCTGCTAGGGGAGAAGGGAGGGGTGTAATTGAACGCCTCTGTTTAGTGACACCACACGGAAATATAAGACTGGCTTTTTTTTTATTAAATACAGGTAATAGTATGTTGTAATCCGCATTCTAAAATAACAGCACGTTTGGTGTAGGGTAACTAGGTTGGTGTCATGGTCAGCATTACTGACTCACAGCACTGAGGTCTTGGGTTCAAGTCCCACAATGGCCCTAACTGTGCAGAGTTTGTGTGTTCTCCCCAACATGTGTGGGGGTTTCCTCCCACAACCCAAATATACTTGTAGGTTAATCGGCTCGCAAAAAAAAATTACCCCTATTGTCCATTTACAGGTACAAGTGGTAGGAATATAGGGTGTCACTCCAAGTTGATCACTCACTAGCTACTTTTAGCAGCCATGCAAACGCATTGTCGCCGCCCACCGGGGAGTGTATTTTCACTTTGCAGAAGTGCGAACGCCTGTGCACAGAGCGCCTACAAAATCATTTTGTGCAAAACAAGACCAGCCCAGGACTTACTCTTCGTGTGCGCTGATTCTAACAACGGAGGGACGGCTTTTGACGTCTCACCCGCCCAGCGTTCTCCCAGCCACGCCTGCGTTTTTCCAGACACGCCTGCGTTTTTCTAAGCACTCCCTGAAAACGGTCGGTTGACACCCAGAAACGCCCACTTCATGTCAATCTTCCTGCGTTTGGCCGTGCGACTGAAAGCTTCGCTAGAACCTGTGCAAAACCACGATGTTCTTTGTACCCGTACACAGCGCGTGCACATTGCGGTGCATACGCAGATTAGCTGTTTTTTTTCACTGATCGTTGCGCTGCGAACGGCAGCTAGTGATCAACTCGGAATGACCCCCATAGAGTGTAAGCGCTCCACTCGGGCAGGGACTTATGTGAATGGACAAATATCTGAAGAGCGCTGTGGAATGTGTCTGCTATATAAACAACAAGCAATATATAAGCAGCTTTATGGGGTTGGTCAACTGTTACAGCCAAATCACATTTCATAGCTGCAGACTAAATGGGTAATTCAATTAGCTGCGGGACTTACAGTGGGGTTTTCGTCCCTGTGCAGTATCACCTAGCATTCCCACCAGTGATAAGCCAACACTAGATAACAGGGATTTTACCCCACAGCGGAAATCCTCATTAAGTGCCCCCCTCAGGTAGGTAACTGAATAGCTCCGGGTACTTAAACCGGGAGCCAAAACGAAGCTGAATCGCCCCCTAAGGGGTAACCTCTCGGTTCTCTTTAGGGGTGATACCTCTCCTACTAAACTACTAACAGTAAGGGAATAAAACAACTTACTTAATGACTATAAAGCTATCATGTAAAAACAGGCTGCAAAAGAAGCCTACTGTAAGTGCACACATAATAATGTCACAGCTTTACTATAGTCTGTCTCCGATCAGACCAGCCGCGGACAGCTCCTCTCCTTACCACTATAATGGGATCAGATACAGGATGCTTATAAATAGTAGATGTCCTGGAAATACCACAGACACCTACAGCAGAACCACGCCACCTCTGTATGACGGAGCAGTGACTGTATATTTCATGAGGTCCGGAACAATGAATAAATATTCACAGCCCAGGTTCTCTTACCAAGGCTGGCCCTACAGGATCTCTGCTGCAGTAACTGGATATAGGCATATGACAGACTGACGTCTTAGTAAATTGATTAAAAAAAATAAAATAAAAATGTAATGTAACAAAAGGGACCATGCAATGAAAAGACTATTTACCTTCTCCATCTTGCTGTACAAACAGAAGGAGACACATGTATTATATCCTTATTTAGGACATAACTTTTACATACAACTTTGTTGCTGCAAGTTTTATGCAAGATACCCAGGGGAGATCTATCAAGTCTTGGAGAGAGATAAAGCGGAGAAGTTTTCCAAATTAGCCGTCTGTCATTTATCTAGCACAGTCTTTGAAATGGTTGGAAGTGGGTATCTCCTCTCCCCACATTGGCGTTACACATCCCCCCATACACTAGTATGGCGATAATTCACAGAGCGCCAAAAACTACTGGATGGAAATCGATTGTCAGATCCCTCCACCCTCAGCAGGGAGCATACATGACCTAAACTAATGATGCAATCTAAACTTTCACTGCTACTATTTAAAATGAAGGACAGCAGCTGTCGTGGAGGAGCCGTCCCGGCACTGGACCACTGCTGAATTGCACTGGTTGATTTGGATCTAGCGAAGCAAATTGCAGAGAGCTGGAGTCACAATCTGCGCTGGGTCATGGCATTTACAGTATTAATGAATAGGACCATTACAGTTAAGAGCAATGGGTACATAGTCACGTTTGGACAAGCCAGGTGGCAAGTGCTATACTGTTTGCATGCTGCAGAAACAGCCCTTCTCATGGACCAGTGCTAGCCTGGGGTGACCCCACCACTTTATAGGTAACAACTTTAACACTGGGCAAGTGCACATCTGTAAGCACAAGACACATCCCATTAAACGTAAAGGAGACCCTATGGGGTACATTCAATAAGAGTCGGAAACTGCAGTCTTGTCGAAAAGACACTAGTTTCCGACTGATTTAGGTCAGAAGGGGTTCAGACCTATTCAATAGGGGCTGTTTTTCCCCCCCAACAAGTCGGGCATACCCGACTTGTTGGACAACACGTGGATCGGCGGAATAGCCACAGATCTGCATGCTTCTGTTGGAAACGGGGCTAAACCCGACAGGTTTTGTCCCCGTTTCCGACAATCTCAATCCGACTTTAAAAAAAAAAGTCAGATTGAGGAGATCAGACGGGGGAGCAGGGCGAGGGAGGGAAAGAGTGCTTACCAGCGGGGGCAGCTGGAGCCGTGGTCGGTGGAAGACACTCTTCTCTCTGACGAGCGTCCCCCCGGCCAGGCTCCTCTCTGCCGGCAGCGCTCCCCGGCTGGCAGGCGGCTCCCTCCAGCAGCTCCCTGTGATCTCACACACGGGGAGCTGCTAACAGCAGCAGGACAGGACACCGGGAACAGCCAAATCAGACAGTCGGATTTGGCCGCTCTTTGAATAGGGCTTGTCGGATCCATTCCGACAAATGCATGTAGGAATGGATCCTACTTACTGAATATACCCGTCTGCCAGCTCAGCACAGGCAGGAAAAGTCTTTGCAGCCTAGAGATACGTCAGTCTCCCCAGCGAGCGCCTGCCCTAAATATACACCCATAATGCACAATTCCCATTCCGGCAATCTCTGCAACTCAAAGGGATTAAAGTAGCCATCCTATATAACAAATGACCACTGGAGACAATTATCGCCTGCCTTAGATAAAGTAATGCAGTCACCATTTCTTTTTAGTGCGAACAACAATCTGGCCCAATTTGACGCTCCAAAAAGGTAAACTTTTCAGAGCTTGACCCTGTTAGACAAAGCCATCTTCAGAGGTCACCAGCCATTGTAGCCCATCTAAGGATTCCACTCTGGCAGCTGCATGAAGTCTTTTGGGGAGACAATAGGGAAAGGGTCACACGGCCTGACTCTTCTCAGACGTATTGTTCTGGCATGCAAACATTCATTGTGCCAATAAACTGGAACTAAACAATGCGAATTGGATTATTAATCACCAGGAAAACCCCTAATAATTGAGTAGGTCCCCAAGTCCATACAGTGCATACCACCAGTGGGTGCAGACACCTACTCCTGCATTTTGCAGTACAAGTCCTACAGAAGTCCAGTCACACCGCACCTCTTACACAGCAAGTATAGCAATCGTAGCAACAGAAGCGACAGACGGGCAGATGTATTAACCTGGAGAAGGCATAAGGAAGTGATAAACCAGTGATATCTGCAAGGTGATAAAGGCACCAGCCAATCAACTCCTAACTGTTAATTTACATAATGGATCTGATTGGCTGGTGCCTTTATCACCTTGCAGATATCACTGGTTTATCACTTCCTTATGCCTTCTCCAGGTTAATACATCTGCCCCAAAGTTCCCTGATCAGCCATCTACATCGCTGTGCTAGATACCAGCATGCAACTCTAAAGTATCACAGATGTGGTGCAATATTATATAACGCATTGTGTCCCCCATCTGCATATTATAGGTAGGAACATCATCTGTAAGGCAATTGCAAAGATGCCCAAATTAGTTTGTGCACACAGCTCAGTGGGTATATGAACTTCAGACCACCATTAGAGGCAGGACATAGATATTCGCAATCCTTTGATTTACAGGAGAGAATAGTAAAATACACAGAATTAAGCAGGAATTCTGCAGGGGATTAATGCAGCTAATGAAACCAGATGCTTTCAGCAATTAATCTGAGGAAAAGGCAATTTTTGGGGGTACACCCCTCTCGTTAAAGGACCAGGTAGGAGAACACAGTGACCTTGACAGACAGCTGCATTAGACTGTAAGCTCTGCAGATCAGCAGCACTCATCTGGAGTCTAAACAGAGGCTATGAGAGACAGTATGGAGGCTGCATAGGTAGTAGCAGCGGTAGAATGGTACATACAGCTGGAAGTGCAGGCAGGGGAAGGATCTCGAGATGTAGAGGAGACAGTCACAGGCTGCACAGACATTACAGTATAGAGGGGGATTTAAATCACGTGACCTACACACCAATTAGAGGCTGATGAGTATTAATTGCAAATGCAGCCAATTACTGATCTGCTCTCCAGCACTAAGTGCAGCCACCTGGGCCAGGGACTGCCACCCCCACCATCCCCCCTGTGCCCCCGCAGCCAGTGCTCACCCCGCAGCACCCCGGAGTAGGCGGCGATGATGGTCTTCATGGTGCGGCCGCTGGCAGGTGAGTGGAGCCCGCTGCAGACGATCACATCCCCCGGTCACTGTACAGCTCGGAGCCCTGGGCGCACTGCAGCCTTATATAGGGAGAGGGAGGAGGCGGCTACCCGGGAGCTGCTCCGGGGGAGGAGTGAGGGCGGGTACTGCTGGTGCCAACCTGCTCTGTGTGACAGCTGCTGTCACCGGGCGCCCGTGTACACTGACTGACGGCGCCCACCTGCTGCACACTCTAATGCATACTGCCCGCCTGTAATGTATACTGCCCGCCTGTAATGTATACTGCCCGCCTGTAATGCATACTGCCCACCTGTAATGTATAGTGTCCACCTGTAATGTATACTGCCCGCCTGTAATGTATACTGCCCACCTATAGTGTATACTGCCCACCTGTAATGTATACTGCCCGCCTGTAATGTATACTGCCCGCCTGTAATGTATACTGCCCACCTATAGTGTATACTGCCCACCTGTAATGTATAGTGCCCACCTGTAATGTATACTGCCCGCCTGTAATGTATACTGCCCGCCTGTAATGCATACTGCCCACCTGCAATGTATAGTGTCCGCCTGTAATGTATACTACCCACCTGTAATGTATAGTACCCACCTGTAATGCATACTGCCCACCTGTAATGTATAGTACCCACCTGTAATGTATAGTGCCCACCTGTAATGTATACTGCCCACCTGTAATGTATAGTACCCACCTGTAATGTATAGTGCCCACCTGTAATGCATACTGCCCACCTGTAATGTAGAGTGCCCACCTGTAATGTATACTGCCCACCTGTAATGTATAGTACCCACCTGTAATGTATAGTACCCACCTGTAATGCATACTGCCCACCTGTAATGTATAGTACCCACCTGTAATGCATAGTGCCCGCCTGTAATGTATACTGCCCACCTGTAATGTATACTGCCCACCTGTAATGTATAGTACCCACCTGTAATGTATAGTGCCCACCTGTAATGTATAGTGTCCGCCTGTAATGTATACTGCCCACCTGTAATGTATAGTGTCCGCCTGTAATGTATACTGCCCACCTGTAATGTATAGTACCCACCTGTAATGTATAGTGCCCTCCTGTAATGTATACTGCCCGCCTGTAATGTATACTGCCCACCTGTAATGTATAGTGCCCGCCTGTAATGTATAGTGCCCACCTGTAATGTATAGTGTCCGCCTGTAATGTATACTGCCCACCTGTAATGTATAGTATCCGCCTGTAATGTATACTGCCCACCTGTAATGTATAGCACCCACCTGTAATGTATACTGCCCGCCTGTAATGTATACTGCCCGCCTGTAATGTATAGTACCCTCCTGTAATGTATACTGCCCGCCTGTAATGTATACTGCCCGCCTGTAATGCATACTGCCCACCTGCAATGTATAGTGTTCACCTGTAATGTATACTGCCCGCCTGTAATGTATACTGCCCACCTATAGTGTATACTGCCCACCTGTAATGTATAGTGTCCGCCTGTAATGTATAGTGCCCACCTGTAATGTATAGTACCCACCTGTAATGTATAGTGCCCACCTGTAATGTATAGGGTCCACCTGTAATGTATACTGCCCACCTGTAATGTATAGTGCCCACCTGCAATGTATAGTGTCCACCTGTAATGTATACTGCCCGCCTGTAATGTATACTGCCCACCTGTAATGTATAGTGCCCACCTGCAATGTATAGTGTCCACCTGTAATGTATACTGCCCGCCTGTAATGTATAGTGCCCACCTGTAATGTATAGTACCCACCTGTAATGTATAGTGCCCACCTGTAATGTATAGTACCCACCTGTAATGTGTATAGTGCCCACCTGTAATGTGTAGTACCCACCTGTAATGTATAGTGCTCACCTGTAATGTATAGTGCCCACCTGTAATGTATAGTGTCCGCCTGTAATGTATAGTACCCACCTGTAATGTATAGTGCAGTCTGTAATGTATAGTACCCACCTGTAATGTATAGTGCCCACCTGTAATGTATAGTGTCCGCCTGTAATGTATAGTACCCACCTGTAAAATATAGTACCCACCTGTAATGTATAGTGCCCACCTGTAATGTATAGTACCCACCTGTAATGTATAGTGCCCACCGTATAGTGCCCACCTGTAATGTATAGTGTCCACCTGTAATGTATACTGCCCACCTGTAATGTATAGTACCCACCTGTAATGCATACTGCCCACCTGTAATGTATAGTACCCACCTGTAATGTATAGTGCCCACCTGTAATGTATAGTACCCACCTGTAATGTATAGTACCCACCTGTAATGCATACTGCCCACCTGTAATGTATAGTACCCACCTGTAATGTATAGTACCCACCTGTAATGCATAGTGCCCACCTGTAATGTATACTGCCTGCCTGTAATGTATAGTACCCACCTATAATGTATACTGCCCGTCTGTAATGTATACTGCCCGCCTGTAATGCATACTGCCCACCTGCAATGTATAGTGTCCACCTGTAATGTATACTGCCCGCCTGTAATGTATACTGCCCACCTATAGTGTATACTGCCCACCTGTAATGTATAGTGTCCGCCTGTAATGTATAGTGCCCACCTGTAATGTATAGTACCCACCTGTAATGTATAGTGCCCACCTGTAATGTATAGTGTCCGCCTGTAATGTATACTCCCCACCTGTAATGTATAGTGCCCACCTGCAATGTATAGTGTCCACCTGTAATGTATACTGCCGCCTGTAATGTATACTGCCCACCTGTAATGTATAGTGCCCACCTGTAATGTATAGTGCCCACCTGTAATGTATAGTATCCACCTGTAATGTATAGTACCCACCTGTAATGTATAGTGCCCACCTGTAATGTATAGTGTCCGCCTGTAATGTATAGTACCCACCTGTAATGTATAGTGCTCACCTGTAATGTATAGTGCCCACCTGTAATGTATAGTGTCCGCCTGTAATGTATAGTGCTCACCTGTAATGTATAGTACCCACCTGTAATGTATAGTGCTCACCTGTAATGTATAGTGCCCACCTGTAATGTATAGTGTCCGCCTGTAATGTATAGTACCCACCTGTAATGTATAGTGCCCACCTGTAATGTATAGTACCCACCTGTAATGTATAGTGCCCACCGTATAGTGCCCACCTGTAATGTATAGTGTCCTCCTGTAATGTATACTGCCCACCTGTAATGTATAGTACCCACCTGTAATGCATACTGCCCACCTGTAATGTATAGTACCCACCTGTAATGTATAGTGCCCACCTGTAATGTATAGTACCCACCTGTAATGTATAGTGCCCACCTGTAATGTATAGTGTCCGCCTGTAATGTATACTGCCCACCTGTAATGTATAGTGTCCGCCTGTAATGTATACTGCCCACCTGTAATGTATAGTGCCCACCTGTAATGTATAGTACCCGCCTGTAATGTATAGTGCCCACCTGTAATGTATACTGCCCACCTGTAATGTATAGTGCCCGCCTGTAATGTATACTGCCCACCTGTAATGTATAGTGTCCGCCTGTAATGTATACTGCCCACCTGTAATGTATAGTGCCCGCCTGTAATGTATAGTGCCCACCTGTAATGTATAGTGTCCACCTGTAATGTATAGTGTCCGCCTGTAATGTATACTGCCCACCTGTAATGTATAGTACCCACCTGTAATGTATAGTGCCCACCTGTAATGTATAGTGTCCGCCTGTAATGTATACTGCCTACCTGTAATGTATAGTGTCCACCTGTAATGTATAGTGTCCGCCTGTAATGTATACTGCCCACCTGTAATGTATAGTGCCCGGAATATATAGTGCCCGCCTGTAATGTATAGTGTCCACCTGTCATGTATACTGCCCATCTGTAATGTATAGTGCCCACATGTAATGTATACTGCCCACCTGTATTGTATATGCCTGGAATGTATAGTGCCCGTCTGTAATGTATAGTGTCCACCAGTAATGTATAGTGCCCACTTGCAGCCTGTAATGTATAGTGCCCACCTTTAATTTATAGTGCCCACCTGTAATGTATAGTGCCCGCCTGCATCCTGTAATGTATAGTGCCCACCTGTAATGTATAGTGCAGTCTGTAATGTATAGTGCCCACCTGCAGCCTGTAATGTATAGTGCCCACCTGTAATGTATAGTGCCCGCCTGCAGCCTGTAATGTATAGTGCCCATCTGTACTGTATAGTGCCCACTTATAATCTATAGTGCCCGTCTGTAATCTATAGTGCCCACCTGTAATGTATAGTGCCAACTTGTAATGTATAGTGCCCATCTGTAATCTATAGGGCCCACCTGTAATGTATAGGGACCACCTGTAATGTATAGTGCCCGCTTGCAGCCTTTAATGTATAGTACCCATCTGTAATGTATAGTGCCTAGCTGTAGTTTCCACCCTTAGTGTATAGTGCCCGCCTGCAGCCTGTAATGTACAGTGCCCACCTGTAATATATAGTGCCCACCTGTAATGTATAGTGCCCACCTGTAATGTATAGTGCCCACCTGTAATCTATAATGCCCACCTGCAGCCTGTAATCTATAGTGCCCACCTGTAATGTATAGTGCCCACCTGTATGTATAGTGCCCACCTGTAATGTATAGTGCCCACCTGTATGTATAGTGCCCACCTGTAATGTATAGTGCCCGTCTGCAACCTGTAATGTATAGTGCCCACTTGTAATCTATAGTGGTCACTTACAGCTTGTAATCTATAGTGCCCACCTGTAATCTATAGTGCCCACCTGTAATCTATAGTGTCCACCTGCAGCCTGTAATGTATAGTGTCCACCTGTAATCTATAGTGCTGTCCTGCAGTCTGTAATTCATAGTGTGTCTATAGTGCCCACCTGCAGCCTGTAATGTATAGTGTGTCTATAGTGCCCACCTGCAGCCTGTAATGTATAGTGCCCACCTGTAATGTGTAGTGCCCACCTGCAGCCTGTAATGTATAGTGCCCACCTGTAATGTGTAGTGCCCACCTGCAGTCGGTAATGTATAGTGCCCACCTGTAATGTGTAGTGCCCACCTGCAGCCTGTAATGTATAGTGTGTCTATAGTGCCCACCTGCAGCCTGTAATGTATAGTGCCCACCTGTAATGTGTAGTGCCCACCTGCAGCCTGTAATGTATTGTGGGTATGCTTTTTCATCTCGGCGGTCATGTGATCGAAGCCGTAATCCCGACACCCCTCAGGAGACCGCCGCCGGGACACCGACAGCCGACATCCCGAAGGTGAGTACAGGTGAAACTCAGAAAATTAGAATATCGTGCAAAAGTTCAATTATTTCAGTAATTCAACTTAAAAGGTGAAACTAATATATGATATAGACTCATTACATGGAACGTGAGATATTTCAAGCCTTTATTTGTTATAATTTTGATGATTGTGGTTTACAGCTTAAGAAAACCCCAAATCCAAAATTTCAGAAAATTAGAATATTACATAAAATCAATAAAAAAAAGATTTTAAATACAGAAATGCCGCCCTCTGAAAAGTATAATCATGTATATGTACTCAGTACTTGGTTTGTTACCCATTTTGCATGAATTACTGCCTCAATGCGGCGTGGCATGGATTCTATCAGCCTGTAGCACTGCTGAGGTGTTATGGAAGACCCGGATGCTTCAATAGCGGCCTTCAGCTCTCCTGCATCGTTCGGTCTCATGTCTCTCATCTTTCTCTTGGCAATGCCCCATAGATTCTCTATGGGGTTCAGGTCAGGCGAGTGTGGGGGAGCTTTACAAGGACTGGACTGAGGCTGGAGTTAGTGCATCAAGAGCCAGCACACACAGATCCTGGACATGGGCTTCAAATGTCGGACTCCTCTTGTCAAGCCGCTCCTGAATAACAAACAGTGGGCGTCATTCCGACCCGTTCGCACGCTGCGGTTCATCACAGTGGTGCGAACGGGTCGGTTCTGCGCATGCGCGGTGGATGCAATGCGCAAGCGCGTTGTTGCTCAGCGACGGCAGTCGCTGGGCAACGACGCCGGGAATGAAGAAAGAGGTCGCAGCGTGGACCGCAAGAGATTGACAGGCGGGAGGCGGATCGGGGCGTCTACTCACCATTTTCCGGGCGTGGAGATCCGAACGCAGGCGTGTCGAGGCGTTTGGAGGGCGGATGTCTGATGTCAATTCCGGGATCTTCATCGCTGGATTCATCGCACAGGGTAAGTAACTGCAGGGCTAGTCTTGTTTTACATAAAGCTTTTTTAGCATAGCAGTGCTGCACAAGCGATCGTAGCCCTGCTATGCAGATATACACTCCCCCATAGGCGGCGTCTAGTTGATCGCACGGGCAGCAAAAAGTTGCTACGTGCGATCAACTCGGAATGACCCCCAATGTCAGTAGCGTCTTACCTGGGCTAAAGAAAAAAAGAACTGGTCTGTTGCCCAGTTGGCCAAAGTCCTCTTTTCTGATGAGAGCAAATTTTGCATCTCATTTGGAAACCAAGGTCCCAGAGTATGGAGGAAGAATGGAGAGGCGCACAATCCAAGATGCTTGAAGTCCAAGCTTCTAACTGTCATTTTTCAAAGATATCCTGTGACATGGCAGTTAGGAAGCTGATTGGCTACTCATTTATCACTCTTTGGGCGGTATTCAAATGATATATCACGCCCAATCTCCTTTCTAAAGTGATCCCCGTTATCGCGCATATCGCGCCCATAGTAATCGGGTTTAGCTGCAAAAAGATTTGGGCGCCCTCACTGCCCCCGCGGGTAGCGAGCTGGAATGACGATACCACACCCGTCAGCAGAAACAGAACAGTTGTGGAAGGGGGTGAAAAGAATTGAATACCGCTCTTTATCCGACTCCACCATACCTCCCAACTGTCCTGATTTCAGCGGGACAGTCCCGCTATTCGGACACTGTCCCGCTGTCGTCGTCTCCCCCCCCCCCCCCACCCCGCGGGTCGCAGTGTCCCATGGGCGGTGGGGGGGGGGGACAGTTGGGAGAGATCCTGTGATCACCGCTGCTCTGCTATGCAAAGCAGCCGGTCATCACTTAAAAGATGCCGTGCGCTTGCGCACAGCATCTAAACAGTGTTGCGGAGTGAGGTGGGGGCTGCCCAGCTGCTCAGGGAGCGCTGGGCACGCCCCCAAAATGACAAAAATGGGGTCAGCCGGCAAGCTCCGTCCCCTTCTGATGAGGCCCCGCCCCCTTTCCGGCCGCGGCTGTGCCTCTGGCGCGGCAGATCCCTCTTCCACAAGGTGAAATGTTGGGAGGTATGGTCTCCACTATAGCTCTTGTTAAGGCTTAATACATTCTGGGCTCTGTACTAAGCCGTGGAGAGAGATATAGGGCCTAATTCAGACCTGATTGCTATTGTGCGAAATCCCACAGCGGACGATTAGTGAACGACTAAGTATGCACCGTGTCCGCAATGCGCAGGCGCGAGTCCAAACATTGACAGGATGGTGCGAAAATTTTGATCGCTAGGTGTACGCAAGGTGAGTGACAGGAAGAGGATGTTTGTGGGTGGTAACTGCCCGTTTTCTGGGAGTGTCAGGAAAATCTCAGGCGTTCCCAAGCGTTTTCAGGGCGGGTGTGTGACGTCAGCTCCGGCCCCGATCAGCCTGTGTGTATCGCGCTGTAGGAGTAAGTCTTGTTCTACGCACAGACTGGAAAAATAATTTGATGGTGAGTGAGTTGCGAATGGATTTGCAGATGTCGCTGTCTGGCGAAGTTTTCACACGGTGTACGCATATATTCGCACACTGGCACGGGGCGGGTTTTCATTCTCTGTGGGCGGCGACTATCTGATCACAGACCTCTGCAAAAATGCAGAGGAGCGGTCAGGTCTGAATTAGGCCCAGCGATCGCTGGCTGCAAATAGTCACAGCCCGCATGCCGTGCAGCAAGCCGTGTTGCAGCATGCCGCGTCGCCGCAAAGAAGAGCATGGCTACATCTGTAAATAAGAGGAGTTCCTGAAATTACAGGGGACCTCCCGTCATCAGCTCATGATGTAAACTAAGGATGGCCCATCAGTGGGTTATCCATTGATGGTTACCATCGATGGTACGATTGATGGGTAACCTCGATGGTGGGAAGCCATTGGTAAGGGAACCATTGATGGTTTTGACCACCAATGGTCACCCTTACTTTGATATTGAGTGAGTTGCGAGCCAAACAGGGCCTGGGGCCGTGGCTTTGCGGGTGTCGGGGGGTCGAAGCTATGCTCCATGTCCCTGACACCCTGGAGAGAAAATAAAATAAAATATTTGATAGCTCTTTATCATCGATGGTGGGAAACCGTCTGCTTCTCTCCCAACGATGGTAAAAAGTAGTTACCATCGGTCATAGACCATCGATGATTTTGAATCATCGATGGTCAATGGCCATCCCTAATGTAGACTTCAGAATGTCCCCTTTCTCCCCAGCTACATGGGGGAGACTGGATATAGAGTAATATATTTGAAAATATGTCACATTTTTAGTGATTGTGGCACTATAATAAACATATGCTCCGGTAGTTGTACCCTGTACTTACCTGACATCCTAAGAGGAGGACAGACAGGGGAGTGTGCTGGTGCTATTAGGGTTATAGGCTGTGTTAATTTATGACTGGTCTGTGTTGATAGACAGGCTCCTAATTAAAGGTTGACGCACCAAGGGTTAAACTATATCCAGTATAGCTGGTGGACGGGAATATAGGATTCAGTCTCGCACTGTTCCAAACTGGGCGGAAGCCGCAGACCAGCCGTGGTCACCAGGTCAGACAATGTGTCAGAGAGCCAGCAAGTGTCCTTGGATGGGGTCCTCTGGCAAAGCAGCCGCCTTGGAAGGGAATCCTGGCTGGTACAAATGATGGCACAACTGGCTCATTCAGTCGGATAGCATGGCAATGTACAATACACGCACAGCCAGAGGAAATCGGGAAATGAGGACACAAGTCACTGCTTGGTAAATGCTGCAATACTTCTCAGCGTCTCTGGGGGGAATTAAAAATAGAAATGAAGCCTTATGTGCAAATATGTTTCCCCAGATGTTCTAGATATATAGAAGTATTGCCAAGTGAAAGTGTGTGCCCCCTGCCTTACATTGTGGCGTAACAGACGCCGCCTTCTCATTGCACAAGCCCCAAGCGCATGGTATCCCCTTGACGTTTGCAAGCTACGTGTCGTAAACGTTCACCCCATCTCGAATCATTCGTTTTCGCCTCAAGTCAGATGTGTTACACTAAATTGGTAATTACGGTAGGTACAGGGGTTCTTCTACGTTGCTGTGCCTTTCATTTGTAGTGCCAAGTGACGTAAAGTATCTATCTGCCACATATGTGTGTTGGTGCGTGCAAAACATCCGGTGTCACAGCTTACACCCTGCAAGAGGCCAGCCAATTCAGCACTGGGACGGTCACTCTAGAAATTATTTGGCCCCCATGTTCAAAAGAGTTCTTACCCCATGTGGAATTGCACTGGGCCCCTCCTGGTACTGCCCCTGGTCATTGGGTACAAGGGTAACACTGTACAGACAGCCCACGTCTGTTCTTGCATGTTGGCGCTTGTTCAGACAAGTGTTCAGACCGTATAAAAATAAAAAAATATAGTAGCACCCCTATTATGAAATATGATAAATAGTATTGTTCCTTTATTAATTAATGTACATTGCGCCCAATTATTATACAGCGCTTTGCAGGGAATATAAAAGACCTCTCAGCCAATCACAGATCAGAGACATTTGATTGGGTGTCTGGCTTTTCAGTAGCCAATCTCACCAGAGCTTAAGTTACTAGTCATTAAGGTGACATTATAATGTATTATTTCATAAAGAGGGTGCTGCTGTTTATTATATTTCATAAATATGTCTATTATATTTTCTAAAAAGGGCACTAATATTGATTATATTTCAGAAAAGGGGGCGCTACTGTTTATCATATTTCACTTGCGCTTTATGTGAAGTTTAGCATTTAGTAAATCACACGGTGAAAACATCAAAGTGCATGAAAACTTTTGGTTTGAGAATACTGCACTTTAGTAAATCAGCCCCCATGATATGATCATAAGAAAAAACTGCAATTGTAAAGAGCTGGAATTATATGAAGATTTCGTACACGGGTCCAACCCGGATGCGACACGGCTGAGACTGGTGGCTTCATTCCCGGGTCTCCATGTCACTGAGTGCCGGCACTTGGAGATAAGATCATCTCCAAGCGCCTTCTCTACTATGCTGTAAATTGGTCAAGGGTCGCCTATACCCGGGTTACCCGTTTACACTGCACCGCAACCTGATCACTGCCCGGGTTGATATACCATGTCACTCAACCCAGGTTTTCTTTTTTGTATTTTGGGACCCTTTCAGACTGAGCAAAATCTCGTATTGCTGCACGTTCCCATTCAATAACCTGGGGTATTGCTGCTAGTCTGAAGCCCCCTTCAGACATCATTTCGGGACACAGAGCACGGGTTGAATCCGGGGTTTCCCCTTTCACACATGGGTGACGACCCGGTTTATTCCCAGGTAGTCACCTGAATTTGTCGGAATGGATCCGACAAGGGCTATTCAATGGACGGCCAAATCCGACTGTCGGATTTGGCCGTACCCGGGGTCCTGTCCTGCTGCTGCTGTTCAGTGGCTGCTGGGTGCGCTGACAGCGGCGGCGGGGGGAGCAGGACTGTGGCGGACGGAGCTGGACGGAGGTGGGCGGTGGGAGGAGCTGCCAGTGGCGGCCGGCGGAGGTGATGTCTGCGGTGGCGGGGAGAGGCGCTGCAAGGAGAGAGGTGCCTTAGCCGGGGAACATCCGTCGAGGTACCTCTCATCCCCAATCCCCGTAGCCCGCCGCACCGCTCCCCGTCTCCTCACCTCAATTCGACTTGATTTCAAGTCGTATTGAGTTTGTCGGAAAGGAGGCCAAAACCTGTCGGAATTGGCCCCATTTCCGACAGAAGCATGTGGGTCGGCGGCTATTCTGCCGATCCACGTGTTTTCCGACAAGTCGGGAATTCCCAACTTGTCGGAAAATAACTGCACATTTTGAATAGGTCGGAACCCCTTCTGGCCCAAATCTGTCGGAAGCTGCCATCTTTCCGACAAGACGGCAGCTTCCGACAGCTATTGAATACACCCCAATGTCAATTTCTTTTAGGCTTTATCCTGGTCATCAAGACGCAGGACGCACCTTTCAGACCTAAGCCAGGTCGTCTACATGGGTTGCAGGCCTCTGGAAAAACTCTGCTAGCGAGCAGGGACCCGGGACTCTAAACCCAGGTAGACCCTTTCAGGCATAAGCCAGACCTGGGTCAATGCGCGTTCACATGCAAAACCCCAGGTTTTAGGCTTATGTATGATAGGGGTATTGGAGTACAGCATGTTGATGCTGGAAGCTGTAATCCAACAAGTTTCCATTAGTATTGTCCATCCTGATACATAATGGACTCTGATCAGTATATCTTATAATGAACTATGTAAGAGACTATATGTCACGTATTGTAGTAAGAGATCGATAATCAATTCGATCCAGAGTGTAGCTATAATTATTCCTGGAGTATTTAAAAAAAAAAAAATTATGACATTGTTTTTTCTCCTGCAAAATCTTTATTTAGTAACATTATTTTAAGTTGCAAAAAATATTTTCCTCAAAGTATCCTCTTTTTTTTACAGCTGTGCAGTTCTTGACCTCTTCCATATCTAATCACTTAGATTAATGGTGTTCTCGTCACGCCTTGTTTACTCTTCTGTCCTGTACTCTGAGACACCGGAGACAATAACTCATAATTCTGTACAACACATGTGACAAATATTATTCATTTATTATTATCTATATATTAATAGCAGGACAACGTTTATGAGTGACATATTTCTATGATACTGTTAGCATGGCAAATCGTATAGCAAATTAAAGCTCTTGCTTCGTAGATTTGCAGAAATATACTGGCGTTGTAATTGTTTGCTTCGTTTCGGAGTTATGTAGCAAAACATCCGCCTTCCATTTAAAGTGCATCACCATTGTGCTCTGTAAAATGTGACAGTTGGTGAACCCTCCTTGTACACCTGTTGGGTGACCTGGAACATGTGACCTGCTGGGTGGTCTGGAAACTGTGACAGTTATTTGCAGCCACACACTAAGCAGGGATTTTTCCAAATTTGACTCCTAAGTGGATGAAAAGGGGTTAAATGTTCCGCCCAGCAATCCTTTGCCTGGTTGAAACCAGTCTTATGAGCTAGTTATTAATTTATTGTAAGAAAAATGTTAAACCTTGATTAATCTACATAAGCGATGGTTACACACCACACGTCAACCATGATTGAATTTAATTTGTGGTGTCACTGGCAGATTTCTTTTATACCGTTTCCTGTTGTATTATACAGTATCTTTCTAAGAGTCATTCTGTCCCGTTATACGACTCCCGGGGCACTTATCAGTCTGAATCTGCCACCATGTAGGGGATCAGTATGATTAGCCAGCGCTTGTAATAACGACGCTGGGATCCCGATTGTTAATAAGCCATCAGGACTGAGTAAGGGGTGTTCCCCCCTCTCCCCAATCCCCTAACATCCATCCCCCTCGGTGCCCATTCCCAACCCCCCCCCCACCCTCCTGGTGCCTAAACCTAACCCCCCATCCCCACTGCCTAAACCTAACTTAACCCCCCCCCCTCCCCCACCGCAGCCTAGCTTTAACCCTCTGAGGGGGGGTGCCTCCCCCCAGCCTAATCCCCCAGGATGCAGCCTAAACCCAACCTCCTCCCCCCTGCGGCTTACCTGACTTGCGGCCGGGATGTTGTACTCTTCTGGACGCCGGTGTCGGCATTCAGAAGGGAGTCGGTACCGACAGCTGGGATCCTGACTGCTTCCCCCATGTAGAACACAGCAATTTGGTGTTACATTTTGTATAGGGCAGTGTGTGTCGGAACACCTTAGTGTGTCACAAGTTTGTTCACGCACAATGAAAGTTTGGTTATTTAAAAAAAAAAAAAAAGGACATGTCCTGCTGGACACGCTCCGGCCAATCAGCAGAGCAAGGGGAGGAGAGTGTACTCTCCCGCTCTACCCCCTCCTCCAGGATGCGCTCCAATCAATCAAAGTGAGCCCGCGAGGGTCTGTGTTTCTACTGATGGTGGTTACAGAGCATGGAATATACACAATTTGGCCAAAAAAAACCCCTAAAAACGTGTCGACCATTTTTGTGTTGATCACTGTCATGTTGACCTTTTCACCCTGTCAACCTTTTGTACGTGTCGACCTTAACCCGTTGACTTAATACATATTGATCATATGTTGTTGACCTATTGACTGTCTGCTTAGGCGTTGTAGATCTGTTATACCACATGGGGTCCGCAGCGCCTTACACAGTACGTAAACAGAAATAGTATGAACAAAACAATACAAGAGTGACTTACAGTACAGAACATTGCAGGACATGGACAAGGTATAGACAGTAAACATTAGCATTAGCAGTCATTGGGGTAAATTTACTAAGGTGGGAGAGTTAAGAACTGGTGTTGTTGCCCATAGCAACCAATTAGATTCTATCTATTATCTTCTAGAAGCAAATGTTAAGTACAATCTGATTGGTTGCTATGGACAGCGCTGCAAGTATGGCGGTATGGCGTACTGGTAAGAAATTCCCGGCCGGTACGCCGTACTGCCGGGCCGTCCACCATACTGCATCCCGCTGGCTTCTGTGTGAGGGGAGGAGAGCGCAGCGCCTCTCCTGCCCCTCAATTCCCTGTGATGCCAGGTCTCACCGTCTCACTCTCCAGCGCTGGCGGCGGGGTCAATCTCAATAAGGCACCGGTTTGCTAGCCAATCAGAGCTCGCGGACCGGCAGCCGCGGCTTCTGATTGGCTGCCGGTCCACGAGCTCTGATTGGCTAACGAACCGGCGCCTCATTTGAGATACCCGCCGCCAAAGACCTCACCGGACTTCTGGAGCATTGAGGGGCAGGAGAGGCCCTGCACTGTGCTCTCCTTTCCTCACATAACAGCAACAGAGCCAGTGGTGAGCAGGAGGGGGGGGGGGGGGGGGGGCACAGTGCGGCAATGTACTGTATATCTGGCACGGTGGGGCAATGTACTGTATATCTGGCACAGTGCGGCAATGTACTGTATATCTGGCACAGTGGGGCAATGTACTGTATATCTGGCACAGTGGGGCAATGTACTATATATATGGCACAGTGCGGCAATGTACTGTATATCTGGCACGGTGGGGCAATGTACTGTATATCTGGCACGGTGGGGCAATGTACTGTATATCTGGCACAGTGGGGCAATGTACTGTATATCTGGCACGGTGGGGCAATGTACTGTATATCTGGCACGGTGGGGCAATGTACTGTATATCTGGCACAGTGGGGCAATGTACTGTATATCTGGCACGGTGGGGCAATGTACTGTATATCTGGCACGGTGGGGCAATGTACTGTATATCTGGCACGGTGGGGCAATGTACTGTATATCTGGCACGGTGGGGCAATGTACTGTATATCTGGCACGGTGGGGCAATGTACTGTATATCTGGCACGGTGGGGCAATGTACTGTATATCTGGCACGGTGGGGCAATGTACTGTATATCTGGCACGGTGGGACAATGTACTGTATATCTGGCACGGTGGGGCAATGTACTGTATATCTGGCACGGTGGGGCAATGTACTGTATATCTGGCACGGTGGGGCAATGTACTGTATATCTGGCACGGTGGGGCAAAGTACTGTATATCTGGCACGGTGGGGCAATGTACTGTATATCTGGCACAGTGGGGCAATGTACTGTATATCTGGCACGGTGCGGCAATGTACTGTATATCTGGCACGGTGGGGCAATGTACTGTATATCTGGCACGGTGGGGCAATGTACTGTATATCTGGCACGGTGGGGCAATGTACTGTATATCTGGCACGGTGGGGCAATGTACTGTATATCTGGCACGGTGCGGCAATGTACTGTATATCTGGCACGGTGGGGCAATGTACTGTATATCTGGCACGGTGGGGCAATGTACTGTATATCTGGCACGGTGGGGCAATGTACTGTATATCTGGCACGGTGGGGCAATGTACTGTATATCTGGCACGGTGGGGCAATGTACTGTATATCTGGCACGGTGGGGCAATGTACTGTATATCTGGCACGGTGGGGCAATGTACTGTATATCTGGAACGGTGGGGCAATGTACTGTATATCTGGCACGGTGGGGCAATGTACTGTATATCTGGCACGGTGGGGCAATGTACTGTATATCTGGCACAGTGGGGCAATGTACTGTATATCTGGCACGGTGGGGCAATGTACTGTATATCTGGCACGGTGGGGCAATGTACTGTATATCTGGCACGGTGGGGCAATGTACTGTATATCTGGCACGGTTGGGCAATGTACTGTTTATCTGGCACAGTGCGGCAATGTACTGTATATCTGGCACAGTGCGGCAGTGTACTGTATATCTGGCACAGTGGGGCAATGTACTATATATCTGGCACGGTGGGGCAATGTACTGTATATCTGGCACGGTGGGGCAATGTACTGTATATCTGGCACAGTGGGGCAATGTACTGTATATCTGGCACAGTGGGGCAATGTACTGTATATCTGGCACAGTGGGGCAATGTACTATATATGTGGCACAGTGGGGCAATGTACTGTATATCTGGCACAGTGGCGCAATGTACTGTATATGTGGCACAGTGGGGCAATGTACTGTATATCTGGCACGGTGGGGCAATGTACTGTATATCTGGCACAGTGGGGCAATGTACTGTATATCTGGCACAGTGGGGCAATGTACTATATATGTGGCACAGTGGGGCAATGTACTGTATATCTGGCACAGTGGGGCAATGTACTGTATATCTGGCACAGTGGGGCAATGTACTGTATATCTGGCACAGTGGGGCAATGTACTGTATATCTGGCACAGTGGGGCAATGTACTATATATGTGGCACAGTGGTGCAATGTACTGTATATCTGGCACGGTGGGGCAATGTACTGTATATCTGGCACAGTGGGGCAATGTACTGTATATCTGGCACAGTGGGGCAATGTACTATATATGTGGCACAGTGGGGCAATGTACTGTATATCTGGCACAGTGGGGCAATGTATATCTGGCACAGTGGGGCATTTCTATATCTGGCACAGTGGGGCAATGTGTATCTGGCACTGTGGGGCAATGTGTATCTGGCACTGTGGGGCAATGTATATCTGGCACAGTGGGGAAATGTGTATCTGGCACTGTGGGGCAATGTGTATCTGGCACTGTGGGGCAATGTATATCTGGCACAGTGGGGCAATGTGTATCTGGCACTGTGGGGCAATGTATATCTGGCACTGTGGGGCAATGTATATCTGGCACTGTGGGGCAATGTGTATCTGGCACTGTGGGGCAATGTATATCTGGCACAGTGGGGAAATGTGTATCTGGCACAGTGGGGAAATGTGTATGTGGCACTGTGGGGCAATGTGAATCTGGCACTGTGGGGCAATGTATATCTGGCACTGTGGGGCAATGTATATCTGGCACTGTGGGGCAATGTATATCTGGCACAGTGGGGAAATGTGTATCTGGCACAGTGGGGAAATGTGTATCTGGCACTGTGGGGCAATGTGAATCTGGCACTGTGGGGCAATGTATATCTGGCACAGTGGGGAAATGTGTATCTGGCACAGTGGGGAAATGTATATCTGGCACTGTGGGGCAATGTGTATCTGGCACAGTGGGGCAATGTGTATCTGGCACAGTGGGGGCATTTGTGTATCTGGCACAGTGGGGGCATTTGTGTATCTGGCACTGTGGGGGCATTTGTATATCTGGCACTGTAGGGGCAATGTGTATCTGGCACTATTGGGGTCATATGTGTATATGGCCCCCCCATATGTGTATCAAGCCCCCATTTTCATTGGCCACGCCCCATGTGGCATTTGGCCACGCCTATTATTTGGCACACAGTACCTATAACAAATTTTTTCTACTTGTACCACTGGCTATGGGCAACATTGCCAGTTCTAAACAAAACTCCCACCTTGGTAAATTCATCCCATAGTACACAGGTAATCAGCGTGGTGGCCAAACACAAATGTTTCCTGCTGTTGTTGGTAGTGGGGAGGAGATGATGGTATAAGTGAGGGCAGGAAAAGCACATGTGGGATGAGGGCCCTGCTCGTGTGTCAGCTTACAATGTAAAGAATGTACAATCTTCAATGGGTGTGGTATAATAGATGTAATAGCTCGAACCCATATGGTCGACATGCAAATGGTAGACAGGCACAAAAGGAAGACAGGGTCAGAAGGTCGACAGGTAAATGGTCAACTGTGTCTAAGGTCGACATGAAAATGGTCAACACAAAAAAAGGTTGACACAACTTTTAAATGTTTTTTTGGCCAAAACTTGTCCATTTTACAGTCTGTTACCATGATTAGACCCTCACTACGCTTCGGGCAAGGTTACTATTCCCAATCGTGGCCCACGTGGAAGGTAAATGAAGCAAAAGTTGAAAGAAAAAAAAACTTTTGTCTACCATCTGTGTGTCAATTGTCAACGATTGTAATGTCGACCTTTTGTACTGTCGACAGGGTTAAACGGTGGACGTGACAATTGTCGACACAAAAAAGGTTGATGCTTTTTTCGTTGTGTTTGTTTGTGTGTGTGTCACTTTGTATGTTTAACCATATCTAGGCACAATTAGTGGAAACGGGCACCCTCGTTGGGGCTCGCTTTGCTCGCCACACTTCGGGCATAGTGGGCACGCTGCGCTCGCCAGAGGTTACTATTCCCAATCGTAGTCCACGTGGATAGTGAATCAAGCACATGTTGGAAAAACATGAAACCCCCCCCCCCCCCCCCCATCCCCCACAAATAAAAACAAAACTTGTGTCAACCATTGTCATTTTTTATCTTTTGACCATGTAGACCTTTTCTACATGTCGACCTACTGCATGTTGACATATGGGGTTGACCTATTGACTGTCTAACTTGCCTTTTACAAAATGATAGACCGCTTCTGATTGGTTGCTATGGGCAACAATTCTCTGTTTTAGAAGCTTTAGTAAATGTACCCCTTCAACTCCTCCTATTGACTGGTACAAAATTTTGACACCCCCCTACACGCTGCCATCTCTTAGCCTGCAAATACACGCACGCTTACTTTTACAATTGTGTGCAACTACACTAAAGTAGCGGCATGAGGTCATAAATTGGTAATTTTGCATTCATGAAGTCTATAAATGACTCTGAATAATTGCAGAGAGTAAAGATCAGCTCAGTGGCACGTACACAGAGGGTGAGAGGGTGAGATATGTCTTTGCTGTAAAGGGAAGCACCGTACACATGCTCTCTGCCACAGTACACACAATTGTACGCTAATGATGAAACTGGGACAGGCAACTGCAGGCAGTGAGTCAGGGACTTCTGTTTAAAAAAAAATAAAAAATTGCAGAATTGATCTGAGCCGTAACTGGAAAGGGGTGTTTATCACGGATGGGAAATTAGTTATTATATATTACTCTCTAGCTTGCTATTATATATTACTTGGGTGTATAAGAGTTATACAATATGACTTTCCCCGCATTGCCACACTTTATTCAATTGCTTAGCAGTGCTCTTCACGGTGACTTTATAAGGGCAGCTTCCAGTGAGTCGTCATTACCAAAACTCTGCAATTATTCACTGAAATGCAACAAATTGTTGAGTTTTCCCTTTAAATTTGTATGGTTTAAATGCTGAATGCAAAATCGTCAAATGAACCTGAAGATTCTCTAAATTCCCCAAATTAGCTGGTTTCAGTAACTGAATTTCCTGTAGTTCATTGCCTGTTAGGACAAGGTTTAAGGGTCCATTCATCATTGCTGAAAGTAGGTGAAAAGATGAATTGCCACCTACTTTTGTAGGAATGAAGTAACAAACCCATACATTATAAGTTATTGCAGGAAACTACGATGCAGATACTGACCGCCATCTTTATATACCAGTATGGGGACCTTCATTCATCAAACTCCGGAAAATGAAAGTTTACGGCGTTTGATGGCGGGTCCTGGAGCCCTGCTTCTTCCTATAGGACGGAGGTCTGCGATTATGAGGAGGGATCCATGAACCCATAGCCAGATTAAGAGGGGGATGCAGGGCATACTGTACCCCAGGCCCCCCTTTTTCAGGGTGCCCCCCGGCCAGAACACACTGACATCACTAGCTTTCCTTCTTAAGCAGCAGCAGAACCAGCAGCCAGAATTTGAAAAGGACAGTATGCAGTGCAGGCAGAGACACAGGAATATCATGTTTCATGAGCTATCGACAGAGATTTCCGACCAGAGGAGAGATAGGAGGATAGAGAGAGCTGTAAGTGACACAGGGATCCCAGCTTCTCCTCTTCCCTGCTTGGGTGTCTGTGTCCTGTGTAAACAGATATGCAAAAAAACATTTGGGTCTAGAGATAGAGACACACACAGAGAGTCCTCCTGAGTCCTGTCCCAGTGTGTATTTATTATATTTTCCTATGTGTATTTTAAGGTTAAGTTGTCTTTGTTTCATTACAAGAAAATGTGATGTAGTAGTTGTGTTTCAATTAGTGATGAGCGAGGTTCGGTTTTACTCGGTTTTACTCGGTTCTCAAAACGGCATCTTATTGGCTATCCAAAACACGTGACATCCGAGAGCCAATAAGATGCTGTTTTGAGAACCGAGTAAAACCGAGTAAAACCGAGTAAAACCGAATCCGCTCATCACTAGTTTCAATTAGGTGGAGCTATAAACAGTACCCAGCCATTATTAAACTATTACCGTAGTTTAAAACTAATATACACCATTGGTTTAAATTTTATATACACAATCCACACCTCCCAGCATAACCCATTCCAGCAGGGACAAAATGCTTTCTACCTGGACTTCTTTTTTAATTTATGATTGCAATCACCTGTGATCACCATATATTAAGTGGGAAGTCCAGGTAGAGAGCATTTTGTCCCTCTTGGAATGGGAAATGTTGGGAGGTATGCACAATCTAATATACATCCCCCACCTTCCACTGGGGCTCCCTGTCTTAAGTGCCCCAGGCACCCCCATGGCTTAATCCGGCCCTACGATGCTCCCCTGGGTTCCCACATTACTAATTAGTGGTGGAACCAGTTTTGTTAGAGCTCCACTGACAGATGCTATTTGCAGGCCTGATCTGATGGTGGATGGGCCATTTGCCACCCTCCAGTTAAGACCTCATCTCAGTTCCCCCATGTGAGTGCACGCATCCATAGCTGCTTAGAACTGACTTCTCCCAAGTATATTGAAAATGTGACTTATTCAGTACAAACCAGTGATATCTTCGAAGCATGAGGCACTGTAGCTGTCTCCACATGTTGGGTATGGAATCCCGGTGGTCAGAATACGACGCCTGGATCCCGGCTGCCAGAATGTCGGCAGCGTGTCGAGCACTAGAAAGCCCCATGGCAAGTTCTATTCCCACTCTGTGGGTCTTGTGGACACCCACGAGTGGGAATAGCTTTGGCGCAGCTGTTGCCATTCTCTGCGGTTGGAATTTTGGCGTCGGTATTCTGACCGCCGGGATCCCGACCGCCGGCATATTAACTACATTCTTTCACCACTGTGGGTAGGTGGCGGGCACAAGATGCCATATCGCATGACACCAACCCTGGTAGCTATTTTTGCCTCAAATGAAAAGCAGGGAGTTTAGGGGACGGGTACCGGTCTCAGTTGGGTATAACACTTGGTTGCCTCGTGCCGGTCAGTGCTGTAGACGGTTGACCGCTTGCAGGACGTGATTGCACTCAGATGTCATCATGTGAATAGCAGACCTTTGTTTGCACATTAGAAGAGAGTATTGACTGCATAGGAGAGGAAAGGGTTAAACATCTGGGGAGGGGTGGACCTAGCTGTAAGGAAAGTACAGCCTTCTTTAAGGGGAGGGCTTGATATATATAGGGAAGGTGAAGCCATTTTAAGTCTCTTGGTGACTCGGTTTGGTGAGTGCTGCAGTGCCAGCAAAAATCATTTGTTTTATTGCCTGCTGTTAACAGAGACATACTGCCTCTTTATTGCTCCCCTCTCCAGTAGCCCAGGGTGTCCCTTGCTTATATCAAGGGTTGCTAATATGTCCTCTCGCCCCCAGCGCATGTTAAGGGCCCCGGCTCGGTTCCGTCGGTCGGACGGACGAGCGGGCCCTGACGCAGTGGTGAGCGGTGGGGGGGACGGGGCTCCGTCCCCTAGGGCCTCATCAGATGCCCCCTCTGGCAACGATGGCGGGGCCCGGGCAGACTCGTCGCCGGGTGCCGAGCCGGTCACCCCAGCCAGACGAGGGCGGCGTGGGGGACCAGGGGTCCCTGCAGGCCGCTCGAGTGTTGGCGGGCGGCGGCCGTCCCCGCCGGGAGCCGCCGAGACCGGCTTCATGGCGGGCGCCCGCGGGCGCGCGCGTGCACGCGGTGGGGGGCACCAGGGCGCAGCGGAGGTAGTCTCTCCTTCCCCGCCCCGGACGGCTGTTCGGGTCGGGCGGGAGGTGGCGAGGCTGCAGGGAGCTGGCGGTTGCCGCGCGGGGTCTAGTCAAGTACCTCGTGCGGCGGCCAGACAGGAGGAGCAGGCCGGGAGGCAGCTGGCGGTTGTACGTGGGGCGCGCGCTCGTGGTGCGCGCGCGCCCACGCTCGCTCCGGGCGCCGCTAGCCGCGCACGTGTGCGCGCAGCGGCGCCAGCTGAACACACAGCAGCCTCTTCTTCTCCCCGGATGCCGGATTTCGGCAGGGGGAGAGATAGGTTGAGGGGGGTGCAGCGCGTGCCTCGAGGAGGCAGCGCTGGGGGCACTGTCAGCATCAATAATAATGGGGGCACAGCAGGACCGGCAAGGGGTGGCCGTCAGCAACAGGCGGGTGCACCCTCTGCCGGTCTGACGACACGCGGGGGAGCACGCGCGGAGGGGCAGCAGGTCCCTGTCACTGTCGCCGGACGCGGCGGGGCCCGCGGCGGGAGGGGTGACAGGGAATGGGTCAGCGGCCGCAGGGCCGCGGCCCAGGCAGCTGTACCAGTCAGCGGGTCCTCCCCCGGATCAGGAGATTCTTCTCCTTCCCTGGATAGGGACGAGGAGGGATCGGAGAGGGAGAGCCTCGGGGCCGGCAGGGGGGCTCTTGCCTTCGGGTCGGAGCAGGAGGAGCGGGACCCCCGGGGCGTATCAGGCGGTCAAAGGGCGCGGGCTCGCGCCCAAACAAGGACCGGTCGCCCTTCGGGCGGCGTTTCCGGGGGTCGTGCCGCATGGGATTCCCCTGGGGCCATAGCGTCGGCACTGGCCACGGTGGCGCAGGCTCTTGTGCCATTAGCGGGAGTGGCCTCCCCCAGGTCAACGGCGGACTCCGGCCGAGCTGCAGGGCGCAAGAGGTCAGACAAGGGCAGGTCATCAGCGGCGCAGCGAGTGGCAAGAGCCTGCCGAGAGCTGGGGGCGGCAGCAGCGGAGCTGGAGCTAGGGCCAGACTGCGAGCGACAGGGAGGCTCGGGCCCTGCGCATTCCGCACGGGGTGCCCGGCGTGCGCCGAACGCGCGGGCCGGTCCCTCTTTTGTTTTGTCTTCCACAGAGGACCAAGGTGAAGGGGACTCGGCAGACTTCGCAGTGGACGAAGATTGGAATGAAGACGACGAGCAATCCGAGTCGGAGAGGTCGACGGCATCCGGTGAGTTGGTGCAGTCTTTTTCAAATTCCACCGCGAGCTCGAGTTCGCGTAGCTCTTCATCCTCCTCCTCATCCTCCTCTTTGGCGTCACAAGCGTCCGACGCGGATAGTACCGCTAGGGCAAGGAGGGAGGCCGAGAAACTTGCCAAAAGGGCGGCGAAGCAACAGAAGAGGCGCAAGCGACGCAGGCGAATGAGTGTAGAGGAGCGTAGGGCAAAGAAGCGGCGCGATCTGCCGGGGGTAGTGCGCTGCGAGTACACCGCAGTTATGAGGGGGCTGCGAGATAGCTGCCGCAAGAAGATACGTAGGGGTGACCTCGTAGACTTGTTCATCTTGACTAGGGCCATGAAGAGGGACTACAAAGCGGCGGCCGCTAAGACGGGCATGGGGACAGAAGCTTTCCGGTCTTTTGATAATTGGCTGGCCGGTTTTTGGGTGTTTGCGGCATGCTATTTGGAGGATAGGCCGGAAGAACACATGAATATTATCCGGTACCTGCATCTCGTGCATGACATGCAGCGCACGTCCGCGGGCTCGGAATGGCGGCAGTATGACCAAGAGTTTCGGGAGAAACAGGACGGGCTGCGGGTCATGGATTTTGGTTTCAAAGATGTGGAGGTCTGGCTCAAAGTGACCCGGGCATCACAACAAGAGGTGGAGCCCCAGAAACAGGGAACAGGTATGCGTCGCGCGGGGTCATCAGCCCAGGGGGCGGCCGCGGACGTAGGAATGGCCAGGACAGGCGGATCGGCCGCTCGCGGGGGCGGGCGGTCTGCTACTCGGGGGAAATGCTTCGCGTTTAATAGCGGAACATGTTCCTATGGCAAGCAGTGTCGGTTTCGTCACTCCTGCCACCATTGTGGGGGAGCCCACCCAGCCTCCTCTTGTTTTAAAGGGGGGCGACAGGGAAGCAAGGGAAAGCAGGCGTACTCGAAGCAGGCCGCGAGCGGGACCGCTCAGCAGAGCCCCAACGCCAGTTAAGTTGGAAACGATGGGCAAATGGTTGTATATGTATCCAAATAGAGCGGATGCGAAGTTTTTGTTAGACGGTTTTAAGTTTGGTTTTCGCTTGCCTGTTGCAAGCGAGGTATCAGTGCGGGCGCAGAGAAACCTCCAGTCTGCACGGGCATTGCCGACTGTCCTGCGGGAGAAAGTAGATAAGGAGGTCAGGTTGGGCGGGATGGGGGGGCCTTTTAGATCACCCCCGGTGGATGACTTGGTCATCTCCCCGGTCGGGGTGGTTCCGAAGAAGACCCCGGGCGCTTTTCGGCTCATACAGCATCTGTCTTACCCGCCGGGGGTTTCGGTCAACGACGCAATACCACCGGCTTATTGCTCGGTGGTGTATCAGTCATTTGACGAGGCGCTAGAGATGGTCCGCAGCTACGGGAGCGGGGCCCTCATGGCTAAGATCGATGTTGAGTCAGCCTTTAGATTATTGCCATTGCATCCTGACTCATTCCGTTTCATGGGTTTCCGGATTGGGACGGAGTATTTCATCGACAAATGTCTGCCGATGGGATGTTCCGTTTCATGCTCATTTTTCGAGCGCTTTAGCACTTTTCTTCATTGGTGTGTGGAGTCGACGTCAGGCGGGCACGGGGTTGCACATTACCTCGACGATTTCCTATGCGCAGGTCCGGCGAACGACACAAGGTGCGCCGATTTGTTGTTTAGCACCCAGGCTCTCTTTTACCACTTCGGTGTTCCTGTAGCCGAGGACAAAACGGAGGGTCCTGACTCCTGTTTATCGTTCTTGGGGATTGAAATCGACACAGTGGCGGGGGAGTGTCGCTTGCCTCAGGACAAAGTGTCGAAGCTCCGCGAAACCATT
Organism: Pseudophryne corroboree; assembly: GCF_028390025.1. Taxonomy (NCBI): domain Eukaryota; kingdom Metazoa; phylum Chordata; class Amphibia; order Anura; family Myobatrachidae; genus Pseudophryne; species Pseudophryne corroboree. Next base: position 43,019,002 of record NC_086445.1, on the reverse strand, counting down.
TGCCGGTTCAAAGGCTCGCGTAAGGTCACGCTGCGTCAGGCGCAGTCCTTGCTGGGCATGCTTAACTTTGCTTGTCGGGTAATTCCGATGGGCAGGGTTTTCTGCCGGAAGCTCGAAAGGGCAACGGCGGGGTGTGCCAGGCCTCATCATTTCGTTCGATTGTCCTCTGAATTAAAAAGGGATCTGGCCGTATGGGCTTCGTTCCTGGAGGATTTCAACGGTGTGAGCATATGGCAAGCGCCAGCCGTAGACAGCGACCGGTTGCAGCTGTTTACCGATGCCGCAGGTGCCTATGGATTTGGTTGTTTTTTGGAGGGATCGTGGTGTGTGGCATCTTGGCCGGAAAGCTGGCATAGTGAGGGTCTTACAAGGGATCTGTTGCTACTGGAGCTTTTTCCCATTATGGTAGCCCTGGAAGTTTGGGGCGACCGGTTGGCTAATCGCAGCATAGTGTTTAGATGCGACAATCTGGGCGTAGTGCATGCGATTAATAACCAGAGGGCGAAATCGCTAGTGGTTCTGAGGGTGCTCGGGCACTTGCTTTTGACATGCTTGCGTAGGAATCTATGGTTCCGGGCGCAGCATGTTCCCGGCTTGGAAAACGAAATCGCAGATGCATTGTCGCGGGGACAGTGGGAGAGGTTTTGGGTTTTGGCACCCGAGGCCGAAGAACAGGGTTTTCACTGTCCTGATTACGTTTGGCAGGTGATCGGGCCGGATTGGAAGGTCTAGCGTTGCGGTCGGTAGCGCCGGCCACGCTCAAGGCGTACGGACAAGCGTGGAGCGAGTGGGAGGCGTTTGTCCAGAGTCGTCAACATCAAGGTAAGAGCAAGCATCGGCTGATGCTTTCTTTTATGTGGCAGCTCTACGTTTCCGGTAGGTCGCGAGCGGTCGTGTCCCGGTACTTGGCTGGCGTCTCATTCTTCTGCAAGCTGCGAGGCGTCCCGGATGTAACGAAAAGCGAGGTTCTACGGAAGGCTATGAAAGGGTGGGCGCGAGTTGCGCCGACGCCGCCGGATAGGAGGCGGCCCATCGATGCGGCTTTGTTGCCGGCCGTCATCGAGGCGGTGGGGCGAGTAGCGTCGTCCAGGTTTGAGGCGCTTTTGTTCCGTTTAGCCTTCTCGATGGCTTACCACGGGGCTTTTCGAGTTTCTGAGTTGGTAGCGCCTTCCAGGAGGTCGGAATCGCGCATGCTGGTCGGGGGCGTAGTAGTGGGTGAGAGGTCCTTGCTGTGTAGATTGCGGCGATCCAAGACGGATCAAGTGGGCAGAGGGCGCTGGGTTACGATGGTTCCAGCGCTAGAAGAAAGCGTTTGCCCAGTGGGTCTGGCAATGCAATATCTGGGAGTACGACCCGCTAAGGAGGGGTCATGGCTATTGCACTATGACGGGCTGCCAGTCACAAAATACCAGTTCCGGTGGATGCTGGGTCGCTGTCTGACGGGCTTGGGCCTCTCGCCTGCTGCTTTCGGTACCCATTCCTTTCGGATAGGCGCGGCGACGTCGGCAGCTGCGGCGGGTTTCTCCAGAACTGAGATCCAGGCGGTGGGGCGATGGAAGTCGTCCAGTTATAAGCGATATATTCGCCCTGTCACTTGAGAGGGCGCCCGGCGCTGGGGGCATTGTTAATTGCAATCGTTATGCTGTTTCAGTTCTGTGTTTCATGAAGTTGTGCGTTTGTTAATGTTTGTTCCCCCGTTTTTTTATCCTACTCAGGGATTAGCTACTCGCCGTTGCCGGCATGAGTCGGCAGCGGGGGTCTGGAGTTATTTGCGATTTTTTGCCTGACTTGACGGACTGAATTCTGATCTATAATTCGGCTAATTTGGTCTAATCAGAGTCCCTCAGCAGGTCTTTACGTTCACCTCCAGCTGAGTTATTACATGTGTTTCCCATTTTATACCCCCCCTCCCCTCCCCCCCCCCTTTTTATTTCATTTGTTTTATTTGACCTTTCCCCTTTGTGTCTTTAATTGCGCTTTAAATTGGCAACGGAACATGGTGCAGTCGGCTAGGCCGTGACTGCTGCAATGGCGAGATCTAAAGTTTTCTTTTTTGGCAGATCCTTCAGTATAAACAATAAATAAGCCTCTTAGTAATAAATTCTACCCCTCTTTTTCCCTTCAGGATGGTTCGAAGACTATTTGCCCATTTGGGTGGTTGGCCACTCTTACATTTACTGGGCGGCCAGGTTTGTGGCCTCGGAAGGGTCTCAGGCATTGTTTGGAACTCAGGGTGTCAGATGGCTCGGCTGGCGAGGAATGATGTGGGGTGAGCTGAGGAGTAGGTTAGTGAGTCAGGCCAGAGAGCATGGAGTCCCTAGGGTTTTGGTTGTCCATCTAGGTGGCAACGACTTGGGGAAGAGGACATCCTTGGAGCTGCGGTGGGCCATGATACAGGATCTGGCAAGTGTGACCGCGCAATGGACCAATTGTGTGTTGGTTTTTTCCATGATGGTGCCGAGATTGTGTTGGAGGGGTGTGGCGGATGGTCGCCGGATTGACGAGGCCCGGAAAAAGGTGAACGGAGCAGTGGCAAAGTGGGTGCTGTCCCACGGTGGGAGGGTGGTTCGCCACCCGAGGATACGGTTCAGAGACAGCCACCTTTTCCGGCGCGATGGAGTACATCTATCCAATGAGGGGATGATGTTGTTTCTGGAGGATCTAGGTTTCGCTTTGCAGGAGTTAGGGTAGGTTTATTGGTGGCGGTGCGAAAGATTTTGGGGATGAATCTTTCGCTGTTGGCGGAAAAGAACGGCAGTTTCGTATGGTAGAGAAAACTGTAGTGTTTTACAGTTTGTTGTGGTTTAGGTGCACTCACCTCCATCGACTTATGGCCGCTTGACCACCCCTTCCGGGAAGGCAGCGGCAGGGCACCCAGGAGCGGTGGGTAGTCACTGTGGGGGTTGAGTTGTCACCTATTACCGGTTTATGGTAAGCTTTTAGTAAATTTATAGGATTGAGTTATTTAAGTTTAATTTAGATTAAGGAGCCGTTCTTTTGGGCCGCCACCATATGCCAGCTGGAGCGGCATATTAAATTAATCTCTTTTATTACAGGTTTCCTAATGGTTAGGGACAAATGAATAGCTAGCAATTTTCTGCCAAATTCAAGTCTCTGTGTCGTTATTTCTGGTTATGGTTATGAATGCTTTACTTTCAAAGAAAGGGGTCCACCAATTATCACTAAGATGTTTAGAAGAGAGTATTGACTGCATAGGAGAGGAAAGGGTTAAACATCTGGGGAGGGGTGGACCTAGCTGTAAGGAAAGTACAGCCTTCTTTAAGGGGAGGGCTTGATATATATAGGGAAGGTGAAGCCATTTTAAGTCTCTTGGTGACTCGGTTTCCCACCCACCCGCCCTGGTAGTTGGAAATGGTGGCACGTGGTGCTTTGGCTCTAAGTTGTTGGCTGTTTTTTCGTTGGCTATTTATTGGCGGAAAAGAACGGCAGTTTCGTATGGTAGAGAAAACTGTAGTGTTTTACAGTTTGTTGTGGTTTAGGTGCACTCACCTCCATCGACTTATGGCCGCTTGACCACCCGTCCGGGAAGGCAGCGGCAGGGCACCCAGGAGCGGTGGGTAGTCACTGTGGGGGTTGAGTTGTCACCTATTACCTGTTTATGGTAAGCTTTTAGTAAATTTATAGGATTGAGTTATTTAAGTTTAATTTAGATTAAGGAGCCGTTCTTTTGGGCCGCCACCATATGCCAGCTGGAGCGGCATATTAAATTAATCTCTTTTATTACAGGTTTCCTAATGGTTAGGGACAAATGAATAGCTAGCAATTTTCTGCCAAATTCAAGTCTCTGTGTCGTTATTTCTGGTTATGGTTATGAATGCTTTACTTTCAAAGAAAGGGGTCCACCAATTATCACTAAGATGTTTAGAGAAGAACTCAGTCACCTCCGCTCTACATAGAATCCTGCTGATGTAAGTCACAGATAGACTACAGAAGATATCCACTTTTGTAAGTTCAGTTTATGTACAGCTCCCTTCATACTGTAACAACGCGAGTAACTTACACTGGACTTATTTTCCTTAAGAGCCCATTTCTTCCCTGTGTAGTAACGTTGCTCTTGGAGACGGCATCGGAAATTGCTCGTTCCCTTTTCATTTATTACACAAATCATGACCCCTGCTGGGCTTTTAAACGGATAGGGCCCGACAGAGCAATTCAATTGTTGCTCCGTTCGGGCTCCCATTAGTATTGACGCATCTAAAAGCACAGGGGTTTAGCTGCGCAAAGCTGTCTAAAAAATTGGTTAGGGCGCCCAAACAATGGACTTTTCACACATTTCTTCTCAGGAGGCTGCAAGAAGAAATGTCTCCCCTGCGGCTAAACAGTGCAAAAAATGAATTGCTCCATTTTGCACCCCCTAGTGGTAGCCAAATTAAATTGAATTGCCCCCACAGTATCTACACAGAGGCATTAATACTTCCATCCTAGTCGTTCTATCCATGGTTCTTGATGTACTGTAGTCTTCTCTGAAGCCAATTGCAAAGGAGTGCATCATGAACCTTCACAATGTGGGATGCTTAACCCTTACCTATTAACATGAGGCCTTCCACCAGGTACATAATGCTCTGCTCCTGGACTTCCAACTTAGGGGGAGATATATCAAGCCTTGGTGAGAGATAAAGTTAAGAAGTTCCCCATGGCAATCCATTAGCTTCTAACTGTTGTTTATCTAGGACAGTCTTTGAAATGATTGCTTGCTTTTGGCAACTACCCCACTTTATATCTCTCTCTCCAAGGCTTGATACAAATGCACAGCATTTTCTACCAGGTGGAAGGGGTCATGTTGGAGAGTCTGCTATCCTGGCACAGGTAAGCCAGAAGGCAGGGATTACATAACTAACCCCAGATGTCACCTGGCACTTGTCATACTCCAGCTGTTGGCGTTGAACAAGTGCGAGGTGTAACTTGCTGAAACAGCCACTTACATGTAGACAGTCCTGCAGGTAAATCCCACCCCTTTTCCAGATAGGCCCCACCCCTTCCCACAGCACGTAGCAGGGGGGCACAGGAAATAATGCTTGCTTTATATATGTGGTTCTGTACTATGCACCATTATTCAGAAAGATTCCTTGCAACAGCTGCTAATGACTACACCGGCAACTTCACTGCAGTAATAAATCAGTGTACAGTATGTGGTGAGAAGACCATTCTCAGAGCTATAATATACTATAAAAGTTTTTCCGTCAGAGGTCACGGAGCTCTTCTGAGCTGGTTTTATTTTTAGCGATTCGCCTAGGACCGCTTTACAAAACTATACAGGCTTTTTATTTTTATTATTCTTATTATTTTACCTTCATAAAGTGGATTCTATTAATATCCTGTTATATGGGAAAAATCCATCTTAACGGCTAAGAATTGATACGAAGGTCTATTTATATGTTTCATTGTGTGGTTGTTGTCACCTGCGCAGGAGAGAATGACAAAGGAGAAGAAAGATGGTAACAGCTATTTTTACATCCTCTCACCAGGTGTTCTCCCTGCTGAGCTGCACAGTCCTGCCCCAGATTTGTACATTTGTCACTGGAACATAAATATCATCAGCATCACTCCGTTCCTTATATAAACCTCCTAATGATAATGTGTGGACCCCTTATTCAAAAGTAAAGCATTCAGCACCTTTAATACCAAGAAATAATGACACGGAGACTTGAATTTGGCAGAAAATTGTTAGCTATTTATTGTACCCTAACCATTAGGAAAACCTGTAAAGTGAAAATTTTAGTTAACATGCCGATTCAGCCGGCATATGGTGGCAGAAAAAAGAACGGCTATATTCAACTGACGATAACCTCAAACATTAAAATTCCAAACGATCCTAATTTAACACAAGCCATAAAATAGGTAATAGGTGCCCGACTCAGACCTCCACGCTGACTACCCACCCTGATGGGTGCTGCCGCTGCCCCCTGACGGGTGGTCTAGCGGCCTTAAAAGTCAATGGAGGTGAGTGCACCTAAACCACACCAAACTGTAAATCACTGCAGCTAACAAGACAAACTACAACCTGCCGTTCTTTTCCGCAAACAAATAGCCAACGATAAACCATACTAACAATTCAAAGCCAAGGCACTCCGTGCCAGAACCTCTACCAAACAGGGAGGGAGGGCGGGAAGGCAATTCAGCAGCAAGAGAGACCAAGCTGGCCTAGAAGTCCCTATATATACTGAACCCTCCCCTCTCTACCATGGGCTGTACTTTTCCTAACAGTTAGGTCCACCCCTCACAGGAGGTTTAACTCTCTCCATTCCTATGCAGTAATTTCGCTCTCCTTACCAGTGATATGTGCACCATTATCTGAGAAGAGCATATTATGGTGGACACATTTTGAGAACCTATCTGTCCTGACGTTTGGGTAGAGATTGGGGACGTGGACTGTGAGATATGAGAACTGTTATACCCCTTTCAGACAGAGAAAAGAACCCGATAATTTCCCGGCTCGGGAAGGGTCAACCCAGGATATTTTTCTGTCTGAAAGGGTCAACACTAGAGATGAGCGCCGGAAATTTTTCGGGAACCGAATCCGCTCATCACTAGTTTTGGCCCTCATTCCGAGTTGATCGCTAAGAGTCATCGCATCGCAAATGTCCGAAATGTAAGTATCTGCGCATGCGCAAATGCGTGATTACGCATGCGCGACGACATACGTACGACAACTGTGCAAAATTACTTAGGAAAAAAAAAGCCGTAACTGCCAAACGAAAACGAGGAGTGGCGTGGGCGTGGCGGAGGCGAGACTTCGCAATGCTCCGACATGGGCGTGAAAGTGGGCGTACTGTGTGGGAGTATGCAACTAGCACTGGGCGTGGTTTTCGCAAATAAACATTGTCGCTGTTAAAACTAACATAGGAAACCGTAGCAACATTCACGCAGCAGCAGAGTAGGTCTGCAGTTACTCTACATTTGCGAAGTACTGGTACAAGTGTGTATGCAGTAATTAGCAGTTAATTGGAGAGCACATTCATCTGATGTCCAATTACTTGTTAATTACTGAGCACATGAAAGTTACCAACCACCAATTGACTGAACACACATTACATGTTTATTCTACTCACATATTAATCTCACACACTGTCAAATAAGGTTGTTATTTGTGTTTACCTTGGTGTGTAAGCATTTTGTAGAAATGTTTTAATGTGTGTTAGACTACTAAATACAAACAAGTTACATTTTTAGATAAAGTTAGAGAATTCTGCTACATTCTTATCAATTAACCAACACCCACATAATGCAGCATACACTATGATTTAGTTTGAAAAGTCACAATAATATATGTTTATAATATCTGTCAATGTTTTCAATGATGTCATGTTGACCAAAGATATTTAATCAAGTTGTCGTGTCTGTTTTATTAATATGGACATTAAAGTGTGGTGCAAAGCATACCTTTTTTTTAAAAATATTTATAATTTTAAGGAGAATTAGCAGATTGGTCATCAAGTGTCTATATGTTGACCTAATCTTTTGGTAACTAAGATTTTGCTAATGCATTACCTTCAAGAAATTGCACACATTTGTATTAATTTTTTTTTATTACGGTAATAATATTACACAACATTTAAACATGGCTCCACATGAGTCTCACAGGCAGAGATAGACCAAGCACCAAGCAGATGGCACTGACAATAATTATATAGCAGAACTCAGTACTCTGCAAATTTCTGCTTCTGACAAAAGTATCTTTTAAATGCATAAATTAAACATATTACACACCCTGCCACACACAAATTTGATACCAAATGAAAAAGAATTAGTATCCACCACACAAACACAACAATACACAGCACACTAGTGAGAGGAAGATGGCTCTGTTGTTTGTTCAAAGAAACTCACAGGCTACAATTCCTCCAAACAGAAAAAAGACATTTCACTAAGAGGGAGTGATCCATTCTGGCCACACAAGCCAACTCCAAAATAACATAGAGGCAACTACAAAAACATGGGTGCTGCCCATCTGGAGAGACATCACTTTCTTCTTTTTCTCCCCGCCTGAGGCTGATCTTCTTTGCTTGGTCTGCGGAGTGACCTTCGTTGGGCCTGCCCAGTGGCCTGTTCTTCCTGGGCAGGGGCAGGGGAGGGAGCCGATGTGGTTGGCTCTCTGCCACTGTGGGCAAGGGAGACAGCGATGGCCTGGAGCCCTTGCAAGATGTTATTTGCAAGGCTTTGGTTTGAGGAGGCAAGTTGTTCTTGGGCCTGCCTGATCTCTGCCAGACCTTGGCAGAGTTGAGCAACACCTTGCTCAACACAGGTTCGGATCTCAGTGAGCCGGACAGCTATCTGGCTTACCTCCCGGATGACCCCGTCTTGAAATGTGTTTAGGCTCTCACCATACCTAGCAATTTCAAGCAGGATCTCCGGGATAGCAGAGGGTTGGGTGGGGGGGCCAGTAGGAACCTGCATAGGTGGGTTTTGTTGGCCCACACTGCCAGACCCACTAGGTCCCTCCACCTCAGCCTCAACCACATAACCGGCCTGTGACTCAAACTGTTCACCACCCTGTGCTGTGTTTTGTGCCAAGCAAATAGAAGAATGTGTGGGGAAAAAGTTGGAGTATAAATTAGTAAAAGATTCTAAATACAGTTCAAATTACAGACAAATAAATGTGTAAACTTGCCTTCCAAGTCATGTCCCGTCAGAATCTCAGGCAGGTCCGTGTCCATATGAGACACCCCTTGGCCCTCCTCATAACTGACACAGTCCATCGCCATCTCCTCCAAGTCAGTATACTCCACAGCGACAGGTGGTCCACCCCCTGTAGCCCTTGAGGCATTCCACTCCGCAGCCCTCTTTGCCTTCAGGCGGGATTTGAAGTCGGCCCACCTACATATGTATTGTGAAAGAGGGACAAAGTTGAGTATTATTATTGGTTGTAGAAAATATATAGCACACATGTTCTGCTTGTGTTTGCTAGACAGAACATGATATGTAACTATATTTTTTGATCAACTTAGCACAGAAAATGGATTGTCAAGATGCACTTACCGTCGTCTCACTTCCTGTGATGTTCTGACGACAGAGCCAACTTCATTCACAGATTTTGTGATGTCTCTCCAGATGCGTTCTTTTGAAGCAGCACCCATGTTTTTTGGCCCTCTATGTATTTTGGCCATGGCCTGCGTGACCAAGACACGCAACTCCCTCTTAGTGAATGCAGGCTGTCTTTTTTTCCGTCTGGAGGTAGCCTGTGAGGTTTCTTCTGGTTGGTCATCTCCATCTTCCTCCTCACTAGCAGCTTCTGTCTGCTGTGTTTGTGTGGCTAAAGTCAATTCTCCCTCAGTTTGCTCACTATGTGTGTGTGGCAGGGTATCCCCACTCAATTGTTGAGGTTCAGAAGCAGAAATTTGCAGAGTACTAGGTCCTGCCTCAACATCCGCAGAGGCGGATTCTAACAAGCGCCTTTGCCACTCTAAGCGTTGTTTCTGCAATGCCATCTGCTGCTCTGCAATGCGGTCTAGCTCTGCTGCGATTTGCTCACGAGAAGCCATGTTTGTGATGTGTGTATGCCGAGGTGTGTGCGCTTATATACCTACGTGCGAATCGTTAATTCACACAGGTGTACACTATTAATCTGGTGAATGATTGCACTGCTTATTTAAGGGCCGAGTTTGCACGCTGTGAGTGTAGGTAGTTTGGAGTTTCATTTGTTTGTTGGCTTGTGCGTGAAGGTGCTAGTGGAATTTGCAGAGTGAGTAATTGTCAAGCATACCTTTGTCCTTTCGTTTGCGTTTGGAATATAGACAGTGTTGCATTTTTTATGCAATTTTTCGTTTGTGAGTATTGTGGAAATGTTATTGTTAATTTTTGGAAGTCAAAGTGTTTTATTAATGTTTTTTTGTTAAATTATTTAATCCCATATATATTTGGCAAGTCCATTTGTGAAAATAAACCTGTGCTTATTATTTGTGACTATCATTTGTGTTCTCTTGTAGGTGCTTGTTTTTGGGTCATATAACCCTTTGATATTTCTTTGGATTGGTGTGCTAGGGAACACCAAGTTTTCATTTCTTTTTGAGCAGGTAAGTGTCCTTGGCCTGTATTGGTGGCTGTTTGTTTTAATGGTCTGTATGTTATTTGTGACTATCATTTGTGTTCTCTTGTAGGTGCTTGTTTTTGGGTCATATAACCCTTTGATATTTCTTTGGATTGGTGTGCTAGGGAACACCAAGTTTTCATTTCTTTTTGAGCAGGTAAGTGTCCTTGGCCTGTATTGGTGGCTGTTTGTTTTAATGGTCTGTATGTTATTTGTGACTATCATTTGTGTTCTCTTGTAGGTGCTTGTTTTTGGGTCATATAACCCTTTGATATTTCTTTGGATTGGTGTGCTAGGGAACACCAAGTTTTCATTTCTTTTTGAGCAGGTAAGTGTCCTTGGCCTGTATTGGTGGCTGTTTGTTTTAATGGTCTGTATGTTATTTGTGACTATCATTTGTGTTCTCTTGTAGGTGCTTGTTTTTGGGTCATATAACCCTTTGATATTTCTTTGGATTGGTGTGCTAGGGAACACCAAGTTTTCATTTCTTTTTGAGCAGGTAAGTGTCCTTGGCCTGTATTGGTGGCTGTTTGTTTTAATGGTCTGTATGTTATTTGTGACTATCATTTGTGTTCTCTTGTAGGTGCTTGTTTTTGGGTCATATAACCCTTTGATATTTCTTTGGATTGGTGTGCTAGGGAACACCAAGTTTTCATTTCTTTTTGAGCAGGTAAGTGTCCTTGGCCTGTATTGGTGGCTGTTTGTTTTAATGGTCTGTATGTTATTTGTGACTATCATTTGTGTTCTCTTGTAGGTGCTTGTTTTTGGGTCATATAACCCTTTGATATTTCTTTGGATTGGTGTGCTAGGGAACACCAAGTTTTCATTTCTTTTTGAGCAGGTAAGTGTCCTTGGCCTGTGTTGGTGCCTGTTTGTGTTTTTTAAAATTGTTGAGCTTATGTTTTTTTTCCTTTTGGCTAAACCAAATTTTTTTTTACCAGGATTGATCTGCAAAGTAGTGTTTGTCTTTCCTGGTCTAGCTACTAAATGCCTATTTTTTTTGGTTTGTGGTTTTTTATTGGTGTTTGTGAAGTTTTTTATGCAGAGAAATGTACCCAAAAATTTTTTTTGGGAATTGTAAAAATAACATATGTATTTTTAATTAAATTTGTTCTTTATTTTTTATTTGCAAAATTGTTTTACATTTTGGACATGAATTCAACACAGAAAAAATGTACGCTCCTGCAGTAAGTTGACACCACATTTGTCAAAGCATTTTATTGTAGTATATTTGACAAACTTTAGTTTTGTATTCTTCATCTTTGTTTTTGTTTTTTTTTAAAAAGTGTGTGATGTCAATATATATTGCAGCAGAAGCCCTACCTCCCCAACCCACGCCAGCACTCCCACCCCAACCGCAAGCCCCACAACCACAGCCGGCTCCTCATCAACCAAGGCAACGGAGGCGTGCTAGGCCACCAATTTTCCGAACCCGTGTCCTACTTTTTGGGATGCCAGATGATGTGGTGGTGCGTAGATACCGGCTGCCACCACATCTAATCCTAGACACTCTCTCCATAATAGAGAGTGATCTGGAGTCTGAAATTCGGTATCCTACAGCAATACCACCATTGACACAATTCCTTGCAGTGTTACATTTTTTGGCTACAGCCTCATATCAGCATGTTGTGGGAGACCTGGTTGGCATGTCGCAGGGCCAGTTCAGTAAGGTCCTGCGGCGTGTCTGCCAGGCTTTCCTAAAGCGGGTGAAGCAGTTCATTGATATGCCTTTGGATGTTGGTGCCCTAGATGTGGTGAAGCGGCAATTTGCGGAAGGTGGTAGTCGCTTCCCACATGTTATTGGGGTTGTGGATGGCACACATGTTGCTATTCAGCCACCAAGACATAATGAAGAAATTTTTCGAAACAGGAAACTGTTTCATTCTCTGAATGTAATGGTTGTTTGTGGGCCATCCCTCCAGATCCTTTCCCTGAATGCAAAGTTTACTGGAAGTTCCCATGATGCATATGTCATTAGACAATCAGGGATATGGCAGAGATTAAGATCAAGTCAACGAGCAGACATGTGGTTATTGGGTGAGTTTTTGCTTTAATTTTTGAAACAAACAAAAATAACTTGACAAATATACTATTTTGAAATATTGGATTATCTACCAACAGGAGACCGTGGATATCCTTGCACCCCCTGGCTCATGACTCCTTACCGTAATCCCAGGCCAGGACCACAGATGGCATTTAACTCCGCGCTTACTGCCACTAGGCAGCTGGTGGAGCGCACAATTGGTGTCCTTAAAGGGCGGTTTCGTGTGCTCCACCGCACTGGTGGCGACATCATGTATTCGCCGGAGATGGCAAGTAAAATAGTGGTCCTGTGCGCAATACTACATAATATCGCGGTAAGGAGTAGTGTAGAGCTTCCTCAGGCAGAGGAATTGCCTGATGAGGAGCCAGGGGTTGGTCCACGCTTCGGTGGGGGGAGTGTGACACGGAGGGGGAGCCAAGTGAGGGCAAGAATTGTTGCAGAATATTTCAGGTATAGTGTTTTTATATTTTATATTTGCAGAAATAATACAACACAGTATGCTTATGTTTTTTAAACCATGATTGCATTTTGTATGATCTTGTAAAGTGATTGGGTAAGGCTTTTGTTGTGTTGGAATGGGTAATTGATTTTTTTAACAAAAACCAAAAACACGTTAAGCTTACAATGTTTATTTAGAAATTTAAATACTGTAATGTTAATAAATAGTGTCCTTATTTATTTTATATCCTCAAATCCTGATTATGTAACCAAACACACAAACAAATGATACTCAATGTTTCACACTTTGTGACTGTCCAGCTGAATGATCACACGAACTGTGGTGAGTACACAGATATGTATAGTAATTTTATCTAAAGTCTGTGTCTCTGTGTGTGTTTTGTTTTCTTAAATTTGTGCTCAAAACATTTTCGCTTCTGCTAATGCGAATTTCCGCTCGTGCCAAATAACACTCTGCTCTTCACAGCATTGCAAAGATCAATAAAGTTATTAGAAATGACAACATAGATTTTTGACCAATCACATGCTAACAGACACTATAAATATATGCCCAAATAAGGAAAACGCCATTGCCATGATGCGTGCAGCACCGTTCACCAGGCGGGAGCTCCGCGTGCTGGTTGCGGTGATGGACCGCCGCGTAGGCCGCGTTGGGCGCTTCATCCCCAATCGGGTGAAGCGCGAGGCCTACGCGGAGGTCCGCCGCCTGCTGCGGACTCGCGTCCGCAGCAGGCGGACAATCATCCAGCTAGAAAGGAGGTGGAGTGATCTCCGTAGGAGGACTCCAGATTTGTTGGCGGAGATCCGCCAGCAAATTCGGGCTCTGCATACACGAAGTAAGTTACCTTACATAATGTTTTGGGTCAAAATTGTGCTAATGGGTGATTTTCCAAGTTTAGGGCTTCCGGAATTTATGGTTCAATTGTTCAATACAATGTGCACTGCAGGGGAAGCATATGTAACATGTGCAGAGAGAGTAATTTTTGGGTGGGGTATGTTAAATCTGAATATAAATTTGCATTGTTAAAATAAAGCAGCATGTATTTACCCTGCCCATAATTACACAAACCAACAAAATCTAACTCTCTCTGCACATGTTATATCTGCCACCCCTGCAGTGCACATGCTTTTGGCCAATTGCAAACGAAATTCCTGCTGTAATCCCCTTGGAATTTCAATCATTTTACAGTAAATGGTAGGCTAATTGCAACCTGCTGTGTCCTTTTTTGGAAATTATGACAGTGTGTGTGGTTAGGGAAAACAGTACTGACTGTAGCAAAGTAACACCAAACAAGTGCATGTTTCAAACAAATAAGAAGCAGGCAGGAAAAAGAACCAAAAAGCTTGATCAGTGCTGGCTATATAATAAGGTTCCTGGAATAGTAATCTGGTGATGTTGCCTAGACCAATCACTATGACTCAATTGACTAGATGAAGGAATGAGCTTCAAAGTAAAAATTTGGACTCATTTTGTTTGCTGTGGCCAACATGAAGAGGATCTTAACATGTTTGCTTTGCTATTACAAAAAAAAAAGCATTTAACATTGAACAGAACATTGAGAAAAGAAATTGATTATTATGTAATTTCTCATGTTTACAAAATTTGTACACAATTATCATTCTAGGACAACAACAACGGCAAAACTCACCACCCCCTTCCCCTTCCCACTCCCCCTCACCTTCACACTCCCCCTCCCCTTCTCACTCCCCCTCCCCTTCTCACTCCCCCTCCCCTTCACAGTCCCCCTCAGCTTCCCAGTCCCCCTCAGCTTCCCAGTCCCCCTCAGCTTCCCAGTCCACCTCATCTTCCCAGTCCACCTCAGCTTCCCAGGCCCCATCAGCTTCCCTGGCCCACTCCACTTTCCATTCCCCTTCTCACCACACCTCTCCATCTCTTTCTGGGACCCCTTCTCCTCCTTCCCATACCCCTTCTCCTTCTAATTCTACATCCCAATCTGAACCCCCCACACCCTCTATTGCCTTAACTTTCTCTCCGCCCCCCTCGCCCTCTCAATCAGACCCCCCCTCTGAAATTGGCAACCAAATCCAGCCTCCTTCCCCCATCCAGCCTCCTGCCCCAATCCCTCCTCCTTCCCCAATCCCTCCTCCTTCCCCAATCCCTCCTCCTTCCCCAATCCCTCCTCCTTCCCCCATCCAGCCACCTTCCCCCATCCAGCCAACATCCCCACCCAGTGAATGGGCAGAGGAAGCCCCTGCAGACCGGTCCGGGAGTCTTGAGGTTGCCGTGGAAAGTAAGTTTTGTTTTATAATGAAAAAAATGATTACCCACTTACACTTACAATGTCAAAACATGCAGTGTTGTACTGTTTGAATTCTTGGACCCTGGACAAATATTTGAAAATTTCATCATGGTGTACATGTTGCCTTTACATATTTGTGAGTGTCATTATATGTACAGTGTGTATGTGTGCAATGTTTTGTGTGTCCACTCTAGGTTGACACTCATTAGGTAGCCAGGGTTGCCAGGAGAACAGGGTTTATATGTGTTAGTTTTTCTGGTAAACAGTTAGACCTGAGTGGAGTTTAGTATGTTGTTTGCCTTTTACACTTGGGCCTGTGTAGTCTGAATATTTACACTTACAAATCACATGCTTCACTTTGTTATGCAGCCTAATGACACACTGTTTTTTTGTGTGAAAGTTACATTCTCAAAATTACTAATTGTTCTAGTCAAACCTGTTTGCACTTATTTAGTAAGGGCAGCTTTCAGGGAGTGTGGGAATGCTATGATATGTTGGCCTTCTGAAGATGTGGATATGCAGTGTGATGATGCAGGACCTACCCCCTAAAAATAAAATACAAATAAAACAACAAATGGGAATGAATGCCAACATGGTGTAACATTGACGAAGATGGTAGTTATCTTTAACATGGGATGTCGGACATAGCAACCAATAAGATTATACTTTAAAAATTGGGATCCACTTCTACAATATAATAATCATATTTTTGCTTGATTGCTATGGGCAACGTTCCATCTTAAATATAACTCACATAGTAGTAAATTTAACACATGGTCTGGAACACTTTAAAATCTGATAAAAAGGCTGAGCAGGCTTGTGTGTTCTGCTAATGATTGTACCATAAAACAGCCAGGATGTAGTAACTTTGCCATTAAAGCAGGCCTGTCCAAACTGCGGCACTCCAACTGTTGAGAAACTACACATCCCAGCATGCCCTGACACAGCTTTGCCATTCCCTGACCACAAAACTGTGTAAAGGCATGCTGGTATATGTAGTTTCACAACAGCTGGAGTCCAGCAGTTTGGACATGCCAGCATTTAAGTGTGCTTTGCGCCTTGCTTGGATAATAAGTAATGTAATTAAGTTATTAATGTTTGTGTTGCATCTTAATTTCAGATGTTGCAGTTGGAGATCCAACAAGTTTATCCGGGATTCTTTACACCATGCGCCTACACCTGCAAGGAATAATGAATTGTGTTGACCAATTGCAAAAATTTGCTTGATTTTGATTATTTGTTTAAAAAAAAAAAAAATTATTAACCAAAAATAAAATAAAAAAGTTGATTAAAGTTAACCGGGTGTTGTGTTTATTAATGCAAAAAAGGATCAGCAGATTGGCAGGCAGAATTTGTTTGCAAAAAACATTACACACATCTAACGTTACATTTTTACAAAAAAAAAACAGGAGATTATTGTGTTAAGAAACATGTAAAAACCTTCATTCACAAACAACACCTTTTAAAAAAAAAAAAAGTGAAAAAAAAAAAAAAAACTATTTTACACTTTTACATGTTGATGGGCAATTATGGCAACAAAGTGTTAATCTGGTTTTTTTTTCAGACTTAATTGTTTAGGAACATTATCAATCATTACACTAATTGGGTTCGTAATTGAAAAGGGCTTGTGGACTTTAAAAGGAAAGGTGTAATTTCACTTAATAGCCAAAAAAAACATTTTTGTGCGTTTTACCTTAAAAGTGTGCACTTTTACGGTAAAATGTGTAAATCTACTCAAACTTAGTATTTTTACGATTAAGTATGTGTTATTGCGATGGTTTCGCAATGCTGCGATGGTTTCGCATTACTGCGATGTCATTTGGCGTACGCCCACTTTGTGTAATACTGCGTGCGAATTTGCAAAAATACGTTGAGGGCGGAGGTTCGCAAATTTACTACATTAACGCAACTTTGCGAATATGTTGTGCGACCGAAAAACTTAGCGATCAACTCGGAATGAGGGCCATTGTGTTTTGGTTTTGGGTTCGGTTCCGCGGCCGTGTTTTGGGTTCGACCGCGTTTTGGCAAAACCTCACCGAATTTTTTTTGTCGGATTCGGGTGTGTTTTGGATTCGGGTGTTTTTTTCAAAAAACCCTAAAAAACAGCTTAAATCATAGAATTTGGGGGTCATTTTGATCCCAAAGTATTATTAACCTCAAAAACCATAATTTACACTCATTTTCAGTCTATTCTGAATACCTCACACCTCACAATATTATTTTTAGTCCTAAAATTTGCACCGAGGTCGCTGTGTGAGTAAGATAAGCGACCCTAGTGGCCGACACAAACACCGGGCCCATCTAGGAGTGGCACTGCAGTGTCACGCAGGATGTCCCTTCCAAAAAACCCTCCCCAAACAGCACATGACGCAAAGAAAAAAAGAGGCGCAATGAGGTAGCTGTGTGAGTAAGATAAGCGACCCTAGTGGCCGACACAAACACCGGGCCCATCTAGGAGTGGCACTGCAGTGTCACGCAGGATGTCCCTTCCAAAAAACCCTCCCCAAACAGCACATGACGCAAAGAAAAAAAGAGGCGCAATGAGGTAGCTGACTGTGTGAGTAAGATAAGCGACCCTAGTGGCCGACACAAACACCGGGCCCATCTAGGAGTGGCACTGCAGTGTCACGCAGGATGGCCCTTCCAAAAAACCCTCCCCAAACAGCACATGACGCAAAGAAAAAAAGAGGCGCAATGAGGTAGCTGACTGTGTGAGTAAGATAAGCGACCCTAGTGGCCGACACAAACACCGGGCCCATCTAGGAGTGGCACTGCAGTGTCACGCAGGATGGCCCTTCCAAAAAACCCTCCCCAAACAGCACATGACGCAAAGAAAAAAAGAGGCGCAATGAGGTAGCTGACTGTGTGAGTAAGATAAGCGACCCTAGTGGCCGACACAAACACCGGGCCCATCTAGGAGTGGCACTGCAGTGTCACGCAGGATGGCCCTTCCAAAAAACCCTCCCCAAACAGCACATGACGCAAAGAAAAAAAGAGGCGCAATGAGGTAGCTGACTGTGTGAGTAAGATAAGCGACCCTAGTGGCCGACACAAACACCGGGCCCATCTAGGAGTGGCACTGCAGTGTCACGCAGGATGGCCCTTCCAAAAAACCCTCCCCAAACAGCACATGACGCAAAGAAAAATAAAAGAAAAAAGAGGTGCAAGATGGAATTGTCCTTGGGCCCTCCCACCCACCCTTATGTTGTATAAACAGGACATGCACACTTTAACCAACCCATCATTTCAGTGACAGGGTCTGCCACACGACTGTGACTGATATGACGGGTTGGTTTGGACCCCCCCCAAAAAAGAAGCAATTAATCTCTCCTTGCACAAACTGGCTCTACAGAGGCAAGATGTCCACCTCATCATCATCCTCCGATATATCACCGTGTACATCCCCCTCCTCACAGATTATCAATTCGTCCCCACTGGAATCCACCATCTCAGCTCCCTGTGTACTTTGTGGAGGCAATTGCTGCTGGTCAATGTCTCCGCGGAGGAATTGATTATAATTCATTTTAATGAACATCATCTTCTCCACATTTTCTGGATGTAACCTCGTACGCCGATTGCTGACAAGGTGAGCGGCGGCACTAAACACTCTTTCGGAGTACACACTTGTGGGAGGGCAACTTAGGTAGAATAAAGCCAGTTTGTGCAAGGGCCTCCAAATTGCCTCTTTTTCCTGCCAGTATAAGTACGGACTGTGTGACGTGCCTCCTTGGATGCGGTCACTCATATAATCCTCCACCATTCTTTCAATGTTGAGAGAATCATATGCAGTGACAGTAGACGACATGTCCGTAATCGTTGTCAGGTCCTTCAGTCCGGACCAGATGTCAGCATCAGCAGTCGCTCCAGACTGCCCTGCATCACCGCCAGCGGGTGGGCTCGGAATTCTGAGCCTTTTCTTCGCACCCCCAGTTGCGGGAGAATGTGAAGGAGGAGATGTTGACAGGTCGCGTTCCGCTTGACTTGACAATTTTCTCACCAGCAGGTCTTTCAACCCCAGCAGACTTGTGTCTGCCGGAAAGAGAGATCCAAGGTAGGTTTTAAATCTAGGATCGAGCACGGTGGCCAAAATGTAGTGCTCTGATTTCAACAGATTGACCACCCGTGAATCCTTGTTAAGCGAATTAAGGGCTCCATCCACAAGTCCCACATGCCTAGCGGAATCGCTCCGTGTTAGCTCCTCCTTCAATGTCTCCAGCTTCTTCTGCAAAAGCCTGATGAGGGGAATGACCTGACTCAGGCTGGCAGTGTCTGAACTGACTTCACGTGTGGCAAGTTCAAAGGGCATCAGAACCTTGCACAACGTTGAAATCATTCTCCACTGCACTTGAGACAGGTGCATTCCACCTCCTATATCGTGCTCAATTGTATAGGCTTGAATGGCCTTTTGCTGCTCCTCCAACCTCTGAAGCATATAGAGGGTTGAATTCCACCTCGTTACCACTTCTTGCTTCAGATGATGGCAGGGCAGGTTCAGTAGTTTTTGGTGGTGCTCCAGTCTTCTGTACGTGGTGCCTGTACGCCGAAAGTGTCCCGCAATTCTTCTGGCCACCGACAGCATCTCTTGCACGCCCCTGTCGTTTTTTAAAAAATTCTGCACCACCAAATTCAAGGTATGTGCAAAACATGGGACGTGCTGGAATTTGCCCATATTTAATGCACACACAATATTGCTGGCGTTGTCCGATGCCACAAATCCACAGGAGAGTCCAATTGGGGTAAGCCATTCTGCGATGATCTTCCTCAGTTGCCGTAAGAGGTTTTTAGCTGTGTGTGTATTCTGGAAAGCGGTGATACAAAGCGTAGCCTGCCTAGGAAAGAGTTGGCGTTTGCGAGATGCTGCTACTGGTGCCGCCGCTGCTGTTCTTGCGGCGGGAGTCCATACATCTACCCAGTGGGCTGTCACAGTCATATAGTCCTGACCCTGCCCTGCTCCACTTGTCCACATGTCCGTGGTTAAGTGGACATTGGGTACAACTGCATTTTTTAGGACACTGGTGAGTCTTTTTCTGACGTCCGTGTACATTCTCGGTATCGCCTGCCTACAGAAGTGGAACCTAGATGGTATTTGGTAACGGGGGCACACTGCCTCAATAAATTGTCTAGTTCCCTGTGAACTAACGGCGGATACCGGACGCACGTCTAACACCAACATAGTTGTCAAGGCCTCAGTTATCCGCTTTGCAGCAGGATGACTGCTGTGATATTTCATCTTCCTCGCAAAGGACTGTTGGACAGTCAATTGCTTACTGGAAGTAGTACAAGTGGGCTTACGACTTCCCCTCTGGGATGACCATCGACTCCCAGCAGCAACAACAGCAGCGCCAGCAGCAGTAGGCGTTACACGCAAGGATGCATCGGAGGAATCCCAGGCAGGAGAGGACTCGTCAGAATTGCCAGTGACATGGCCTGCAGGACTATTGGCATTCCTGGGGAAGGAGGAAATTGACACTGAGGGAGTTGGTGGGGTGGTTTGCGTGAGCTTGGTTACAAGAGGAAGGGATTTACTGGTCAGTGGACTGCTTCCGCTGTCGCCCAAAGTTTTTGAACTTGTCACTGACTTATTACGAATGCGCTGCAGGTGACGTATAAGGGAGGATGTTCCGAGGTGGTTAACGTCCTTACCCCTACTTATTACAGCTTGACAAAGGGAACACACGGCTTGACAAATGTTGTCCGCATTTCTGGTAAAATACTTCCACACCGAAGAGCTGATTTTTTTGGTATTTTCACCAGGCATGTCAACGGCCATATTCCTCCCACGGACAACAGGTGTCTCCCCGGGTGCCTGACTTAAACAAACCACCTCACCATCAGAATCCTCCTGGTCAATTTCCTCCCCAGCGCCAGCAACACCCATATCCTCCTCATCCTGGTGTACTTCAACACTGACATCTTCAATCTGACTATCAGGAACTGGACTGCGGGTGCTCCTTCCAGTACTTGCAGGGGGCGTGCAAATGGTGGAAGGCGCATGCTCTTCACGTCCAGTGTTGGGAAGGTCAGGCATCGCAACCGACACAATTGGACTATCCTTGTGGATTTGGGATTTCGAAGAACGCACAGTTCTTTGCGGTGCTTTTGCCAGCTTGAGTCTTTTCAGTTTTCTAGCGAGAGGCTGAGTGCTTCCATCCTCATGTGAAGCTGAACCACTAGCCATGAACATAGGCCAGGGCCTCAGCCGTTCCTTGCCACTCCGTGTGGTAAATGGCATATTGGCAAGTTTACGCTTCTCCTCCGACAATTTTATTTTAGGTTTTGGAGTCCTTTTTTTACTGATATTTGGTGTTTTGGATTTGACATGCTCTGTACTATGACATTGGGCATCGGCCTTGGCAGACGACGTTGCTGGCATTTCATCGTCTCGGCCATGACTAGTGGCAGCAGCTTCAGCACGAGGTGGAAGTGGATCTTGATCTTTCCCTAATTTTGGAACCTCAACATTTTTGTTCTCCATATTTTAATAGGCACAACTAAAAGGCAACTCAGGTAAACAATGGAGATGGATGGATACTAGTATACAATTATGGATGGACTGCCGAGTGCCGACACAGAGGTAGCTACAGCCGTGGACTATTGTACTGTACTGTGTCTGCTGCTAATATAGACTGGATGATAATGAGATGTAGTATGTATGTATAAAGAAGAAAGAAAAAAAAACCACGGGTAGGTGGTATACAATTATGGATGGACTGCCGAGTGCCGACACAGAGGTAGCTACAGCCGTGGACTACCGTACTGTGTCTGCTGCTAATATAGACTGGTTGATAATGAGATGTAGTATGTATAAAGAAGAAAGAAAAAAAAAACCACGGGTAGGTGGTATACAATTATGGACGGACTGCCGAGTGCCGACACAGAGGTAGCTACAGCCGTGGACTACCGTACTGTACTGTGTCTGCTGCTAATATAGACTGGATGATAATGAGATGTAGTATGTATAAAGAAGAAAGAAAAAAAAACCACGGGTAGGTGGTATACAATTATGGATGGACTGCGAGTGCCGACACAGAGGTAGCTACAGCCGTGGACTACCGTACTGTGTCTGCTGCTAATATAGACTGGTTGATAATGAGATGTAGTATGTATAAAGAAGAAAGAAAAAAAAACACGGGTAGGTGGTATACAATTATGGACGGACTGCCGAGTGCCGACACAGAGGTAGCTACAGCCGTGGACTACCGTACTGTGTCTGCTGCTAATATAGACTGGTTGATAATGAGATGTAGTATGTATAAAGAAGAAAGAAAAAAAAAACCACGGGTAGGTGGTATACAATTATGGATGGACTGCCGAGTGCCGACACAGAGGTAGCTACAGCCGTGGACTACTGTACTGTGTCTGCTGCTAATATAGACTGGTTGATAAAGAGATGTAGTATGTATGTATAAAGAAGAAAGAAAAAAAACCACGGGTAGGTGGTATACAATTATGGACGGACTGCCGAGTGCCGACACAGAGGTAGCTACAGCCGTGGACTACCGTACTGTACTGTGTCTGCTGCTAATATAGACTGGTTGATAAAGAGATGTAGTATGTATGTATAAAGAAGAAAGAAAAAAAAAACACGGGTAGGTGGTATACAATTATGGATGGACTGCCGAGTGCCGACACAGAGGTAGCTACAGCCGTGGACTACTGTACTGTGTCTGCTGCTAATATAGACTGGTTGATAAAGAGATGTAGTATGTATGTATAAAGAAGAAAGAAAAAAAAAACACGGGTAGGTGGTATACAATTATGGACGGACTGCCGAGTGCCGACACAGAGGTAGCTACAGCCGTGGACTACCGTACTGTACTGTGTCTGCTGCTAATATAGACTGGTTGATAAAGAGATGTAGTATGTATGTATAAAGAAGAAAGAAAAAAAAAACCACGGGTAGGTGGTATACAATTATGGATGGACTGCCGAGTGCCGACACAGAGGTAGCTACAGCCGTGGACTACTGTACTGTGTCTGCTGCTAATATAGACTGGTTGATAAAGAGATGTAGTATGTATGTATAAAGAAGAAAGAAAAAAAAACCACGGGTAGGTGGTATACAATTATGGACGGACTGCTGAGTGCCGACACAGAGGTAGCTACAGCCGTGGACTACTGTACTGTACTGTGTCTGCTGCTAATATAGACTGGTTGATAAAGAGATGTAGTATGTATGTATAAAGAAGAAAGAAAAAAAAAACACGGGTAGGTGGTATACAATTATGGATGGACTGCCGAGTGCCGACACAGAGGTAGCTACAGCCGTGGACTACTGTACTGTGTCTGCTGCTAATATAGACTGGTTGAAAGAGATGTAGTATGTATGTATAAAGAAGAAAGAAAAAAAAACCATGTGTAGGTGGTATACAATTATGGATGGACTGCCGAGTGCCGACACAGAGGTAGCTACAGCCGTGAACTACCGTACTGTGTCTGCTGCGACTGGATGATAAATAATGATATAAAAAATATATATATATCACTACTGCAGCCGGACAGGTATATATTATATAATGACGGACCTGCTGGACACTGTCTGTCAGCAGAATGAGTTTTTTATAGAATTAAAAAAAAAACACCACACAAGTCACACGACGAGTGTTTAACTTTTTCAGGCAATCACAATATAGTATACTACTAACTATACTGGTGGTCAGTGTGGTCAGGTCACTGGTCAGTCACACTGGCAGTGGCACTCCTGCAGCAAAAGTGTGCACTGTTTAATTTTAATAATATGTACTCCTGGCTCCTGCTATAACCTATAACTGGCACTGCTCCCCAGTCTCCCCCACAATTATAAGCTGTGTGAGCACAGTCAGATATATACATACTGTAGATGATGCAGCACACTGGGCTGAGCAGTGCACACAGATATGGTATGTGACTGAGTCACTGTGTATCGTTTTTTTCAGGCAGAGAACGGATTATATTAAATAAAACTGCACTGTCTGGTGGTCACTGTGGTCAGTCACTACTAAACTCTGCACTCTCTACAGTACTCCTAAGCTCCAGTAAATCAAGTGTCTCTGTCTCAAATCAATCTCACTCTCTCTCTTCTAATCTAAATGGAGAGGACGCCAGCCACGTCCTCTCCCTATCAATCTCAATGCACGTGTGAAAATGGCGGCGACGCGCGGCTCCTTATATAGAATCCGAGTCTCGCGAGAATCCGACAGCGTCATGATGACGTTCGGGCGCGCTCGGGTTAACCGAGCAAGGCGGGAAGATCCGAGTCGCTCGGACCCGTGAAAAAAAACATGAAGTTCGGGCGGGTTCGGATTCCGAGGAACCGAACCCGCTCATCTCTAGTCAACACGGGACTGAATTCCCGGGACTTCAATCCAGGTTTCTACCTTAGTTTTTCCTGGATCGTACACGGGTTGCCAGCTGTCTGAAAGGGTCCGACCCAGTATTTTAGAAAGGGGTTAACAGCGCTTATTGGCTGAGCTGGCGGGGCACTGGCGATTGGCTGAGCAGTAGGGTCTCTCTGATTGGCTGGGAGGGCGTGGCGCTGGCGAGGTCACAATTGTTCTGCAGGGGAGACGGAGAGAGACAGCATGGCGCACTGGATGGAGGAAGAGTTAAGGGAGCTGCTTGCTATTAGTGATAGCAGCTGCATCAGGCTCTCATTTGCTGTGTGAAACAGCAAAAAACAGCAAGAACTCAGGAACTCCGGGCTACTCAGCAGAAACTCGTCGGCCATGGTTAATGCAATGCTGTGATCAGTCACCACCCACTTTTCATGACCTCATCTCTGTGTGCCATAAAAACAGTCCATTTCTTATGACACACTAGTCTATTGCAGGGCTGACGCGGGTTCTGTCTGAAGGGGGTTGAATAATCCAGGTTAAATGTGCTGTGTGAAAGGGGGATAGGGACTGTAACCCGAGTTTTTCCCGGCTTCACGAAACCGGAAAAAAACCGTGAATTTGAGATTTTTCTGTCTGAAAGTGCTATAAGTCTGCAAGTTAGCAGTTATTTGTGTTGGATGTGCAGTTCCTGGTCATACACAGTATTGTAACTTATGCTTTGTTGTGTGTTCAGGGAGTTAATAAGCCAGGCTTCTGCTGCACTGCAAATATCTGTGTGTTCTTCATATGGGATCAGGGCCAGTGGAACACGGAAAGCACGGCAGGAGCACAGGTGTTATTCCTTCTTACAAGTCCTCTGCTGTGAAAGAGCAGTGCAGGGGGCATCAGCAGAAGCATAGGCGTGCGCACGGGGGGGGGGGGTGCCTGGTGCGCACAGGCACCCCCTAATGTCCGCGCGAGTCTGTCACTGAGAAACTGTGCTGCTGCGCCCGCCGCGGACAATATATTTATAGAGGCACATGCTGGTGTCATGAATGGTAGCCCAGCAGCCGCACAGGGGTTGACTGACGTCAAGCGCCACCTCCCGCCCGCGCTCTCCAGTCTCCTCCCATGGCTATGCGCACGCAGGGGGGTGAGAGCAGCTCCTTCCTTCTCATGGGGGTGGACTGGCTGAGTTGGATGCAGCGTCTCCTGTCTGCAGGTATGAGACGCATGTCAGGGGTTGACGGCGGTAGTGGCGGGTACGGTGTGGGGGGGGGGGGATCGGTATGCAGGCGTCTTTGATTAAAGATGCTGGCCGGGCGGGCTCTCGCTGACCCGGCAGGGGCTGGCAGCGTCTATATGCAATTATGGTGGCTGTGTTTTATTTTTTTGTGAAAGAGATGTGTGTGTACAGTATGTATACTATGATGTCAGCTGTGTCTGCTGTGTATCTGCATGCTACTGTGTGTGTCTACTGTATGTATGTATGTATGTTGTGTCAGTGGCGTGCGGTGAGGTCAGTGGTTGATGAGGCACTACAGCCATAATGTCTGCCGAATCCTGGCGATGACGCCTACCGCCGCCGAGCCAATGTCCGCTACTGCCCCTGAGCCAATGCCTGCTGCCACCGCCAATGGCTTACAAACTCGCCCACCATCAACTGACTCAGCCCTCCGCCACTAATTTGCATCTCAGTCCGATGCCGCCAATGCCCGCTGCCTGCCTGCTCATCATACTTGTGATATATTGTACATTTTTATATAAAAAAAAATAAAATTAGTGTTTGGGAAGGGAGAGGGAGGAGGACATGAATGCAATTTTGTTGTCCAGGGATTCCATTAACTTAATGGAGAAGGGTCTGAATGGGTTAAAAAATGTAAAAAAAAATATATCCTAAGTATTACTAGCCTCGGGCTCTTTGAGCCGGTCCTGGTTGTTTACATACTGGGAAAAAAATTGGACAGGGGTTCCCCGTATTTAGACAACCAGCACCGGGCTCTTAGTCCAGTCCTGGTTCCAAAAATACGGGGGACAAAAGATGTAGGGGTCCCTCGTATTTTTAAAACCAGCACCGGGCTCCACTAGCCAGGGACATAATGCCACAGCCAAGGGACACATTTATGTAGGTCCCTGCAGCCATGGCATTACCCCCCCCCGCAACTAGTCACCCCTGGCCGGGGTTCCCTGGAAGAGTGGGGACCCCTCAAATCAAGGGGTCCCCCCTCCAGGCACCCAAGGGCCAGGGGTGAAGCCCGAGGCTGTCCCCAGCCGGGCTGATAGGCATAAGTGTGTAAAAAAAAAGAATATTGTTTTTTGTTGTGGAACTACAAGGCCCAGCAAGCCTCCCCCGCTTGCTGGTACTTGGAGAACCTCAAGTACCAGCATGCGGGGAAATAAAGGGGCCGCTGGTACCTGTACTTCTACAACAACAAAAAAATACCCAAATAAAAACACAACACACACACCGTGACAGTAAAAATTTATTAAAACACACTTACACACTCACACATACTTACCTACATCCCACGCCGATCACGTCCACTTGTCCATGTAGAATCCAATAGGGGTACCTGTAAAAATGAAAATTATACTTACAAACTTCGCTCCTGCAGTAATCCACAGGAGCAGGAAAAAGGGGAGAGAGAGAGAGAGGGGGAGAGAAAGAGGGAGAGAGAGAGGGGGAGAGAGAGAGAGAGAGAGAGGGAGAGATAACCAACGAACACACCGACCTGGTTATTGTGCTGCTGTCTGTGAGCGGGAGAATGGAGCCGCCAGAGGAGGAACGAGGGGGGAGTGCTGCCCGTCAACGCACTCACTCCCGCTGTAGCCGGCCTCCCGGCCAGCTCCAACATCGGTCACCGGCGCCGGGACCCGCTGCCACTTCCGCATGTGGGTGATTGGACAGCGGATCCAGCACTGGATCCGCTGTCCAATCACAGATGCCTCGCTGACATGGGGGTGGTGTCCCTGTCAGCGAGGCACTTGTATATGTGCCGCTTTCCCCATCTGTTTTGAATGGGCTTTTACAGCCCAGTGCTTGGCCCCACCCCCGCTCTGTCCCCGTTCCCATTATGTATGGGAGGCACTGTTATCAGTGCCTCCCAAAGTCATTTCAGGCCAGAAAATTATTAGAATTAAAGGAGATACTTGTGACTAGTGATGAGCGGGTTCGGTTCCTCGGAATCCGAACCCCCCCGAACTTCACCCATTTTACATGGGTCCGAGGCAGACTCGGATCCTCCCGCCTTGCTCGGTTAACCCGAGCGCGCCCGAACGTCATCATCCCGCTGTCGGATTCTCGCGAGATTCGTATTCTATATAAGGAGCCGCGCGTCGCCGCCATTTTTCACTCGTGCATTGGAAATGATAGTGAGAGGCGTGGCTGGCGTCCTCTCAGTTTCTATGTTCAGGGGGCTGCAAATATCTGTGCTCACTGCTTTATTGTGGGGACTGGGGACCAGCAGTATTATATAGGAGGAGTACAGTGCAGAGTTTTGCTGACCAGTGACCACCAGTATTATACGTTCTCTGCCTGAAAAACGCTCCATATCTGTGCTCAGTGTGCTGCATATATCTGTGCTCACACTGCTTTATTGTGGGGACTGGGGACCAGCAGTATATTATATAGGAGGAGTTCAGTGCAGAGTTTTGCTGACCAGTGACCAGTGACCACCAGTATTATACGTTCTCTGCCTGAAAAACGCTCCATATCTGTGCTGCATTGTAGTATATATAGTAGGAGTACAGTGCATAATTTTGCTGACCACCAGTATATAATATATAGCAGTACGGTACAGTAGGCCACTGCACTACCTACCTCTGTGTCGTCAATTATACTATCCATCCATACCTGTGGTGCATTTCAGTTTTGCACAGTTTGCTGACCACCAGTATATAATATATAGCAGTACGGTACAGTAGGCCACTGCTCTACCTACCTCTGTGTCGTCAAGTATACTATCCATCCATACCTGTGGTGCATTTCAGTTTTGCACAGTTTGCTGACCACCAGTATATAATATATAACAGTACGGTACAGAAGGCCACTGCTCTACCTACCTCTGTGTCGTCAAGTATACTATCCATCCATACCTGTGGTGCATTTCAGTTTTGCACAGTTTGCTGACCACCAGTATATAATATATAGCAGTACGGTACAGTAGGCCACTGCTCTACCTTCCTCTGTGTCGTCAATTATACTATCCATCCATACCTATGGTGCATTTCAGTTTTGCACAGTTTGCTGATCACCAGTATATAATATATAGCAGTACGGTACAGAAGG
This sequence comes from Pseudophryne corroboree, assembly GCF_028390025.1. Classification (NCBI taxonomy): domain Eukaryota; kingdom Metazoa; phylum Chordata; class Amphibia; order Anura; family Myobatrachidae; genus Pseudophryne; species Pseudophryne corroboree. The sequence continues at coordinate 42,990,612 of NC_086445.1, read as the reverse complement.
CCACTGCTCTACCTACCTCTGTGTCGTCAAGTATACTATCCATCCATACCTGTGGTGCATTTCAGTTTTGCACAGTTTGCTGACCACCAGCATATAATATATAGCAGTACGGTACAGAAGGCCACTGCTCTACCTACCTCTGTGTCGTCAAGTATACTATCCATCCATACCTGTGGTACATTTCAGTTTTGCACAGTTTGCTGACCACCAGTATATAATATATAGCAGTACGGTACAGAAGGCCACTGCTCTACCTACCTCTGTGTCGTCAAGTATACTATCCATCCATACCTGTGGTGCATTTCAGTATTGCACAGTTTGCTGACCACCAGTATATAATATATAGCAGTACGGTACAATAGGCCACTGCTCTACCTACCTCTGTGTCGTCAATTATACTATCCATCCATACCTGTGGTGCATTTCAGTTTTACACAGTTTGCTGACCACCAGTATATAATATATAGCAGTACGGTACAGTAGGCCACTGCTCTACGTACCTCTGTGTCGTCAAGTATACTATCCATCCATACCTGTGGTGCATTTCAGTTGTGCGCAGTATATATAGTAGTAGGCCATTGCTATTGATACTGGCATATAATTCCACACATTAAAAAATGGAGAACAAAAATGTGGAGGGTAAAATAGGGAAAGATCAAGATCCACTTCCACCTCGTGCTGAAGCTGCTGCCACTAGTCATGGCCGAGACGATGAAATGCCATCAACGTCGTCTGCCAAGGCCGATGCCCAATGTCATAGTAGAGAGCATGTAAAATCCAAAAAACAAAAGTTCAGTAAAATGACCCCAAAAAAAATCAAAATTAAAAGCGTCTGATGAGAAGCGTAAACTTGCCAATATGCCATTTACGACACGGAGTGGGAAGGAACGGCTGAGGCCCTGGCCTATGTTCATGGCTAGTGGTTCAGATTCACATGAGGATGGAAGCACTCATCCTCTCGCTAGAAAAATGAAAAGACTTAAGCTGGCAAAAGCACAGCAAAGAACTGTGCGTTCTTCTAAATCACAAATCCCCAAGGAGAGTCCAATTGTGTCGGTTGCGATGCCTGACCTTCCCAACACTGGACGGGAAGAGGTGGCACCTTCCTCCATTTGCACGCCCCCTGCAAGTGCTGGAAGGAGCACCCGCAGTCCAGTTCCTGATAGTCAAATTGAAGATGTCACTGTTGAAGTACACCAGGATGAGGATATGGGTGTTGCTGGCGCTGAGGAGGAAATTGACAAGGAGGATTCTGATGGTGACGTGGTTTGTTTAAGTCAGGCACCCGGGGAGACACCTGTTGTCCGTGGGACGAATATGGCCATTGACATGCCTGGTCAAATTACAAAAAAAAATCACCTCTTCGGTGTGGAATTATTTTAACACAAATGCGGACAACAGGTGTCAAGCCGTGTGTCGCCTTTGTCAAGCTGTAATAAGTAGGGGTAAGGACATTAACCACCTCGGAACATCCTCCCTTATACGTCACCTGGAGCGCATTCATCAGAAGTCATTGGCAAGTTCAAAAACTTTAGGTGACAGCGGAAGCAGTCCACTGACAACTAAATCCCTTCCTCTTGTAACCAAGCTCCTGCAAACCACACCACCAACTCCCTCAGTGTCAATTTCCTCCTTACACAGGAAAGCCAATAGTCCTGCAGGCCATGTCACTGGCAAGTCTGACGAGTCCTCTCCTGCCTGGGATTCCTCCGATGCATCCTTGAGTGTAACGCCTACTGCTGCTGGCGCTGCTGTTGTTGCTGCTGGGAGTCGATCGTCATCCCAGAGGGGAAGTCGGAAGACCACTTGTACTACTTCCAGTAAGCAATTGACTGTCCAACAGTCCTTTGCGAGGAAGATGAAATATCACAGCAGTCATCCTGCTGCAAAGCGGATAACTCAGGCCTTGGCAGCCTGGGTGGTGTCAAACGTGTTTCCGGTATCCACCGTTAATTCACAGGAAACTAGAGACTTGCTTGAGGTACTGTGTCCCCGGTACCAAATACCATCTAGGTTCCATTTCTCTAGGCAGGCGATACCGAGAATGTACACAGACCTCAGAAAAAGAGTCACCAGTGTCCTAAAAAATGCAGTTGTACCCAATGTCCACTTAACTACGGACATGTGGACAAGTGGAGCAGAGCAGACTAAGGACTATATGACTGTGACAGCCCACTGGGTAGATGTATTGCCTCCCGCAGCAAGAACAGCAGCGGCGGCACCAGTAGCAGCATATCGCAAACGCCAACTCGTTCCTAGGCAGGCTACGCTTTGTATCACCGCTTTCCAGAAGAGGCACACAGCTGACAACCTCTTACGGAAACTGAGGAACATCATTGCAGAATGGCTTACCCCAATTGGACTCTCCTGGGGATTTGTGACATCGGGCAACGCCACCAATATTGTGCGTGCATTACATGTGGGCAAATTCCAGCACGTCCCATGTTTTGCACATACATTGAATTTGGTGGTGCAGAATTATTTAAAAAACGACAGGGGCGTGCAAGAGATGCTGTCGGTGGCCCGAAGAATTGCGGGCCACTTTCGGCATTCAGCCACCGCGTGCCGAAGACTGGAGCACCAGCAAACAGTCCTGAACCTGCCCTGCCATCATCTGAAGCAAGAGGTGGTAACGAGGTGGAATTCAACCCTCTATATGCTTCAGAGGATGGAGGAGCAGCAAAAGGCCATTCAAGCCTATACAGCTACCTACGATATAGGCAAAGGAGGGAGAATGCACCTGACTCAAGCGCAGTGGAGAATGAGTTCAACGTTGTGCAAGGTTCTGCAACCCTTTGAACTTGCCACACGTGAAGTCAGTTCAGACACTGCCAGCCTGAGTCAGGTCATTCCCCTCATCAGGCTTTTGCAGAAGAAGCTGGAGAGATTGAAGGAGGAGCTAAAACAGAGCGATTCCGCTAGGCATGTGGGACTTGTGGATGGAGCCCTTAATTCGCTTAACCAGGATTCACGGGTGGTCAATTTGTTGAAATCAGAGCACTACATTTTGGCCACCGTGCTCGATCCTAGATTTAAAGCCTACGTTGTATCTCTCTTTCCGGCAGACACAAGTCTGCAGAGGTTCAAAGACCTGCTGGTGAGAAAATTGTCAAGTCAACAGCTCCTCCTTCACATTCTCCCGCAACTGGGGCTGCAAGGAAAAGGCTACGAATTCCGAGCCCACCCGCTGGCGGTGATGCAGGGCAGTCTGGAGCGAGTGCTGACATCTGGTCCGGACTGAAGGAACTGCCAACGATTACTGACATGTCGTCTACTGTCACTGCATATGATTCTGTCACCATTGAAAGAATGGTGGAGGATTATATGAGTGACCGCATCCAAGTAGGCACGTCACTGGCAGGAAAAAGAGGCAATTTGGAGGCCCTTGCACAAACTGGCTTTATTTTACCTAAGTTGCCCCCCCTCCAGTGTGTACTCCGAAAGAGTGTTTAGTGCAGCCGCTCACCTTGTCAGCAATCGGCGTACGAGGTTACTTCCAGAAAATGTGGAGAAGATGATGTTCATCAAAATGAATTATAATCAATTCCTCCGTGGAGACATTCACCAGCAATTGCCTCCAGAAAGTACACAGGGACCTGAGATGGTGGATTCCAGTGGGGACGAATTAATAATCTGTGAGGAGGGGGATGTACACAGTGAAAGGGGTGAGGAATCGGAGGATGAGGAGGAGGTGGACATCTTGCCTGTGTAGAGCCAGTTTGTGCAAGGAGAGATTGATTGCTTCTTTTTTGGTGGGGGCCCAAACCAACCAGTCATTTCAGTCACAGTCGTGTGGCAGACCCTGTGGCTGAAATGATGGGTTTGTTAAAGTGTGCATGTCCTGTTTATACAACATAAGGGTGGGTGGGAGGGCCCAAGGACAATTCCATCTTGCACCTCTTTTTTCTTTCATTTTTCTTTGCATCATGTGCTGTTTAGGGACTATTTTTTGAAGTGCCATCCTATCTGACACTGCAGTGCCACTCCTAGATGGGCCAGGTGTTTGTGTCGGCCACTTGGGTCGCTTAGCTTAGTCACACAGCTACCTCATTGCGCCTCTTTTTTTCTTTGCATCATGTGCTGTTTGGGGACAATTTTTTTAATCTGCCATCCTGTCTGACACTGCAGTGCCACTCCTAGATGGGCCAGGTGTTTGTGTCGGCCACTTGGGTCGCTTAGCTTAGTCACACAGCTACCTCATTGCGCCTCTTTTTTTCTTTGCATCATGTGCTGTTTGGGGACAATTTTTTTTAATCTGCCATCCTGTCTGACACTGCAGTGCCACTCCTAGATGGGCCAGGTGTTTGTGTCGGCCACTTGGGTCGCTTAGCTTAGCCACCCAGCGACCTTGGTGCACCTCTTTTTTTCTTTGCATCATGTGCTGTTTGGGGACTATTTTTTGAAGTGCCATCCTGTCTGACACTGCAGTGCCACTCCTAGATGGGCCAGGTGTTTGTGTCGGCCACTTGGGTCGCTTAGCTTAGTCATCCAGCGACCTCGGTGCAAATTTTAGGACTAAAAATAATATTGGCCCTCATTCCGAGTTGTTCGCTCGTTATTTTTCTTCGCATCGGAGCGATTTTCCGCAAACTGCGCATGCGCAATGTTCGCACCGCGGCTGCACCAAGTAAATTTGCTAAGAAGTTTGGTATTTTACTCACGGCTTAACAAAGTTTTTTCATCGTTCTGGTGATCGGAGTGTGATTGACAGGAAGTGGGTGTTTCTGGGCAGAAACTGGCCGTTTTCAGGGAGTGTGTGAAAAAACGCTGGCGTTTTCGGGAAAAACGTGGGAGTGGCTGTAGAAACGGGGGAGTGTCTGGACGAACGCTGGATGTGTTTGTGACGTCAAACCAGGAACGAAAAGGACTGAACTGATCGCACTTGCAGAGTAAGGCTCGAGCTACTCAGAAACTGCAAAGAAATTTCTTTTCGCTATTTTGCAAATCTTTCGTTCACTATTCTGCTAAGCTAAGATTCACTCCCAGAGGGCGGCGGCTTAGCGTGTGCAATACTGCTAAAAGCAGCTAACGAGCGAACAACTCGGAATGAGGGCCATTGTGAGGAGTGAGGTGTTCAGAATAGACTGGAAATGAGTGGAAATTATGGTTATTGAGGTTAATAATACTATGGGATCAAAATGACCCCCAAATTCTATGATTTAAGCTGTTTTTGAGGGTTTTTTGTAAAAAACACCCGAATCCAAAACACACCCGAATCCGACAAAAAATTTTCAGGGAGGTTTTGCCAAAACGCGTCCGTTTTCAAAACACGGCCGCGGAACCGAATACAAAACCAAAACACAAAACCCGAAAAATTTCCGTTGCACATCACTTGTGACACAGAATATGTGTCATAAGTATCTTCTTTGTATTATTTTAATAATTAATCACAGGGGAGGCACTGCCTCCCGTGACTGCACGTCCCTGTGTTGTGTACTACTGCTATGTGTGTTTATGTATGTAAGTATGTCATTTATGAGTATGTACACTATTATGTGAGTTTACTGTGTGTATGTATACTGTGTGTGTTTATGTGTACTATGTGACTGGTGACATGCTGTGATGTGGTTTAATTATTAACTCCTCCTAGGAGTGCCGGCCATTGTTTTTGCTGAATATATATATATATATATATATACGGGACCCCCCCCCCCCCCCATAAAAATCCTCTGCTCCGTGTCCTCACTGTCCAGTGACTGCTGCCGCCGGCCACGGCAACTTCACAGGCCCAGCCCAGGTAGCGTTCCTCTCAGGAGGAATCGGAGCCGCTGCCGGAGCGGAGGACACAGCTGAGCGAGCCTGAGACAGTTCAGCACTCAGCAGAGAGTGTAAAGGTGCATACACACTGGACGTTTTTGCCTAGCGTGCATGCACAGGGATGATCGCTGACATCGCTGGGCTGAAAATTGCCCAGCGATGTCAGTGGGGGTGAACGGCTTTCCATAACAGGACGCTATGGAAAGCCGTCCACCCCACTGTTCATCTGCTGGTAATACCAGCAGATGAACGGCGACTGCCGGCGATGAAGCGTAGGCGCGCATCAGCGCTCATCACCGGGGCACACACAGTGGGCGGTTTTGAGCTGAAAGCAGCTCAAAACATCAAAAGTGACCCTGCTTTCAGCTCAAAATCGACCAGTGTGTATGGGCCTTAAGACACACGCTATCTGTCAGTGTGTCACTGAGACAGCTCTGTTTAATATGTTAAATTTGGATTTATTTTTTTATTACTATGGATTATTTATATCCCTCAAAATATTTATTATTAATAATGTGTCATACTTTTATAATAACGGTGAGCACTACGGGGGTATTATGTGTATCTGGCACTGCTGGGGGCATGCTGTTTGCCATAATGTGAATTCCGGCTCATACTGTGTGACATAATGTGAGTTTTGGATCATACTGTGTGGCATAACGTTAATTTCAGTTCATACTGTATATCAAAAAGTGAATTTCGGCTCATAGTGGCCCTCATGCCGAGTTGTTCGCTCGTTAGCTGCTTTTAGCAGCATTGCACACGCTAAGCCGCCGCCCTCTGGGAGTGAATCATAGCTTAGCAGAATAGCGAACGAAAGATTCGCAAAATAGCTAATAGAAATTTCTTAGCAGTTTCTGAGTAGCTCCAGACCTACTCACAAATAGTGATCAGTTCAGGCCGTTTCGTTCCTGGTTTGACGTCACACACACGCCCAGCGTTCGGCCAACCTCTCCCCTGTTTCTCCAGACACTCCCACGTTTTTGCCTGACACACCTGCTTTTTTCCGCACACTCCCAGAAAACGGCCAGTTTCCGCCCAGAAACACCCACTTCCTGTCAATCACACTTTGATCACTTCAACGATGAAAAATCTTCGTTCGGGCGTGAGTAAATCTACTAAGTTTTGAGCAAAAATACTTTGCGCATGCGCACTGCGTACCATGCGCATGCGCATTTTTGCCTTAATCGCTCCGTAGCGAAAATCGGCAACGAGCGAACAACTCGGAATGACCCTCACTGTGTGATGTAATGTGAATTTATAGAACACAAAAATAAAAATATAGCCAAGCGCTCAGTCACTCCAAACCCATGTGCTGCCAGCAAATTAAGGCTACTCAACCTTAGAAAATCAGATAGAAAAAGCAAAAAATATTGCAGCGCACATAAGTTGGGCAAAGATTTTTATTTTTATTTTTTATTATTTACTGATATTACTATTTCATTCTAAAATTACATTCAAAAATCCCAAACCACCGGCCGGTGAATTTAAATGACTGGTATACTAAAATGTAAAAAAAACATAACACAGCCTGTTCTTCTAATAAAATATCTTATGTGAATAGACACACTAAAACTTAATTAATACGTCCACAAGGAATCACTCCCACCTAAAATATCTGTCTGAATAAACACAAGAATGTATAGAGGCTCAGTCAGGAATTAATATCACTAAATCGCTAAAGGATGTAACAATATGGCACTCTAAACAACTTTCTTTTGTAACTAATAAGTAACAGTCACACTTCTCATGAATAACTTCACAGACACACTAGATTGATCAATCCATTTTAGCACTGGCAATCCATTCAGTGCTTAATAATGTTATGTCACTAAACCAACGTGACATGAAACACACTGATTCCTGCGGCTGGTTGGTGTCCCTGATAGCCGTAATTAGATGTTTCTTGAAAATCACAGAATATAGAACAGTCCGTTTAGCAGTCAATAACCGTCTATATTGAGCATGACAAAATAGACTTATTTGAATCGTCTGGCCAGACAAGGTAATTATTCTCACCGCACTCTCCAGCTAGATATGTACACAGGACTCCTCCCGGCTGCTGGTGCTTATAATCTTAGAGGTCAGTCATCTCTTGAGGATCAAGTCCATATGTAGATGTGAAACGGCTTGGAGCTGCAATTGGCGGTGAGCGTATCCACTACGCTCACCGCCAATTGCAGCTCCAAGCCGTTTCACATCTACATATGGACTTGATCCTCCAGAGATGACTGACCTCTAAGGCAGAGCTGTCTTAACAGCAGTGTAGGCCCCTGGGCACAGCAATGCACTGGGGCCCCTACTCACCCATCAGCAGTAGGGGTGGGAGGTGCTATCAGCGGCAGGTTTGAAGTCCCACGGGGGGTAGGGGGTTCTATCTTTCGCTCAGCATGTAGGACCTGGAGAAATAATTTCTGCTAATTACTCCTTTACTGCACAGATGGGGCGAGAAGGAGAACACTAAACTGTAGAAGGGGACATTGTGCTGAATGATGGGACCCTGGTACATGACTTCCAGGGTGGTAGGGGGTGTTTAATACACAGGGGAGAGGTGGATAGTGGAGTGGGCTTAATATTCATCATTTTCCGGGGGTCAGGGACGCTTGCTTTACTGCAGATATCTCCAGTACCTGGAAATAGATTTCTTAGCTTTAATGGGCTAAAAAAAAACTAGAGAGTCCCACCTTTCAGGAGGTACTGGGGACACCTGTTGGGTGGTGCTGGGGACACCTGTTGGGTGGTGCTGGGGACACCTGTCAGGAGGTACTGGGGACACCTTTCAGGAGGTACTGGGGACACCTGTCAGGAGGTACTGGGGACACCTGTCAGGAGGTACTGGGGACACCTGTCAGGAGGTGCTGGGGACACCTTTCAGGAGGTACTGGGGACTTGGGGATCAGACTTCAGTCAATAATTACCTTGTCTGGCCAGACGATTCAAATAAGTCTATTTTGTCATGCTCAATATAGACGGTTATTGACTGCTAAACGGACTGTTCTATATTCTGTGATTTTCAAGAAACATCTAATTACGGCTATCAGGGACACCAACCAGCCGCAGGAATCAGTGTGTTTCATGTCACGTTGGTTTAGTGACATAACATTATTAAGCACTGAATGGATTGCCAGTGCTAAAATGGATTGATCAATCTAGTGTGCCTGTGAAGTTATTCATGTGACTGTTACTTATTAGTTACAAAAGAAAGTTGTTTAGAGTGCCATATTGTTACATCCTTTAGCGATTTAGTGATATTAATTCCTTACTGAGCCTCTATACATTCTTGTGTTTATTCAGACAGATATTTTAGGTGGGAGTGATTCCTTGTGGACGTATTAATTAAGTTTTAGTGTGTCTATTCACATAAGATATTTTATTAGAAGAACAGGCTGTGTTATGTTTTTTTTAAATTTTAGTATACCAGTCATTTAAATTCACCGGCCGGTGGTTTTGGATTTTTGAATGTAATTTTAGAATGAAATAGTAATATCAGTAAATAATAAAAAATAAAAATAAAAATCTTTGCCCAACTTATGTGCGCTGCAATATTTTTTGCTTTTTCTTAATGTGAATTTCGGCTCATACTGTGTGGGGTAATGTGAATTTCTGCTCGTACTGTGTGGCGTTATGTGACTTTCTGCTCATACTGTGTGGCATTATGTGAATTTCGGCTCATACTGTGTGAGGTAATGTGAATTTCTGCTCGTACTGTGTGGCGTTATGTGACTTTCTGCTCATACTGTGTGGTGTAATGTGAATTTCGGCTCATACTGTGTGGTGTAATGTGAATTTCTGCTCATACTGTGTGGTGTAATGTGAATTTCGGCTCATACTGTATGGCGTAATGTGAATTTTGGCTCATACTGTGTGGCATAATGTGAATTTTGACTCATACCATGTGACATAATGTGAATTTTGACTCATACCATGTGACATAATGTGAATTTTGACTCATAATGTGAATAAGGGGCACTACTGTCAGTAGCTGGTGAGCATGGGAACATGTGTGACAAATGCTGGTGTCCTGCAGAGGAGAGGTCTGTTGGCATAGAAAGAGGCAAATGAGGCTCTGATGGCACATGTGTAAATTATAAACTTATGTTATATTAAAATGGAAATGTTCGTCCCGGAGGCCGACAGCGGGATACCGACCACCAGTATGCCTGCAGCGGGGTGAGCGCTAGAAAGCCACTTGCAGGCTCACCGTGCTCGCCACGCTGCGGGCACGGTGGCTCGCTACGCTCGCCAAAGGATCTATTCTCGCTCTATGGGTGTCGTGGACAGCCACAGAGGGAGAAAAGCCTGTGGCGCCGGTTTTCCGACAGGCGGTCTTGTGATCGCCTCCCATTTGGCTCAATAAATCTCCCGTACTTTTCAGAGTAGCCCACTCAAAATTAGGGTGTAGTGCTGGGGGGTGCAAGGGGTGGGTGGAGGGTGGGGAGGGGAATGCATATGCACCTAGGCCCATCACTGTCTAGTTCCGCCACTGGGTCAGGGATAGATTGGGGAAGTGTAAGCAGTGAATAGGGTACAGCGGCAGCTAGCACTCAGGGTTATGCCGTAGCGGACCGTCAGTACTGCCTGGTGGTTGCACCATTATATTTCATTTTTTTTCTCTGGGGTGTATTATATCTACTTTATTATTAGGGAGAAATTAGATTAAACCATGTGATTTTACTGAGAGAATGTAAAATAGTTCTAGACCTGTCTATGGGTGGTGCTAGACACGCCCAAAAGGCGGTGCTAGACATGCCCCTCCGGGGGTGCACCCCCTAATAAAATTAGCTGCGCACGCCTATGAGCAGAAGCACATGGATATAGGGGGTAATTCAGAGCTGATCGTAGACTACGACCAGTCCTGAATCATGCCCTTAGTTGTGTGCAGGGCTGGTGCTAGGGTGTTCGTCGCCCTCCAGCAAACTATAAATTTGCACCTTCCCACACTTTACTAAGGGACAGCGCGTGGCTAAGGTGCGTGCCGACAAAAGGGGTGTGGTCTCACAAGGAAGGGGTACGGCCACAATAATAGTACCCCCATTTCAAAGTATGCTACACAGTAGCGCAAGCTTATTCACATTACACCGCATGTAGTACCCTTGATTCATATTACACCACATAATAGTGCTCCTTATTCATGTTACACTACACAGTAGTACCCCTTATATAAGTTACACCACACAGTATACAGTATTGCCCCTTACACATAATGCCCACAGTAGTATTGCCCCTTACACATAAGTAGTGCCGCTTATACACATAATGCCCACAGTAGTAGCGTCCTTTATACACATAATGCCCATAGTAGTTCCACTTATACACATAATGCCCACAGTAGTAGCGCCCCTTATACACATAATGCCCATAGTAGTTCCACTTATACACATAATGCCCACTGTAGTAGCGCCCCTTATACACATAATGCCCATAGTAGTTCCACTTATACACATAATGCCCACTGTAGTAGCGCCCCTTATACACATAATGCCCATAGTAGTGCCACTTATACACATAATGCCCACAGTAGTAGCATTCCTTACAGATAATGCCCACAGTAGTGCCTCTTACACAAATAATGCCCACAGTAGTAGTGCCACTTACACAGATAATGCCCACAGTAGTAGTGCCACTTACACAGATAATGCCCACAGTAGTAGCGCCACTTACACAAATAATGCCCACAGTAGAAGCGCCCCTTATAAATAATGTACAAAGTAGCGCCACTTACACACATAATGCCCACAGTAGTAGCATTCCTTACACATAATGCCCACAGTAGTGCCTCTTACACAAATAATGCCCACAGTAGTAGTGCCACTTACACAGATAATGCCCACAGTAGTAGTGCCACTTACACAGATAATGCCCACAGTAGTAGTGCCACTTACACAAATAATGCCCACAGTAGTAGCGCCACTTACACAAATAATGCCCACAGTAGTAGCGCCCCTTATAAATAATGTCCAAAGTAGCGCCACTTACACACATAATGCCCACAGCAGTAGCACCACTTACGAAAATAATGCCCACAGCAGTAGCGCCACTTATACTCAAAATACTCACAGTACTGGTACCACACACACACACACACACACACACACACACACACACACACACACACACACACACACACACGTCAGTGCCAGCCTACTCACACACATACATACATACATACATACATACATACATACACACACCTCTCACTTACTCTCCCTCCAGGTAACAGCAGCAGCTCTTCCTGTTACATGCAGCCATGGCCTGGTCCCATCTGTGTAGCTCCGCCCCCTCAGGTCCATGTAGCTCCACCCCCTTTTCAGACAGTGACTGTCCTTATTGAAAAATAAAAAAATATATAAAGAGAGCGCATAACAATTAGAAAATTTATTACACAGTAAAATTACCAATAAAAATAAGCCTTTACCCTCTGGAATTAATTTATTTAGCTATGCGGAAAAGGACTTATTATTACTCTGCTCATTTGGGCATGTTAACTAAAATAATTTAGTATGTAAGCATACCATACTTATACATGTATTTATTTGGTATATGAGTTAAATATAGATATGTTAATAAGATCTAACCTATATGGCTGCTTATACACATAGGTAATTGGCTTCAGATGTATGCCAATTGCACCTTTGTACATTTAGATTTATATTGTTGAAAGTACAAATTGTTATATATAATCTTTTCCATCCTAGGACGGACTTATTTATTACAAACAGCAAACTCAGTATATACTGTTTTTAAAGTCTCGTATTGGTATTTAGAGATGTGCAGCGGGCATTTTTCGTGTTTTGTGTTTTGGTTTTGGATTCGGGTCTGCGGTCGTATTTTGGATTCGGACGCGTTTCTTTTGGCAAAACCACCCTTTCGGGTTTTGGATTCGGATGTGTTTTGGATTCGGGTGAGTTTTGAAAAAAACACAAAAACAGTTAAAATCATAGAATTTGGGGGTCATTTTGATCCCATAGTTTTATTAACCTCAATGACAATAATTTCCACTCATTTCCAGTGTATTCTGAACACCTCACACCTCACAATATTATTTTTAGTCCTAAAATTTGCACCGAGGTCGCTGGATGACTAAGCTAAGCGACCCAAGTGGCCGGCACAAACACCTGGCCCATCTAGGAGTGGCACTGCAGTGTCAGACAGGATGGCACTTCAAAAAAATAGTCCCCAAACAGCACATGATGCAAAGAAAAAAAGAGGCGCAATGAAATAGCTGTGTGACTAAGCTAAGCGACACATGTGGCCGACACAAACACCTGGCCCATCTAGGAGTGGCACTGCAGTGTCAGGCAGGATGGCACTTCAAAAAATAGTCCCCAAACAGCACATGATGCAAAGAAAAAAAGAGGTGCAAGGTGCACCAAGGTCGCTGGATGGCTAAGCTAAGCTTAGCGACACAAACACTTCAATATCACAGGAATTATTTGTTCTAATCAATGGTATTATTTATTGGTCCAAATCACTGGAAGGAAATGACAAAATCACTAGAATTTCAAGCCAGTATCACAGTAATTATATCAAATGGCAGTACCACTGGACATATACGGAAGTGTCAGACAGGATGGCACTTTTAAAAAAAATAGTCCCCAAACAGCACATCATGCCATATGATGTAGCTGTCCCATATGTACCAACAGTGTCGGACTGGGGCATAAAGGGCCCACCAGGGAAATGCAATCACAGGGGCCCACTAAGGGGCCTTGCCATATGCTGGAAGGGGTGTGGCCACCTGGTCAGAGAGGAGTGGCCAGCCATTATGGGCGCCACCTAGCATAGTATATAATGAAAAAAAAAAATTACCTTTCAAATATGGGCAGTTTCACCGATACAATGGTGTTAAAATAATTGCAGAGATGGAATGTGTATTAATCAATATAAAAACTTTATTTATTCTGATAAACATATGCATGAATGCCTACAAAAATATTATAAATCACAGAAAATGAACCAGCAGCATTTGAATTCCAGCACACATTAACCATCATAGCTGTTGTATTTCACAGTTATGGACATACAGTATCTTTACTTCAACACAGAACATTTGATACAAACACAAAACATATAAATCCAGTTCCTTGATATTGAAACATAACTCTACATAGCAATAACTTTATAAATATGTAAACCTTTATACTGACAAGCATGTGCATGAATAAATAAAAAAATAAATATAATTATAAATAACAGAAAATTAAACCTCAGTGCTTGAGCGATACCACAAATTATAACTGTCGTAATTCACAGTTACAGTGTGAACATTTTTTTTTAGGTTTAAGACAGAACGTTTGATGCAGACACAAAATAAAACTCAAGTTCTTGGATATTCGAACTTCACACTACACAACAAATCAGTAAACAACCTTTATCCTGACAAACATGAATAAATGCAAAATATAATTATAAATAACAGAAAATTAAATATCACTGTTTAAATGTCAGCACATACATTAGCCATCATAACTGTTGTAACTCACAGATATAAAGGCATTTTTAAGTAGTTTAAGACCAAGAATGTTTAATGCAAACAACAGAAGGAAATGTGAATCAACTTCCCTGATATTCAAACTTCAGTTCGGAGTTTAAAATAATGGTAAACAAACATGTACTTCACTATACAGACTAGCTAAATACTGGCATATACTGCCTCCTTCACACACTTAAGTGGTATTGTTGAAGTATTATAGGTAATCAATTAAAAATTAAAGAAGCAGCCTTTCAAGGAGGGAAGATGAATGTGCAAATGTGTCAATGATCTCGTCAAATACGAAGTTGCCTGCAATGTCCCTTTCAGTATTGAGAAGCAGAAATGATTCTAGCAGTTCCTGGCCTATCATTGATCTCAGTCGAGTTTTTACAATTTTAAGTTTGGAAAAAACTCTTTCACAAGATACCTGTGTACAAGCTAATGTGAGGAGAGTTTTGTAAACTACAAACAGATTCGTATATGCTGCAGAGTGTAAATTGTGATGATATAAGAGCCGGTAGCAGCAGGTCAGGCAGTTTTCACATGCCTTATTTTTCATATCCAAGGACATCGTGTCCTCATCATCAAATTCTTCTTCAGTAACACTTGTTATCTGAGGAGAATCTGGATTTTTAAGCACAGAATAATTCTACACAAAATTAACTAGTTCTACTTTAAGTTGAACAATGTCTACCTCGGCCAAATCGGCAACTGTTCTCAGAGCTTCTATTGGGATCTCACTCTGACCCTGCTTCATATGGGCAAACTGCCTTGGGTCAAAGTAGGTTAAATCCCGAATGAGGCTTTCATTTTTTGAAAACCTTCTATCAATACTCTGTACTGCTTGATCAAGTACAACATAGAATGTCTGAATTTCAAAACCTTTAAGGGGGTCTTCTATAGGCTCATCTTGAGATAACTCACCAGGCATCATTTTTTTCCTAGTTATCCTTTTTCCTGGCAGACTTTTTTGTACTTCTGCATTAACAGAAAGCCCGTCAAGAGAACTATCCACTTTTTCTGTAAATGCATTCACTAATACAATCAGTTTGGAAAATGAAGTTCTAAGCTTTTGAAGCAGACTCTTGGCAGTGGCAACCATTCGCCAAGCCTGTAATATATCCAGGCCAGCAGTCTGCAGATAATCTGAAACAGGAGTCACAATTTCAAAGATCTGCATGAACAGAAATGAGACAAGTAATGTTTCGTGTCTTGTCCAACCATGGAGCAAGTACTCTGCCTCACTAATGATTTTACTTTCAAACTCTGGAGACAGTGAAATGTACTCCAGGCAATAAAGTAGAGTGCTGTACAATTCATTAGATTGGTCAGAAGCTGACCCAAAAATTGTACTTAATGCCCTAGGATTGCTCCACCAGCGTGTGTCACCAATTTTCTTTAGTCTGGAAAGTTTTTCCTGCCCATGTCTTTGTTTTGAGACCTGTTCTTTCCACACAGACAATCTTTTGTAAGACTCGGAAAAAAAACATGCTGTTTTCTCTAAGAGCCCAAATAACGACTTCACTTGAGTTACACATTGAGTGATATCTACAATTACCAAATTGAGAATATGAGCATAACACCAGGTGTAGACAGCCTTACAGGATTCACTTTTTATGTGTGCCTGTAATCCATTGTAGCACCCACTCATGTTAGCAGCACCATCAAAAGAGCAACCAATAATGTCACTTATGGGCAGAGAAAACATTTCTAGTCGCTCCTTCAGAACTGAAAATAACGCTTCCCCAGTTGTGCTTTTTACATCAACAAGACCAAAGAGTCTTTCAGAAACCATGCCATCTTTGGTGTACCTTAATATAATGCTGCATTGTTCCACAACACCAATATCCTGTGTACTGTCCATTTCCACGCTGAATTTCACAGCATCTTTTACATACTGGCTAATTTTCTGCTTTATCATATTTCCCATTATTATTACCAACTTGTTAACGGTTGTTTTACTTAAAAAGGTTACTAGTCCACCCCTTCCTTTACTTTCTTGTTGGCGTCTTTTCCTGGCCTTGCTTTTTGCAACTGCTTGCTCTATCTGTTTTTCAAGAACAGCATCAAATTTGCCCAAAAGGAGAACTAACTCGAGAAAGTTACCGTGGTTGACCTGACTATTCAGTAATGTATGAGCAGCCTCATCCTTCCCTCTGTAAGCAAGGCATTGCTTAGCAATGTATAGTATGATAGCAATCAATCGACTGATTACCATGCGATTGTGCTGTACTATTTCTCTTTTTTTGTTAGCCAAATTTACATTAATCAAAGTTTCTATGTCACTTTTTCTTTCTGCAGATAAATATGCATTCACAGCTGCTTGATGCTGGTTCGATTCCTCATGTTCCCTAACTCTGCCATTCACATGGTCTTTATTAACCTTCCAGCCAAAAATAAAATTACTTTTTCGAATACTACAAAATGCCATACATGTGGAACAAAAATTTTTTTGGCTGTCAACACAATAAGACAGCCATCTCCTCTGAATGGCACTTCCACCAGGTACATGTCGATAGTAGACCTTATGTGCGTGGAATGGCAGTGTATGGGTAGCATCTGAGGATGGCTGCACACGATGAGCTTTCATAAAATGTAACTTAACAGAAACACTGCATAATGCTTCAGGTGCATGAAAAACATTACATTTTTCAGCTGAAGATGGAAGAGGTGGAAAGGATATTTCACTTTCTGTAGAACTGCCTGTATCTTCACCATGGGTTTCCGTGATGCTGGCACCACCAATATTTTCTCCTGAGTATTCTGGCTCACTTATTACAGTAGACAGGCCTTCATCTGCACTAGATACTGATGCTGCAGCTTCCCGTTGTAGTGTTCCTTCAGGAACATCTTGAATTGTTAAGTCCACTGACTCCACAGGGATATCCTTTGGCTGCCGTAGCTTCTTTTGGCCTGGCGCATTTCCTGCTTCTCTCAGACTCTTTTGTAAAGCCTGCGATCTTTTTACAGAGCCACTTTTATATGTTTTCTTTTTAGCCACCTCCTCTCCTTTGTCTTCTGAAGAAGAACTTCTCTTGGAAGACATTTTATAGTGCCTAGCAATAATACAAACAGTATTTTTGTTATATGGAATGCACATTGGAGATTGACGGATGCTTTCTAAACAGATAGTACCAATGCTGTTCCCCACAAAAATGCATATTAATTCTTTATATATTATAATTGCAATGGGTACAGATGACCGGCAGTCGGTATGCCGGTGGTCAAAAGACCGAAAGCAGCATCTCAATGGTGAGAATACCGACAGGGGTCTGGTAAGAATACTTCCACTCCTCCTCTACCCCCTTCCTGCTGCCTAACTCTAACCATTCCCCCCACAGCCTAACCCTAACTTTCCCTGGTGGTGCCTAAATCTAATCTCCCCACTGCCTAACCCTAAACTCCCCCTCGGCCTAAGCTTAACCCTCCCCAGTGGTACCTACACCTAACCCCCCCTCTCCGCAGCCTAACCTTAATCTCTTCCCCCACTGCAGCCTCTGCTCCATAGTCTAGCCCTAACAGTCCCCACATACTTACCATGCATCCTGAACATATCCCTTCTAATTATCCAAATCATGCTATTTTATTATTTAATTAGTAACAATCTTAATGTAAATAATGCCAACATGCTAGAATTCCAAGATTACCAAAATACCTAGACTGTACCTCCATATAATAAAGCAATCCCATGTGATGACCACAGAGAACTTATTATGACCATGCCACCTAGCTCAGGAAAACCATCCTATGTTACCATAATAATACACATACCCCTGCCAACAAGCCATTCCTTCAAAATATAATTAAAATTTAATATGCTATGAGGTGAAAATATTATTATGAATAAGCAGTCATCATTTCTCATAATACTATCCTATGAGCAAAGCAGTGATCATGACATGACATTATTCATTTTTTTAAAAAGCCATTGCAAAAATGCATTTTTACAAACACTGAAATATCTACGCAAATAGGAATATATTCCTACCTGTCACTAATGAGTACTAGAGATGAGCGCCTGAAATTTTTCGGGTTTTGTGTTTTGGTTTTGGGTTCGGTTCCGCGGCCGTGTTTTGGGTTCGACCGCGTTTTGGCAAAACCTCACCGAATTTTTTTTGTCGGATTCGGGTGTGTTTTGGATTCGGGTGTTTTTTTCAAAAAACCCTAAAAAACAGCTTAAATCATAGAATTTGGGGGTCATTTTGATCCCATATTATTATTAACCTCAAAAACCATAATTTCCTCTCATTTTCAGTCTATTCTGAATACCTCACACCTCACAATATTATTTTTAGTCCTAAAATTTGCACCGAGGTCCCTGGATGACTAAGCTAAGCGACCCTAGTGGCCGACACAAACACCTGGCCCATCTAGGAGTGGCACTGCAGTGTCACGCAGGATGGCCCTTCCAAAAAACACTCCCCAAACAGCACATGACGCAAAGAAAAAAAGAGGTGCAATGAGGTAGCTGTGTGACTAAGCTCAGCGACCCAAGTGCCCGACACAAACACCTGGCCCATCTAGGAGTGGCACTGCAGTGTCACGCAGGATGTCCCTTCCAAAAAACCCTCCCCAAACAGCACATGACGCAAAGAAAAAAAGAGGCGCAATGAGGTAGCTGTGTGAGTAAGATTAGCGACCCTAGTGGCCGACACAAACACCGGGCCCATCTAGGAGTGGCACTGCAGTGTCACGCAGGATGTCCCTTCCAAAAAACCCTCCCCAAACAGCACATGACGCAAAGAAAAATAAAAGAAAAAAGAGGTGCAAGATGGAATTGTCCATGGGCCCTCCCACCCACCCTTATGTTGTATAAACAGGACATGCACACTTTAACCAACCCATCATTTCAGTGACAGGGTCTGCCACACGACTGTGACTGATATGACGGGTTGGTTTGGACCCCCACCAAAAAAGAAGCAATTAATCTCTCCTTGCACAAACTGGCTCTACAGAGGCAAGATGTCCACCTCATCATCATCCTCCGATATATCACCGTGTACATCCCCCTCCTCACAGATTATCAATTCGTCCCCACTGGAATCCACCATCTCAGCTCCCTGTGTACTTTGTGGAGGCAATTGCTGCTGGTCAATGTCTCCGCGGAGGAATTGATTATAATTCATTTTAATGAACATCATCTTCTCCACATTTTCTGGTTGTAACCTCGTACGCCGATTGCTGACAAGGTGAGCGGCGGCACTAAACACTCTTTCGGAGTACACACTTGTGGGAGGGCAACTTAGGTAGAATAAAGCCAGTTTGTGCAAGGGCCTCCAAATTGCCTCTTTTTCCTGCCAGTATAAGTACGGACTGTGTGACGTGCCTACTTGGATGCGGTCACTCATATAATCCTCCACCATTCTTTCAATGTTGAGAGAATCATATGCAGTGACAGTAGACGACATGTCCGTAATCGTTGTCAGGTCCTTCAGTCCGGACCAGATGTCAGCATCAGCAGTCGCTCCAGACTGCCCTGCATCACCGCCAGCGGGTGGGCTCGGAATTCTGAGCCTTTTCCTCGCACCCCCAGTTGCGGGAGAATGTGAAGGAGGAGATGTTGACAGGTCACGTTCCGCTTGACTTGACAATTTTGTCACCAGCAGGTCTTTGCACCCCAGCAGACTTGTGTCTGCCGGAAAGAGAGATCCAAGGTAGGTTTTAAATCTAGGATCGAGCACGGTGGCCAAAATTTAGTGCTCTGATTTCAACAGATTGACCACCCGTGAATCCTTGTTAAGCGAATTAAGGGCTGCATCCACAAGTCCCACATGCCTAGCGGAATCGCTCCCTTTTAGCTCCTTCTTCAATGCCTCCAGCTTCTTCTGCAAAAGCCTGATGAGGGGAATGACCTGACTCAGGCTGGCAGTGTCTGAACTGACTTCACGTGTGGCAAGTTCAAAGGGCATCAGAACCTTGCACAACGTTGAAATCATTCTCCACTGCACTTGAGACAGGTGCATTCCACCTCCTATATCGTGCTCAATTGTATAGGCTTGAATGGCCTTTTGCTGCTCCTCCAACCTCTGAAGCATATAGAGGGTTGAATTCCACCTCGTTACCACTTCTTGCTTCAGATGATGGCAGGGCAGGTTCAGTAGTTTTTGGTGGTGCTCCAGTCTTCTGTACGTGGTGCCAGTACGCCGAAAGTGTCCCGCAATTCTTCTGGCCACCGACAGCATCTCTTGCACGCCCCTGTCGTTTTTTAAAAAATTCTGCACCACCAAATTCAAGGTATGTGCAAAACATGGGACGTGCTGGAATTTGCCCATATTTAATGCACACACAATATTGCTGGCGTTGTCCGATGCCACAAATCCACAGGAGAGTCCAATTGGGGTAAGCCATTCTGCGATGATCTTCCTCAGTTGCCGTAAGAGGTTTTCAGCTGTGTGCGTATTCTGGAAAGCGGTGATACAAAGCGTAGCCTGCCTAGGAAAGAGTTGGCGTTTGCGAGATGCTGCTACTGGTGCCGCCGCTGCTGTTCTTGCGGCGGGAGTCCATACATCTACCCAGTGGGCTGTCACAGTCATATAGTCCTGACCCTGCCCTGCTCCACTTGTCCACATGTCCGTGGTTAAGTGGACATTGGGTACAACTGCATTTTTTAGGACACTGGTGAGTCTTTTTCTGACGTCCGTGTACATTCTCGGTATCGCCTGCCTACAGAAGTGGAACCTAGATGGTATTTGGTAACGGGGGCACACTGCCTCAATAAATTGTCTAGTTCCCTGTGAACTAACGGCGGATACCGGACGCACGTCTAACACCAACATAGTTGTCAAGGACTCAGTTATCCGCTTTGCAACAGGATGACTGCTGTGATATTTCATCTTCCTCGCAAAGGACTGTTGGACAGTCAATTGCTTACTGGAAGTAGTACAAGTGGGCTTACGACTTCCCCTCTGGGATGACCATCGACTCCCAGCAGCAATAACAGCAGCGCCAGCAGCAGTAGGCGTTACACGCAAGGATGCATCGGAGGAATCCCAGGCAGGAGAGGACTCGTCAGAATTGCCAGTGACATGGCCTGCAGGACTATTGGCATTCCTGGGGAAGGAGGAAATTGACACTGAGGGAGTTGGTGGGGTGGTTTGCGTGAGCTTGGTTACAAGAGGAAGGGATTTACTGGTCAGTGGACTGCTTCCGCTGTCGGCCCAAGTTTTTGAACTTGTCACTGACTTATTATGAATGCGCTGCAGGTGACGTATAAGGGAGGATGTTCCGAGGTGGTTAACGTCCTTACCCCTACTTATTACAGCTTGACAAAGGGAACACACGGCTTGACACCTGTTGTCCGCATTTCTGGTGAAATACTTCCACACCGAAGAGCTGATTTTTTTTGTATTTTCACCAGGCATGTCAACGGCCCTATTCCTCCCACGGACAACAGGTGTCTCCCCGGGTGCCTGACTTAAACAAACCACCTCACCATCAGAATCCTCCTGGTCAATTTCCACCCCAGCGCCAGCAACACCCATATCCTCCTCATCCTGGTGTACTTCAACACTGACATCTTCAATCTGACTATCAGGAACTGGACTGCGGGTGCTCCTTCCAGCACTTGCAGGGGGCGTGCAAATGGTGGAAGGCGCATGCTCTTCACGTCCAGTGTTGGGAAGGTCAGGCATCGCAACCGACACAATTGGACTCTCCTTGTGGATTTGGGATTTCGAAGAACGCACAGTTCTTTGCGGTGCTACTGCTTTTGCCAGCTTGAGTCTTTTCATTTTTCTAGCGAGAGGCTGAGTGCCTCCATCCTCATGTGAAGCTGAACCACTAGCCATGAACATAGGCCAGGGCCTCAGCCGTTCCTTGCCACTCCGTGTGGTAAATGGCATATTGGCAAGTTTACGCTTCTCCTCCGACAATTTTATTTTAGGTTTTGGAGTCCTTTTTTTACTGATATTTGGTGTTTTGGATTTGACATGCTCTGTACTATGACATTGGGCATCGGCCTTGGCAGACGACGTTGCTGGCATTTCATCGTCTCGGCCATGACTAGTGGCAGCAGCTTCAGCACGAGGTGGAAGTGGATCTTGATCTTTCCCTAATTTTGGAACCTCAACATTTTTGTTCTCCATATTTTAATAGGCACAACTAAAAGGCACCTCAGGTAAACAATGGAGATGGATGGATACTAGTATACAATTATGGATGGACTGCCAAGTGCCGACACAGAGGTAGCTACAGCCGTGGACTACCGTACTGTACTGTGTCTGCTGCTAATATAGACTGGTTGATAAAGAGATGTAGTAGTAGTATGTATGTATAAAGAAGAAAGAAAAAAAAACCACGGGTAGGTGGTATACAATTATGGACGGACTGCCGAGTGCCGACACAGAGGTAGCTACAGCCGTGGACTACCGTACTGTACTGTGTCTGCTGCTAATATAGACTGGTTGATAAAGAGATGTAGTAGTAGTATGTATGTATAAAGAAGAAAGAAAAAAAAACCACGGGTAGGTGGTATACAATTATGGATGGACTGCCCAGTGCCAACACAGAGGTAGCTACAGCCGTGGACTACCGTACTGTACTGTGTCTGCTGCTAATATAGACTGGTTGATAAAGAGATGTAGTAGTAGTATGTATGTATAAAGAAGAAAGAAAAAAAAACCACGGGTAGGTGGTATTCAATTATGGACGGACTGCCCAGTGCCGACACAGAGGTAGCTACAGCCGTGGACTACCGTACTGTACTGTGTCTGCTGCTAATATAGACTGGTTGATAAAGAGATGTAGTAGTAGTATGTATGTATAAAGAAGAAAGAAAAAAAAACCACGGGTAGGTGGTATACAATTATGGACGGACTGCCCAGTGCCGACACAGAGGTAGCTACAGCCGTGGACTACCGTACTGTACTGTGTCTGCTGCTAATATAGACTGGTTGATAAAGAGATGTAGTAGTAGTAGTATGTATGTATAAAGAAGAAAGAAAAAAAAACCACGGGTAGGTGGTATACAATTATGGACGGACTGCCCAGTGCCGACACAGAGGTAGCTACAGCCGTGGACTACCGTACTGTACTGTGTCTGCTGCTAATATAGACTGGTTGATAAAGAGATGTAGTAGTAGTATGTATGTATAAAGAAGAAAGAAAAAAAAACCACGGGTAGGTGGTATACAATTATGGACGGACTGCCCAGTGCTGACACAGAGGTAGCTACAGCCGTGGACTACCGTACTGTACTGTGTCTGCTGCTAATATAGACTGGTTGATAAAGAGATGTAGTAGTAGTAGTATGTATGTATAAAGAAGAAAGAAAAAAAAAACACGGGTAGGTGGTATACAATTATGGACGGACTGCCCAGTGCCGACACAGAGGTAGCTACAGCCGTGGACTACCGTACTGTACTGTGTCTGCTGCTAATATAGACTGGTTGATAAAGAGATGTAGTAGTAGTATGTATGTATAAAGAAGAAAGAAAAAAAAACCACGGGTAGGTGGTATACAATTATGGACGGACTGCCCAGTGCCGACACAGAGGTAGCTACAGCCGTGGACTACCGTACTGTACTGTGTCTGCTGCTAATATAGACTGGTTGATAAAGAGATGTAGTAGTAGTAGTAGTATGTATGTATAAAGAAGAAAGAAAAAAAAACCACGGGTAGGTGGTATACAATTATGGACGGACTGCCGAGTGCCGACACAGAGGTAGCTACAGCCGTGGACTACCGTACTGTACTGTGTCTGCTGCTAATATAGACTGGTTGATAAAGAGATGTAGTAGTAGTATGTATGTATAAAGAAGAAAGAAAAAAAAACCACGGGTAGGTGGTATACAATTATGGACGGACTGCCGAGTGCCGACACAGAGGTAGCTACAGC
The DNA here is from genome assembly GCF_028390025.1 of Pseudophryne corroboree. Taxonomy (NCBI): domain Eukaryota; kingdom Metazoa; phylum Chordata; class Amphibia; order Anura; family Myobatrachidae; genus Pseudophryne; species Pseudophryne corroboree. The sequence goes on along the minus strand of NC_086445.1, from coordinate 42,966,546 downwards.
CGTGAACTACCGTACTGTGTCTGCTGCGACTGGATGATAAATAATGATATAAAAAATATATATATATCACTACTGCAGCCGGACAGGTATATATTATATAATGACGGACCTGCTGGACACTGTCTGTCAGCAGAATGAGTTTTTTATAGAATAAAAAAAAAAAACACCACACAAGTGAAGTCACACGACGAGTGTTTAACTTTTTCAGGCAATCACAATATAGTATACTATACTACTAACTATACTGGTGGTCAGTGTGGTCAGGTGGTCACTGGTCAGTCACACTGGCAGTGGCACTCCTGCAGCAAAAGTGTGAACTGTTTAATTTTAATAATAATATGTACTCCTGGCTCCTGCTATAACCTATAACTGGCACTGCAGTGCTCCCCAGTCTCCCCCACAATTATAAGATGTGTGAGCTGAGCACAGTCAGATACGAGTGTTTAACTTTTTCAGGCAATCACAATATAGTATACTATACTACTAACTATACTGGTGGTCAGTGTGGTCAGGTCACTGGTCAGTCACACTGGCAGTGGCACTCCTGCAGCAAAAGTGTGCACTGTTTAATTTTAATAATAATATGTACTCCTGGCTCCTGCTATAACCTATAACTGGCACTGCAGTGCTCCCCAGTCTCCCCCACAATTATAAGATGTGTGAGCTGAGCACAGTCAGATATATACATAGATGATGCAGCACACTGGGCTGAGCAGTGCACACAGATATGGTATGTGACTGAGTCACTGTGTATCGTTTTTTTCAGGCAGAGAACGGATATATTAAATAAAACTGCACTGTCTGGTGGTCACTGTGGTCAGTCACTAGTAAACTCTGCACTCTCTACAGTTCTACAGTACTCCTAAACTCCAGTAAATCAGGTCAATCTCTCTCTCTCTCTCTTCTAATCTAAATGGAGAGGACGCCAGCCACGTCCTCTCCCTATCAATCTCAATGCACGTGTGAAAATGGCGGCGACGCGCGGCTCCTTATATAGAATCCGAGTCTCGCGAGAATCCGACAGCGTCATGATGACGTTCGGGCGCGCTCGGGTTAACCGAGCAAGGCGGGAAGATCCGAGTCGCTCGGACCCGTGAAAAAAAACATGAAGTTCGTGCGGGTTCGGATTCAGAGAAACCGAACCCGCTCATCTCTAATGAGTACTACTGATTCTGGATTCTCCGTCTGTCTGCTGCTAGTCTCCAGCCAGATAAGGTTTTGCAAATTGTTCCCAGTTTTCAAATAAGGCCCAGTGTGTTTTCTGTATTGTAATATATAAGAATATTTCTCAGAAATGTTTTCACCAAGATTGTCTACAACCACAAATATAAATAAATGGGGCTTTTTTATCTGTACCAAATTCTACCACATTTAGGGGATTATTCAGCATGGATTGCAGATTCTGCTAAAAAGAAGAATCTGCAATCCTTTCTTTTACATGCTGAGGGCCGCCCATCGCAGGGCAACCCAGCATGCTAATTGGTGGCCCAGCGATGTGATCGCAAAACAATTGCGATCAAATCGTACTTGCTAAAATTAATGATGACCCCCGGCAACCGCAACTGGGCTGCGTATGCAGGAGGTCCACCGCCAGTTTCATAATCAGAGTGGCTGTGTGTGACAACATGCAGCCACCCCAAAAACGCAGCTGACCTGCCCCTATTTTCCCCACGTTGACCCCGCAATGGTTCCATAACTCCACATTGACAGGCAGAGGCTTTCGCTGGGCGGCAATCAGGCAGAGGTGTTCGCAGCCAATCGCATTGGCTGCGCACGCATACGCAGGACGGGACCTGCGCAGTAGCACCACAAACTGAGTTATTGCGCTCACCTGAATAACCTCCTTAGTCTTTGCATTACAACAATCCTACAATTCCTTTATTTCTATCGATCAGTCTGGAAAATTTTAACTTGGGGTATGAGTACACAGTATGGGCTCATAGTGCTGCCTGCAATAATAAAGTATATGTACCTGTAAAGCTGGGTACATACCTACAGATATATCTGCAGATCAACCAATCAGCAGATATATCACAGATAGTGGTTGTTCATACACAGTGCCCAACCACCACTGCCATCTGTAGTTGAGGACACTGGCCAATTAATCTTTCCTCTGTCACACTGGCAGATCGTTGTCAGGAAATGTGCCAAATCTTCCTGCAAATTACACAATGGGCTGGCCTTCTACAGAGCACACAGTTAAGGCAAATAGGCCCTCTAGTCTCCTGTTATCCTTTGTTGCTGTAACATCATCTGTGTCAAACAAGTGTGCCTGCAATTATGTGTACTTGCATGCCTACACACACACACACCATTAAAGCCTAAGGTGCGAATGCCCGCTGCGACCACTCGTAGCGTGGTGCATTCGCGCTATGCATATGCCCATGCGTATGCATCACAGCATAGATGAGTGTGGTTACATCTGTAGTAGCTCATATCATTTTGCGAAATACAAATAAAAGCTATATACTTTTAAATATAGATTAAACAATGATTATATGGGTCAGGGGTATGGCTTTGGGACCCTAAGATGACAGCCACATTAATGCAGCTCTACCCCGATGCCCACTTCAAGCTGTTGTGTATGTGCCTGGGTTACACCAGGAGAGAGTTTTTAGGTGGGGGATGGTGGATTTAGGTGGAAGATGGGTGCTGAGTGTTCCTGTGCCAGAGTATCCCCCCCCGACACTGGTGAAAATAGGATTTTGGTTACCTACCGGTAAATCCTTTTCTCGTAGTCTGTAGAGGATGCTGGGGTCCATATTAGTACCATGGTGTATAGACGGGTCCACCAGGAGCCATTGGCACTTTAAGAGTTTAATAGTGTGGGCTGGCTCCTCCCTCTATACCCCTCCTACCAGACTCAGTCTAGAAACTGTGCCTGAGGAGACGACATACTTCGAGAGAAGGAAATACACAGATAGTGGCGAGATTCATACCAGCTCACACAACAGGCAAATCCGGCTAACATGCCGGAACAACTCAGCAACAGCTGAAACAGTAAATAACGCAGAACTTACCTAGGAACCAGGCAGTACTGAGCTATAAAACCAATGCATGAAAACGCAGCGCTGGGCGGGCGCCCAGCATCCTCTACGGACTACGAGAAAAGGATTTACCGGTAGGTAACCAAAATCCTATTTTCTCTTACGTCCTAGAGGATGCTGGCGTCCATATTAGTACCATGGGGATGTACCAAAGCTCCCAGTACGGGAGGGAGAGCGCGGAGGCTCCTGCAACACTGCTTGACCAAACTTAAGGTCATCAGAGGCCAAAGTATCAAACTAGTAAAACTTGGCAAACGTGTTCGACCCAGACCAAGCAGCTGCTCGACAGAGTTGTACAGCCGAGACACCCCGGGCAGCCGCACAGGAAGAGCCCACTTTACGAGTAGAGTGGGCCATTACAGATTTCGGACACTGGAATTCTGCTGTGGAATAAGCATGCTGGATAGTGAACCTGACCCAGCGTGAAATAGACTGCTTAGAAGCAGGACACCCAATCTTCTTGGGATTATAGAGGACAAACAGAGAGTCACTTTTCCTATGACGAGCCGTCCTCTTCACGTAAATCTTCAAAGACCTCATTACATCCAAAGGCCTTTGAAGCAATTGAGGAGTCAGTAGCCACTGGCACCACAATAGGTTGGTTGGTATGGAAAGCCGATACAACCTTAGGCAGGAACTGTGGACGAGTCCTAAGTTCCGCCCTGTCTTCATGGGCATCGCGCAGAAGCCAAGGCCAACAAAGTGACCGCCTTCCACGTGAGAAACTTGAGATCAGCCTCCTGTAGAGGCTCAAACCAAGCAGATTGCAGGAACTGCAACACCACATCAAGATACCAGGGTGTCGTTGGCACCACAAAGGGAGGCTGGATGTGTAGAACCCCTTTCAAGAAGGTCTGAACCTCAGGGAGGACAGCCAATTGTTTTTGGAAGAAGATGGACAAAGCAGAGATCTGGACCTTGATGGAGCCCAATCTTAGCCCCATATCCACCCCTGCTTGCAGGAAAAGGAGAAAACATCCAAGTTGAAACTCCACCGCAGGAATCTTCCTGGACTCACACCAAGAAACATTTTTTCCAAATGCGATGGTAATGTTTAGACGTTACCCCCTTCCTAGCCTGTATCAGGATAGGATTGACCTCACTCGGGATACCCTTCCGAGCTAAGATCTGGCGTTCAACCGCCATGCCGTCAAACGTAGCCGTGGTAAGTCTTGATAAGCAAACGGCCCCTGCAGTAGCAGATCCTTCTGAAGAGGCAACGGCCTTGGATCTTCCAGCAGATCCGCAAACCAAGCCCTCCTTGGCCAGTCTGGAGCAATGAGGATTGCCAGAACCTTTGTTGATCTTACCAGTTGAAGAACTTTTGATATCAGAGGAAGTGGAGGGAACACATACACTGACGTGAACACCCACGGTGTTACCAGTGCATCCACCGCCACTGCCTGTTGGTCTCTCGACCTGGAACAGTACCTCCGCAGCTTCTTGTTGACAGTACCTCCGCAGCTTCTTGTTGAGGCAGGAGGCCATCATGTCTATGTGAGGAACCCCCCACCAACCGGTTACCTCCTCGAACACTTCCGGATGGAGGCCCCACTCTCCTGGATGGAGATCGTGTCTACTGAGGAAGTTGCTTCCCAGTTGTCTACACCCAGAATGAAGATTGCCGACATTGCCATCGCGTGCCTTTCTGCCCAGAGGAGGATTTTTGACACCTCTGACATGGCAGCCCTGCTCTTCGTTCCGCCTTGTCGGTTTATGTAGGCCACTGTGGTCATGTTGTCCGACTGCCCCTGAACAGCCCGATCCTGCAGAAGGTGTGCTGCTTGCAGAAGGGCGTTGTACACGGCCCTGAGTTCCAGGATGTTTATTGGGAGAGGTGATTCTTGATCCGAACATCTTCCCTGAAAGGTTTCCCCCAAAGCGACTGCTCCCCAATCTCTTAGACTTGCATCTGTGGTTAAAAGGATCCAGTCTTAAATTCCAAACTTTCGTCCTTCCAGAAGGTGCGGAAGTTGCAGCCACCAGAGGAGTGAAATCCTGGCTTTCGGAGACAGGCGTATCCTCTTGTGCATGTGTAGGTGAGAGCCCGACCACTGGTCCAAGAGGTCCAGCTGAAAAGGTCGAGCATGAAACCTGCCGTACTGCAGAGCCTCGTAGGCGGCAACCATCTTCCCCAGAAGGCGTATGCATTGATGAACCGATACCCGGGTAGTGAGACTTCGGAAGGTTCAGGATCCAGCCGTGCTTCCTGAGCAGCTGTGTCGTGAGCGCGATGGATCGCAACAACCTCTCCCTGGACGATGCCTTGATCAGGAGATTGTCCAGATATGGAATTATGTTCACCCCCTGTTTGCAGAGGAGAACCATCATCTCCGCCATCACCTTGGTGAAGATCCTTGGTGCTGTGGAGAGGCCAAACGGCAGCGCATGGAACTGATAGTGATCGTCCAACAGTGCAAACCTGAGATATGCCTGATGCGGCGACCAAATGGGAATGTGGAGGTAAGCATCCTTGATGTCTAGAGACACCAGGAACTCCCCCTCCGTCAGTCCTGAGATGACAGCTCTCAGAGATTCCATCTTGAATTTGAACTCCCTGAGATAAGGGTTCAAAGACTTTAAGTTTAGAATAGGCCATACCGGACCATCCGGTTTTGGTACTACAAAAAGGTTCGAATAATAACTCCTGTTCCACTGCTGAGGCGGAACTGGAACAATGACCTCTGACACCACCAGTTTTCTGATGGCCTCCAGAAGAACTGTTCTGTCTGCAGAGCTGGCAAGCCTGACTTGAAGAAACGGTGAGGTGGGGGATTTTTAAACTCCAGTCTGTACCCCCTGGACACTATATCCAGTACCCAGGGGTCCAGGCCAGACGACACCCAGACATGGCTGAACTGCTGGAGTCTTGCCCCCACCTGACCCTCCTCCATGCCTAGCTGTCCACCGTCATGCGGAGGACTTAGGTGTATCAGAAGCGGGCTTCTGGGTTTGGGAACCTGCGGGAGCAGGTTTCTTTCCTTTGGCACGACCACCTCTGAAGAAGGTGACTGTGACGTGGCTGGTGTAAAAGGCTTCTTCGTAGCCGGCGCAGCTGAGGGGAGAAAAGTAGACTTATCCACGGTAGCCGTGGCAATCCACACATCCAGCGCCTCCCCAAAGAGAGCCTGACCAGTATAGGGTAGGCCCTCCACTCTCTTCCTGGATTCCGCGTCCCCAGACCATTGGCGCAGCCAGAGACCCCAGCGAGCCGAGACGGACATGGAGGAGATCCCCGCAGCCATGGAACCCAGGACCTTCATTGAATCCACCAGGAACCCTGCAGAATCCTGAATATGGCATAAAAATACATCAACGTCACCTTTATCCAGCGGTGTCGACTCCTCCTGCAGAGTGATTGACCACCTGGCAATAGCTTTTGCAATCCAAGCACAGGCTATAGTAGGTCGTAATATAGCCCCGGAAGCCGTGTAAATGGATTTTAGAGTAGCATCCACCTTGCGATCAGCCGGGTCCTTCAACGCGGTAGATCCCGTTACTGGTAAAACCACCTGTTTTGACAGCCTGGAGACAGAGGCGTCAACTGTCGGCGGAGACTCCCACTTCTTTCTATCTTCCTCTGGGAAGGGAAAAGCAACCAAGACCCTCTTAGGGATCTGAAATTTATTTTCTGGAGTTTCCCAGGCTTTTTCAAAGATAACGTTTAATTCTTTGGATGCCGGGAAGGTGAGGGGGGCTTCTTATTATCTGTAAAGAAGGCCTCCTCCACCTATTCAGGAGCTGTGTCAGAAATATGTAAAATATCCCTCACAGCTTCAATCATGAACTGCACCCCCCTAGCAAGTGATGCTGTCCCCCTCGACACATCCCCGTCACCGTCTGCAGTGTCAGAGTCGTTGTCCGTGTCATCCTGCGTAAGCAATGCAAGTGCACGTTTTTAAGAATGTACCGCAGGGGATCCCGAGGAATCAGTATCAGACCACACAACCATAGAGGATTGTAGGATCTGAGTGGCATGCTCAGTACTAGCAACCCTGTCAGAAATCTGAGAAATTGTCCCCCTCAGAGAGACAAACCATTCTGGCTCTCTAGCAGGGATCTGCGTTACAACAGTGCAATCCTGATTACATGGTATGGAGTCCTCCTGGGAAGACAAATCCCCTGAAGCATATGAAAGTGTCCCTAGACATGTTGTCACACACACCAAACACCTCACAAACACACAGGGTATTCACTAGACAGAGTTTCCCCCCAAGAATGGCAGAGAGACACAGAGATTGGAGCCAACCCACATGCAGCGCTATTAGAGGTATAGGGAGACCCCAACCCGCGCTGACTGCGTCCCTTAATAGGTGACACAGCCTACAACTCAGCGTCCCCCCCTTCTACAACCCCCTGGTACCGTACAGATAGCTGGAGTTGCACTGGAGGGACCTGGACACCCACTAGTAGTGATTGCAGGCAGGAAAAATGGTGTTGAACGCTGCTGGGTCAGCTCTGAGAAGATCCGCCCCTTCAATGGCGCTGTCTTCCCGCTCTTGAAGATTATACTGGCCTGAGGAATTTTGTGCTGGCTGATATCCGCGGACCCCGACAGGCTGGAAATGGTCAGTGTAGGGTACCTTGTTGGCTCAGGGCGCCCCTCACAGCGCCGCACCGCCGTACCGCTGAGCCGTCCGGGAGCGCGGTCAATACCGCGCTCCCTCCCTTAAGCCGCCCTCTTCACACTGACCCCCTGCTTGTAAGGGGGGACAGTGACTAACTCGCCACACTTCAGCTCAGTGAGGGGGTGGCGGCTGGCTGCCGGGGTGAGCGTTCCCCTGTGGCGGGGCGCGATCTGTTCCCTCTGGAGCTCAATGTCCAGTCAGCGGAGGCAGTGGCTCAAGACCCCGCAGGGCGGATACTGCTCCCCCCTCAGTCCCTCGATGCAGGGAGGCTGTTGCCAGCAGCCTCCCTGTAAAAAAACAAACTCTAAAATGAACTTTTCTAAAGAAGCTCTGTAGAGCTCCCCTAGCTGTGACCGGCTCCTCCGGGCACATTTTCTAAACTGAGTCTGGTAGGAGGGGCATAGAGGGAGGAGCTAGCCCACACTATTAAACTCTTAACGTGCCAATGGCTCCTGGTGGACCCGTCTATACCCCATGGTACTAATATGGACCCCAGCATCCTCTAGGACATAAGAGAAAATAGCAAATTCAACGATCCACGGCCTAGATGTAATAGGGTGCAATTTTTAAAGTGTCTTTAAAAAAAAAACCGCAACAAATCGCACGTTTGTAACTTGATAAAAATTGCAAATGTAATAGGGTGCAATTTTTAAGGTTAAAACGGAATTTGTATGAGATTATTGGGGAGTTTTAGTAAAGGAAACATGCGAATTTTAGTAAGAAAAAAAAATGTGGGTCATGTTTTATTACTTAGTCAGAAGCATGCACAGATCAGTGAGATCCGCGCATGCTTCTGTGTGAAAATGTTGTTTTAAAAAACAAAAAAAAAAAAACGATGTGCATGTCCGCCCCCCCAAATGCATAACCAGCCCCGGGCTCTTTGAGCCGGTCCTGGTTGCAAAAAAAATACGGGGAAAAAATTGCCTGGGGTTCCTCCGTATTTAAGCTACCAGCACCGGGCTCATGGACCGGTCCTGGTTCCAAAAATACAGAGGACAAAAGAAGTAGGGGTCCCCCGTATTTTTTAAACCAGCACCACTAGCCAGGGAGGAGATGCCACAGCCGGGGGACACTTTTATACAGGTCCCTGCGGACGCAGCATCACACACCCCAACTAGTCACCCCTGGCCGGGGTTCCCTGGGGGAGTGGGGACCCTTAAATAAAGGGGTCCCTCCCGTCCAGGCACCCAAGGACCAGGAGTGAAGCCCGAGGCTGTCCCCAGCACCCCTGGCTAAAAATGTGTACAAAAAGAATATTGTCTTTTGCTGTGGAACTACAAGTCCCAGCAAGCCTCCCCCGCATGCTGGTACTTGGAGAACCACAAGTACCAGCATGCAGAGAATTAAAGGGCCCGCTTGTACCTGTAGTTCCACAACAAAAGAAATACCCAAAAAAAGACAAAACACACACACCGTGAAAGTAAAAGTTTATTAACACACACTTGCACACTCACATATACCTACCTAGTATCCCACGCAGCCCCTCGGTCCTCTTGTCCATGTAGAATCCATGGGGTACCTGTAAAATTGAAAAAATATATGACCACACTGCACAGCCACAGACATGCCGTACCCTGTCGCACAAGTACAAAAGCTTGCTTTTGTACTGGAAGAGTAGCTCCCAGCCAGCGCAATTCCTGCACGCTGGCAGGGAGCTACTCATTGCTGCCCGGGTCGCAGCAGCTGTGTGACATCACGCAGCCACTGCGGCCCCCCCCCCAACGGTTCCGGCCCGCTCCCTCCCGCCCAGCGACCGCCTCTGCCTGTCACTCGCAGGCAGGCAACAGTAGCATGGGGCCCCTTTACTCTCCTGGCCCGGGACTGAAGTACCCCCCTGACGGTGGCCCAGAGTCTGCCTATCCCCTGCACATCAAGAGCCTCACCACCCCTGCACACAAACATGACCCCCCTACTCTGCTGTATTGGTCGCAAGGCCGCACTATGCAGGGAGACCGGGACACAGGGGGGCCCAGGGAGACCGGGTCGCAGGGGGGCCCAGGGAGACCGGGACGCAGGGGGGCCCAGGAAGACCGGGACGCAGCGGGGCCCAGGGAGACCAGGACGCAAGGGAGACCTGGACGCAGGGGGCCCAGGGAGACCTGGACGCAGGGGGCCCAGGGAGACCTGGACGCAGGGGGCCCAGGGAAACCTGGGCGCAGGGGGCCCAGGGAAACCTGGACGCAGGGGGCCCAGGAAGACCGGGACGCAGGGGGGCCCAGGGAGACCGGGACGCAGGGGGACCCAGGGAGACCGGGACGCAGGGGGGCTCAGGGAGACTGGGACGCAGGGGGGCCCAGGGAGACCGGGACGCAAGGGAGACCTGGACGCAGGGGGCCCGGGGAGACCTGGATGCAGGGGGCCCAGGGAGACCGGGACGCAGGGGGGCCCAGGGAAACCGGGACGCAGGGGGGCCCAGGGAGACCGGGACGCAGGGGGGCCCAGGGAGACCGGGACGCAGGGGGGCCCAGGGAGACCGGGACGCAGAGGGCCCAGGGAGACCTGGACGCAGGGGGCCCAGGGAAACTTGGACGCAGGGGGCCCAGGGAGACCTGGACGCAGGGGGCCCAGGGAGACCGGGCCGCAGGGGGGCCCAGGGAGACCGGCCCGCAGGGGGCCCAGGCCGCTGGGAGCCCAGGGAGACCAGGGCTGTTTATATATGTCACCAAACAGAGGACTTAGGAAAATTTCAAATCCTGAACTACCAGTTGGGATTCAGTGAGGTTGCACTTGTTCCTGTGAAAAAGGAATAGTATCGTTCAGGATTTGAAATTTTCCTAAGTCCTCTGTTTGGTGACATATATAAACAGAGGTAGACTATAAGGTTCCACCACTCTTGATTGAAAATAGGGAACGTAACATCATCTAATTTCAACCAAATTTATATATATATTTTTGAAGTCTATCTAGATATTATATCTATCGAATTGAATATGTGATTGGATGTAATCATTGGATATTCTAAACCTTTCTAATCAATGGTAATCACTCCTACTATAAGAACTGATTCCAAACCCCTGATGAAGTCCTAACGGATGAAACGCGTTGGGTTTTGCAACATCTGGTTAATAAAGTCCTTCTCACAAGCAACTGGTTGGAGATACATCCATTTAAAGTTCTGACTGTGATCACCTGACTGTAAAATCCTCACATCCAACTGTAATTTATGTATATGATTGTAATATTGTTTTATTTGAATTTTTAGAAGGTTGTGTCAATAACGAACGCTTAGGAGAAATATCGTTTGTTTCTGTACAATAAAAACTTTTAATTTTTGTCATACAAAAGGCATATTGGCACCCACGAGAATTCTTTTCTATCTGTAATATATATATATATATATATATATATATATATATATATTTATTTATTTAAGCACAGGCTCAGGCTCGGAACCCCCCCTCCCCCCAGGTCACTGCTTGGCGGCAACAGCACTATACAGGGAGCCGGGAGCCAGCCAGCCAGCCTGCCTCCACTCCCCTCCCCTCCCCTGCTGTTTTTGAAGCCGGGAGCCGCACGCTGCACGCACTGCGTACTTACCAGATCCAGGGCGCTGCTTGTCTCACCCTCCGGTCCGTGGTGGCAGGATCCTGACTGTGTGCTGCGGGAGGCGTGGTGTGCTGCGTGACGTCATGACGCTGCACACGTCAGTCCCGGCCCTGCTACATCCGCAGCAGGCTCCTCTGGAAACGGAGCCTGCTGAACACTGAGCTGCCCGCTAAGCCACGCCCCCTGCAGAAGTGGGCGTGGCTACAAGTGAGCGTGACCCACCGGTGGATCCACCAGAACCCCGGCAGGCCAGTCCGAGCCTGTGTACCAAGAAGTAAGAGGGCAATGAGGTAGCTCTATGACTAAGCTAAGCGACACAAGTGTGCGGCACAAACACCTGGCCCATCTTGGAGTGGCACTGCAGTGTCTGATAGGATGGCACTTTTAAAAAATTAGGCCCCATACAGCACATGATGCAAATAATAAATAAAAAGATGGAATTGTCCTTGGGCCCTCCCACCCACCCTTATGTTGTATAAACAGGACATGCACACTTTAACAAACCAATCACTTCAGCGACAGGGTCTGCCACACGACTGTGGCTGAAATAATTGGTTTGTTTGGGCCCCCACAAAAAAAGAAGAAATTAATCACCCCACCAAAAAAGAAGCAATTAATATCTGGGACTGGTGGAAACAGGCAATCCTGAGTACCTGGTACAGACTCCTCTGAGGAAGACACCTCCACAACCTCCAAAACATTTTGTTCTGACATGACACTGACTAGTGATACTGAGCACTGATGATACTACTGAGCAGTGATACTGAGAACTGACACTACTGAGAACTGACACTGAGCACTGACCAGTGATACTGAGCACTGATGATAGTACTGAGCAGTGATACTGAGAACTTACACTGAGCAGCACGATGCAGCACAAGACACTGAGCACTGACCAGTGATACTGAGCACTGATGATACTACTGAGCAGTGATACTGAGCACTGATGATACTACTGAGAACTGACACTGAGCAGCATGATGCAGCATAAGACACTGAGCACTGACCAGTGATACTGAGCACTGATGATACTACTGAGCAGTGATACTGAGCACTGATGATACTACGGAGAACTGACACTGAGCAGCACGATGCAGCATAAGACACTGAGCACTGACCAGTAACACTGAGCACTGATGATACTACTGAGTAGAGATGAGCGCCGGAAATTTTTCGGGTTTTGTGTTTTGGTTTTGGGTTCGGTTCCGCGGCCGTGTTTTGGGTTCGACCGCGTTTTGGCAAAACCTCACCGAATTTTTTTTGTCGGATTCGGGTGTGTTTTGGATTCGGGTGTTTTTTTCCAAAAAACCTAAAAAACAGCTTAAATCATAGAATTTGGCGGTCATTTTGATCCCAAAGTATTATTAACCTCAAAAACCATAATTTCCACTCATTTTCAGTCTATTCTGAATACCTCACACCTCACAATATTATTTTTAGTCCTAAAATTTGCACCGAGGTCGCTGTGTGAGTAAGATAAGCGACCCTAGTGGCCGACACAAACACCGGGCCCATCTAGGAGTGGCACTGCAGTGTCACGCAGGATGGCCCTTCCAAAAAACCCTCCCCAAACAGCACATGACGCAAAGAAAAAAAGAGGCGCAATGAGGTAGCTGTGTGAGTAAGATTAGCGACCCTAGTGGCCGACACAAACACCGGGCCCATCTAGGAGTGGCACTGCAGTGTCACGCAGGATGTCCCTTCCAAAAAACCCTCCCCAAACAGCACATGACGCAAAGAAAAAAAGAGGCGCAATGAGGTAGCTGTGTGAGTAAGATAAGCGACCCTAGTGGCCGACACAAACACCGGGCCCATCCAGGAGTGTCACTGCAGTGTCACGCAGGATGTCCCTTCCAAAAAACCCTCCCCAAACAGCACATGACGCAAAGAAAAAAAGAGGCGCAATGAGGTAGCTGTGTGAGTAAGATAAGCGACCCTAGTGGCCGACACAAACACCGGGCCCATCTAGGAGTGGCACTGCAGTGTCACGCAGGATGTCCCTTCCAAAAAACCCTCCCCAAACAGCACATGACGCAAAGAAAAAGAAAAGAAAAAAGAGGTGCAAGATGGAATTGTCCTTGGGCCCTCCCACCCACCCTTATGTTGTATAAACAGGACATGCACACTTTAACCAACCCATCATTTCAGTGACAGGGTCTGCCACACGACTGTGACTGATATGACGGGTTGGTTTGGACCCCCACCAAAAAAGAAGCAATTAATCTCTCCTTGCACAAACTGGCTCTACAGAGGCAAGATGTCCACCTCATCATCATCCTCCGATATATCACCGTGTACATCCCCCTCCTCACAGATTATCAATTCGTCTCCACTGGAATCCACCATCTCAGCTCCCTGTGTACTTTGTGGAGGCAATTGCTGCTGGTCAATGTCTCCACGGAGGAATTGATTATAATTAATTTTAATGAACATCATCTTCTCCACATTTTCTGGATGTAACCTCGTACGCCGATTGCTGACAAGGTGAGCGGCGGCACTAAACACTCTTTCGGAGAACACACTTGTGGGAGGGCAACTTAGGTAGAATAAAGCCAGTTTGTGCAAGGGCCTCCAAATTGCCTCTTTTTCCTGCCAGTATAAGTACGGACTGTGTGACGTGCCTACTTGGATGCGGTCACTCATATAATCCTCCACCATTCTTTCAATGGGGAGAGAATCATATGCAGTGACAGTAGACGACATGTCCGTAATCGTTGTCAGGTCCTTCAGTCCGGACCAGATGTCAGCATCAGCAGTCGCTCCAGACTGCCCTGCATCACCGCCAGCGGGTGGGCTCGGAATTCTGAGCCTTTTCCTCGCACCCCCAGTTGCGGGAGAATGTGAAGGAGGAGATGTTGTTGACAGGTCGCGTTCCGCTTGACTTGACAATTTACTCACCAGCAGGTGTTTGAACCCCAGCAGACTTGTGTCTGCCGGAAAGAGAGATCCAAGGTAGGCTTTAAATCTAGGATCGAGCACGGTGGCCAAAATGTAGTGCTCTGATTTCAACAGATTGACCACCCGTGAATCCTTGCTAAGCGAATTAAGGGCTCCATCCACAAGTCCCACATGCCTAGCGGAATCGCTCCGTGTTAGCTCCTCCTTCAATGTCTCCAGCTTCTTCTGCAAAAGCCTGATGAGGGGAATGACCTGACTCAGGCTGGCAGTGTCTGAACTGACTTCACGTGTGGCAAGTTCAAAGGGCATCAGAACCTTGCACAACGTTGAAATCATTCTCCACTGCGCTTGAGACAGGTGCATCCCACCTCCTATATCGTGCTCAATTGTATAGGCTTGAATGGCCTTTTGCTGCTCCTCCAACCTCTGAAGCATATACAGGGTTGAATTCCACCTCGTTACCACTTCTTGCTTCAGATGATGGCAGGGCAGGTTCAGTAGTTTTTGGTGGTGCTCCAGTTTTCTGTACGTGGTGCCTGTACGCCGAAAGTGTCCCGCAATTCTTCTGGCCACCGACAGCATCTCTTGCACGCCCCTGTCGTTTTTTAAAAAATTCTGCACCACCAAATTCAAGGTATGTGCAAAACATGGGACGTGCTGGAATTGGCCCAGATTTAATGCACACACAATATTGCTGGCGTTGTCCGATGCCACAAATCCACAGGAGAGTCCAATTGGGGTAAGCCATTCCGCGATGATCTTCCTCAGTTGCCGTAAGAGGTTTTCAGCTGTGTGCGTATTCTGGAAACCGGTGATACAAAGCGTAGCCTGCCTAGGAAAGAGTTGGCATTTGCGAGATGCTGCTACTGGTGCCGCCGCTGCTGTTCTTGCGGCGGGAGTCCATACATCTACCCAGTGGGCTGTCACAGTCATATAGTCCTGACCCTGCCCTGCTCCACTTGTCCACATGTCCGTGGTTAAGTGGACATTGGGTACAGCTGCATTTTTTAGGACACTGGTGACTCTTTTTCTGAGGTCTGTGTACATTTTCGGTATCGCCTGCCTAGAGAAATGGAACCTAGATGGTATTTGGTACCGGGGACACAGTACCTCCAACAAGTCTCTAGTTGGCTCTGCAGTAATGATGGATACCGGAACCACATTTCTCACCACCCAGGATGTCAAGGCCTCAGTTATCCGCTTTGCAGTAGGATGACTGCTGTGATATTTCATCTTCCTCGCAAAGGACTGTTGGACAGTCAATTGCTTGGTGGAAGTAGTAAAAGTGGTCTTACGACTTCCCCTCTGGGATGACCATCGACTCCCAGCAGCAACAACAGCAGCGCCAGCAGCAGTAGGCGTTACACGCAAGGATGCATCGGAGGAATCCCAGGCAGGAGAGGAATCGTCAGAATTGCCAGTGACATGGCCTGCAGGACTATTGGCATTCCTGGGGAAGGAGGAAATTGACACTGAGGGAGTTGGTGGGGTGGTTTGCGTGAGCTTGGTTACAAGAGGAAGGGATTTACTGGTCAGTGGACTGCTTCCGCTGTCGGCCCAAGTTTTTGAACTTGTCACTGACTTATTATGAATGCGCTGCAGGTGACGTATAAGGGAGGATGTTCCGAGGTGGTTAACGTCCTTACCCCTACTTATTACAGCTTGACAAAGGGAACACACGGCTTGACACCTGTTGTCCGCATTTCTGGTGAAATACTTCCACACCGAAGAGCTGATTTTTTTGGTATTTTCACCAGGCATGTCAACGGCCATATTCCTACCACGGACAACAGGTGTCTCCCCGGGTGCCTGACTTAAACAAACCACCTCACCATCAGAATCCTCCTGGTCAATTTCCTCCCCAGCGCCAGCAACACCCATATCCTCCTCATCCTGGTGTACTTCAACACTGACATCTTCAATCTGACTATCAGGAACTGGACTGCGGGTGCTCCTTCCATCACTTGCAGGGGGCGTGCAAATGGTGGAAGGCGCATGCTCTTCACGTCCAGTGTTGGGAAGGTCAGGCATCGCAACCGACACAATTGGAGTCGGACTCTCCTTGTGGATTTGGGATTTCGAAGAACGCACAGTTCTTTGCGGTGCTACTGCTTTTGCCAGCTTTAGTCTTTTCATTTTTCTAGCGAGAGGCTGAGTGCTTCCATCCTCATGTGAAGCTGAACCACTAGCCATGAACATAGGCCAGGGCCTCAGCCGTTCCTTGCCACTCCGTGTGGTAAATGGCATATTGGCAAGTTTACGCTTCTCCTCCGACAATTTTATTTTAGGTTTTGGAGTCCTTTTTTTACTGATATTTGGTGTTTTGGATTTGACATGCTCTGTACTATGACACTGGGCATCGGCCTTGGCAGACGACGTTGCTGGCATTTCATCGTCTCGGCCATGACTAGTGGCAGCAGCTTCAGCACGAGGTGGAAGTGGATCTTGATCTTTCCCTAATTTTGGAACCTCAACATTTTTGTTCTCCATATTTTAATAGGCACAACTAAAAGGCACCTCAGGTAAACAATGGAGATGGATGGATTGGATACTAGTATACAATTATGGACGGGCTGCCGAGTGCCGACACAGAGGTAGCCACAGCCGTGAACTACCGCACTGTACTGTGTCTGCTGCTAATATATAGACTGGTTGATAAAGAGATAGTATACTCGTAACTAGTATGTATGTATAAAGAAAGAAAAAAAAACCACGGTTAGGTGGTATATACAATTATGGACGGGCTGCCGAGTGCCGACACAGAGGTAGCCACAGCCGTGAACTACCGCACTGTACTGTGTCTGCTGCTAATATATAGACTGGTTGATAAAGAGATAGTATACTCGTATCTAGTATGTATGTATAAAGAAAGAAAAAAAAACCACAGTTAGGTGGTATATACAATTATGGACGGGCTGCCGAGTGCCGACACAGAGGTAGCCACAGCCGTGAACTACCGCACTGTACTGTGTCTGCTGCTAATATAGACTGGTTGATAAAGAGATAGTATACTCGTAACTAGTATGACTATAAAGAAAGAAAAAAAAACCACGGTTAGGTGGTATATACAATTATGGACGGGCTGCCGAGTGCCGACACAGAGGTAGCCACAGCCGTGAACTACCGCACTGTACTGTGTCTGCTGCTAATATAGACTGGTTGATAAAGAGATAGTATACTCGTAACTAGTATGTATGTATAAAGAAAGAAAAAAAAACCACGGTTAGGTGGTATATACAATTATGGACGGGCTGCCGAGTGCCGACACAGAGGTAGCCACAGCCGTGAACTACCGCACTGTACTGTGTCTGCTGCTAATATAGACTGGTTGATAAAGAGATAGTATACTCGTAACTAGTATGTATGTATAAAGAAAGAAAAAAAAACCACGGTTAGGTGGTATATACAATTATGGACGGGCTGCCGAGTGCCGACACAGAGGTAGCCACAGCCGTGAACTACCGCACTGTACTGTGTCTGCTGCTAATATAGACTGGTTGATAAAGAGATAGTATACTCGTAACTAGTATGACTATAAAGAAAGAAAAAAAAACCACGGTTAGGTGGTATATACAATTATGGACGGGCTGCCGAGTGCCGACACAGAGGTAGCCACAGCCATGAACTACCGCACTGTACTGTGTCTGCTGCTAATATATAGACTGGTTGATAAAGAGATAGTATACTCGTAACTAGTATGTATGTATAAAGAAAGAAAAAAAAACCACGGTTAGGTGGTATATACAATTATGGACGGGCTGCCGAGTGCCGACACAGAGGTAGCCACAGCCGTGAACTACCGCACTGTACTGTGTCTGCTGCTAATATAGACTGGTTGATAAAGAGATAGTATACTCGTAACTAGTATGTATGTATAAAGAAAGAAAAAAAAACCACGGTTAGGTGGTATATACAATTATGGACGGGCTGCCGAGTGCCGACACAGAGGTAGCCACAGCCGTGAACTACCGCACTGTACTGTGTCTGCTGCTAATATATAGACTGGTTGATAAAGAGATAGTATACTCGTAACTAGTATGTATGTATAAAGAAAGAAAAAAAAACCACGGTTAGGTGGTATATACAATTATGGACGGGCTGCCGAGTGCCGACACAGAGGTAGCCACAGCCGTGAACTACCGCACTGTACTGTGTCTGCTGCTAATATATAGACTGGTTGATAAAGAGATAGTATACTCGTAACTAGTATGTATGTATAAAGAAAGAAAAAAAAACCACGGTTAGGTGGTATATACAATTATGGACGGGCTGCCGAGTGCCGACACAGAGGTAGCCACAGCCGTGAACTACCGCACTGTACTGTGTCTGCTGCTAATATAGACTGGTTGATAAAGAGATAGTATACTCGTAACTAGTATGACTATAAAGAAAGAAAAAAAAACACGGTTAGGTGGTATATACAATTATGGACGGGCTGCCGAGTGCCGACACAGAGGTAGCCACAGCCGTGAACTACCGCACTGTACTGTGTCTGCTGCTAATATAGACTGGTTGATAAAGAGATAGTATACTACTAATATTATATATACTGGTGGTCAGGTGGTCACTGGTCACTAGTCACACTGGCAGTGGCACTCCTGCAGCAAAAGTGTGCACTGTTTAATTTTAATATAATATTATGTACTCCTGGCTCCTGCTATAACCTATAACTGGCACTGCAGTGCTCCCCAGTCTCCCCCACAATTATAAGCTGTGTGAGCTGAGCACAGTCAGATATATATATACATTGATGCAGCACACTGGGCTGAGCAGTGCACACAGATATGGTATGTGACTGAGTCACTGTGTGTATCGTTTTTTTCAGGCAGAGAACGGATATATTAAATAAAACAAACAACTGCACTGTCTGGTGGTCACTGTGGTCGTCAGTCACTAAACTCTGCACTCTCTTCTACAGTATCACAGCCTCAGGTCAATCTCTCTCTCTCTCTCTCAACCCTAATCTAAATGGAGAGGACGCCAGCCACGTCCTCTCCCTATCAATCTCAATGCACGTGTGAAAATGGCGGCGACGCGCGGCTCCTTATATAGAATCCGAGTCTCGCGAGAATCCGACAGCGTCATGATGACGTGCGGGCGCGCTCGGGTTAACCGAGCAAGGCGGGAGGATCCGAGTCTGCTCGGACCCGTGAAAAAAACATGAAGTTCGTGCGGGTTCGGATTCAGAGAAACCGAACCCGCTCATCTCTACTACTGAGCAGTGATACTGAGAACTGACACTGAGCAGCATGATGCAGCATAAGACACTGAGCACTGACCAGTGATACTGAGCACTGATGATACTACTGAGAACTGATACTGAGCAGCATGATGCAGCATAAGACACTGAGCACTGACCAGTGATACTGAGCACTGAGGATACTACTGAGCAGTGATACTGAGCACTGATGATACTACTGAGAACTGATACTGAGCAGCATGATGCAGCATAAGACACTGAGCACTGACCAGTGATACTGAGCACTGATAATACTACTGAGCAGTGATACTGAGCACTGATGATACTACTGAGAACTGATACTGAGCAGCACGATGCAGCATAAGACACTGAGCACTGACCAGTGATACTGAGCACTGACCAGTGATACTGAGCACTGATGATACTACTGAGAACTGACACTGAGCAGCACGATGCAGCATAAGACACTGAGCACTGACCAGTGATACTGAGCACTGATGATACTACTGAGCAGTGATACTGAGCACTGATGACACTACTGAGAACTGATACTGAGCAGCACGATGCAGCATAAGACACTGAGCACTGACCAGTGATACTGAGCACTGATGATACTACTGAGCAGTGATACTGAGCACTGATGATACTACTGAGAACTGATACTGAGCAGCACGATGCAGCATAAGACACTGAGCACTGACCAGTGATACTGAGCACTGATGATACTACTGAGAACTGATACTGAGCAGCACGATGCAGCATAAGACACTGAGCACTGACCAGTGATACTGAGCACTGATGATACTACTGAGCAGTGATACTGAGCACTGATGATACTACTGAGAACTGACACGGAGCAGCATGATGCAGCATAAGACACTGAGCACTGACCAGTGATACTGAGCACTGATGATACTACTGAGAACTGATACTGAGCAGCACGATGCAGCATAAGACACTGAGCACTGACCAGTGATACTGAGCACTGATGATACTACTGAGAAGTGATACTGAGCACTGATGATACTACTGAGAACTGACACGGAGCAGCATGATGCAGCACAAGACACTGTACTAGTATTAGTATTAGTATTAGTGAGCAGCACAAAAGCACTCTGGAATTGTCACCCCCCAGATACAACTGTGACTGGAATGATGATGACCGATGCACAGTCACAGGACACTACCACAGCAACCTACAGCAGCAAGATGCAGCACAAGAGAGACACTGTACTAGTATCCAGGGCTGTTTCTAGCCAATTTGGCTCCCAGTGCGAGATTTAAAAATGCGCCCCCCCCCCATGACATAAAAAAATGTCGTCTCCCCCCCCCCCACACACACACACACCTAGATTAAAAAAAAACTACTTGCGCGCGCACCCGGCAAGGGGCGTGGCCTTATCTAAATGGGTGTGGCCTTGTTTAAATGGACATGGCCTCGTCTGAAAAGACTACCTCACAATCCAGTTTTTGACCCTGCTCCAACAGATCACGACCACCACAGGAAAAAAAATTCTACCATATTAAGCCCCACACAGTAATGCCCCTGCACCATATTATGCCACACACCGCAATGCCCTTGATACATTAAATCCCCACACTACGGCAGGCAAGAGTCCCCATTTCACACATTACGGCAGGTGTCCCCATTTTACACATTGAGAGAGAGAGAGAGAGAATACTTACAGAGGCGTTTACCGCTCTTCGGCCCGCCTCAGCAGTCGCTCCTCGCGCCGGCCTTTGCCTCTTCCTAACTTGGTTCCCCATCTGTACTCCGCGCGGGGGGGGGGGGGGGAAGGGAGGGGGAGTTTCGCGGAGTGACGGGGTTGCGTCGTGATGTAAAGACGCAACCGCGTCATTCCGTGAAACTCCGCCCCCCGAGCGGGTTACTCGGGGAGAAATAGGAGGGGGAAGCAGGGAGCCACAGTTAGTGCCGCGGCGGGCGCCCAGTGCGGTTGCACTGCTCGCCTGCCCCAAGAAACTGCCCTGAGTATTACTGAGCAGCACGATGCAGCACAAGACAATGAGCACGGATACTGAGAACTGACACTGAGAGAACGTAGCCACGTCTTCTCTGTACTCTCTACAATGCCCGAGTGAAAATGGCGGCGACGCGCGGCTCTTTATATGGAATTCGAATCCCGCGAGAATCCGACAGCGGGATGATGATGTTTTGCCTCGTTCGGGTTTTCCGAGTAAGGCGGAAATAACCGAGCCGGGCTCGGAACCGTGTTTGACACGTGGAGTTGGGTAGGGTTCGGTTCTCGGCGAACCGAACCCGCTCATCTCTAGTATGTATATGCCTCAAATCGTTTGATTATATATTGTCACCTGTGTTCATTATCCTCTCCGTCAAACCTTTCTGTTACACTCCCTCTTTTTTATCCATTTATTTCCGTATATAAATATACTGACTGTAAACATATGTGTTAGGTGCTGCGGTCCGCGGCGCCGCTCGGTCTGCTTCCGAGCAACGCTCACGGCCACCGCACCTCCCTTCCTGCCCGCCCGGCGCCTCGCAACGCCAGGACACCGTGCGCGCTGAGCCGCCGGGTCCCTGGCAACGCCAGGACGCTGTGCGCGTTGAGCCGCCGGGTCCCTGGCAACGCTGGGACGCCGTGCACGCGTAGCCGCCGGACCCTTAGCAACGGGGACGCCACAGACGAACCGCGTTCCCCGTTGCTTCCTATCAATCAATACACCTGTTAGCTCTGGTCGTGCAGCAGGGCAGCTGCACGACATTACTAATTAAACTTCGCTGCAGCTATTGGAGGGCTCCCTGTTATATTCTCCCTCACTACCTGGCACAGACGCCGGTGATAGCTTCCTGTATGCTGTTCCTGCCTTGTAACGTCTGTTTCTGGTCAGCTGTATCTGGTCGATCCTGCTCCCTGTGCTCCTGAGTCCTGGAGTTCTGAAGCCGGTCCTGGGGATCCTTCCTGTTCAAGTGAACCTGTTGCAGTCATCTGGGGGTTCTCGTTTGTTGGGGTTCTCTCCCGGTTTCGTGAGTAGCGGCTCCTGCCGCGTATTGCGGCCTAGGCCGCTTAGTCCTTTTGGTACTTTGTATTGGTGGTTTTTGCGGAGGTTTACGCTTTTCACTGTCCTCCCCGGAACTCAGCGGTGCTGTGTGGGGGTGTGGACAGTGGTATTTTTGTTGTTCTTTTCCTTTGGCGGCGTGGCGCACATATATTTAGGTTTAGGGTAGTTAGTAGCCCCTAGCTTCTGTTTGCTTTAGTTAGAGGTCCCCTTGTTATTATCCTGTCTCGGTTCACGCTTTGTCTCACCCTAAGACCTGGGGGCATCGGAGTTGGGCAGACCTAATCCGCCCTTCAAACGCGGCTGCCGTGGGCCCAAGAAACCATAGTCACTCAGGCGTGAACTGACCACACGGGTAAAACAACGGAGGTAGGGTGCTAGGGGCTATTCCCGTTCCCTCCCTATTTCAACGTCACGTCCTGGTGCTCTGGACTCACTTCGCAACATCTTTCTAGTTCTGAGCATCAGGAACGTAACAATATGTGTTTGTTACATTGTTTATTTGTTTTGAATGTATGTGTAAACAAGTCTGGTAAAAAGACGCCATTATGACTATAATCTTCTAGAACTGTTGAGAAATTTTGCTATTACCCATATATCCTCACCCAATGGTGTGGTTCTTTCAGATCTAATTGCCTGTGGGACCATTTTAGCCATACCATTAATTATCGCATAAGGTCTGTCTGACAACTTAATTGGTATGTATATACTTACTACTCCGATATATGACCACCGGATTGAAAATCGTATCATTATTATTTATATATTTAATTCAGATATTTAGATCCCTGATTCAGACCCCTGATGAAGTCCGATGGACGAAACGCGCTGGATTGTTCTCTACAGATTTGAAGTCATCATGCGTCTATTAATGTGACTCCGAGAAGCAATTGGATCATCGATTCTATTCCCACAATTAATTGTGTTATATATGGTTTTAAAGAAATTGTATATATAGTGTGGATGTACCATATGTATTGTTGACATAGTATTTACATATATTGGGATCCATTGTATATGTGAATAAAATTGGATTTTATTTATATGATTGTGGTCAAAGGAGTTTGGAGAATTAATAGATAATGTTATAATAGCTCCCTTGGGAACCCCTTTGTGTGTGTGTATATATATATATATATATATATATATATATATACACCATAAAGTAGCACCATTGCTCCACCTCTCTCATATTAAGCACCGCTGGTATTCATACCACGTATTGTTCATTTGGGGGTGCAGTATTGCTCCACAGCACCCCCGATTTCTGTCCGTATTTAGTAATCTAGTGGACAAATAATATCTCAGAGAGCAGAGGTGATTCGGCACCAGTTGAGATGATGTGAGTACTCAAAAATCAACCAAAATTGGACAATACTGTATATAGGAACAACAAGAGTTCATTAGCTAGTCCACTTGGTGGTGCGTCCAGAGTCAGAGGTAAGTATGCATACAACACAAGGAGAAAAAGAAGACTCTTGTATAGGGGCACTCTTATTTAGTCGGTAAATACCGTGTAAGGTTAAGCTAGGGTAAAATATCACTTTTAATTATATATGATTAATTTAAAACCAATTGGTATCTCACAGACAAAGGCTAGAATAAATAATCACAGAAACAATACAATGAGAGTCAGAGTATAACATTTGCAAATACAGTTAAGATAAAAAAAATGATAAGGTATGCTCTGGTCAGTCTTAGCGTGAGATGGGTTAAGGCCAGGGTATATAGATATGAATTAATCCTACACCCTTTCGCCCTGACCAGTACAGATAAAACTGTGTTAATTACGCCTCAATAGGCCAGTCGGCATTATGGGAGAGCCTCAGCCAATTTTAGTGGTACCGTATAGATGACTGTACCGCTAGATTCTCATAGCAGGTTCGTAATACAAGATATTAAGGGATACTGATAGCAGAAAATGAAGGAAGAAATGTGATTCTGCTGTTATTGTTGGATTAATATCAACACCCTATTAATCCATATGAACCAACAGGGTGTTGATATTAATCCATATGAACCAACAAGTATTTTTTTAGGTCAAAAAGGCTCATTGTGCGGGCAGGGGTGTATCTAGGGGTCCGAGCGCCCCTGGCAAAGTAAAGGAGTGCACCCCCCTCCCCCCTATCCCGCCAGGTAAGGTAAATAGAAGAAAAGAAACAGCGGCACTCCTGGTCTTGCGTAATCAAAAAGTGTTGTATTAAGGCACTAATAAGAATGCAGAGACCGCAATGTATTATCCTTTGGTTTCAATACTATCTCCTGAGTTGGGTCTATCATTTGTTTAATGAGAAATACATTGTATATGCATATCATAGCTCTCAAACCATGCATTCTGTAGATCGTATATCTGGCTAAACCTCACATTATCCTCAAAACAGTTCTGGTCAAAAGTACATTACACCCAAGAGATAGGCCCTCATTCCGAGTTGTTCGCTCGCTAGCTGCTTTTAGCAGCAGTGTAAACGCTAAGCCGCCGCCCTCTGGGAGTGTATCTTAGCTTAGCAGACGTGCGAATGAAAGGATCGCAGCGCTGCTACAAAAAAAGATTGTGCAGTTTCAGAGTAGCTCGAGACTTACTCCTAGCTAGCGATCACTTCAGATTATTTAGTTCCTGTTTTGACGTCACGAACACGCCCTGCGTTCGGCCAGCCACGCCTGCGTTTCCCCTGGCACGCCTGCGTTTGTATCTGACACGCCTGCGTTTTTCAGCACACTCCCTGAAAACGGTCAGTTACCTCCCAGAAACACCCACTTCCTGTCAATCACTCTGCGGCCAGCAGTGCGATTGAAAAGCGTCGCTAGACCTTGTGTGAAACTGCATCGGTTGTTGTGAAAGTACGTCGCGCGTGCGCATTGCGTCCCATACGCATGCGCAGAAGTGCCAATTTTTAGCCTGATCGCTGCGCTGCAAACAACGGCAGCTAGCGATCAACTCGGAATGACCCCCATGGTGTGGTCAAGCAGTTTACTCAGCCAAGATGCGATTAAACATGAATATGTATTTTCTTTATAATCTGTATTTATGTATGGATTACAGGCTGGGATGTCCTGTTATTGTGATCAGGATAATTACTAGCAGGCCCGGGTTACGGGAAGGGAGGAATTTGTAGCTTCTAGTGCATAACAATAGCATATCTTCTAGCAGCTCAGGAGTGATGGTCCTACTGTTCAGATTAGACACAGATCCTTATATTCAGTAAATGAATTCTAGCCTGTGCAGCCTATGCAGACCCCCCCCCCCCCCCCCCGCAGCATCCTCCCCATGTGCAGAATGTTTCTGCCAGAATCCACAACCCCCTGTGCTGTGCAGAATCTCCTCCATCCATGCAGGATGCCCAGCTCCCATCCCCACCTGTGCTGCAGTGGGATCGCCGATGGTTGGGGAGTCCCGCGGCCGATCTTCTCCTCAGGACTCTCCTGGGCAGCCAACACCCAGCTGGCTACAGGCCGTAGCGGGCAGCGGGCGGGCCGCTCTGGGACTGTGGGTGGGAACGGTGTAGCCGGACAGGCTGTGCATCGGCTCTGGGAGCACGGGCGGGGTCCGGCACTGCACCACTCTCTACTAACAAGAAACTACATAAACTACACCTCCCAGCAGCCCTTGCTGCCGGGAGCTCCTGGTTGCAAGGGCTGCTGGAGGGTGTAGTTTATGTAGCATTTCTTGTTTGTAGTGCGATGCAGTGCCGGCCCCCGGCGCCCACTGCTGCATGGTGTGTTCATTACTGGCAGCTTATGAGGAACTACCCAGCGCGGGGAGAGGAACGGATCCAGCTGCTACCTACTGGCCGTGGGTGGCACCGCTGGTGGCGCCCCTTCTCTGCTGGCGCCCCTGGCGAGTGCCATCCTGGCCAATAGGTAGATACGCCCCTGTGTGCGGGCACAGCAGAGATTTTTTACTTTTCAAAAAGGCCTGAAAAGTGGCCGCAATTGTATATCTACTGTATAATTGCACCGCTTTGTGCTTTGCTATCTGTAAACAAGAGCTGCTAGATGTATATTAGTGGCAAACGCAGGATTTCTAGAGGGGGGTTTCCAAATGCAGTCCACAATCTCCCACTCTGAGGAACACTGGAGCAAACGTGGGAGTCTGGGGAGAGGTAGAAGAACCTAGTGAAGACCCTGGACATTAATGTAAACATTAGTCTATTTTTACAGTTTTAAATTTAGCACTATAGATGGTCTATAGCGTAGGCCAGCGGTGGCCAACCCGCGGCTCCTTCTATGTCCGCATGCGGCTCGTAAGCTCCCACGGCGCCTCTCGCTGCCCTACTGCAGTGCCTGGCCACGGCCCGTGAGCCAATCAGAGCTCGCAGGCCAGCAGCCAATCAGGAGTCTTAGCTGCCGGTCCACGAGCTCTGATTGGCTCACGGACCGGCGCCAGAGAGAATCAACGCCGCCGGAGACTGAGGGGCAGGAGAGGCACATGATAGTGTCTCTTACCCTTGACTACAGATCTTTTCTGGCTCTTTGCCTCTGACTGGTTGGCCACCCCAGGTATAGGCTGTATATAACAATTAAATAATATAAATACGTGGTCAGGAAAAGGTTAAGTATACCATAATAAATAAATACACAAACATATTAAAACCAGTACTGCACTTTCTAAGCACACATTCTCCCACCTCATGGTAAGGCTTCTGTCTCTTCTTCCTGGTAGCTACTCTCCAGTCCAGTGCACTTATTGAGGAGTCAGATCCACGCACACACAGCAAACTTGGTTGAAGAAGCTGCTACCACTGGGCACGTGCAGCAGCTCTGCTCTTTCCCTTACACTGCATGATGTGGCGGCAGCTCTAGTAATCATATTATATATCATTGCTATTGTTTTCATAATTTGAGCCACTTGCCAAGAGGAGGGGGGTTTCCCGAAAACCGGAAACCCCCCTCCCTCCCCTTGCGTTTGCATATGTATATTGCTATGAAGTGAAGGAAATACCCCATGACACTTTACTTTTTGCTTATCATTATGCTATATCATGCTATATTATGGCCCAGATTTATCAAGCCTTGGAGAGTGATGATTAGCACGATTAGCAAAGTACCAACCAATCAGCTCCTAACTGCCATGTTGCAGGGTGTGTTTGAAAATGACAGTTAGGAGCTGATTGGCTGGTACTTTATCACCGTGCTATTTAAAGGATTGTTAAAAATGGGCATATATATCATATATACACAAGTACAGCTTTGGGCACATTCATCCGACACTATTACATTTAATCTCAGAGTGAACGTTTGTCCCAAGGAGCTTACTCAGCTTTTTTTTGTATTATTTGGCTTCGTTCCAAACACTATCAGTGGTAAATATGTTATTATGCAACGAGATACAACATTACTGTAATGGTTTGGCAGAGCCCCCGCGCTGTCTGCACCCTTTGCAAGGGCAGATGTAAGGTCACAGACTCTACAGTTTGCATTATCGCTGGTCACAGTCTCAGCCTCTTGCTGCATGTAGAATCTTTCCCTTACATTTGTTTGCTACATGTTCCTAAGAGTGGGGCAAAGAGAAAATGGTTTAGTGGAAAAAGTTTTATTATAAAAGGTATTACTGGTATTTCTCTGGCATTTCAGCCCTTGTACACTTGTAGCATACACTGTTGTTCTGCAGGATGGGGGGGAGGGTTATTAAATTGTGCAAATAGATTTATAGTTGGGATCGGGTAACAATCTGAGCTCATTTGTAAATCACAGCGTTAAAGTAAGGCTGCCTAGTATTAGTGGTCTGCATGCAAAACCAGAATGTATTTTACGTGCATGCAAGAAAATTACATGTGTCTGGAATGACAATGGTGGTCATTCCGAGTTGATCGCTAGCTACATTCGTTCGCTGTGCAGCGATGAGGCAAAAAATCAGCAGTTCTGTGCATGCGTATGCGGCGCAATGCGCACGCGCGACGTACTATTACAACGAACTATGGCCCTCATTCCGAGTTGTTCGCTCGCTAGCTGATTTTAGCAGCATTGCACACGCTAGGCCGCCGCCCTCTGGGAGTGTATCTTAGCTTAGCAGAATATCGAACGAAAGATTATCAGATTTGCTACTACATAATTCTTAGCAGTTTCTGAGTAGCTCCGGACCTACTCACAGATTGCGATCAGTTTAGTCAGTTTCGTTCCTGGTTTGACGTCACAAACACGCCTTGCGTTCGGCCAGCCACTCCCCCGTTTCTCTAGACACTCCCGCGTTTTTCCATGGCACACTTGCGTTTTTCCGCAAACGCCGTGAAAACGCTGAGTTGCCGCCCGGAAACACCCACTTCCTGTCAATCACACTACGATCATTGAAAAAACTTCGGTCGAGCTTGTATAAATCTACTAAGTTCTTAGTTAAATTACTAAGCGCATGCGCTCTGCGTACCATGTGCATGCGCATTTTCCACCTATTCGCAGCATTGCGAAAATCGTCAACGAGCGAACAACTCGGAATGACCCCCTATGTAGTTTCACACAAGGTATAGCGAAGCTTTTCAGTCGCACTGGTGGCCGCAGAGTGATTGACAGGAAGTGGGCGTTTCTGGTTGTCAACTGACCGTTTTCAGGGAGTGTTCGGAAAAATGCAGGCGTGGCAGAAAAAACGCAGGCGTGGCTGGGCGAACGCAGGGCGTGTTTGTGACGTCAAATCAGGAACTGAACAGTCTGAAGTGATCGCAAGCGCTGAGTAGGTTTTGAGCTACTCTAAAAGTGCACAAAAATAAATTGTAGCCGCTCTGCGATTCTTTCGGTCGCACTTCTGCTAAGCTAAAATACACTCCCAGTGGGAGGCGGCATAGCGTTTGCACGGCTGCTAAAAACTGCTAGCGAGCGATCAACTCGGAATGACCCCCAATGTCATTATAATACGTCCCTACAAATTTCACTCACTGGTGAGAGGCCTTCAGGGAGATTTGCAATACTTCCCAGGAGTGCAGGAGATCTCCCAATGGGGGGTCATTCCGAGTTGATCGCTAGCTGCCGTTGTTCGCAGCGCAGCGATCAGGCTGAAAATCAGCATTTCTGCGCATGCATATGCCCCGCAATGCACACGCGCGACGTACGTGTACAAAGACCTTTGTGGTTTTGCACAGGTTCTAGCGAAGCTTTCAGTCGCACGGCACAACGCAAGGAGATTGACAGGAAAGGGGAGTTTCTGGGTGTCAACTGACCGTTTTCAGGGAGTGTTTGGAAAAACGCAGGCGTGCTGGGGAAAACGCAGGCGTGGCTGGGCGAACGCTGGGCGGGTGTGTGACGTCAAAAGCCAACCCTCCAACGTTAGAATCAACGCACACGAAGAGTAATTCCAGGGCTGGTCTTGTTTTGCACAAAATGTGTTTGCAGGCGCTCGGCTGCACAGGCGTTCGCACTTCTGCAAAGCGAAAATACACTCCCCGGTGGGCGGCGACAATGCGTTTGCACAGCTGCTAAAAACTGCTATCGAGCGATCAACTCGGAATGACCCCCAATAATCCAGGAGCTTCACATAATTACAACTGTAGCATGCAGTGACCCCTGTGCGTCATCCAGGCCCGGACATTTTGGGATACGGTCGTTAGGTCGACAGTCATTAGGTCGACCACTATAAGTCGACATGCATTAGGTCGACAGGTTCACTATGTCGACATAGTCATTAGGTCGACCTGTACTAGGTCGACAGGTCAAAGGTCGACATGAGTTTTTCACATTTTTTAAAAATTTTTTGGACTTTTTCAGACTTTACGATCCATGTGGACTACAATTGGGAACGGCAACCTTGCCCGAAGCTCGCGAGCCATGCGAGAGGACACGGTGCACTAACTGGGGTTCCCCGTCACTTTACGGAGAAAACAACACCAAAAAAATTCCAAAAACTCATGTCGACCTTTTCACCTGTCGACCTAGTACAGGTTGACCTAACGACCATGTCGACCTGGTTACCCTGTCGACCTAACTAATGCATGTCGATCTATCGTGGTCAACCCAATGACTGTGGACCTAAGTTGAGTCGACCCAACGACCCACAGCCGACATTTTATGGGTGAGATGTATCATGTATCGCAATCTGACACAGCTCTTGTGCCTACCTGAGAGTTAGATTTGGGTGGGTTATTTTGTTTCTGTGCAGGGTAAATAATGGCTGCTTTATTTTTACACTGCAATTTAGATTGCAGATTGAACACACCCCACCCAAATCTAACTCTCTCTGCACATGTTACATCTGCCTCCCCTGCAGTGCACATGGTTTTGCCCAACTGCTAACAAAAATCCTGCTGCGATCAACTTGGAATTACCCCCATGGTGTTGGGCCCTAGCCCCAATGGGGTCTGCATTGCGGTCAGAAATTGAGAGTCCGCAGCTAGATTTCGGAGATACTAGATTTGCTGCGATCCCTCCATAGTTCATGTCGGGGATCAATAATTTTTGCAGGTACTCACCAAAAACGTCTGTTTTCGGTGAATATCCTGCAAATATTGAATTTTAAATATACCCCTATATCTAATGCGGATCCGTTGCAATACCAGCTACAGACAACAGGTGGGCAGTACACCGTTAACACTGACAGGCTACAGAGGACAGGCGACACTGACATCGGCACACTTTATTTCTACTTACCACAAGCAACAGTGTGCTAAAGTCCAGTCACTTAGGACTACATTCTGCAACTCGCCGACTTGGGTTGCGTCCTTCATAACCTGTTCTCCCAGGAATCAGTGGCTTGGCCAATCATGGCCTCTCTCTGATAGCTGCCCCAGTCAAATGGTTATATCCTGGGATGCCCATCAGCTTTATACCCCTATGGTGCAGATGGAACTCAGCCAGAACATCACACAGTCCAGTACACGGACTCCTGAGATTCCTCAGCTGCCAAGATGTTCCTTCAGCAGGTGATCAGGGTAGTTTTCTTGCCTCCTGGGATAGGCTGAGGATAAACCTCACACTGGCCCCAACTTCATAGAACTAGTCAAGGCAGTAGCCATCTTTACAGTAACACTGACCGGTCCCATGCTGTGAATGACAAGACCACATAGGCTGGCCTGCTTGGATAGGTCTCATACCTTTCACTATATGTTTGTATATTTAGGATCCTGTTTCTCAAAATGCAGTGATAAGGATGATTAAGTGTTGGAGAGAGATAAAGTATCAGCCAATAAGCTCCTGTCATGTTACAAGCTGTGTTTGAAAAATAACAGTTAGGAGCTGGTTGGTTGGTACTTTATCTCCCTTCACTTTATCTCTCGCCAAGGCTTAGTACATAGGGGGTAATTCTGAGTTGATCGCAGCAGGAAAATTTTTAGCAGTTGGGCAAAACCATGTGCACTGCAGGGGAGGCAGATATAACATGTGCAGAGAGAGTTAGATTTGGGTGGGTTATATTGTTTCTGTGCAGGGTAAATACTGGCTGCTTTATTTTTACACTGCAATTTAGATTGCAGATTGAACTCACCACACCCAAATCTAACTCTCTCTGCACATGTTATATCTGCCTCCCCTGCAGTGCACATGGTTTTGCCCAACTGCTAAAAATGTTCCTGCTGCGATCAACTTGGAATTACCCCCATAGACCCCTCAATTACTTATCGTCGCAGTTCATCTAGAAAATATCAGCGGCCAGCTGAGGAACGCAGCGCTGCCCCAGCTATACTGGATCAGATTGGTTAATAATGACATACCCATTAGTTGGGCCAGCATCAAAAACAATTAAGAAATAATGATAAAATAGAGCATTTTTTTAAAAATAAGTATTTAAAAAACATGTACACAGTGTAAAAATGTTTTAGGCAAATAATGAAGCAGATTGTGATAAAGCCTGCTAAACAGGCAGGGTGTTAGCGAGGGGGCAGCACGGTCATTGGCACAACAACAACACCGGTTTACAGCTTGCTGGATGTTCTAGAAAGGCACCCGGTGCCCATCTCCCTTCTACCATGGCACTTGTTGCGTAACATCATGATGTAATGTGCGCTGGGGGCGGGGTGTGTTAGCAAACTGCACCCCTGAGCCATGCAGTGATATAATAGGGACGGAGAGAGATATCACAGGTGAGGTGGTGACTCTTACTGTCTAGGGAAAGTAAAAAAACGTATTTATTATTATAATTATTATCCTTTATTTATATTGCGCCACAAGGGTTCTGCAGCGCCCAATTACAGAGCACAAAAATGAAAAATCAAAAGAGGACAACAGTGACTTACAGTTGAAGACAATATAGGACAAGTACAGGGTATATAAACATAGCTGCATCAGCAGATGACACTGACATAAGTATCACGGTGGCAGAAACCGTGGGATTAGGTGCCGTTGAGGATGTTTAAGTAAGAGAAGGGTAAGCACATGAGGGAAGAGGGCCCTGCTCGTGAGAGCTTACATTCTAAAGGGGAGGGGTAGACAGACAGGGGTGACACAGACGGGGTACACAGAGAGCGTGGAACAGAGGGTTAGGAATAGGATGAGATTTGGCTGGGTTTGGTGAAGAAGTGGGTCTTGAGAGTCCGTTTGAAGTTTTGTAGAGAGGAGGAGAGTCTGAGGGGGAGAGGTAGGGAATTCCAGAGAATGGGAGCAGCACGTGAGAAATCTTGTAGGTAGGAAGTAATCAGAAGACAGGAGAGTCGGCGTGCATTAGCAGAGCGAAGAGGACGGGTGGGAGAGTAAAGGGAGATAAGGTCAGAGATGTAAGTGGGAGAGGAGTGGGTGAAGGCGATTCTGAAGGGGTAGGGGAGCCAGTGAGGGGCTTGTAGGAGAGGAGAGGTGGACGTAGTGCGTTTGGTGAGGAAGATGAGCCGGGCTGCAGCATTGAGGATAGATTGGAGTGGAGAGAGGTAATTGTCAGGAATGCCAGTCAGGAGGAGATTACAGTAATCCAGTCTGGAAATAATCAGTGAGTGAAGAATGGTGGCATCCTGGGTGAGAAAGGGTCTGATCCTGGAAAGTTTTTGATATGAAAGTGACAGGTTTGTGAGAGGTGCTGAATGTGTGGTTTGAAGGAGAGGGAGGAGTCAAGGATTACGCAAAGACAGCGCACTTGGGGGCTAGAGATAGTATTTAGACCCAAAAGATGTAAAAATATGAGGAATCTTGTAAACACAAATTTGGGATTTCGTATGAGCTGCCGCCGGAACGCTCAGTGTACGCCCAATCTGCGTGCTTCCCCCATCACATGCATTTTCGCCCTTGTCGGCCATGCTGCGCAGTGTCATGCAGTGTAATGAAGGACAAAACGAGATCCGTTAAGTCCTTTATTACATCATTCTGATTTGTACAACGTTAACAATATGTCGGTCCGTCGGCCGCCATATCGTCTGGGTATACATGGCTCCAGTGTGTACCCGGCATAAGGCATCTGCTGGTCTGTACAGAAACTCAGCTCCATTCCCAACATGCGTTGTACAGCCAGTGGTAATGGCCTGTGTCATGCTTCACATTTATCAAGAAAAATGTCAGACTATTTATTACTCAGGCAGCCAAGGAGAGGGCGGCTATCTTCTGCCCAGTTCTGTGTATGCAGAAGTGGCAGAATTGTGCCAATGATTTTTTGGATTGGATACGCAGTAGGAGGACAGATGCCAGAAGAGAGGAAATGAAATGAATGAGGAGGGAAAGAGTAACCTTGGAGTCAAGTTCGTGGGAACGCAATATTTGGAGAGAGAAAACTGTTGCTCTTTGTTGTATAATCTCCACACAAAACGATTATTCCCAGTGTACAGTTATATTATTATACTTCAGGTTGGAGACGTCAGACAGAAGTTCAACACAGCCACGGTTAATACAGTTACAAATATATTGGTCACTGAGTTTTGCCAGAAAGCGAAAAGTCTCAAAACCATGGGGGTAATTCCAAGTTGATCGCAGCAGGAATTTTTTTAGCAGTTGGGCAATACCATGTGCACTGCAGGGGAGGCAGATATAACATGTGCAGAGAGAGTTAGACTTGGGTGGGTTATTTTGTTTCTGTGCAGGGTAAATACTGGCTGCTTTATTTTTACACTGCAATTTAGATTGCAGATTGAACTCACCCCACCCAAATCTAACTCTCTCTGTACATGTTATATCTGCCTCCCCTGCAGTGCACATGGTATTGCCCAACTGCTAAAAAATTTCCTGCTGCGATCAACTCAGAATTACCCCCCATATACATATATACAACCGTTATACACACGTGTTGCCAGATAGGGAATTGTTGCATAAAATATCATTTAGTATCAGATTATTGTCTAAAGTAAAAAATCATTAATGATGAAAGGTGATTTTAATCATAGTGAAAAGTATAGATGTATATTTTGTAGTAAGGAATAGATGAAGTAGGGTTGAAGGTAAAAGTTAATTATTTAGACAATTTAGTAGCATGTATATAGATGTGTATTTGTGTTTTACTGTACACTAGAACGATTTTGTCCAATTTCAGCTCAATACGGTCATTTGGGCCGATATATAGGGGGAAATCGTGCATTTTTGGTATGTATACGATCCGATCCGATGCGCGGCTCCGTGAGCCAGGTCGTTAGTGCTGCACTTGTGATATGTCGTAATCAAATGGAATCGTATGGAATCATATATGGAAAAAAGTGTGCTTTTTGTGCTCGCTATATATCGCATGCGATGTATCACACAAGTTTGACTGACATTCTCCAGTACACTCCCAGCCCCTGTAGCCCTCAATCCAGCCCATTAGATGTATCTGATGGTACCTATGAATGCATGCTATACATCGCATGCAGTATGTCGGCGCTTGACATATCGAATGCGATGTATAGCATGCTCAAAAAAGTAAAATTGTACCAAATCATTTGGAATCGTATGTAAACACTCCCAGCAGTAGCGGATCTTGCCACGGGCAAGCAGGACTTTTGCCCGGGGCGCCACCTTCCGGAGCACCAGGGCAAGATCCGCTGCTGCTGTGCCCCCCGCTGCCCGCTGCCGCTGTGAAGGAAAACTAGACGCGTATGCGTCTAGTTTCCCTTCGTGGAGAGGACCTTTGCTGTGCGGTGCGCGATGACGTCCTCACGCACCGCACATCATTTCAGTCTGTGCAGGGGGCGTAAATGACCACGCCCCCTGTATGAAGCTACGCCCCCTATTGCCTATTGACAACATTCAGTATTCGGCAGGATTTCTGGTAGAATCCATGAAAGACCTGGGTTCCCTGGCTGCAGGAATTTCTTCCATGTCTGTCTCAGCTCGTTGAGGACTGTAGCTGCGCCAGTGGTCTGCCGATGCGGAATCCAGGAGGAGTGTGACCCTACCCTACACAGGTCAGGCTCTCTTTGGGGAAGCGTTGGATGCGTGGATCTCCACGGCTACAGCGGGTAAGTCACCATTTCTTCCCTTAGCTGCACCTGCTACGAAGAAACCCTTTTCTTCAACTGCATCACAGCACTTTTGGGCTGCCAAGCCACGAAAGGTCAGACCGTCCAACACCTTCTTTAGAGGAGGCCGGCCCAAATCCAAGAAACCTGCTGCGGCGGGTTCCCAGGAACAGAAACCTGCTTCAGGTACGCCGAAGTCCTCCGCATGATGGTGGACTGCACGCCCCGGAGGTGGGGCCGGTGGGAGCGAGACTCAGGCATTTCTGTCACGTCTGGGTGTCGTCCGGCCTGGATCCCTGGGTGCAAGATATCGTGTCCCAGGGGTACAGGCTGGAATTTCAAGATCTCCCTCATCACCGATTCTTCAAATCAGGCTTGCCAGCTTTGCTGGCAGACAGGGATGTCCTGCAGGCAGCCGTCCAGAAGTTGGTGGATGCACAGGTTATTGTACTGGTCCTTCCTCATATGCAAAACAAAGGTTACTATTCAAACCTTTTTGTGGTGCCGAAACTGGATGGTTCGGTCAGGCCCATTCTGAACCTAAAATCGCTAAATCCCTTTATGAAGGAGTTCATGTTCAAAATGGAGTCTCTAAGGGCGGTTATATCAAGTCTGGAAGAGGGGAAATTCCTGGTATCCCTGGATATCAAGGATGCGTACCTCCACATGCCGCCGCATCAGGCTTATATCCGATTCGCACTGTTGGACTGTCACTATCAGTTCCAGGCTCTGCCATTTGGCCTCTCCACATTCACCAAGGTGATGGCGGAAATGATGGTTCTCCTCCGCAGACAGGGGGTGAACATAATTCCATATCTGGATGATCTGCTGATAAAGGCACCGTCCAAGGAGAAGCTGTTACAGTCCATCCTTCTCACGACCCACCTGCTCAGGGAACACGGTTGGATCCTGAATCTTCCAAAATCAAATTTGGAACCAACCAGGAGGTTGTCCTTTCTGGGAATGATCCTCAACACGGAAGTGCAGAGGGTGTTTCTTCCAGAGGAAAAAGCGTTGGTGATACAAACAATGGTCCGGGATGTCCTGAAGCCAGCCCGGGTGTCGGTTCATCAGTGCATTCGCCTTATGGGAAAGATGGTGGCCTCTTACGAGGCTCTAGAGTATGGGAGGTTTCATGTTCGGTCCTTCCAAGTGGATCTACTGGACAAGTGGTCGGGATCCCATCTACATATGCACCAGATGATACGTCTGTCACCAAAGGCCAGGATTTCACTCCTCTGGTGGTTGCAACTACCTCACCTTCTGGAGGGCCACAGGTTCGAGATTCAGAACTGGATCCTTCTAACCATGGATGCAAGTCTCCGAGGCTGGGGCACAGTCACTCAAAGGGAGACCTTCCAAGGAAGGTGGTCAAGTCTGGAAGCCGGCCTGCCGATAAACATTCTAGAACTAAGAGCCGTTTACAACGGTCTCCTCCAAGCGGCCCATCTTCTGAGAAATCGGGCCATTCAAGTGCAGTCGGACAATGTAACGACAGTGGCTTACATCAACCGACAGGGCGGAACGAAGAGCAGAGCTGCAATGTCAGAGGTAACAAGAATCATCCTCTGGGCAGAAAAACACGCGTTGGCGCTGTCAGCAATCTTCATTCCGGGAGTAGACAACTGGGAAGTGGACTTCATCAGCAGAAACGATCTCCATCCAGGAGAGTGGGGACTCCATCCGGAGGTGTTCACGGTGGTAACAGATCTTTGGCGTGTACCTCAAATCGACATGATGGCGTCTCGTCTCAACAAGAAGCTTCGGTGATATTGTTCCAGGTCGAGGGACCCGCAAGCAGTGGCAGTGGATGCCCTGGTGACTCCGTGGGTTTTCCAGTCGGTGTACGTGTTTCCACCACTCCCACTCATTCCAAGGGTGCTAAAGCTCATAAGGAGAACAAGGGTTCAAGCAATCCTCATTGCTCCAGACTACGTTTCCTACGGTGGAGTTTCAACTGATACGTTTTCTCCTCTTCCTGCAAGCAGGTGTGGATATGGGCCTGAGGTTGGGATCCATAAAGGTCCAAATTTCGGCCCTATCCATTTTCTTCCAGAAACTGTTGGCTGCCCTCCCTGAGGTTCAGACTTTTTTGAAGGGAGTTCTGCACATCCAACCTCCCTTTGTGCCGCCTACGGCGCCCTGGGATCTTAACGTGGTGTTGCAGTTCCTCCAGTCGGACTGGTTTGAGCCTCCACAGGTGGTTGAGGTCAAGTTTCTCATGTGGAAGGCTGTCACTTTGTTGGCCTTAGCTTCTGCTAGACGTGTGTCGAAGTTGGGGGCTTTGTCCTGTAGAAGCCCATACTTGATCTTCCATGAAGATAGGGCTGAGCTTCGGACACGTCAGCAGTTTCTTCTGAAGGTTGTGTCGGCATTTCATATCAACCAACCTATTGTGGTGCCAGTTGCAACTGACTCCTCAATTTCATCAAAGTCTTTGGATGGTGTAAGGGCTCTGAAAATCTATGTGAAGAGGACTGATTGTCACAGGAAATCGGACTCCCTGTTTGTCCTGTATGATCCCAAGAAACTTGGGTGTCCTGCTTATAAGCAGACAATCTCTCGCTGGATCAGGTTCACTGTCCAGCATGCGTATTCTACGGCAGAATAGCCGTGTACTACGTCTGTTAAGGCCCACTCTACTCGTAAGGTGGGTTCTTCCTGGGCGGCTGCCCGGGGTGTCTCGGCTTTACAGCTTTGCCGAGCGGGTACTTGGTCTGGGTCGAACACGTTTGCAAAGTTTTACAAGTTCGATACTTTGGCCGCTGAGGATCTGAAGTTTGGTCAATCAGTTCTGCAGGAGCCTCCGCGCTCTCCCTCCCATTCTGGGAGCTTTGGTACAACCCCATGGTACTAATGTGGACCACAGCATCCTCTAGGACGTAAGAGAAAATGGGATTTTGGTAGCCTACCGGTATATCCTTTTCTCGTAGTCCGTAGAGGATGCTGGGCGCCCGCCCAGCGCTTCGTTTTCCCTCTATCATTATTTGGTTCAGTACAACTTTGTTTTAGTTGAGTACTGCATTGTTACTTGGTAAGTAATGTTTCAGCGGTTGCTGCATTTCAAGCTAGTTAGCTTGATGTGCCTTGTGTGTGAGCTGGTGTGAATCTCGCCACTGTCTGTGTAAAATCCTTCTCTAGAAGATGTCCGTCTCCTCGGGCACAGTTTCTAGACTGAGTCTGGTAGGAGGGGCATAGAGGGAGGAGCCAGCCCACACTCTCAAACTCTTAAAGTGACAGTGGCTCCTGGTGGACCCGTCTATGCCCCATGGCCCTGCATCGAGGGACTAAGGGGGGGAGCAGTGTCCGCCCTGCGGAGTCTGAGCCACTGACTCCGCTGACTGGACACTGAGCTCCAGAGGGGTTGGATCGTTCCCCGCCACAGGGGACCGCTCGCCCCAGCAGCATGCCGGCAACCCCTTACAGAAGCTGAAGAGTGGTGAGTGAGACACCGACCCCCCTAGCAAGCGGGGGGCCGGTGTGAAGATGGCGGCAACGGGGAGGGAGCGCAGTTAGTACTGGGAAGTTTCAGAGGCACATAGTGCGGCGCTGTGAGGGGCCAGCGCTTACCCCCACACTGGTCCACAAGTCTTTCGGGGTCCGCGGATCTCAGCCAGCAAGTTTCTCCTCAGGCCAGTAAAATCTATGAAGAGTGGGAAGACAGCGCCATTAAGAGGGCAGAGCTTCTCCTCAGAGCGGACCCAGCAGCGTTCCAGCACCATTTTCCTGCCTGCACAGCGCTGGATGGAAGAACAGGTCCCTCCACAGCAGCTCCAACTGTCAGTACACGGTACCAGGGGGTTGTAGAAGGGAGGGGAGGCTGTAAAACGACTGTGTCTCCTATTAAGGGTCACAGTCTGCGCTGACAAGGAGTCTCCCTTTGCTGAAAGCACTGTGTGTGGGTTGGCTCCGATCTCTGTGTCTCTCTTTTCACTGAAAATAAAAAAGCCTCGCTAACCTTCCCTGCGTCAAAGGAATTGAATGCTATATTTGAAAAAGCATGGGTAAACCCTGAGAAAAAATTCCATGTCCCTAAAAGGGTCCAGGTGGCATTTCCTTTCCCTGAGGAGGATAGGAAAAAATGGGAAAACCCGCCGATTGTTGACGCCTCTGTGTCCAGACTCTCAAAGAAGGTGGTTTTACCTGTTCCAGGATCTACCGCCTTAAAGGAGCCGGTTGATAGGAAAATTGATAACACGCTTAAATCAATGTATACTGCTTCAGGGGCCATATTACGTCCCACTATTGCTACAGCATGGATTGCAAAGGCTATAGTAAAGTGGTCGGCTACCTTACTAGAGGATTTGGATACTATGGATAGGGATGATGTTGCTTTGTATTTACGCAACATACGTGATTCTGCAGGTTTTATGGTAGAATCCATGAAAGACCTGGATTCCATGGCTGCGGGAATTTCTTCCATGTCTGTTTCAGCTCGTCGGGGACTGTGGCTGCGCCAGTGGTCGGCCGACGCAGAATCCAGAAGGAGTGTGGAGTCCCTACCCTATACAGGTCAGGCTCTCTTTGGGGAAGCTCTAGACGCGTGGATATCCACCGCTACAGCGGGTAAGTCTCCGTTTCTTCCCTCAGCAGCACCTGCTCCGAAGAAATCTTTCTCTTCATCTGCACCGCAGTCCTTTCGGCCCAACAAGCCCAGAAAGGCCAGAACATCCAATACCTTCTTTAGGGGAGGTCGGGTTAAGTCCAATAAACCTGCCGCTGCAGGTTCCCAGGAACAAAAGCCTACTTCGGGTACGCCAAAGTCCACCGAATGACGGTGGACTGCACGCCCCGGTGGTGGGGCCAGTGGGATCGAGACTCAGACACTTCAGTCATGTTTGGGTATCGTCCGGCCTGGATCCCTGGGTAATAGATATTGTGTCTCAGGGATACAGGCTGGAATTTCAAAGTCTCTCTCCTCATCGCTTTTTCAAGTCAGGCTTACCAACTCTGTTGGAGGACAGCACAGTATTACAAGACGCTGTCCGGAAGCTGGTGGAGGCACAGGTCATTGTGCCAGTGCCACCACACATGCTGACCAAAGGTTACTATTCGAACCTTTTCGTGGTACCGAAGCCGGATGGTTCGGTCAGGCCCATTCTGAACCTGAAATCATTGAACCCCTTTCTAAAGGAGTTCAAGTTCAAGATGGAGTCTCTCAGGGCGGTGATATCAGGTCTGGAAGAGGGAGAATTCCTGGTATCACTGGATATCAAGGATGCGTACCTCCACATCCCGATCTGGCTGCCGCATCAGGCTTATCTCCGCTTCGCATTGCTGGACTGTCATTTCCAGTTCCAGGCCCTGCCATTCGGCCTCTCCACAGCACCGAGGGTGTTTACCAAGGTGATAGCGGAAATGATGATTCTCCTCCGCAAGCAAGGGGTGAACATCATTCCATATCTGGACGATCTGCTGATAAAGGCATCGTCCAAGGAGAAGCTACTGCGGTCCATTGTTCTCACAACACGACTGCTCCACAGTCACGGTTGGATTCTGAACTTTTCAAAGTCACATTTGGAACCAACCCAAAGGTTGTCATTTCTGGGAATGATCATGGATATGGAAGTGCAGCGGGTGTTTCTTCCGCAGGAAAAGGCGTTGGTGATACAAGCTATGGTCCGGGATGTCCTGAAGCCGCCCCGGGTGTCGGTTCATCAATGCATTCGCCTGTTGGGAAAGATGGTGGCCTCAAACGAGGCTCTCCAGTACGGGAGGTTCCACGCTTGAACCTTCCAACTGGATCTCCTGGACAGGTGGTCGGGATCTCACCGCCACATGCACCAGAGAATTCGTCTGTCGCCAAGGGCAAGGATTTCACTCCTCTGGTGGCTCCAATTGCCTCACCTTCCGGAGGGCCGCAGGTTCGGGATTCAGGACTGGGTCCTTCTAACCACGGATGCGAGCCTCCGGGGCTGGGGAGCAGTCACTCAAGGAGTAACCTTCCAAGGACGGTGGTCAAGCCTGGAAGCCGGCCTGCCCATCAACATTCTGGAACTAAGAGTCGTCTACAACGGTCTTCTTCAGGTGGCCCCTCTTCTAAGAAATCAGGCCATTCAAGTACAGTCGGACAATGTAACAACAGTGGCTTACATAAACCGACAAGGCGGAACGAAGAGCAGAGCGGCAATGTCAGAGGTGACAGGAATACTCCTCTAGACAGAAAAACACGCGTTAGCGCTGTCAGCAATCTTCATTCCGGGTGTAGACAACTGGAAAGCAGACTTCCTCAGCAGACACGATCTCCATCCGGGAGAGTGGGGCCTCCATCCGGAGGTGTTCAAGGAAATCCTTTGGGGACTACCCCAAATAGACATGATGGCCTCTCGTCTCAACAAGAAGCTTCGGCGGTATTGTTCCAGGTCGAGGGACCCACAGGCAGTGGCAGTGGACGCCCTGGTGTCTCCGTGGGTGTTCCAGTCAGTGTACGTGTTTCCACCACTCCCACTCATCCCAAGAATCCTAAAGCTCATAAGGAGAACAAGGGTTCAAGCGATCCTCCTTGCCCCAGACTGGCCAAGAAGAGCTTGGTACACGGACCTTCTGAATCTACTGCGAGAAGATCCGAGGCCTCTTCCTCTTTGGGAGGACCTGCTGCAGCAGGGGCCGTTCGCCTATCAAGACTTACCGCGGCTACGTTTGACGTATTTGGAAGAAATACGTCTCTTGGTGTGAATCCAAGAAGTTTCCTACGGTGGAGTTTCAACTCGGACGTTTCCTCCTCTTCCTGCAAGCAGGTGTGGATATGGGCCTGAGGTTAGGATCTGTGAAGGTCCAGATTTCGGCCCTATCCATTTTCTGTCAGAAACAATTGGCTGCCCTCCCTGAGGGTCAGACCTTTTTGAAGGGAGTTCTGCATATCCAACCTCCCTTTGTACCACCTACGGCACCTTGGGACCTTAACGTGGTGTTGCAGTTCCTCCAGTCGGATTGGTTTGAGCCTCCACAGGAAGTAGAGGTCAAATTTCTTACATGGAAGGCGGTCACTTTGTTGGCCTTAGCTTCTGCTAGACATGTGTCCGAGCTGGGGGCTTTATCCTGTAAAAGCCCTAACTTGATCTTCCACGAAGATAGAGCTGAGCTCCGGACACGTCAGCAGTTTCTTCCGAAGGTTGTGTCGGCATTTCATATCAACCAACCTATTGTGGTGCAAGTGGCTACTGACTCCTTAATCACATCAAAGTCCTTGGATGTCGTAAGGGCTCTGAAGATATATGTGAAGAGGACTTCTCGTCACAGAAAGTTGGACTCTCTGTTTGTCCTATATGATCCCAAGAAAATTGGGTGTCCTGCTTCTAAGCAGACGATCTCTCACTGGATCAGGTTCACTATCCAGCACGCTTATTCTACGGCAGGACTGCCGTGTCCAAAATCTATTAAGGCCCACTGTACTCGTAAGGTGGGGTCTTCCTGGGCAGCTGCTCGGGGTGTCTCGGCAGTGCAACTTTGCCGAGCTGCAACTTGGTCAGGGTCGAACACGTTTGCAAAGTTTTACAAGTTCGATACTTTGGCCTCTGATGACCTGAAGTTCAGTCAGTCAGTTCTGCAGGAGCCTCCGCACTCTCCCTCCCGTTCTGGGAGCTTTGGTACATCCCCATGGTACTAATGTGGACCCCAGCATCCTCTAGGACGTAAGAGAAAGTAGGATTTTGGTACCTACTGGTAAATCCTTTTCTCGTAGTCCGTAG
This sequence comes from Pseudophryne corroboree, assembly GCF_028390025.1. Classification (NCBI taxonomy): domain Eukaryota; kingdom Metazoa; phylum Chordata; class Amphibia; order Anura; family Myobatrachidae; genus Pseudophryne; species Pseudophryne corroboree. The sequence continues at coordinate 42,923,250 of NC_086445.1, read as the reverse complement.
AGGATGCGGGGCGCCCGCCCAGCGCTTCGTTTTCCTGCAAATGTTATTTGGTTCAGTACCACTTCGTTTTAGTTGAGTACTGCGTTGTTACTTGGTAAGTAATGTTTCAGCAGTTACTGAGTGTTCAAGCTTCGTTGGCTTGACGTGCCTTGTATGTGTGAGCTGGTATGAATCTCACCACTATCTGTGTATAATCCTTCTCTCGAAGTATGTCGTCTCCTCGGGCACAGTTTCTAGACTGAGTCTGGTAGGAGGGGCATAGAGGGAGGAGCCAGCCCACACTCTCAAACTCTTAAAGTGCCAATTGCTCCTGGTAGACCCATCTATACCCCATGGTACTAATATGGACTCCAGCATCCTCTACGGACTACGAGAAAAGGATTTACCGGTAGGTACCAAAATCCTATTTACAGGTGCCAGGAGCCGGGGATCGGGGCTCCGGTGAGCGCTGCCGGTCACCGGATCCTCCATATGCTGCACTATGACCCCGGGCTGTTTGCAGCACGGGGGTAGACGTGACGAGGGGGTGGGGGATCCTGGCGGCGGTAGCGATGGACAGCAGCACATGCGCAGCAGAACATCGGGGTATTTTTAACAAAAAATACCCAGATGATGCTGCGGAGTATCATCGCAGAGACCGAGCTTTCTCGCAAGCTCAGTCCCTTTATGCGATAATTGATATATCCAGTGCTGTTTCTTGCGGTGGGCGAGCCGTGCAACCGCACGGGGCACCCGCCGCTGCACTTCTGGTGCTCTTTGCTTCCCCCCTCCTCCCGAGTATCCAGCTCGGGGGGCGGAGTTTCACGGAATGACGCGGTTGCGTCGTGACGTCACGATGCAATCGCGTCATTCTGCGAAACTTCGCCCCCCGAGCTGGGTACTCGGGAGGAGGGAGGAGGGGGAGCCAAGCTACAGGAAGGGCCAGCGCGACAACGACGAGGGAGAGGCTGCCGAAGAGCGGGAAGAACCGCTTCAAATGTAAGTCTCTCCCTCTCTCCCCCTCCCCCCCGTCCTCTGCCACCTGCCAGAATGTGTAAAATGGGGACACTTGCCTGCCTAATGTGTAAAATGGGGACACTCGCCTGCCTAATGTGTAAAATGGGGACACTCGTCTGCCATCATGTGTAAAATGAGGACTCTTGCATGCATAATGTGTAAAATGGGGACTCTTGCATGCTTAATGTGTAAAATGGGGACTCTTGCCTGCCGTAATGTGTAAAATGGGTACTCTTGCCTGCCGTAATGTGTAAAATGGGTACTCTTGCATGCGTAATGTGTAAAATGGGGACTCTTGCCTGCCGTAATGTGTAAAATGGGTACTCTTGCATGCGTAATGTGTAAAATGGGGACTCTTGCCTGCCGTAATGTGTAAATTGGGGACTCTTGCCTGCCATAATGTGTAAAATGGGGAGTCTTGCATGCGTAATGTGTAAAATGGGGACACTTGCCTGCCTAATGTGTAAAATGGGGACACTCGCCTGCCTAATGTGTAAAATGGGGACACTCGTCTGCCATCATGTGTAAAATGAGGACTCTTGCATGCGTAATGTGTAAAATGGGGACTCTTGCATGCTTAATGTGTAAAATGGGGACTCTTGCCTGCCGTAATGTGTAAAATGGGTACTCTTGCATGCGTAATGTGTAAAATGGGGACTCTTGCCTGCCGTAATGTGTAAATTGGGGACTCTTGCCTGCCATAATGTGTAAAATGGGGACTCTTGCATGCGTAATGTGTAAAATGGGGACACTTGCCTGCCGTAATGTGTAAAATGGGGATTTAATATATCAAGGGCATTGCGGTGTATGGCATAATATATATATATTTTATTTTTTTCCTGTGGTCGCCATGATCTGTCGGTGCAAGGTCAAAAACTGGGGTGTAAGGTAGTCTTTTCAGACAAGGCCACGCCCATTTTAACAAGACCACACCCATTTTTATTGAGGCCACGCCCCCTTGCTGGGAGCGCGCCTATGGCGCACGCATACCTTTTTCTTTTTTATATCTATATGGGGGGGGGGCTTTATTTTTCTCTTACGTCCTAGAGGATGCTGGGGACTCCAAAAGGACCATGGGATATAGACTGGATCCGCAGGAGCTTGGGCACACTAAAAAGACTTAATCTGGGTGTGAACTGGCTCCTCCCTCTATGCCCCTCCTCCAGACCTCAGTTAGACTTTGTGCCCAGGAGTGACTGGATGCACACTAGGGGAGCTCTACTGAGTTTCTCTAGAAAAGACTTTTGTTAGGTTTTTTATTTTCAGGGAGACCTGCTGGCTACAGGCTCCCTGCAGCGTGGGAGTGAGGGGAGAGAAGCAGACCTACTTTTTCTTAGTTAAGGGCTCTGCTTCTCGGCTACTGGACACCATTAGCTCCAGAGGGTTCGATCACTTGGTGCGCCTAGCTGCTTGTTCCCGGAGCCACGCCGTCGCCCCCTCACAGAAGCCAGAAGCCAGAAGTCGGGTGAGTATGAGAAGATCAGAAGACTTCAGGACGGCAGAAGACTTTAGTAAAGGTACAGCGGATTTAAAATTGGCGGGCCGAATCGCGCCGGGAAGGGGGCGGAGCTTCGTCCCGCAGCTCACGGGCGCCATTTTCCCTACAACACGCGGCTGAGGGATAGACGCTGCTGGGACCTCCACGCTTCTCTCCCAAGTAACGGGGGGGCAATTTCAGAGGGGGGCCGCAGTGTGGTGCTTAATATTAACATAAGGCAGCGCTGGGTACATATATCGTTTCTTGCGATATATGGACGCTGGGGTGTGAGCTGGCATACTCCCTCTGTGTCCTCTATCTGGGCTTTATTGTGGGCCTGTCACCTAGCTGGGACGTTCTGTGTGTTGTGGTGTGTCGGTACTATGTGTCGGCATGTCTGAGGCTGAAGGTTATTCACCGGAGGAGGTTATTGGGGGAGCGGATGCGGGGCTAGAGTTGGGACTGTCGACGCAGCCGACACCTGATTTGCTAGCATTGCTCAATACGATAAATTCAAATGTAGCTTCCTTATCAAAGAGGTTAGATAAGTCTGAGTCACAGACGCAGGTGTGGAAAAAGTACATGGAAGAAGCTTTGTCTCAGGTACAGACCTTATCCGGGTCGCAAAAGAGGCCATTTACTCAAGTGGTAGATACTGATACCGACACGGAATCTGATTCCGAGGTCGATTTCACTGAGGCAGCTTTGCATCCACGGTTATTCAGTACATGATTGTGGCTATAAAAGATGTTTTACACATTTCTGATGAACCTGCGGTACAGGAAACAAGGATTTGCTTGTTCAAGGGAAAAAAACCTGAGGTGAAGTTTTCCCCCCTCTCATGAAATGAATACTCTTTGTGAAAAGGCTTGGGAGTCGCCAGATAAGAAATGGCAGATTCCCAAAAGGATTTACATGGCGTATCCTTTCCCCTCTGATGACAGGGAAAAATGGGAGGCATCTCCAAATGTTGACAAAGCTCTATCTCGTTTGTCTAAGAAAGTGGCACTTCCGTCTCCTGACACGGCAGCTCTCAAAGATCCGGCGGATCGCAAACTGGAGACGTCTCTGAAGTCCATTTTCGCTAATTCGGGTGCATTGCTCAGACCCGCTGTGGCGTCGGTATGGGTGAGTAGTGCTATTGCTAAATGGGCTGAGAATTTAGCTAATGATATGGATACTCTTGATAAAGATAATGTCCTTTTAACTCTCGGTTATATTAAGGACGCTGCAGATTACATAAAGGACGCGGTGAGGGACGTCTGTCTCTTGGGTTCAAGAACCAATGCCATGTCGATATCAGCCAGAAGGGCGGGTGGATCCATCAATGGAACGCTGATGCCGACTCCAAGAGGGCTATGGAAGCGCTACCCTTCAAAGGTACTGTCTTGTTTGGGGACGGCTTGGTTGACCTGGTCTCGACCGTGACTGCGGGTAAGTCCTCTTTTCTTCCTTATGTTCCCACACAACAGAAAAAGGCACCACATCAGCAAATGCAGTCCTTTCATCACAATAAATACAGGCGTGGAAAAGGTTCGTCCTTCCTCGCTTCAAAGGGTAGAGGAAAGGGAAGAAAACCTCCTGCAGGCTTAGGCGCCCAGGACCAAAAGTCCTGACCTGCTGCTACCAAGTCCACCGCATGACGCTGGGGCTTCCCTGGGGGAGTCCGGACCGGTGGGGGGCCATCTACGAATATTCAGTCAGGTCTGGATTCAATCAGGCCTGGATCCTTGGGTATTAGAGATCGTGTCTCAGGGATACAAACTGGAGTTTCAGGAGATGCCCCCTCACCGGTTCTTCGTTTCGGCATTACCAGTAGTTCTTCCGGACAGGGAGGTGGTGCTAGCAGCGATTCAAAAACTGTGTCTACAGAGGGTCATTATTCCCGTTCCCTCGTCCCAGCGGGGGGAGGGTTTCTACTCGAGCCTCTTTGTTGTGCCGAAACCGGACGGTTCGGTCAGACCAATTCTAAATCTAAAATCCCTCAATCCATACTTGAAAGTTTTCAAGTTCAAGATGGAATCTCTTCGAGCGGTGATTGCCAGCCTGGAAGGGGGGGATTTTATGGCGTCAGTCGACATCAAGGATGCCTACTTACACGTCCCGATATATCCTTCGCATCAGGCCTTTCTCAGGTTTGCGATACAGGACTCTCATTACCAATTTCAGACGTTGCCGTTTGGGCTTTCCACGGCTCTGAGGATTTTCACCAAAGTCATGGCGGAAATGATGGTTCTCCTTCGCAAACAAGGGGTTACAATTATCCCGTACTTGGACGATCTCCTGATAAAGGCGAGGTCCAAGGAACGGTTGCTGAGAAGTGTAGAGTTGTCACTGTCGGTTCTGCGACAGCACGGTTGGGTGCTCAATTTCCCAAAATCCCAGTTGATTCCGACCACTCGGCTTCTTTTTCTGGGCATGATTCTGGACACGGAATTACAGAAGGTATTTCTTCCAGAAGAAAAGGCTCTGGAACTGCAGACGATAGTCAGGGAACTTCTGAGGCCGACGAGTGTGTCGATCCATCAATGTACTCGGGTTCTGGGGAAGATGGTAGCGGCGTACGAAGCCATCCCATTCGGCAGGTTTCACGCCCGGGTGTTTCAGTGGGACTTGCTGAGCAAATGGTCCGGGTCTCACCTGCACATTCATCGGAAGATAAGTTTATCTCCCAGAGCCAGAATTTCTCTCCTGTGGTGGCTACAAGGTCATCACCTCCTAGGGGGACGCCGATTCGGTATCCAGGATTGGGTACTTCTAACAACAGATGCAAGTCTCCGGGGCTGGGGCGCAGTCACCCAAGGAAGAAACTTCCAGGGGAAATGGTCGCTTCAGGAAGCCTGTCTCCACATAAATGTTCTCGAGTTAAGAGCCATTTACAACGGCCTGCTGCAAGCAAGAAGCCTTCTTCAGGGTCGACCTGTCCTGGTGCAGTCAGACAACATCACAGCGGTGGCGCATATAAACCGTCAAGGGCGGAACGAGGAGCAGAGCGGCAATGGCGGAGTCCACAAGAATCCTTCGCTGGGCAGAACAACACGTGTGCGCCCTGTCAGCAGTCTTCCTACCGGGAGTGGACAACTGGGAAGCAGATTTCCTCAGCAGACACGATCTCCATCCGGGAGAGTGGGCTCTTCACCAAGAGGTATTTGCAGAGGTGACAAAACGCTGGGGAATGCCGTTGATCGACATGATGGCGTCTCGTCTCAACAAGAAGCTCCCGAGGTATTGTTCCAGGTCAAGGGACCCCCAAGCCACTGCAGTGGACGCCCTGGTGTCTCCGTGGGTGTTCCAGTCGGTGTATGTGTTTCCTCCACTTCCTCTCAGGTACTGGGGATCATTTGACGAGCAAGGGTTCAGGCGATTCTTGTCGTTCCAGACCGGCCAAGAAGGGCCTGGTACCCGGATCTTCAGGACTTACTGGTGGAAGATCCGTGGCCGCTTCCTCTAAGAGAGGATCTGTTGTTGCAGGGGCCATGCGTGTTTCCAGACTTACTGCGGCTGCGTTTGACAGCATGGAGGTTGAGCGCCAGATGTTAGCTCGTAAGGGTATTCCCAGGGAGGTCATTCCAACTCTCATTAAGGCTAGGAAGGAGGTTACGGCGAAACATTATCACCATATTTGGAGAAAGTATGTTTCCTGGTGTGAGTCTAAAATGGCTCCTGCGGAAGATTTTCACTTGGGTCGCTTTCTCCACTTTTTAGAGGCGGGGGTAGATGCAGGCCTGAAATTGGGTTCCATCAAAGTGCAGATTTCGGCTTTGTCTATTTTCTTTCAAAAAGAGTTAGCTGCCCTCCCAGAGGTTCAGACTTTTGTGAAAGGAGTAATGCATTTTTTAATTTCGCACTGGGAGCCAAATTGGCTAGAAACAGCCCTGGATATATCCATGCGATGTACTCAATTATCGCAGTGCGAGTTTGGACGATATTATCACCTGTCATCCTCATCATCAGATGCGGATGGTGAAAAATCGGCCCCTAAGTCATTGTGTAGAAAACAGGTTTATACTGCTGCAGCCGTAAGGTCAAATTATATAATGAATATTACATTGGACATCACACAATTGAGAGCCCTTCATAAGTCTTTCACTGCTTAATTCCCCAAAACACCCTTATGTGAGGTGAGCCCCCACACCTCCCAATAAACCACTGGACGGCCGAGCACAATGAGGGGTGTTTTTCCCTGCCATGCAATTACGCATATACTTACTAATTAAACAATCAATGTCTGATCCAGATTAAATACAATTTAGAGTAAGCATTTTATGTCTGGCTAAATACTAAAGTTTGAATGAGAGAGAGAGAGAGAGAGAGAGAGAGAGAGAGAGAAAATAGGGAATTTGGTAACATTTTGTATAAAAGTTATTGTGGCAGGGACAGCATGGTTCCACATGAGGTTAATGTGGAACGTCAGGCTTTGCAGGATTGGAGCACCAGCAACAGATACAGTATGAAGGAATCCAGTCTGGGTTTTGGCTGAGTCTGTTGTAAGCCACAACTGGGCTTATTACTACAACTTGTCTACTACCTTTAAAAGTGTGTTTGTGCAGTAGGTCATTGCTCCTGATGCCAGCAAGTGGCCAGGTGATAGGTTGGGGGTCTGGGGTTACATTAGGAGCCATTTGGAATCTGTACTACTTGTGCGTATTAGAACTTGAAATGTTGTGCTGCTGTTTAAAGACTGCCTGTAAAATGTGACCTGCAAAACCTGCATGTATTGTGTAACCTGCCTGAGGTGGAAATAAAGTGAGTTGGACTGTACTCCGTCTATGTGGCTCTGTCACATTATATATATTATATGTCTGATCAGAGGTAGTCTGAACAGGTTTTAGACAGTCTGTAAATGATAATGGCTATGTGAATTACAGTAGAACCCTATTGGTCACTTGGGTCTAGTGAAATTACATTGGACACACATGCATACCAAATCTAGAGTCAGCGATAGTGACGCACGGGGCCCGCGCATCGCTAACGTTGGGGGGCATAAACATGGAGTGATCCGTGCTTAATTTCTAAGCAGTCTAGTTAGATTGCTTATAATTTAAGCACGGATCTCTCCGTGTGTACCCCCTTATGAGAAGATATCAGCTAATTGGTTACGTTAGGTATAAATTCTGTACATGAGTTCAGTCAGAAGAAGTAAAGGCAGAAGATGAAGGAAGCCAGGAGAGGTCAGAGGGCTAGAAGGAGAGAAGATGAGGAGTTAAGAAGAAGCTGGGTGCAGGAGGAGGGAGGGGAGATGGTCACACAGAGGAAAGGTTCTTCAGGACGGTAACTATGTACTTGCAAGTGCACAGTCTATGTTAGCAATTGTCTACGTTTGTTACATTGTTTCATGCTGATTAATGTTCTATAATTAAGGAAGCATTAATATAATTATTATATGTATCACTACTGTGTATATCTTATCCTGTATGTATAGGTGTGCACAGGGGGGGTGCCTGGGGCGCACAGGCACCCCCTAATGTCTGGCACCCCGATCTCACATGCCTGATGCAGCGATTGCCGAACAGGCTGATTACTGTCCCCTCTGCGCTGCACCCTGACAGGACTGCATTACTGACCAGATGCCTGGGTTAATCAACGATGCCACTGCCACCGGCTTTCAAACTTCCGGCTCCACCTCCATGTACAGAAACAGCGTGATGTGACGTGATTACATCATGCTGCTCGCACGCCCACCTGTCACACCCGTCACACGCCCACCTCTCTTCTTCTATGCTATGTCAATGCCAGCCACTGATGAGGATCAGCATGCAGCCAGCGTTCCTCTTAGGAAGACAAATTCAATACTGGCAGGCGGTTGGCAGCAGCATTGACACGTCACTCGTTTTTCCAGCAGCAGCAGTACTAGTCTGTGACTGTCAGCGACAGTAAGTGGCTGACTTGTAAGTAAGCTGCTGCAGCTTGCAGGGGAAAGAGAGGGGGAGCCAGACCAGGCTGAGGAGGAGCAGTGTAATTGCAGTGAGTGCCATCAGGGGTGTTTGTTTGGTGCACACCACAACATCTGACAATGCATCTGCTTTATTAGGATTGGCACAAGGGTGGATATTTTATATTGCGTTGACCGTCAATAGATGGTGCTAAACACGCCCAAAAGGCGGTGCTGACACACCCCTCTAACGGTGCACCCCCTAATAAAATGTGCTGCGCACGCCAATGCCTGTATGATTTGATTTGCCTGTAAATAATCAGATGATAAGAGCTGTCATTTCATGTCTGAACTCACTTTAAGCAATCATAACTTCAGAATTTCAGCATTCATTTGTATAAGAACTGCATACATTAATCAGCCACCTAGTTTGTAAGCCTGACATAATATACTTGTGGATATATGACTGACACAGTGGCGTCACTAGGTTTGGTGTCACCCAGTGGGGACTCCTTGCTCTTGAATGGGGGCGTGGCCTCCTGTCAGCCATGTCACCCCCCCTGGTGTATTACATTTTGGGGATGTTACCACATTACGCTCCCCATTCTTATCACACTTGGGACCTGCCCAGTGCTCTGGGAGCTGTTGGGCAGTCCTCAGCTTTTCCCAGCATAGTGTGGATGACACAGGTATACACAAATCATCCATCACCGGTGCTTGGTGACACCATCTGAGGGTGTGACACCAAAATAGCAGATATTTTGGTGTCACTCCCCCCCACCCCCACCCCCCTCGGATGGTGTCTCCCTGTGCAGTCTGCACCCCTCACTAGTGATGTCACCTATCTGACATTCTCATTAAATGAACTATTGCTCACATATTTCTGAGAACTACCAAGAACTTGAAATCAATATGGATAAACTAGCATATATTGCATTGTCCACGTATAAAAAAAACCTCATTGGGTAAGTTAGACCCTAGCCGGGCTGTGTAGATTTCCTTATTTGTTTCTAAAAAGCTGGTGGGTTACATCATATATTTGAGCGTTCTTTTTGGACTATAAATCGGCTAGTATTATTTAACGTTGAGCCCTAATGATGTTTTTTTCAATAATACTTTTGATTTTTCTCTCTTGACAGCTTTGTTCTGAGATAAAAGCAACGTTCTCAAATTTATCGTAACTTCATTTCTATTGGAATAGCATTTTTTTACTAGTACCGGTGGTTTATTGATTGTGCCTTGTGTTAAGAATTCTGGATATTTCCTGTCCTTGAACTCTGAACTAGTGTTAACTCTATTGCTGGCCACACACTAGGTGGATATCATGTACGACTATACGATTTTGATGCCTCATACGCTGCATCGCGTGCACATCGCGCATGTTTTGGGTACGATTACGATGCAATGCGCAGTTCTGCAGGTCGAACGTTGCATCCTCAGATCATACGTGCAGCCCATATTATCCGTTGTAATCGTATGCACATCGTACCCTGAGCCTAATCCAGACCTGATCGCTCCTCTGCAAATTTGCAGAGGTTTGCGATCGGATAGTCGCCTCACAGAGTGAAAAACCACCCCGTGAAAGTCTGCGTACGCTGTGCGAAAAGTTTTGCAAATCCGTTTGCAACTCACTCACCATCTGATGATTTTTCCAGTCTGTGCGTAGCCCAGGACTTACTACAGTGCAATACAAACAGGCTGATTGGGGCCGGAGCTGACGTCACACACCCTCCCTGAAAACGGTTGGGAACGCCTGCCTTTTCCCTGACACTCCCAGAAAACGTCCAGTTACCACCCCCAAACGTCTGCTTCCTGTCAATCCTGTCCGTTCCAGCTACGCAACATTGCTCGTATCAGGCCATTTCTCTCCCAGAGTGCAACTAAACTTATCATCCCGTGCTGCACCCCTTCAGTGGAACGCGCTCCCCCGCTCCATTAGACTCTCCCTGATCTTGAAAAGCTTCAAACGGGCACTGAATACCCACCTATTCATCAAAGCGTACCCTTCCGATGCATAACCTAGTCTTGAGGCTGCTCCTCCATCCCCCTGTCTCATTCCTTGAACATCTCCACTTTGCTTACATACTGCCATCAGGCTACCTCCCGCTTGCTTGCACCTCTTGTCATCTGTCTGTCGAGTCGACCCTTCCCACTAGATTGTTAGCTCTTCAGAGGAGGACCCTCTTTCCTCTTGTTATCTAAGCCCTCTTCTCAACACATTTCATTCGCAGCTCTCCCCTACTCAGCAACCATCTTTACCGCTTTCTCTCCTGCTGGTAAAGGCTCATCTCTATCTATGGCCGCCAGCCCCAAGTAGTACGCTGATTACTCCCTCACTACTTACATCCTAGCTGTATTATGTATGAGAATTGTGCGGCTCTCTGTTACCTGTACTCTGTTTCTGTTATTTATTTACTGTAATGCTAAGTTTTGTCTCGCTGTGCTGTCCTTTGTACGGCGCTGCAAAACACTTGTGGTGCCCTATAATAAAATGTAATAATAATAATAATCAGCCTGCATTTGCCTAGCGATCAAAAAAAGATGTTGGATTTTTTTGGCAGTTTGGCCTCGCGCCTGCACATTACGATCCGTACGCATACTCAGTTATTCGATAATCGGACAAAGTGCAATTTCACACAACAGTAATCAGGTCTGAATGAGGCCTCATGTTTTATGCACATACGATGCATTGTACGATTTTCAGTGGCATTTACCTGGAATTTTTTTTTTGTGAGGCACACAATCGATCATTTAACGATGGGTCGTTAGCACATTGTGTGTGTCACTCGTGTTGGCCAGGACTGCCAGGGAGCTGCCAGGATGCGGGTCATCCTGATGTATGGCTAGCATAAGAACTAGTTTTATTCATGATGCAGGGTAGAGACTACTCTTCAGATCATTAGTATCTCATCAAGTTACAGTCTATAAAATCTGATGTGGGTGGAAAAAGTATTTTCAGTTGTAATCATTACATATTCATTTATGTACAGTAGTTTGGCGTAACTAAGGGTGAATGTTGTCCCCATTGCTGTACCACAGATCTGTCAATAAAAGCAGTCAATGGGGGGGGAATTCAAATGTTTGGTGTCTGTTTTTTCATGTCTATTAGATAGCACCCAACTGACTTTTCAAACAATTGAATACCCCCCAATAAATTTGAAGTAATTGTTAAATAAAACATATTAGTGTACATACACAATTTGCATGGACAATTGTAATTGTAATTGTTCTTCAGACTTTCTTCTTAAGCTCATATAATTTGTGTCCGTCAAGTGCAGTGATATACGAATGGACATCTCTGTATAAAGCACTTATTGTTATATGTAAGGGTAATAAGTAATTGTTGCTGACTGCAAGCTGCCATACTGATCTCTCACAAAGAAAATCAAAGTAAATGGTGAATTCTGATTGTGATGCTTTTTAAATGGGAAATATAAATGTCTAGTGTATATGACAGTGCAGTTTATCAATAAATCCATGTCAGTGACTTCAAAAACAGAATGGATGTTATATGGCAGTGTTCAGCAAGCAACCTCTGATAAATCTTGTGTTTTAACCTAAGCAGTTACGATAGTTAATGAAAGATTCAAGTAAAGACCAGCTAGAATCACGTAAGGATAGACAAGGACATCTAATAATGGGCGGGATGTACTAATGTACATCGCCGCCCATCGCCGCCCTGCGCCACGATGCTGATCGCATATGTACTAACATATGCGATCAGCATTGCGGAGGACAGCTCTTCCGATAAGAGCTGTTCTCCGCGATGCGCAGCGGCAGCCTGACTTCCGGGATTTGGCCCCGGGAGTCAGTGTGCGCATGCGCGGGGTGACGGGGCGGCCGCAGGGCATGCTGGGAGAGATCCGATCGGATCCCTCACACAGCGCCGCAGAGAGAAGCCCATAGGCTTCTATGGACTATCGCCAGCTAAAGCTGGCGAACTCCGCCGCGGCGCTGACCTGCCGGACGGGGCTTAGTACATCAGGAAAATGCGGTAAACAGGGGGTTTACCGCATTTTCCGCTTAGTACATCCCGCCCAGTGACTCTGTAATGTTCTCCAGAATGTCAAACAAATTCTTCATCTTCAGGTAACTTTAATTTTTGTGTATCCTCTTGTAACTTTTACTAAATCATTTTATTTTCTCTCTGGAATAATTCCATATTCCTTCACCAAAGAGTTTCCAGCCAATGTTTTTGCTGTGTCCCTTGGATACGACACACAACTGCTTTGCTGATACTATATAAAACAGTGCATACAGCATAGATGATGGGCTGCAGTCATTATGTTGACATTTACAATGCTGGAAATAATGTTGACACTACAATGTTGACATCTGCGGAATGTCGACATGTTCACTGCCACAGGAAAAGCCAGAAGTCACCGTCAGCTGACCAGGAAAACACTGCTGGAGCCACCGGTCCCCCCAAACCAGTTAAGTTACTGCCAGACATCCAGGAACATTATGTCAACAGTCTAATCATGCTGACATTTGCTACACAATGACTGTCGACGTGGTCAATTTTGACATGCTGAATGTTGACAAAATAAAACTGACTCCTATTACACACATTTCATAAAGGAAAAAGAAGAATATTCTACCTACTTAATGTATGGGCCCTGCAGAAAAGAGCAGAAGGCCAGAAAGATGAAGCAACGTTGTTAATAAACCACAGTCACCTGAACATGGAATCCCCGCTAGCAACATCCTCCTTGTGTTTCTATTACACGGTGGTGATAATTCACAGATCGCACAATTCAGCTGTGATGGCTACCTATCTTCTGAGAGCGGCTGTACACAGACTAAGGGGGAGATTTACCAAACCTTCTAAAAAGTACAAGTGTAGTTGTTGCCCATAGCAACCAATCAGATTTTAGCTAACATTTTATTTGCACTACATAAATGATAGCTAGCATCTGATTGGTTATCATAGGCAATACCTCCATGAGTGTCCCAGCAGCCTCATCCCCATGGCTGTCTCTTATCCCAGACTAATTTCGCTTACCTTATACAGTCTCCCCCCCCCCCCCCCCCCCTCCCGTGTCTTTTTCTCGATTCTTTCCCATATTTCTCTTTATGTCGGCACCACTTGTGTCTTTCTCGCTTACACAGTGGAGGACCCCACTCTCTGTATTTGCAACCAATGGGAAACGTACTGCACCAAGCATTTCGCAGAGTACCCCCATTATGGACGTAGGTACATAATGAACGTGCCCAAATTTCCAGAGTGATGGGGCGAAGACCCCTACATGGTAAGTTGGTATGTTTGGTGGAGGGGGGTGGCATGTGTTGTGCCTTAAAGAGCCACATGGCGTTGTGGCATGCGCAGGGCTGTAGAGAACAGCGTGGGGCCAAAGTAAGGCATGGGGGTGTGGGACCTGAATAGGGGGCATGTCCACGTCCCCTCGAAAAAATACATATAAAAACAATTGTGGGTCCATGAAGCGTGTCGTTAAAATTGTGTGTGTGTTGGGGGGGGGGGGGGGGAGGGGTAGGCTTCCTTTTTTGGGAGATGCCACTGATGAGGAGGAGGGACCTGCTTCCCAGATCAAGCTACGTATACTCAGGGGGAAGGGGGTGGTGGATCTGGGCCACTGCCAGGCCCATCCAGCAAGCCCGGGCTGGGTAATTAGTACCTGCCCCCCCCGCCCCTCTCTCTTGGCACCAGTGGGCATGCACACCTCCCTCTACAGTAACTCTCATTACCAAGCACCCTTCTAGCCAGATGCAGGAGCTGTGGGCAGCAGGCAGCAGAATATATATATATATATATATATATATATATGTGTGTGAAAATATTTTTTCCCACAGCTACATATTTCAGTGTTATTTACACACTATAACTATATTATCATTAATGATGACACAAGACAACAGATGTACTGAATACATAGAACTGCTTTATTACTGCGCCGTCAGATATCCGACCGTGTAAACGAGAGTCATTTTCCTGTGGAAGAAGTTATATAAATGTCAGATGTTGATCCGCGGGGACGTTATACTGGCTCTTGTGCGCCTCGAATAATTCGCAGAGCTTCTCAGTGTAGATCTGGTGCACCCTGTCTATCTCCTCGCTGGATGGGTTGGGATTCTCGGCCACTTTGATGGGCTTCCCGACTGCAGGAAACGAAATATTTATTTACACACAAAAACATTCTGACACAGGAGTTATGACATGTGTAACTATACAGCCTGACAGGGCAAAGAGCGTTCCCCAGCCAGTGCTGGCTACTGCTCATACAACAATCACCAAAAAGTAGCAGTAATTCCATTTTATTTTTTTATGGTTTTCGGAACTTACTGAATAACTGGTCTCCAAGCAACACTATTCCCTACCACGGCAGGGATTCCTAAGGCAGTGGGGACTCCCAAAAATGGGGTCCTCTAACCCTAAGGACAACCAGGCCTGGGTTCTTCTCCGCACCCACGGGGCTTTGGGTGGTAGAGTATTATTAGTAATATAAATATTGTTATTTACAGGTATATTGTTCTTTACAGGCATCTCACACATGAAGGCTGGAATGCTGGATGCAAGTCTAATTTAACAAGGGAGGGAATTCCTGAGGTCAGGAGCAGCGCAGCACAGTACTAATTAATTGGTTCTGTGGAATAATAATTTTGTGTTGAAACGGTAGCATAGTGGGGGTCATTCCGAGTTGATCGCTAGCTGAATTTGTTCGCAGCGCAGCGATCAGGCTAAAAATCGGCAGTTCTGCGCATGAGTATGCGGTGCAATGCGCATGCGCGACGTATGGGCACAACGAATGATGTCGTTTTGCATATGATCTAGCGATGCATTTCAGTCGCACTGCTTGCCGCAGAGTGATTGACATGAAGTGGGCGTTTCTGGGTGGCAACTGACCGTTTTCAGGGAGTGTACGGAAAAACGCAGGCGTGAAAGGAAAAACGCAGGCGTGGCTGGGTGAACGCTGGGCGGGTGTGTGACGTCAAAACAGGAACTGAACAGTCTGAAGTGATCGCAAGCGCTGAGTAGATTTTGAGCTACTCTGAAACTACACAACATTTTTTTTGCAGGCGCTCTGCGATACAACCGTTCGCACTTCTGCTAAGCTAAAATACACTCCCAGTGGGCGGCGGCATAGTGTTTGCTCGGCTGCTAAAAACTGCTAGCAAGCGATCAACTCGGAATGACCCCCAATGTTCGTTAGAACAAAAGTTAATCATGAATTGTATTCTTCCAAATATTTCAACAGCCGACAAGATATCTACATTAAATACATACAGGTCCCGACCCATACATTATGTCAGTGGCTGCATTCATATGTTGAATTCTCAAGAACACTAATTCTCAACGCCAACCCTTAAGTACTCCCAGCAGGTCATGTTTTCAGGATTTCTGCCTGTTGAAGCAGGTGGGATAATTAGCAAACTAGATGAACTCACCTGTGCTTGATTAAAGTAATCCACAAAACATGGACTGTTGGGGGAGCACCTGAGGACTGGCGTTTAGGAATATTGGTGCAGCTGACAGAACAGCAGCCTCCGCTTTTATACGGCAGAATCTCTCCAAGTAAATGGAATTGCTTATCTTAAATTGCGGATCTGAGCATAGTCCCAAGTGGCCACTGTTTACCTCCCTCCAGAAAGCGCTGGCTGTAAGTGGACATTAGTGCACATATCTGATGCTATTAATAAAGCCTCTATGAGCAGTCACCCTGTGTAATAGTATCTGCCAGTACATTGTGTACGGTGCGCTGTTTGCCTGTCACATTAGTGCAGCTCACAGGAGGAATTATTAATTCATTAATAAGACACACTGTCATCGGAGAGCCTGCGGATTGTCAGCTGCTATATGGAGAGTCAGTGTGTCCCTCTATAAGAGTGTGTCTAATAACAATCCTTCTGCGCTCATTACCCCAATGCTGATCCCATTAGCCCTGCAAACAGCACCAGAGTATTCAAACATCTTTCCGCCTCCAGTCTTTCCGCTCCCTGATTGTGCTTCTCAGACTCATTCAATCAGTGAATTACTTTCCTAGAATTCAGGACCATTACCTTACCCATGATGCAACCAATCAGCTTTCAAGTAACCTTTATCAGGTGCATTCTATAAAATGATACGTAGCAGCTCACTTCTCCACTCCTTTCACTACTTCATGAGTAGACCCCACGTCCGTTACTTCCTTTGCACTTGCCCTTCTATTTTTATTAAGGTTCTTTAAACTGCTTGTAAAAATATTGTCAATTGAAATTCAAAAGAAACTATTATATTCTTCTTGTAAGAAGCGGTGATGACCCCTTTTTCTTGCACTTTTGCCAAAATGTGTTGTTAGGCTGACAAATCAGAGACTTCTCCAGCAGCGCCTTCGACTTCTGTAAACAATGTCGCCGCCATAGCTGGCTTTGTTGACGGGGAAGTGCGCTACTGTGCAGACTTCAAGTTGCTACTGCGTCAGGGAAGCTTCATTCTCTGTACCAAGATGGCCGCTGAGGCTACTACTGAGCCAGTGCGGAGCCATCTTAAGATGTGTGTGAGTGCCACAGTGGGAGACAGTGGTATTACACTTAGCTTAAGTGAGACCTGCGATTACCTGCTGGCGTTACCACTGTTCCAGCATCCTGCACCACTATCCGGTACCTACATACACTCAGTGGCTGGGGAGCTGTGTGACACCACGCTCTACTGAAGCCCCGCCCCATCTACCAGTGAGTATAACAGTGAGTACAAATGTACCTACTTTAACTTCAATAAAACCACTCCACTGGTTAATTAACTGGGCTGTTCGTAGGTGCAGGGAATTCACTGGTGTGAACCTGGTGAGTAGCTCCCAACCTGCGCAGCTCCTGCGCACTGCCAGGGAGCCGTGTTCCGGGATGCAGCGGCTGCGTGTGACGTCACGCAGCTGCTGCAGCCGTCCCCCCCGACAGCCCGGACACTCTTCCGTTGTCCGGACCGCGCCCTGCCAATGGCATTCTAATGCCGTTGGCACGCCCCCTCCTGCCCCACGACCGCCCCTGGCAGTTGCGGGGCAGAGGCGACTGCCTCTGGAGGTCGCAGGGCAATCAGGCAGAGGCGATCGCAGCCAGTGAGATGCTAATAGCATCTCACTGGGCTCCCTGGGGTGCGCACTTGCAGTGCGGCCGCAGCGCGTGAGCACTCTACAAAGTAATTCAGACTGCGATCGCTGCCGCTGCAGGGATGCAGTCTGAATTACCCCCGAAAGTCTCTGACCTACGAATAAGAGCTTAGCACAAAATAGCTCAGGTGTATCCTGTAGAGATTGAATAACGCTACTTTTTGTGCAAAGTATCATTCAGATAAGGTTTATCAGGCGTAGCAAAGTCTTGCAGCTATAAAGCTGAGGCAACCAATCTACTGTTGGAAATATTAACTGTTTATCCGGGAACATTGATTAATTGGCTCCGGTGTGTAATTAATAGCCCGATTATTTGTTATTCAGCAGTGTTACGTCGCTCTTAGATCCCTGCTTGTATGAACTTTTCACCTGGGAAGAGCGTCAACAGGCAATGAGTGTATGATACATCCTCTCCTTCTGGAGGAGCCATGGGTACAGAGGGGCCGCAAGCTGCCCTATGGGGGTTTCTGACTGGTTGCATCAGATCGGACAGCGGGCTTAATTCAGACTTGATCGCTAGCAAGCGATTTTTGCAGCATTGCGATCCAATAGTCGCCGCCTACAGGGGAGTGTATTCTAGCTGTGCAAGTATGCGATCGCCTGTGTACCAGAACTGTACAAACTGATTTTGTGCAGTCTCTGCGCAGCCCAGGATTTACTCAGTCGCTGCCATCACATCAGCCTGTCCGGGACCGGAATTGAGGTCAGACATCCGCCCTGCAAACGCTTGGACACGCCTGCGTTTTTCCAACCACTCCCTGAAAACGGTCAGTTGCCACCCACAAACGCCCTCTTCCTGTCAATCTCCTTGCAGTCACCCGTGTGAATGGATTCTTCGCACAAACCCATCGCTGAGCGGCGATCCACTTTGTACCCGTGCAACGCGCCTGCGCATTGCGGTGCATACGCATGCGCAGTTTAGACCTGATCGCAGGCTGTGAGAAAACGCAGCTTAGCGATCAGGTCTGAATTACCCCCAATGTCAGGGAAAGCCCAACCTGGAGTGGTCACGTGAGATGCAACCACACCAGGTAAGTGGTTACAAGTGCTCAATCTCCCCCTGTAGGGTATACTCTTTTGAAAGATGGCAGCCCCTATCTAAACTTATGGGACCCCTGAGAAGTGTTCCCTGTACTGCAGAAGTCTATAGATGGGGGTAAATCTCACCCATCGCGACTTCAAGAAACACAGGGGTAACCTCATTGAAAAGAGCGGAGTCTCTTCTTCCAAATGATGTGGCCCCTTGGTGGTTTATGTCTGGTAAGTGCCTTTGACGAATGGGTGAGTCTAATTAATGTGCATGATATTACCCATCCTAGCATATAGACACTCAGAGGGATGGTATCGGGATCCGACGCTTGGTATGCTGGCGGGCAGATCCTCGACGCACTGGATCCCGACACCTGGAAGGTAGGTATGCTAACCTTTCTCTTCTACCTCCCTAACCCCCCCTTTCCACAGCCTGACTCTAACCGCCTACCACCCTAATGTCCCCTATTAGTAGTAATTTTCTGGAGATCATTGACTCCCCATACTACAGACAGCATTAAGAACTCCAGAGATTGGGAATTGTAGCGCCCAGACCCCCACAGACTGACATCAATAAACACACAGGCTGGATGTAGTAGGTCATCTCATGTTCAGAATGTTTTAGGCCACCATGTTATCCCTACACACGTATAACTCAAACTCGTAATAATAATAATAAAATAGGATTTTAATTACCTACCGGTAAATCCTTTTCTCGTAATCCGTAGAGGATGCTGGGGTCCACATTAGTACCATGGGGTATAGACGGGTCCACTAGGAGCCACTGGCACTTTAAGAGTTTAATAGTGTGGGCTGGCTCCTCCCTCTATGCCCCTCCTACCAGACTCAGTCTAGAAACTGTGCCAGAGGAGACGGACAACTTCGAGAGAAGGATTTTGCACAGATAGTGGCGAGATTCACACCAGCTCACACATAACAAGGCACACAAGCTAACTAGCCTGAAAACTCAGCAACGGCTGAACAATATTACTTAACCAAGTAACAAAACAGTACTTAACCAAGAACTAAGCAGTACTGAACTAAGTAACCACTGCAAGATCACGAAGCGCTGGGCGGACGCCCAGTATCCTCTACGGACTACGAGAAAAGGATTTACCGGTAGGTAATTAAAATCCTATTTTCTCTTACATCCTAGAGGATGCTGGGGTCCACATTAGTACCATGGGAAAGTACCAAAGCTCCCAGAACGGGAGGGAGAGTGCGGAGGTTCCTGCAGAACTGATTGACCAAACTTCAGGTCCTCAGAGGCCAAAGTATCGAACTTGTAGAACTTAGCAAACGTGTTAGAACCAGACCAAGTAGCCGCTCGGCAAAGTTGTAAAGCCGAGACACCCCGGGCAGCCGCCCAGGAAGAACCCACCTTACGAGTAGAGTGGGCCTTAACAGATTTTGGGCACGTAGAATATGCGTGCTGAATAGTGAACCTGATCCAGCGAGAAATCGACTGCTTAGAAGCAGGCCACCCAAGTTTCTTGGGATCATACAGGACAAACAGAGAGTCCGATTTTCTGTGACGAGCAGTCCTCTTCACATAGATCTTTAAAGCCCTCACAACATCCAAGGACTTTGATGTAATTGAGGAGTCAGTAGCCACTGGCATCACAATAGGTTGGTTGATATGAAAATCCGACACAACCTTTGGAAGGAACTGCTGACGTGTCCTGAGCTCAGCTCTATCTTCATTGAAGATTCAGTAGGAGCTTTTACAGGAAAAAGCCCCCAATTCCGACACACGTCTAGCAGAAGCTAAGGCCAACAATGTGACAGCTTTCCACGTGAGAAACTTGACCTCAGCCTCCTGTAAAGGCTCAAACCAATCCGATTGCAGGAAATGCAACACCACGTTAAGATCCCAGGGTGCCGTCGGCGCCACAAAGGGAGGCTGGATGTGCAGAACCCCTTTCAAGAAAGTCTGAACCTCAGGGAGTACAGCAAATTGTTTCTGGAAGAAAATGGATAAAGCCGAAATCTGGACCTTTATGGATCCCAAAGGCAGGCCCATATCCACACCTGCTTGCAGGAAGAGGAGAAACCATCCAAGTTGAAACTCCACCGTAGAAAACCTCTTGGATTCAGACCAAGACACATATTTTTTCCAAATGCGATGGTAATGTTTAGACGTTACTCCTTTCCTAGCCTGTATCAGGGTAGGAATAACCTTGCTCGTAATACCCTTCCAGGCTAAGATCTGGCGTTCAACCTCCATACCATCAAACGTAGCCGCTGTAAGTTTTGATAAACGAACGGCCCCTGTTGCAGAAGATCCTCGCGAAGAGGAAGAGGCCTCAGATCTTCCAGCAGTAAGTCCAGAAGATCCGCGTACCAAGCTCTCCTTGGCCAGTCCGGAGCAATGAGAATTGCCTGAACCCTTGTTCTCTTTATGAGCTTTAGAATTCTTGGAATAAGTGGAAGTGGAGGGAATACATACA
The DNA here is from genome assembly GCF_028390025.1 of Pseudophryne corroboree. Taxonomy (NCBI): domain Eukaryota; kingdom Metazoa; phylum Chordata; class Amphibia; order Anura; family Myobatrachidae; genus Pseudophryne; species Pseudophryne corroboree. The sequence goes on along the minus strand of NC_086445.1, from coordinate 42,902,328 downwards.
CAGACTTGAACACCCACGGAGTTACCAGGGCATCCACTGCCACCGCTTGTGGGTCTCTCGACCTGGAACAGTACCTCCGAAGTTTCTTGTTGAGACGTGAGGCCATCTTGTGTTTTTGAGGCACGCCCCAACGACTGGTCATGTCTGTGAACACCTCCGGAATAAAGGCTCCATTCTCCTGGATGGAGATTGTGCCTGCTGAGAAAGTCCGCTTCCCAGTTGTCCACTCCTGGAAGGAATATTGCTGACAACGCCACTGCGTGCTTTTCCGCCCAGAGAAGAATTCTTGTTACCTCTGACATAGCAGCTCTGCTCTTTGTTCCTCTCTGTCGGTTTATGTAGGCCACCGTCGTTACATTGTCTGACTGCACCTGGCCTGATTTCGTAGAAGATGCGCCGCTTGGAGAAGACTGTTGTAAACGGCTCATAGTTCCAGAATGTTTATTGGAAGAATGGACTCCAGACTTGACCATCTTCCTTGGAAAGTTTCCCCTTGAGTGACTGCACCCAACCCCTGAGGCTTGCATCCGTGTTTAGAAGGATCCAGTTCCGAACCCCGAACCTGCGCCCTCCAGGAGGTGAGGCATTTGCAGCCACCAAAGGAGTGAAATCCTTGCTTTCAGCGACAGACGTATCCTCTGGTGCATGTGTAGGTGAGATCCCGACTACTTTATCAGCAGATCGTCCAGATATGGAATTATGTTCACTCCCTGCCTGCGGAGGAGAACCATCATCTCTGCCATCACCTTGGTGCCGTGGAGAGACCGAATGGCAGTGCCTGGAAGTGATAGTGACTGAGTGTCTAACAGTGCGAATCTGAGATAGGCCTGATGCGGCGGCCAAATCGTAATGTGGAGGTACGCATCTTTGATATCTAGGGATACCAGAAACTCTCCATCCTCCAGACCATTGATCACCGCTCTCAGGGATTCCATTTTGAATTTGAATTCCCTCAGGAAAGGGTTTAACGATTTCAAGTTCAAAATCGGTCTGACCGAACCATCTGGTGTCGGCACCATGAAAAGGTTTGAATAGTAACCCTTATTTTGCATATGAGGTGGAACTGGGACAATGACCTCTGACTTTTCCAGTTTTTGGATGGCTTCCTGTAGGATAGCCCTGTCTGTCAGTAAAGCTGGCAAGCCTGATTTGAAGAATCGGTGAGGCGGTAGTTCTTGAAACTCCAGTCTGTACCCCTGGGACACAATATCCTGTACCCAGGGATCCTGGCCGGATGACTCCCAGACGTTGCTGAAACGTCGGAGTCTCGCCCCCACCTGCCCGTTTTCCAGGCTGTGCGGACCACCGTCATGCTGAGGATTTTGAGGAACCAGAAGGAGGCTTCTGGTCCTGGGAACCTGCAGGTGCAGGTTTCTTGGATTTTGCCCGTCCACCTCTAAAGAAGGTGGTAGGAGGTTTGGACTTTTTGTATTAGCGGCGTGGATGAAGAAAAGGGTTTCTTCGTAGAAGGAGCAGCTGACGGAAGAAAGGGTGACTTACCCGCGGTTGCCATGGAAATCCACGCATTCAACGTTTCCCCAAATAGAGCCTGACCTGTGAAGGGTAGGTTCTCCACGCTTCTCCTGGATTCCGCGTCTGCAGACCAGTGGCGTAGCCAGAGTCCCCTCCGTGCCGAGACAGCCATGGAAGATATCCTTGCATTCAGAGTACCCAGGTCCTTCATGGCCTACACCATGAAACCCGCAGAATCCTCTGTATGTTAAGTAAAAACAATTCAATGTCACTTCTATCCATAGAATCTAATTCCTCTAGTAATGTGCCTGACCACTTTACTATGGCTTTAGAAATCCATGCACAGGCAATAGTGGGCCGTAGCGCCACTCCTAACGCAGTGTACATGGATTTGAGCGTAGTGTCAACTTTACGATCAGCCGGTTCTTTTAACGCGGTAGATCCAGGGACAGATAAAATCACCTTTTTTGACAGTCTGGAGACAGATGCGTCAACTATGGGTGGGTTTTCCCATCTTTTTCTATCCTCCTCAGGGAAGGGAAAAGCAACCAGAACCCTTTTTGGGATCTGGAATTTTTTCTCCGGGTTTTCCCAGGATTTTTAAAATATAGTGTTTAATTCTTTAGACGCAGGGAAGGTTAGTGAGGCTTTCTTATTATCTGTGAAGCAAGCCTTCTCAACCTGTTCAGGTGGTGTGTCAGTAATTTGTAACACATCCCTAATGGCCTCAATCATGAGCTGCACCCCTTTTGCCAGGGATGCCGCCCCCCTCAGCACATCCCCAGCATCGTCTGCCGTGTCAGAGTTGGTATCCGTGTCGGCTTGCATAATCTGGGCAAGTGCGTGTTTCTTTGGATATATGCTAGGAGATTTAGAAGGAATAGGAACAGAACCTGACCAAACTGCCATAGAATTCTTTAAAACCTGAGTTTCAGTCTCAGTATGAGCTACCCTAGTAGAGATCTGAGAGATCATTCCCTTAATAGAAGTCAGCCATTCTGGCTCAGTAATAGGAATCTGAGACAAGACATTACATTCCTGGGTACAAGGAATGGATTCCTCTGGAGAAGAAACATCCTCTGCAGCATAAGACACAGGGTCCCTGGACATGGCTATGTGAGAAAACATACATCCACACACACACAGGAAAATGTTAGACACAGTTTCCCCCCCAAGTACCCTCAGAGAGAACACAGAGCTTGGAGCCAGCACACACACACACAGCGCTCAATTAGGTACGTAAAACCAACCTGGCGCTGACTGTATACCCTTAATAGACTACACAGTAATACACAGCCCCCCCCCCCCTCTTCTACAACCCCCTGGTACCGCACAGGATAACTGGAGTCGTGTGGAGGGACAGCACTCCCTCTCAGCGTCTCTGTAGCTGTATCTGCAGTGAGAAAATGGCGCTGAACGCTGCTGGGTCTGCTCTGAGGAGAAGCTCCGCCCCCTGGACATGGCGCGTCTTCCCGCACTTTAAAATTTTTATACTGGCCTGAGGATTTTGCTAACAGCGTTACCGAGGTCCCTGATAGCCTTGAGTGACCAGTGTAGGGTATTTGCGCTGGCTCAGGGCGCCCCTCATAGCGCCGCACTATGTACCGCTGAGCTCTCCGAAGCGCAGTTAGTACTGCGCTCCTACCCTGTTGCCGCCATACACACCGGCTCCCCGCTTGTCGGGTCGCCGGTGACACACTCGCCACCGGAATCTTCTGCCTCTGTTAGGGGGTGGCGGCATGCTGCGGGAGTGAGCGGTCGCCTCGGGCGGCTAACGATCATCACCCTCAGGAGCTTAATGACCTGTCAGTGGAGATAGTGGCCATTAACCTCTCTGGGTTGGACACTACTCCCCCCCTAAGTCCCACGAAGCAGGGAGACTATTGCCAGCAGCCTCCCTGTGCCTAACTCTAAGAAAAATAAGAAAACTAGAAAAAACTCCTATGGAGCTCCCCTAGCTGTGACCGGCTCCTCCGGGCACATTTTCTAAACTGAGTCTGGTAGGAGGGTCATAGAGGGAGGAGCCAGCCCACACTATTAAACTCTTAAAGTGCCAGTGGCTCCTAGTGGACCCATCTATACTCCATGGTACTAATGTGGACCCCAGCATCCTCTAGGACGTAAGAGAAAAATACTTTATCATTTTAAAGTGCAGATTTTTTTTGTCAAGCTACAGATGGAGCCACGGTTATCTTGACTAGTTTGCTGCGCCTAGTCACACCATAGTTTATTAGCATAAGCCTTTCATCTATTGTTCTCAGCTCCAATACAATACAGAGAGAACAATACATCAGGGGATTAAGTCATTACAGCAGGGGATTAAGGGGGTCATTCCGAGTTGATCACTCGCTAGCTGTTTTTAGCAGCCGTGCAAAGGTATAGTCGCCGCCCACAGGGGAGTGTATTCTCGCTTTGCAAGTGTGCGAACGCCTGTGCAGCCGAGCTCTGCATAAAACATTTTGTGCAGTTTCTGAGTAGCTCTGGACTTACTCAGCCGCTGCGATCACTTCAGTCTTTTTGGTCCCGGAATTGACGTCAGACACCCGCCCTGCAAACGTTTGGACACGCCTGCGTTTTTCCAAACACACCCAGAAAACGGTCAGTTGCCCCCCACAAACGCCCTCTTCCTGTCAATCTCCTTGGATCGACTGTGCGAATGGATTCTTCGTTAAATCCATCGCCCAGCAATGATCCGCTTTGTACCTGTACGTCGCACCTGCGCATTGCGGTGCATATGCATGCGCAGTAGTTACCTGATCGCTGCGCTGCGAAAAATGGCAGCGTGGGATCAGGTCGGAATGACCCCCTAAGTCCGACAGCCCTGGCTCAATTAAGGCCAAAATAAAGATGGCTTCATCTGTATGTGGTGAATGCAGCTTTCCACTGTTTATTGAAAAGGAGGATTAAAGCCAAAACAAGAGCCACAAAGGGGCATATTTATCCCAATAGGCCCCAAAGTGTTTCTTATCGGTGGTTAGCAAATACAATAAACACAATTCCTTTATTTTCTTGCAGTCCCAATAGAGAACGGCCCTTTGTGGCCAGTTTGGGTAGATGGTCTCCGCTCTGTGAGGAGAAATGAGCGCACTAATGCTATTTACTGGCAATACAAAGTCTTCTGCATAAAACAAACGTATGATGTGTGTGGGTTCTGCACAAATCATTACTAATATTGATGCTGGATTGCGACCAGCCCAAATTCCTCTAAAATAAACTCAGCCGCAAAGGGGTTAACAGACCTATAACATTTTACCTAACATTGGAGTTAATGTATCAAGCAGTGACATGATTGGAGAAGTGGGTCAGGGGAGATGTTGCCTATAGCAACCGACCAACCGGCTATCATTTTATAGAATGTGCTTGGCAAATGCTTCCTCAAAGCTGATTGGTTGCCATGGCAACTTCTCCACTGATCCACTAGCATTCTTCAGGAGCTTGGGATCTGGTACAGCAAATAAGTAGTGTATAATATAGGTCTTTCCTCCAAACCACTTGGACCGGGAACTTACCGACAGTATAAATGGGCCTTCTGTATGGGAGCAGGCCAAAGCTGTACTGGAAGACCCCCCGAGCGTGGAAGAGCGGAAGAGCGACACCCATGGCCTTCTGTAGCTTTTCCTGGACTGTTCTCAGGAAAGATCCCTTGGGGTTGTCCACCTGGTCGAAGAGCTCATTTTCTCCAAATGAAAATACTGGGACCAAGGAAGTTCTGCATAGAAACAGGGACATTGACTACGGTGAGATCTTACAGTTCAGGCAGTGCCGTTTCATGCGGCGGACAAGCCATACGACCGCATGGGGCACCCGTCATGGCACTTTGTCTCCCATTCTACTCCCCCTCCTCTTTCCTAGTACTCCACTCAGGGGCGGAGTTTCGCGGAATAACGCGGTTGTATCGTGACATCACGATGCAACCGTGTCTTCTGCCAAACTCCGCCCACCCGAATGTAGTATTAGGGAGGAGGGGGAGCATGTTATCAGTGCTGGCGGGTGAATATCCTTTATACACCCCCTTGGCAACAAGCATTACCCTTGGCAACAAGCATTACCCTTGGCAACGAGTATGGATCCCAGAGCATGAAACCCCTGGCAATGAGCGTGACACCCAGCTTGTGAAACCCCTGGCAACGAGCATGACACACAGCACATGAAACCCCTGGCAATGAGCATGACACCCAGCGCATGAAACCCCTGGCAACGAGCATGACACCCAGTGCATGAAACCCTGGCAACAAGCAGGTAATGTAAAAGTAATTAGAAGCTTTACTGTAGGGTATAATGTATCACGGGCATTGCGGTATATGGCATAATATGGTGCAGGGGCATTACTGTGTGGGACTTAATATGGTGGAATATAAATTTTTTTCCTGTGGTGGCCGAGGTCTGTTTTTGCAGGGTCAAAAACTGGGGTGTAAGGTAGTCTTTCCCTGCAAGGCCACACCAACTTTTAGTGAGACCACACCCATTTTAGTGAGACCCTCCCCTCACCAGGATTGTGTACACCTTCGGCGTGCGCAAAATGTTTTTGTTTTATGTCTGGGGGGGGGCACATTTTGAATGTCTATGGGGGGGGGGGGCGCACATTTTTTTTCTGTTCGCACTGGGAGCCAAATTGTCTAGAAACTGCCCTATTTCAGGCTGTAGTCATTACAAAAGGTCATACTTGAGTACAGGTACCTCTGTCATGTAACCATCTGTGATCAAGCAGGGATAGTACCCTAAGTTACTTCCCACAGTAAACCCACGACAAGCCCGTGAGGTGCGGACAGGAATAAGCGTTAAGTAGGGCTTTTTGCGATCTTACAGTGTGCGGTAACTGTATCATAACTGCTGGCCCTTAACCCGGAAGCTGACGCTTACCGTGACTAGGCACTGTGAGCTGGCCCCTGCGATCAGATGCATCCAGGGTTCCAGTGATCGCCTGCACTGTGAAAAGTCTGTGAAAACTCATCGGAAGGTGTGCAAAGCATGTACTATATTATACATATATGCACACTACATGTAAAATGGAAACATAAAACCATCAAACTGGAACTAAATATCCCACATTTTTGGGTATACTTTAGAAGAGGATCTGTATAATATTTCCTTTGGGTGTAGGGAATCTTTTTTTCCGCAGTTGTTTGTTGTACACTGCTATATTTCTGTGAAAGTCCATGTCACAGTATAAGCCAGTGAGATTGGATATAGTGATACTCTCATCAGTAGGGCTGCCTCAGAGAATGCTGGGCACGCCCCCACAGTGACGGGAATGGTGGATCTGTGAAGCTCCACCCTTTGCTGTCACGTGCGCACCTTTGGGGCACGCAGGGTCCCGCTCAACTGGCCACCAATGTTGGGAGGTATGGATAAAGTAATAACCAATCAGCTCCTAACTGCCATGTTACAGGCTGTGTTTGAAAAAATAAGATTTTACTTACCAGTAAATCTATTTCTCGTAGTCCGTAGAGGATGCTGGGACTCCGTAAGGACCATGGGGAATAGACGGGCTCCGCAGGAGATAGGGCACTTTAAGAAAGCTTTGGATTCTGGGTGTGCACTGGCTCCTCCCTCTATGACCCTCCTCCAGACCTCAGTTAGGGAAACTATGCCCAGAGGAGATGGACAGTACGAGGAAGGATTTTTGTAAATCTAAGGGCGAGATACCAGCCACACCAATCACACCGTATAACTTGTGATAAACTTACCCAGTTAACAGTATGAACAACAACATAGCCACGGTATCACCGAAAACTACAACATAACCCTTATGTAAGCAATAACTATATACAAGTCTTGCAGAAGAAGTCCGCACTTGGGACGGGCGCCCAGCATCCTCTACGGACTACGAGAAATAGATTTACCGGTAAGTAAAATCTTATTTTCTCTAACGTCCTTGAGGATGCTGGGACTCCGTAAGGACCATGGGGTCCCATACCAAAGCTCCCAAACGGGCAGGAGAGTGCGGATGACTCTGCAGCACCGATTGAGCAAACAGGAGGTCCTCCTCAGCCAGGGTATCAAACTTATAGAACTTTGCAAAGGTGTTTGTCCCCGACCAAGTAGCTGCTCGGCACAACTGTAATGCTGAGACCCCTCGGGCAGCCGCCCAAGAAGAGCCCACTTTCCTAGTGGAGTGGGCCTTAACCGATTTCAGTAACGGCAATCCTGCCGTAGAATGCGCCTGCTGAATCGTGTTACAGATCCAGCGAGCAATAGTCTGCTTTGAAGCAGGGGCGCCAACCTTGTTGGCCGCATACAGAACAAACAAAGCTTCAGTCTTCCTGATCCGAGCCGTTCTGGTCACATAAATCTTCAAAGCCCTGACTACATCCAGGGACTCAGAATCCTCCAGGTCCCTTATAGCCACAGGCACAACAATAGGTTGGTTCACATAAAAGATGAGACCACTTATGGCAGAAAGTGAGGACGAGTCCTCAACTCTGCCCTATCCACGTGAAAAACCAAGTATGGGCTTTTATGGGATAAAGCCGCCAATTCTGAAACACGTCTCGCCGAAGCTAACGCCAACAACATGATCACTTTCCATGTGAGGTATTTCAACTCCACAGTTTTAAGTGGTTCAAACCAAGGTGACTTGAGGAAACGTAACACCACGTTAAGATCCCAAGGCACCACCGAAGGTACAAAAGGAGGCTGAATATGCAGCACCCCCTTCACAAAAGTCTGTACCTCAGGAAGAGAGGCTAATTCTCTTTGAAAGAAAATGGATAAGGCCGAAATCTGGACCTTTATGGACCCTAATTTTAGGCCCAAAGTCACTCCTGTTTGAAGGAAGTGAAGTAGACGGCCCAAATGGAACTCCTCCGTAGGAGCAGCTCTGGCCTCACACCAAGAAACATATTTCCGCCATATACGGTGATAATGTTTTAACGTCACGTCTTTCCTAGCCTTGATCAGGGTAGGAATGACTTCCTCCGGAATTCCTTTTTCTGCTAGGATCCGGCGTTCAACGTCCATGCCGTCAAACGCAGCCACGGTAAGTCTTGGAACAGACAGGGCCCCTGCTGCAGCAGGTCCTGCCTTAGAGGAAGAGGCCACGGATCTTCTGCGAGCAACTCTTGTAGTTCCGGATACCAAGTCCTCTGTGGCCAATCTGGAACAATGAGGATTGTTCTGACCCTGCTTATTCTTAGAATTCTCAATACCTTGGGTATGAGAGGAAGAGGAGGAAACACATAGACCGATCTGAACACCCAAGGTGTCACCAGAGCGTCTACTGCTACCGCCTGAGGGTCCCTTGACCTGGCGCAATACCGCTTTAGCTTTTTGTTGAGACGGGACGCCATCATGTCTATTTGAGGCAGACCCCACCGATCCGCGATCTGTGCAAAGACGTCTTGATGAAGTCCCCACTCCCCCGGATGCAGGTCGTGCCTGTTGAGGAAGTCCGCCTCCCAGTTGTCCACCCCCGGGATGAACACCGCGGACAGCGCGCTTACATGGCCTTCCGCCCAGCGTAGAATCTTGGTCGCTTCTGCCATGGCCACTCTGCTCCTTGTTCCGCCTTGGCGGTTTAAATAAGCCACTGCCGTGACATTGTCTGACTGAATCAGAACCGGTCTTCTCTGAAGTAAGTTCTACGCTTGGCGCAGGGCGTTGTATATGGCCCTCAACTCCAGGACGTTGATGTGGAGACTAGTCTCCAAGCTTGACCAGAGACCTTGGAAATTTTTTCCCAGTGCCACTGCTCCCCAGCCTCGGAGGCTTGCGTCCGTGGTTACCAGGACCCAGTCCTGAATGCCGAACCTGCGACCCTCTAGAAGGTGAGCACTGTTCAGCCACCACAGGAGAGATACCCTGGTCCTGGGAGACAGGGTGATCCTTAGATGCATTTGTAAATGGGACCCGGACCACTTGTCCAAGAGGTCCCACTGAAAGAGATGGCCTCGTATGAAGCCACCATCTTCCCCAGGACCCGCGTGCACTGATGCACTGAAACCTTCTTTGGTCTCAATAGGTTCCTGACCATGGTCATGAGTTCCAGAACCTTTTCGATCGGAAGAAAAACCTTTTTCTGGTCTGTGTCTAGGATCAGGCCCAGAAAGGTCAGACGCGTTGTAGGAACTAGCTGGGACTTCGGTATATTGAGAATCCAGCCGTGTAGCTGCAACGTCTTCATGGACAGAGACACGCTGTCCAGCAACTTCTCCCGAGATCTCGCCTTTATTAGGAGATCGTCCAAGTATGGGATAATTGTGACCCCCTGCTTGCGCAGGAGCACCATAATTTCCGCCATTACCTTGGTGAAAATCCTCGGGGCCGTGGAAAGCCCAAACGGCAACGTCTGAAATTGGTAGTGACAGTCCTGCACTGCAAATCTCAGGAATGCCTGATGAGGGGGGAATAATGGAACATGAAGGTATGCATCCTTTATGTCCAGGGACACCATCCAATCCCCCCCCTCCAGGCTGGCGATGACCGCCCGGAGTGATTCCATTTTGAACTTGAACCTTTTCAAGTACAAGTTCAGAGATTTCAGGTTTAAAATGGGCCTGACCGAACCGTCCGGTTTCGGGACCACAAACAGGGTCGAATAATATCCCTCTTCCTGCTGGAGAGGAGGAACTGTGACAATCACCTGTTGAACATACAATTTTTGGATTGCTGTCAACACTAACTCCCTCTCTGACGGGGAAGTCGGTAGAGCCGATTTGAAAAAACGGCGAGGAGGCAAGTCTTTGAATTCCAGCCTGTATCCCTGAGCAACAATCTCTATTGCCCAGGGATCCACCTGTGATTGAACCCAGACATGGCTGAAAAACCGAAGACGAGCCCCCACCAGATCTGCCTCCCCCCGGGAAGCCCCAGCGTCATGCGGTGGACTTTGCAGACGCAGGGGAGGACTTCTGCTCTTGGGAACTAGCTGTGTGCAGCTTCTTTCCCCTGCCCTTTCCTCTGGTTACAAAGGACGATCCCCGCACCTTCTTGTTTTTATTGGCACGAAAGGACTGCATTTGATAATGAGGTGCCTTCTTAGTATGCTGCGGGTGGACATAAGGTAAGAAATTCAACTTACCGGTCGTAGCCGTAGAGACTAGGTCCGAGAGGCCGTCTCCAAACAACTCCTCCCCCTTGTACGGCAAGGACTCCATGTGCCGCTTAGAATCGGCATCTCCCGTCCACTGCCGGGTCCACAGGAGTCGCCTAGCAGAAATAGACATAGCATTTATTCTGGAGCTTAATAAACAAATGTCTCTCTGAGCATCTCTCATATACAAGGCAGCATCTCTGATATGCTCTATGGTCATTTGAATGGCATCCCTATCTAAGGTGTCAATCTCCGCAGATAAGGAATCTGCCCATGCCACAACTGCACTACAAACCCAGGCCGACGCCATCGCCGGTCTAGCAATAGTACCGGAGTGAGAGTAAATGTGCTTCAAGGTAATTTCCTGCCTGCGATCGGCCGGTTCCTTGAGGGAAGCCATATCCTGAGAAGGCAGTGCCACCTATTTGGACAAGCGTTTCAGCGCCTTGTCCACTTTTGGTGAAGATTCCCAGCGTATCCTATCAGTTTGTGGAAAAGGATACGCTGTAAGAATCCTTTTGGGAACTTGTGGTCTCCTATCTGGAGAGTCCCAAGCCTTTTCGCACAATTCACTTAACTCAAATGATGATGGAAAAGTGACTTCAAGCTTTTTCCCTTTATACATGTGTACCCTCGTGTCAGGGACAGGGGGTTCCTCAGTAATATGCAAAACCTCTTTAATGGCAATAATCATGTACCGAATACCTTTTGCCACCTTCGGCTGTAATTTAGAATCCTCATAGTCGACACTAGAGTCAGAATCTGTGTTGGTATCTGTGTCATCGATCTGGGATATGGTGCGCTTCTGAGACCCCGACGGGCCTGGCGCTACAGGGACAGGCATGGACTGGGTACCTGACTGATCCCTAGCTTCTGCCTTGTCTAACCTTTTATGCAATAGATTTACATTTGCATTCAAGACATTCAGCATATCCACCCATTCCGGTGTCGGCGTTGCCGACGGCGACCTGACATTCAAACACTCCCCCTCCACCGTAAGCGAGCCTTCCTCGTCAAACATGTCGACACACGCGTACCGACACACTTCACACACACAGGGAACCCCTTTTCTGAAGACAGTATCCCTGTCAAGGCCCTTTGGAGAGACAGAGAGAGAGTAAGCCAGCACACACCCCAGCGCAATAACCCTGGAGACCAACACAAAATGTTTTTCCCCAGCAGCGCTGTGTAATATGTAAACCGCCAATTATGTGCCCCCCCCTCTCTTTTAAGCACCCTTTCACCGTGTGTAAGCAGGGGAGAGTCCGGGGAGCTTCCTCTCAGCAGTGCTGTGGAGAGAAAATGGCGCTGGTGAGTGCTGTGGGAGAAGCCCCGCCCCCTCGGCGGCGGGCTTCTGTCCCGCTCAAACTTAGTAAAATATGGCGGGGGCTCTTTTATATACATGTACAGAGCCCACCTGTACATGTATATAGTCTTTTTGCCATGCAGAGGTTTATATTGCTGCCCAGGGCGCCCCCCCCCTGCGCCCTGCACCTTACAGTGACCGGAGTGTGTGAGGTGTATGGGAGCAATGAGGTAACGCACAGCACTGCAGCTGTGCGCTGCAGTGCTGTGCGTTACCTCAGTGAAGCTGAAGGCTTCTGCCGTCGGAGACGTCTTCTGACTTCTGTACTTCTGGCTCTGTGAGGAGAACGGCGGCGCGGCTCCGGGGGTGGACGCCCAGTAAGAACCTGCGTTCACCCCCTCTGGAGCTAATGGTGTCCAGTAGCCGAGGAAGCAGAGCCTATCTTTGACAAGAAGGTCTGCTCCTCTCTCCTCAGTCCCTCGATGCAGGGAGCCTGTTGCCAGCAGTGCTCTTTGTGAAAAAGTAGTAAAAAGTAGAAGAAAAATCCAAACAAAAATGCTTTCAGGCAGAGAACTCTGGAGAGCTCTCTGCAGTGCACCCATCTTGCTCTGGGCACAGTGTAAAACTGAGGTCTGGAGGAGGGTCATAGAGGGAGGAGCCAGTGCACACCCAGAATCCAAAGCTTTCTTAAAGTGCCCTATCTCCTGCGGAGCCCGTCTATTCCCCATGGTCCTTACGGAGTCCCAGCATCCTCAAGGACGTTAGAGAAATGACAGTTAGGAGCTGGTTGGTTGGCATTTTATCACTCTTCAATTTATCACTCTCCAAGCTTTGATACATATCACCCTTATGGTGAGTACACACGGTGAGATCCTTTCTATGCCTGATTTTCACTTGCGATTTCCCCTGAACTCCCCGGAGCCCAGTACCACCGATTTTGACTAACTTTTCTTGAGATATGTACTATGTGTGCTTACGATTTTGGCTTATGTGAGATTTTGGCTTATGTGAGATTTAATTGACATGTGAGATGAACTAGATCAGGGGTGGCCAACCAGTCAGAGGCAAAGAGCCAGAAAAGATCTGTAATCAAGGGCAAGAGCCAGTATCACGCGCGCGCAAAAATGGGGGGCGTGGCCTAGTTTTCACAAAGCCACACCCCATTTTGTGCGCACACCTTTCGTTATGATATTTGTAGGAGTATGACCTTGTGTCATAACTCCGTTTTCAGTCATGTTGTACAGTGCCAAATACATATAATATCCCAGTACAGTGCCACATACATATAAAAGTGTCAAAAAATGTGTGTCTCCACACTGCCAGAAACATATGTCCCCACAGTGCCACATACATATATGCCTCACAGTGCCAGATATACATGTCCCCCCAGTGCCAGATATACATTTCCCCCAAGTGCCAGATATGCCCCCAGTGCCAGATATATATGTCCCCAAAGTGCCAGCTCTGCCCCCAGTGCCAGATATACATGTCCCCACACAGTGCCAGCTCTGCCCCCAGTGCCAGATATACATTTCCCCCCAGTGCCAGCTATGCCTCCAGTGCCAGATATATATGCCCCCACACAGTGCTAGCTATGCTCCTAGTGCCAGATATATATGCCCCCACAGTGCCAGCTATGCTCCTAGTGCCAGATATATATGCCCCCACAGTGCCAGCTATGCTCCTAGTGCCAGATATACATGTCCCCACACAGTGCCAGCTCTGCCCCCAGTGCCAGATATACATGTCCCCACACAGTGCCAGCTCTGCTCCCAGTGCCAGATATACATGTCCCCACACAGTGCCAGCTCTGCTCCCAGTGCCAGATATACATGTCCCCACACAGTGCCAGCTCTGCCCCCAGTGCCAGAAATATATGTCCCCACACAGTGCCAGCTCTGCCCCCAGTGCCAGATATATATGACCCTCCAGTGCCAGCTATGCCTACAGTGCCAGATATATATGCCCCCACAGTGCCAGCTATGCTCCTAGTGCCAGATATATATGTCCCCACACAGTGCCAGATATGCCCCCCAGTGCCAGATATACATGTCCCCCAAGAGCCAGATATATATGTCCCCACAGTGCCAGATATATATGTCCCCACACAGTGCCAGCTCTGCCCCCAGTGCCAGATATATATGTCCCCCAAGTGCCAGCTCTGCCCCCAGTGCCAGATATATATGTCCCCCCAGTGCCAGCTATGCCCCCAGTGCCAGATATATATGCCCCCACAGTGCCAGCTATGCTCCTAGTGCCAGATATATATGTCCCCACACAGTGCCAGATATATATGTCCCCACACAGTGCCAGATATATATGTCCCCACACAGTGCCAGATATATATGTCCCCACACAGTGCCAGATATGCCCCCCAGTGCCAGATATATATGTCCCCACAGTGCCTGATATGCCCCCAATGCCAGTGACCCCATAGTGCCAGATATACATGTCTCCCCAGTGCCAACTATGACCCCAGTGTCAGGTATACATGACCCAACAGTGCCAGCAATACCCCAAGTGCCAGATATACATGACCGTCCCCCCCCCCCCTTCCCCCGTGCTGCTGCTGTCTGTGAGGGGAGGAGAGCGCAGCGTGCGCGTCTCCTGACCCTCACTCTCCGGCGGCTGGGTCTCTTAAATTAGGCGCCGGTCCGTGAGCCAATCAAAGCTCGCGGTCCGGCAGCCTTAGCTGCCGGTCCGCGAGCTCTGATTGGCTCACGGACCGCCGCCGGAGAGTGAGGGGCAGGAGAGGCGCACGCTGTGCTCTCCTCCCCTCACAGAGTGACAGCAGCAGCGCAGTGAGCCCGGGGGATGGGGGGGCCAGGGCTGCGGTGGCCAGGACCTGGCTGAGCCGCATGCGGCGGATGAAAGAGCCGCATGCGGCTCGAGAGCCGCGGGTTGGCCACCCCTGAACTAGATAGTACACCGATCTAGCAAGGATTGACTTACCTGCACAGTCTACCTTTTCTTGCGATACCGATCTGGCGGGACCGCGCATGGGGAACGAATCGGGATCGCAAGTGGCATAACACCTTGCGATTTACACTAACTTTTCTTGCGATTTTGACTATATAGTCAAAATCGAAAGAAAAAATCTCACCGTGTGTACACACCATTAGGGGAACATTTACTAAGCAGTGATAAGAGCGGAGAAGTGAGCCAGTGGAGAAATTTCCCCATCAACCAATCAGCAGCTCTGTATCATTTTATAGTATGCAAATTATAGATGTTACTTCAGTGCTGATTGGTTGCCATGGCCAACTTCTCCACTGGCTCACTTCTCCGCTCTTATCACTGCTTAGTAAATGTCCCCCTTACTTTGCTATAAGTTACGGCACATTATTGCACCATGTCAGTAAATGGGGTGTGGTCTGTTTTGCGTTCCACTCTAGAAAGCTTTACAATGAATAACGCCATAAAGTGGGTGGGGTCTGTAGACTATAAAATGAAGAGTAGTGAATGACATTACCCGTGTTGTATGGCGAGTTTGATAAATCCTTTTCTGTTTTTCAGCAACAACTTGAACGCGCCAGGCCGAGCGTCCAGTGACTCTGGGGCTCCGCCCACAGCGATGACAACAGCATTTCCACCCGTTTTTCTCCTCAGCAAGTAGGAGGCGCTCTCTTTGTCTGACGGGATCAGTCCTACAAGACCACAATACAAATTGATCATTTAAATCGTTTTTATTCAGAATAATAATAATAATAATAATAATAATAACAATAATAATAATAATAATAATGTCCATCTTATTATATAGCATTTACAGTGTTCTCCATCAGTACGTATCTCCCACATGGGCGTTGATGCACTATTGCATTACCAAATTAAGCGTAACACGTCTCCCTTCATCTGTAAAAACAAGGATGGCCCACGGGGCAAATGCCCATCTGCTCCTTCTGTAAGCTGACTATAGTCTTATGGTCAGTTACTGTGCGTAAATGTATTCATCATCTTTCTTTAAAGATGCCAAGCAAGAATCACAGCCACAGGAAGGACTCCCGGAAGAAATGATCATTTGCGTGTTCTACACCTGTTCCCATAATACGAGGTGCGTTTAGCTGCAACCAAATTCGGCAAGAAGAACCCTCTAATTACAATTCATTGTTCCCTGTCCACTGTTCTGGACTCAAACACAAGACAACTTTGGAGACCTGCATACAGGGAGGTGCAGAGAAGGACGGTTTTACATCAGGGTGGAAAAGTTGACGCGTTTCGCATCATCATGGCATCACGTAAAGCCTATTAATATGTGATGTCACAGCATCACAGCACAACGATGAGTTCTGCATCATTACACAGCCTGTGCCGCCCGTGAAGATGCAAATTACATCATCGTGCCCCTGCCCCCAACTACTTCTCCCAGACGTACATTGTATCTCAGGAGATCTCTCATAAATCTGGGAGCTTCCCGGAAATTCCAGGAGAGGTATCATGTATGGTATGCACTTACAGCTAGTTTGGTTTAGTGTTCTACACCCACAATGTGTTATATTGTATCACTGGGCTTATATCTGGGTACACTTGTGTGTGTATGCTGTACATCTCCTATATAATAGCCCAGATCTGTGATCTTGTGATTCATTTGCTAACGCTGGGCGGAGTCACAGCAGTGGGCGGAGTTAGTCAAATGAGTTACAGATCTGGCCCAGGGCCGGTTCAAGGGCGCAGAGCGCCCCGGGCAGGAAAGGGGCGTGGCCTAATACAGGGGGCGTGGTGAGTCACGCCCCCTGTACATTGAAAGCGCCGCTTGAATGCTGAGCGGTGCGCGATGACGTCATCGCGCACCGCACAGCAAAAGGTCCTCTCCACGAAGAGAAACTAGACGCTATGCGTCTAGTTCCCTTCGTGGAGAGGACCTTTGCTGTGCGGTGCGCGATGACGTCATCGCGCACCGCTCAGCAGTTACTCTCCACGAAGGGAAACTAGACGCATAGCGTCTAGTTCCCTTCACAGGAGGCGCCGAGGACGGGGACGGCAGCGGGCAGCGGAGGCGGACGGGGGACACAGCGGGCAGCAGTGGCGGATCTTGCCACGGTGCGGCGCCCTCCGGATGGCGCCAGCGCCCTCCGGAAGGCGGCGCCCCGGGCAAAAGTCCTGCTTGCCTGTGGCAAGAACCGCCACTGATTCTGGCCAAATCTATAGGACACTAGGAGCAGCTGCAGAAGCAGATAGTATGGACATGGCACAGGCAGGGGTGCATACCTCCCAGCTTTCACACACACACACACTCACACTCACACACACACACACACACACACACACAGCGAAAAGGGGGCGTGGCTTCACGGGAGGGCACCCGTTTTCGTCAGTGAGGGGGCTTGCCCAGCGCTCTGTGAGCTGCTGGCATGCCCCCAGGGGCTGATTATGAGTCTGGGGGGCACAGGGTACTTGAGACAGGGGAGCCCTATCTCATTGCTGTGCCTGCTGTGGGTTGGGGGCGTGGCCAAATCGCGTCCCGCGTGGCCACGCCCCTTATGCAAATTCCAGTTGTTTTTTTTTTTTTTTTTTTTTTTTTTTTTTAATGGGATTTTGGCCCCTCAGCTAGGGCTAAATCCAGAGGTGGTGGTCGCTCCCCCCTACACACCCGCACAGGGAGAAGAAAGGAGGGAGACTGCTGCCTCCCTGCACCACCACAGACCTGCCAACACGCAGCAGCATGTGCTGACTGTAGCACAATGCTGCTGCTGTTGCTGGCAGGACGGGGGAGCTTCTGAGCTGGGACAGAGCTACTCGAGCCGGGGGGGCCCCTAAAACTGTGGGGCCAACGGTACGTACCGCACGCCCCCCCCCCCCCCTTAATCCGGCTCTGCTGCTGGAACCCCCCCTTAATCCGTACCCCCTGATGCCCCCTCTCCCTCTGTCTCAACTATTCACCACTGCTCTGCTAAGCAGAACAGCGAGTACAGGAGCTTTCCAACTGCTCCCCCCCCCCACCGCAGGACACTGCGACCCGCGGGTGGGACAGCGGGACAGACCCCAAAAAATGGGACTGTCCCGCAAAAATTGGAACATTTGGGAGGTATGGGGGTGTGTGAGGGGGTATGCCATACTTGACCCCCACATCAGCATACTCAGCAGGGTCTCTCTGGCGGGGAGGAGCGTCACTTTCTGGCACACTCCACGCTTCTTAGCTGTAGTTTTGTGGGTCACCAGCCGCTGTGCACTTTCCGTACTGCCTCTGTTATCTCCAGCCCCTGCGACCCCACCGCTAGCTGCAGCGCTGCCACCCGCAGTGAGTTGCGCCCAGCTCCTTCACACACTTTAGCCGGCGGGTAGCGCTGCAGAAGTCCGCGCTGCTTGCAGGCTCTGACCCCCTCCTCCCTCCAGCATCAGCGTCTCCTGGGAGCTAACCAGTCACTCCCAGTCTCCCCTTACCATAGTGCCCAGCAGCCGTGAGGTCCGCGCCACGTGCATGCTATGACCCCCTCCTCCCTCCAGCCGCAGCATCTCCTGGGGGCTAACCAGTCACTCCCAGTCTCACCTTACCACAGTGCCCGGCAGCTGCGCGAGGTCTGCGGTGTGTGACTGAGGAGGGGGGGGAGTGATGCGGACGGGCAGAGGAAGCAGGAATACAGCCTAAGAGAGTCAGCCATGCCAAGTCTCCACCAGCAGCAGATGCCAACAGGTTGGAGTGGAACAGCAGCAGCCAGCAGCAGTGACTCCGGTAAGACACATCTGTCTGTCACCACTGTTCTGTCCCTAATACCAATCTCTCCCGTGCCCTGTGTTCTGTCATGTCCCTGTCACCCCTGGCCTTGACCTGCCACCCTTATCCTGGCCCTTTCACCCTTATCCTGGCCCTTTCACCCTTATCCTGGCCCTGTCACCCTTATGCTGGCCCTGCTACCCCTATCCTGGCCCTGTCACCCCTGTGCTTGCCCTGTCAACCCTATACTGGCCCTGTCACCCCTGTCCTGGTCCTGCCGCCCCTACACTGACCCTGTCACCCCTATCCTGTCCCTGTCATTTCTGTCCTGGCCCCGTCGCCCATGTCCTGGCCCCGTCACCCCTGTCCTGGCCCCGTCACCCCTGTTCTGACCCTGTCACCCCTGTTCTGACCCTGTCACCCCTGTCCTGGCCCAGCCAACCCTGTTCTGACCCTGTCACCCCTGTCCTGGCCCTGTTACTGCATACCCTCCAAATACCTTTTTGGCAGGTACAGTACCCGCAGCACCTCCAGACCTCTCCCCAATGCACCACACCTCCGCACCTTCCCCTCCACCACATGCAACACTACACCCCTCCCCCACATGCTGTGCCTCCAGACCCCCTACACCACCCGCGGCTCCCACTCCTCCGCCCCTTCACCACCCCCAGCAATCTCCAGGCCCCCTCCACCATTCACCCCCCTTATATATCTCCCCCACACCTGCCCCCCTCCACCCGCAGCATCTGCAGACACCCTCCTCCATCCGCGGTCCCCCCCTCACCCACCAATGGCACCCCCGCACCTGCCCCACCACCACCTGCAGCACCTCCGGACCTCCTTCCCCATCTGCCGCAACACCCGTACCTGCCCCTCCCCTACCCATGGCGTCTACGGACCCCTACCCCAACAGTGGCACTCCCGCCCCTTCCCATCCCACAGCACCTCCGGAACCCTTCACCCATCTGCAACATCCCCACACCTTCCCCTCCCCCACCCATGGCACACCTGCCCCTCCCCCACCTGCAGTGCCTCCGGACCCCTCCCCCATCTGCATCCCCCATTCCTCTGCCCCTCCCCCACCCGCAGCACCTCCCAACCCTTCCCCATCCGGGCCCCACCCCCACTTCCGCCCCCCCCTCCATCCGCAGCATCTACAGACACCATCCGCAGTACCCCCCGCACCCGCTACATTCTGTACATTGTGGCCTGCAGGTGCTGTTCACGCCGTCGCAAGGGGCTGCGCCTCCTTCACCATCGCACACCCTTTCATTGTGCAATATTTAACCACTAACAAAGGAATGCAGGTGATACTCCATATAACACAAATATTGAACCCCAGAAAGGCATGCAAGGGTTAAGGGGGCGTAGCCCCTTGCGACGGTGTGAAGAGCGCCCGTAGGGCGCGATGAAGCACCTAGTTTTATATATATATATATATATATATATATATATATATTTATTATAATTGTTGATAATTAAATCAATCGCATTGACATTTACAGAACCACACTGGACAAGGAGATAGTGGGGGTCATTCCGAGTTGATTGTAGCCCTGGGGGCTACGATCATGACAATAGACAGGCGGGGGGACGCCCAGCACAGGGCTATCCCCCCCCCCCCCCCGCAGAAGTGCAAAAGCATCGCACAGCGGCGATGCTTTTGCACTTTAGGAGTAACTCCCGGCCAGCGCAGCTTTAGCGTGCTGGCCGGGAGCTACTGGTCGCTCCCCGGCCCGCAGCGGCTGCGTGTGACGTCACGTAGCCGCTGCGGCCTGCCCCCGCACGGTCTGGCCACGCCTGCGTTGGCCGGACCGCACCCCCCTAATGGCGGCCAAACGCCGCCATGCCGCCTCCTCCCGCCCACCGACCGCCTCTGCCTGTCAATCAGGCAGAGGCGATCGCAGGGAAACGACGGCCTTCGGCCGTCCAGCATGAGCCGGCGCATGCGCAATTCCGACCCGATCGCTGCGCTGCGATAAACTGAAGCGAGCGATCGGGTCGGAATGACCCCCTGTATCTGTTTTCCAATCTTTCCTCTGTCTCAGTACGCGCATGTTCATTTGTCTGCCTGTCGTAATTAATAAGATTGTAAGCTCCGGGGAAGTGACAGTTGTGAATGAAAATAATAATTGAAAGTGCTATGTGATATATAATGACACATATTACAGCGCAGTTTTGTGTCTAAATGCAATCATAGGTGGTCATTCCGAGTTGTTCGCTCGGTAATTTTCTTCGCATCGCAGCGATTTTCCGCTAATTGCGCATGCGCAATGTTCGCACTGCGATTGCGCCAAGTAAATTTGCTATGCAGTTAGGTATTTTACTCACGGCATTACAGGGTTTTTTCTTCGTTCTGGTGATCGTAATGTGTGTTGTTTCTGGGCGGAAACTGGCCGTTTTATGGGAGTGTGTGAAAAAACGCTACCGTTTCTGGGTAAAAAAACGGGAGTGGCTGGAGAAACGGAGGAGTGTCTGGGCGAACGCTGGGTGTGTTTGTGACGTCAAACCAGGAACGACAAGCACTGAACTGATCGCACTGGAAGAGTAACTGCACAGAGAAGTCTTTTCGCAATATTGCGAATCTTTCGTTCGCAATTTTGATAAGCTAAGATTCACTCCCAGTAGGCGGCGGCTTAGCGTGTGCAATGCTGCTAAAAGCAGCTTGCGAGCGAACAACTCGGAATCACCCCCATAGTGAATAAGCCCTATGATGGAATACTGCCTCTAGTGGCCAAGGTGATTTTTACACTGCGTGTCAGACATAGGGATATTACTGCTGATAACAGCTCTTTAAATCATGGTTTATTATTAAAATAAATAACCCAGAAGACCCGTGTGACATGGAGCCTTCTCAGTATGCTTCCTTTAGGATTCTGAAGGTAAGTAGAGGCGGAATGATCAATCAGCTGCAAATCCGTTCGCAACTCACTCACCATGGAATGATTGTTCCACTGTGTGCAGTGTGTGCGCAGCCCAGGACTTACTTCTACAGTGCGATAGAATCAGGCTGATCAGGGCCGGAGCTGACGTCACACACCCACCCTGAAAACGCTTGGGAACGCCTACGTTTTTCCTGACACTCCCAGAAAACGATCACTTACCACCCCCAAACGCCGGCTTCCTGTCAATCAAAGAAAAAGGTTGAAAGCGCTGTCCACAATAAAGGAGTTTTTTATTTGATTAAAAAATTATAAAATCACTATTCACATATAATCACTAATCAATACTGATCTAAAGGTTTAGACATCAAAACATATTACGGACCATAGCTATTTTCCAGTGGTACCTATTAGTGAAACAGTTTCAACACAGTGGATACACTTGCATTAAATTGACACACTCTACATCAAATTAAACAATTGTGTTAGATGTCATATACTAATCCACTCAGTGTTTATTTCCTTTTTGATAGTTCCCTCCTTTGAGCAGCCTCCTATAAACGTAATTGGAAGGGTTAAATGTTCACAGTCCCAGACATATCCGGAGAGATATGTTCACCATGAATCTAATTTATATATCTCCTCCCGCTGGGACAATAATCCATCCAACACCACAGATTTGAAGCACGCAATATCTGAATTAAGGAGATAAAGTAGCTACTTTTCTTAATACAGTCCCTTAATTCAATAAATGGAGGCCGCATACACGGCTATTCTCTATAGCCGTGTATGCGGCCTCCATTTATTGAATTAAGAACTCACGAATGAACTGTGGAGCATGCCTATATAAACAGGAGTCCTACTGTATATAATTAACTTTCATCACCAGACGGGGACGCCCGTCAGAACGGCAATTTATTCAGTTCTAATAGCCGCCAATTAAGGGACTGTATTAAGAAAAGTAGCTACTTTATCTCCTTAATTCAGATATTGCGTGCTTCAAATCTGTGGTGTTGGATGGATTATTGTCCCAGCGGGAGGAGATATATAAATTAGATTCATGGTGAACATATCTCTCCGGATATGTCTGGGACTGTGAACATTTAATTTAACCCTTCCAATTACGTTTATAGGAGGCTGCTCTAAGGAGTGAACTATCAAAAAGGAATAAACACTGAGTGGATTAGTATATGACATCTAACACAATTGTTTAATTTGATGTAGAGTGTGTCAATTTAATGCAAGTGTATCCACTGTGTTGAAACTGTTTCACTAATAGGTACCACTGGAAAATAGCTATGGTCCGTAATATGTTTTGATGTCTAAACCTGTAGATCAGTATTGATTAGTGATTATATGTGAATAGTGATTTTATAATTTTTTAATCAATTAAAAAACTCCTTTATTGTGGACAGCGCTTTCAACCTTTTTATTTGATTTACATATAAACTATTGGGATTCAACAAACCCATTATTGAAAGCAGCAGTGCACAATTGAGAGGAGGTGTATTTTATTATTAAGGAGCTGCACAGCTGACACACACAAGAGCATAGCGCTTTCTAAGTTTGAGGTTACTTTCCTGTCAATCACCCTGCATACAGCTAGCGATCAAAAAAGAAGCTGGATTTTTTCGCAGTTTGGCCTGCGTACTACGATCCGTACGCATGCGCAGTTGATCGGCAATCGCCCGGCTTGCGAATTCGCACAACAGCGATCAGGTCTGTATCGGGCCCAATATACTTACCGCCGCTCATAATGTAGTCCCTGAAAAATGGAACCCGGAACCAGAGCGGCAACATCAGGAAGTGCTGCGTAATTCCTGGGAACAGGTCAGAAAATCCCGTGGCCTCCGTGCAGAAATTGGTGAAACCTCCAGCAATAAGGACCCCATGAGGGTGAAACCCCAAAATGTAGTTCTCGCGTGGATCCAGGTCCGCTGTTTTAACCAACTGCAAAACATGGAGATCAATAGCGTTAATTACAGGCTTTAATTACAGTGTAATGGATTTTGCAATTCCTACGTTTGGCGATAGATTTGGTTTTAATGAAGAACAACAGACAGTTTATATCAAAGTGAAGTTTGATACAAAACTAAAGAAGATTTATTTGTGACACGCAAAATCGCACCGGCAATATGGAATATACACTCTTCTGTATGCTTGCAAATAACCTTAATGGTAATTATGGGGGTCATTCCGAGTTCGCTCGCAAGCTGCTTTTAGCAGCTTGCACACGCTAAGCCGCCGCCTACTGGGAGTGAATCTTAGCTTCTTAAAATTGCGAACGAAAGATTCGCAATATTGCGAAAAGACTTCTCTGTGCAGTTTCTGTGTAGCTCGAGACTTACTCTGCCAGTGCGATCAGTTCAGTGCTTGTCGTTCCTGGTTTGACGTCACAAACACACCCAGCGTTCGCCCAGACACTCCCCCGTTTCTCCAGCCACTCCCGCGTTTTTCCCAGAAACAGTAGCGTTTTTTCATACACACCCATAAAACGGCCAGTTTCCGCCCATAAACACCCACTTCCTGTCAATCACATTACGATCACCAGAACGAAGAAAAAACCGTGAGTAAAATTCCTAACTGCATAGCAAATTTTACTTGGTGCAGTCGCAGTGCGAACATTGCGCATGCGCACTATGCGGAAAATCGCTGCGATGCGAAGAAATTTACCGAGCGAACAACTCGGAATGACCCCCTATGTCCTTATACCTAATGACCAGTATGATTTTGCCCGTGTCGGTATTTTCACCGTGTCGGCATTTTGACTGTCAGTCAATGGCTGTTGGGATTATGGCCGTCGGTAAATCATACTGAACCCCTAATGACTGGTGTCCTACGCTTCTGCCTCTGCTGTGTATTCCTGTCCAGCATCCGTGCGGTTAAACTAGCTCTGTCCTCAGAGGTTTCGCCATGAACTTCAGGTCTCTCAAGTTCAAATCCATTTGTGTTCCAGATCCCAAACCAGTTAAACTCCAACCATGAAAGCAAACAGATCGCCCAATAAGTGACTTATACACAACAAAGACAGGATAATAATGTTATCACAGTCTGTTGTGGATTCAGAATAGAGCAGAGTTTCTAGGAACTGGCCGGTATACCCCCAGGGGGACATCAGACCGATTCTAGAGGTCCTTCCACCAGTTGAATGAAGCCCCATAAGCACACCGGAGGGTCTTGCGAGCGTCGTTACAATAAACCGTTCTCTCTGAAGGGTCTATATGTGTGACACATTGATACGCGATAGGGGGTAACGACAAAGACTTTGGGCCTGATTAGAGTTATAATGGGTACACACTGGAGCAGTGTGTACCAGGATGATATTGCGGCCGACAGGATGCCATATTGTTACCGCGGTACACATTAGAACGATCTAATGAAGGACGAAACAATTCCTCATTCTGTTCTTCATTGCCTTGTATGATGCAGCATACGATATCGTCTGGTTGGCCGCGCAGCAAGGGCAACCGGACGATATTGCATGCAGCCGCTGGAGCGTGCAGATTGGACGTACACACTGTACGATCCAGCTGATATGTCGTTCCGATTTGGCCGGAAACAACATATCGGGTCTAGATCGCTCCAGCGTGTACCCAGCTTTAGGCCTAATTCAGACCTGATCGTTGTGCTGCGTTTTTGCAGAGGTCTGCGATCAGATAGCCACCGCCCAGGGAGAGTGATAACCCGCCCCGTGCAAGTGTGCGAATGCATGCGTACGCCGTGCGAAAACTTCGCCAGACAGTGGACAGCTGCAAATCCGTTCGCAACTCACCATCAAATGATTTCTCCAGCCTGTGCAGTGTGTGCGTAGCCCAGGACTTACTCCTACAGTGCAATGAGAACAGGCTGATCGGGGCCGGAGCTGATGTCACACACCCTCCCAGAAAACGCTTGGGAACACCTGCGTTCTTCCTGACATTCCCAGAAAATGAGCAGTTACCACCCACAAACGCCTGCTTCCTGTCAATCAGCCTACGTTCGCCTAGTGTTATAAAAACGCAGGATTTGTTCACTGTTTGGCATCGCGCCTGCGCATTGCGGTGCATATGCACGCACATTCGTTCGATAATCAGCCGCTGTGCGATTTCGCACAACGGCGATCAGGTCTGAATCGGGCCCTTTTTACGTAGGCAGATTTGCACAACAGTGATTTAACATGGAGATTGGACAGACTTCTCACCAGCTGAGAGAGCTTAGTGAATAACACCTGGAAGTTACAAATCAGGGGATTAATCCGAGACGGACAGGGAAATGAGCAGATTATGTTCCTGTAATCAAACAACGCACAGTCAGGATTCATTAGGATAAAAGACGCAACAGACACAAAGACAAATAAGAGGCTAAGCGTTTATCGCTTTATCTGTGCATTTAAAACAGCTGCACATAGTGACATTCTCACCTTGATTAGCAGTGCAAATATACTAAGGGGAGATGTATCAATGCTTGGAGAAAGAGAGAGATAAACTACCGAGCAATCAGCTCCTACCGCAGTCTGTAACATGGCAGAAGTTGATTGGTTGGTACTTTAGCTCTCTCCATTGCAGGGATGTATCAATTATCGCATGCAAGGACATAACTTGCAAGAAAGCTCTGTCCCTGTGAATCCTCTCCGCACACTTCTCGGGGTATTTTTCATGCACCGCCGCTGGCTGCCGCCACCACCATTACCCCCAGACCCCCCCCTTGCACCCGGTGATCCACAGTGAGTTCCTCCATGAATCCGGTCATCTGATCGCCGGCTTCCAGCTCTGTGAACCCGTCATCTGCTGTAAACTGAGATGCCAGTTCACAGCAGACATCAGATGACCGGGGTCAAAGAGTAGGAAGCCGGCAAACACATGACCAGAGTCACGGAAGAGCTCACCGGCTAACCGATCACCGGATCTTGGTGCTTGTAAGTATTTTTTTTTTTTTTTTAAGTCTTATTAGACCCACATGGCTGATAACAAGCATCGGCTCCCGACTCTGCTTTGCCTCTCAGAGCAGAGAAGGAGCCGGGGAACCAGAGGGAACAATGGATAACGCCATCTGAAAATGGCATTGTTATCGCAGGGCTCCCTCCAGTATTTTTTTACATTTTTATTTTTAGTAAATGTGCCAGATCGCATTTCCCATTATAAGTATGTGAAATGTAATCTGCTTACAAAAAAAAAGCAAATTAAAGGTAATGGAAGCTGAGTTCTCCCGACGTGCGGAATGCCGAACATACTGTAGTTATGCCTTGTAAATGATTGCCCCTTCAAAAAAATGTCTGAGTTCATCCGAGATCCCGCACGTTGGGCGAACTTGGACTCCATTACATCTGAACCCAACCTGTTATATTATCTCAGTCTTGCTAAAGGCCAGCCTCTTCGAATGCCTTTGGTTTTTGCATGCGCAGTATGGATTCTACACTTTCAGCGGAAACTAGAGATGTGCATCGGAAATTTTTCGGGTTTTGTGTTTTGGTTTTGGATTCGGTTCCGCGGCCGTGTTTTGGATTCGGAAGCGTTTTGGCAAAACCTCCCTTAAAATTTTTTGTCGGATTCGGGTGTGTTTTGGATCCGGGTGTTTTTTTTCAAAAACCCCTCAAAAACAGCTTAAAGCATAGAATTTGGGGGTAATTTTGATCCTATAGTATTATTAACCTCAATAACCATAATTTCCACTCATTTCCAGTCTATTCGGAACACCTCACACCTCACAATATTATTTTTAGTCCTAAAATTTGCACCGAGGTCGCTGGATGACTAAGCTAAGCGACCCAAGTGGCCGGCACAAACACCTGGCCCATCTAGGAGTGGCACTGCAGTGTCAGACAGGATGACACTTAAAAAAATTGGCCCCAAACATCACATGATGCAAAGATAAATAAAAAAAAAAAAGGTGCAAGATGGAATTGTCCTTGGGCCCTCCCACCCACCCTTATGTTGTATAAACAGGACATGCACACTTTAACAAACCCATCATTTCAGCCACAGGGTCTGCCACACGACTGTGGCTGAAATGACTGGTTGGTTTGGGCCCCCACCAAAAAAAGAAGCAATCAATCTCTCCTTGCTCAAACTGGCTCTACAGAGGCAAGATGTCGACCTCATCATCATCCTCCGATTCCTCACCCCTTTCACTGTGTACATCCCCCTCCTTACAGAGTATTAATTCGTCCCCACTGGAATCCACCATCACAGGTCCCTGTGTACTTTCTGGAGGCAATTGCTGGTGAATGTCTCCACAGAGGAATTGATTATAATTCATTTTGATGAACATCATCTTCTCCACATTTTGTGGAAGTAACCTCGTACGCCGATCGCTGACAAGGTGACCGGCTGCACTAAACACTCTTTCGGAGTACACACTGGAGGGGGGGCAACTTAGGTAAAATAAAGCCAGTTTCTGCAAGGTCCTCCAAATTGCCTCTTTTTCCTGCCAGTATACGCACGGACTGTCTGACGTGCCTACTTGGATGCGGTCACTCATATAATCCTCCACCATTCTTTCAATGGTGACAGAATCATATGCAGTGACAGTAGACGACATGTCAGTAATCGTTGGCAGGTCCTTCAGTCCGGACCAGATGTCAGCACTCGCTCCAGACTGCCCTGCATCACCGCCAGCGGGTGGGCTCGGAATTCGTAGCCTTTTCCACGCAGCCCCAGTTGCGGGAGAATGTGAAGGAGGAGCTGTTGACGGGTCACGTTCCGCTTGACTTGACAATTTTCTCACCAGCAGGTCTTTGATCCTCTGCAGACTTGTGTCTGCCGGAAAGAGAGATACAACGTAGGTTTTAAATCTAGGATCGAGCACGGTGGCCAAAATGTAGTGCTCTGATTTCAACAGATTGACCACCCGTGAATCCTGGTTAAGCGAATTAAGGGCTCCATCCACAAGTCCCACATGCGTAGCGGAATCACTCTGTTTTAGCTCCTCCTTCAATCTCTCCAGCTTCTTCTGCAAAAGCCTGATGAGGGGAATGACCTGACTCAGGCTGGCAGTGTCTGAACTGACTTCACGTGTGGCAAGTTCAAAGGGTTGCAGAACCTTGCACAACGTTGAAATCATTCTCCACCGCGCTTGAGTCAGGTGCATTCCCCCTCCTTTGCCTATATTGTAGGCAGATGTATAGGCTTGAATGGCCTTTTGCTGCTCCTCCATCCTCTGAAGCATATAGAGGGTTGAATTCCACCTCGTTACCACCTCTTGCTTCAGCTGATGGAGGGGCAGGTTCAGGAGTGTTTGCTGGTGCTCCAGTCTTCAGCACGCGGTGGCTGAATGCCGAAAGTGGCCTGCAATTCTTCGGGCCACCGACAGCATCTCTTGCAGAGAAGTGGAACCTAGATGGGATTTGGTACCGGGGACACACTACCTCAAGAAACTCTCTAAGTCCCTGTGAATTAACGGTGGATACCGGACACACATCTATCACCAACACAGCTGCCAAGGCCTCAGTTATCCGCTTTGCAACAGGATGACTGCTGTGATATTTCATCTTCCTCGCAAAGGACTGTTGGACAGTCAATTGCTTACTGGAAGCAGTACAAGTGGTCTTCCGACTTCCCCTCTGGGATGACGATCGACTCCCAGCAGCAACAACAGCAGCGCCAGCAGCAGTAGGCGTTACACTCAAGGATCCATCGGAGGAATCCCAGTTAGGAGAGGACTCGTCAGACTTGCCAGTGACATGGCCTGCATGACTATTGGCGTTCCTGTCTAAGGAGGAAATTGACACTGAGGGAGTTGGTGGTGTGGTTTGCGTGAGCTTGGGTACAAGAGGAAGGGATTTAGTGGTCAGTGGACTGCTTCCGCTGTCATCCAAAGTTTTTAACTTGTCAATGACTTCTGATGAATTCGCTCCAGGTGACGTGTAAGGGAGGATGTTCCTAGGTGGTTAACGTCCTTACCCCTACTTATTACAGCTTGACAAAGGCAACACACGGCTTGACACCTGTTGTCCGCATTTCTGTAAAAATAACTCCACACTGAAGAGGTGAATTTTTTTGTAATTTGACCAGGCATGACAATGGCCATATTCATCCCACGGACAACAGGTGTCTCCCTGGGTGCCTGACTTAAACAAACCACCTCACCATCAGAATCCTCCTTGTCAATTTCCTCCTCAGCGCCAGCAACACCCATATCCTCATCCTGGTGTACTTCAACAGTGACATCTTCAATTTGACTATCAGGAACTGGACTGTGGGTGCTCCTTCCAGCACTTGTAGGGGGCGTGCAAATGGTGGAAGGAGCCACCTCTTCCCGTCCAGTGTTGGGAAGGTCAGGCATCGCAACCACCGACACAATTAGACTCTCCTTGGGGATTAGTGATTTAGAAGAACGCACAGTTCTTTGCTGTGCTTTTGCCAGCTTAACTCTTTTCATTTTTCTAGCAGGAGGATGAGTGCTTCAATCCTCATGTGAAGCTGAACCACTAGCCATGAACATAGGCCAGGGCCTCAGCCGTTCCTTGGCACTCCGTGTCGTAAATGGCATATTGGCAAGTTTACGCTTCTCCTCAGATGCTTTTAATTTAGATTTTTGGGTCATTTTACTGAACTTTTGTTTTTTTTATTTTACATGCTCTCTACTATGACATTGGGCATCGGCCTTGGCAGACGATGTTGATGGCATTTCATCGTCTCTTCCATGACTAGTGGCAGCAGCTTCAGCACTAGGTGGAAGTGGATCTTGCTTTTTCCCTATTTCACCCTCCACATTTTTGTTCTCCATTTTTTAATGTGTGGAATTATATGCCAGTAATATAATATATTATTATATCAATAGCAATGGCCTACTGTACTGTAGAGATGAGCGCCTGAAATTTTTCGGGTTTTGTGTTTTGGTTTTGGGTTCGGTTCCGCGGCCGTGTTTTGGGTTCGAACGCGTTTTGGCAAAACCTCACCGAATTTTTTTTGTCGGATTCGGGTGTGTTTTGGATTCGGGTGTTTTTTTCAAAAAACACTAAAAAACAGCTTAAATCATAGAATTTGGGGGTCATTTTGATCCCAAAGTATTATTAACCTCAAAAACCATAATTTCCACTCATTTTCAGTCTATTCTGAATACCTCACACCTCACAATATTATTTTTAGTCCTAAAATTTGCACCGAGGTCGCTGTGTGAGTAAGATAAGCGACCCTAGTGGCCGACACAAACACCGGGCCCATCTAGGAGTGGCACTGCAGTGTCACGCAGGATGTCCCTTCCAAAAAACCCTCCCCAAACAGCACATGACGCAAAGAAAAAAAGAGGCGCAATGAGGTAGCTGTGTGAGTAAGATTAGCGACCCTAGTGGCCGACACAAACACCGGGCCCATCTAGGAGTGGCACTGCAGTGTCACGCAGGATGTCCCTTCCA
Organism: Pseudophryne corroboree; assembly: GCF_028390025.1. Classification (NCBI taxonomy): domain Eukaryota; kingdom Metazoa; phylum Chordata; class Amphibia; order Anura; family Myobatrachidae; genus Pseudophryne; species Pseudophryne corroboree. The sequence continues at coordinate 42,871,653 of NC_086445.1, read as the reverse complement.
AAAAACCCTCCCCAAACAGCACATGACGCAAAGAAAAAAAGAGGCGCAATGAGGTAGCTGACTGTGTGAGTAAGATTAGCGACCCTAGTGGCCGACACAAACACCGGGCCCATCTAGGAGTGGCACTGCAGTGTCACGCAGGATGTCCCTTCCAAAAAACCCTCCCCAATCAGCACATGATGCAAAGAAAAAGAAAAGAAAAAAGAGGTGCAAGATGGAATTGTCCTTGGGCCCTCCCACCCACCCTTATGTTGTATAAACAAAACAGGACATGCACACTTTAACCAACCCATCATTTCAGTGACAGGGTCTGCCACACGACTGTGACTGATATGACGGGTTGGTTTGGACCCCCCCCCAAAAAAGAAGCAATTAATCTCTCCTTGCACAAACTGGCTCTACAGAGGCAAGATGTCCACCTCATCTTCACCCTCCGATATATCACCGTGTACATCCCCCTCCTCACAGATTATCAATTCGTCCCCACTGGAATCCACCATCTCAGCTCCCTGTGTACTTTGTGGAGGCAATTGCTGCTGGTCAATGTCTCCGCGGAGGAATTGATTATAATTCATTTTAATGAACATCATCTTCTCCACATTTTCTGGATGTAACCTCGTACGCCGATTGCTGACAAGGTGAGCGGCGGCACTAAACACTCTTTCGGAGTACACACTTGTGGGAGGGCAACTTAGGTAGAATAAAGCCAGTTTGTGCAAGGGCCTCCAAATTGCCTCTTTTTCCTGCCAGTATAAGTACGGACTGTGTGACGTGCCTACTTGGATGCGGTCACTCATATAATCCTCCACCATTCTATCAATGTTGAGAGAATCATATGCAGTGACAGTAGACGACATGTCCGTAATCGTTGTCAGGTCCTTCAGTCCGGACCAGATGTCAGCATCAGCAGTCGCTCCAGACTGCCCTGCATCACCGCCAGCGGGTGGGCTCGGAATTCTGAGCCTTTTCCTCGCACCCCCAGTTGCGGGAGAATGTGAAGGAGGAGATGTTGACAGGTCGCGTTCCGCTTGACTTGACAATTTTGTCACCAGCAGGTCTTTCAACCCCACCAGACCTGTGTCTGCCGGAAAGAGAGATCCAAGGTAGGCTTTAAATCTAGGATCGAGCACGGTGGCCAAAATGTAGTGCTCTGATTTCAACAGATTGACCACCCGTGAATCCTTGTTAAGCGAATTAAGGGCTGCATCCACAAGTCCCACATGCCTAGCGGAATCGCTCCCTTTTAGCTCCTTCTTCAATGCCTCCAGCTTCTTCTGCAAAAGCCTGATGAGGGGAATGACCTGACTCAGGCTGGCAGTGTCTGAACTGACTTCACGTGTGGCAAGTTCAAAGGGCATCAGAACCTTGCACAACGTTGAAATCATTCTCCACTGCACTTGAGACAGGTGCATTCCACCTACTATATCGTGCTCAATTGTATAGGCTTGAATGGCCTTTTGCTGCTCCTCCAACCTCTGAAGCATATAGAGGGTTGAATTCCACCTCGTTACCACTTCTTGCTTCAGATGATGGCAGGGCAGGTTCAGTAGTTTTTGGTGGTGCTCCAGTCTTCTGTACGTGGTGCCTGTACGCCGAAAGTGTCCCGCAATTTTTCTGGCCACCGACAGCATCTCTTGCACGCCCCTGTCGTTTTTTAAAAAATTCTGCACCACCAAATTCAAGGTATGTGCAAAACATGGGACGTGCTGGAATTTGCCCATATTTAATGCACACACAATATTGCTGGCGTTGTCCGATGCCACAAATCCACAGGAGAGTCCAATTGGGGTAAGCCATTCCGCGATGATCTTCCTCAGTTGCCGTAAGAGGTTTTCAGCTGTGTGCGTATTCTGGAAAGCGGTGATACAAAGCGTAGCCTGCCTAGGAAAGAGTTGGCGTTTGCGAGATGCTGCTACTGGTGCCGCCGCTGCTGTTCTTGCGGCGGGAGTCCATACATCTACCCAGTGGGCTGTCACAGTCATATAGTCCTGACCCTGCCCTGCTCCACTTGTCCACATGTCCGTGGTTAAGTGGACATTGGGTACAGCTGCATTTTTTAGGACACTGGTGACTCTTTTTCTGAGGTCTGTGTACATTTTCGGTATCGCCTGCCTAGAGAAATGGAACCTAGATGGTATTTGGTACCGGGGACACAGTACCTCCAACAAGTCTCTAGTTGGCTCTGCAGTAATGATGGATACCGGAACCACGTTTCTCACCACCCAGGATGCCAAGGCCTCAGTTATCCGCTTTGCAGTAGGATGACTGCTGTGATATTTCATCTTCCTCGCAAAGGACTGTTGAACAGTCAATTGCTTACTGGAAGTAGTACAAGTGGGCTTACGACTTCCCCTCTGGGATGACCATCGACTCCCAGCGGCAACAACAGCAGCGCCAGCAGCAGTAGGCGTTACACGCAAGGATGCATCGGAGGAATCCCAGGCAGGAGAGGACTCGTCAGAATTGCCAGTGACATGGCCTGCAGGACTATTGGCATTCCTGGGGAAGGAGGAAATTGACACTGAGGGAGTTGGTGGGGTGGTTTGCGTGAGCTTGGTTACAAGAGGAAGGGATTTACTGGTCAGTGGACTGCTTCCGCTGTCACCCAAAGTTTTTGAACTTGTCACTGACTTATTATGAATGCGCTGCAGGTGACGTATAAGGGAGGATGTTCCGAGGTGGTTAACGTCCTTACCCCTACTTATTACAGCTTGACAAAGGGAACACACGGCTTGACACCTGTTGTCCGCATTTCTGGTGAAATACCTCCACACCGAAGAGCTGATTTTTTTGGTATTTTCACCTGGCATGTCAACGGCCATATTCCTCCCACGGACAACAGGTGTCTCCCCGGGTGCCTGACTTAAACAAACCACCTCACCATCAGAATCCTCCTGGTCAATTTCCTCCCCAGCGCCAGCAACACCCATATCCTCCTCATCCTGGTGTACTTCAACACTGACATCTTCAATCTGACTATCAGGAACTGGACTGCGGGTGCTCCTTCCAGCACTTGCAGGGGGCGTGCAAATGGTGGAAGGCGCATGCTCTTCACGTCCAGTGTTGGGAAGGTCAGGCATCGCAACCGACACAATTGGACTCTCCTTGTGGATTTGGGATTTCGAAGAATGCACAGTTCTTTGCTGTGCTGCTTTTGCCAGCTTGAGTCTTTTCATTTTTCTAGCGAGAGGCTGAGTGCTTCCATCCTCATGTGAAGCTGAACCACTAGCCATGAACATAGGCCAGGGCCTCAGCCGTTCCTTGCCACTCCGTGTGGTAAATGGCATATTGGCAAGTTTACGCTTCTCCTCCGACAATTTTATTTTAGGTTTTGGAGTCCTTTTTTTACTGATATTTGGTGTTTTGGATTTGACATGCTTTGTACTATGACATTGGGCATCGGCCTTGGCAGACGACGTTGCTGGCATTTCATCGTCTCGGCCATGACTAGTGGCAGCAGCTTCAGCACGAGGTGGAAGTGGATCTTGATCTTTCCCTAATTTTGGAACCTCAACATTTTTGTTCTCCATATTTTAATAGGCACAACTAAAAGGCACCTCAGGTAAACAATGGAGATGGATGGATTGGATACTAGTATACAATTATGGACGGGCTGCCGAGTGCCGACACAGAGGTAGCCACAGCCGTGAACTACCGCACTGTACTGTGTCTGCTGCTAATATATAGACTGGTTGATAAAGAGATAGTATACTCGTAACTAGTATGTATGTATAAAGAAAGAAAAAAAAACCACGGTTAGGTGGTATATACAATTATGGACGGGCTGCCGAGTGCCGACACAGAGGTAGCCACAGCCGTGAACTACCGCACTGTACTGTGTCTGCTGCTAATATATAGACTGGTTGATAAAGAGATAGTATACTCGTAACTAGTATGTATGTATAAAGAAAGAAAAAAAAACCACGGTTAGGTGGTATATACAATTATGGACGGGCTGCCGAGTGCCGACACAGAGGTAGCCACAGCCGTGAACTACCGCACTGTACTGTGTCTGCTGCTAATATATAGACTGGTTGATAAAGAGATAGTATACTCGTAACTAGTATGTATGTATAAAGAAAGAAAAAAAAACCACGGTTAGGTGATATATACAATTATGGACGGGCTGCCGAGTGCCGACACAGAGGTAGCCACAGCCGTGAACTACCGCACTGTACTGTGTCTGCTGCTAATATATAGACTGGTTGATAAAGAGATAGTATACTCGTAACTAGTATGTATGTATAAAGAAAGAAAAAAAAAACACGGTTAGGTGGTATATACAATTATGGACGGGCTGCCGAGTGCCGACACAGAGGTAGCCACAGCCGTGAACTACCGCACTGTACTGTGTCTGCTGCTAATATATAGACTGGTTGATAAAGAGATAGTATACTCGTAACTAGTATGTATGTATAAAGAAAGAAAAAAAAACCACGGTTAGGTGGTATATACAATTATGGACGGGCTGCCGAGTGCCGACACAGAGGTAGCCACAGCCGTGAACTACCGCACTGTACTGTGTCTGCTGCTAATATATAGACTGGTTGATAAAGAGATAGTATACTCGTAACTAGTATGTATGTATAAAGAAAGAAAAAAAAACCACGGTTAGGTGGTATATACAATTATGGACGGCTGCCGAGTGCCGACACAGAGGTAGCCACAGCCGTGAACTACCGCACTGTACTGTGTCTGCTGCTAATATATAGACTGGTTGATAAAGAGATAGTATACTCGTAACTAGTATGTATGTATAAAGAAAGAAAAAAAAACCACGGTTAGGTGGTATATACAATTATGGACGGGCTGCCGAGTGCCGACACAGAGGTAGCCACAGCCGTGAACTACCGCACTGTACTGTGTCTGCTGCTAATATATAGACTGGTTGATAAAGAGATAGTATACTCGTAACTAGTATGTATGTATAAAGAAAGAAAAAAAAACCACGGTTAGGTGGTATATACAATTATGGACGGGCTGCCGAGTGCCGACACAGAGGTAGCCACAGCCGTGAACTACCGCACTGTACTGTGTCTGCTGCTAATATAGACTGGTTGATAAAGAGATAGTATACTACTAATATTATATATACTGGTGGTCAGGTCACTGGTCACTAGTCACACTGGCAGTGGCACTCCTGTAGCAAAAGTGTGCACTGTTTAATTTTAATATAATATTATGTACTCCTGGCTCCTGCTATAACCTATAACTGGCACTGCAGTAGTGCTCCCCAGTCTCCCCCACAATTATAAGCTGTGTGAGCTGAGCAGTCAGACAGATATATAATATATATAGATGATGCAGCACACTGGCCTGAGCCTGAGCAGTGCACACAGATATGGTATGTGACTGACTGAGTCACTGTGTGTATCGCTTTTTTCAGGCAGAGAACGGATATATTAAATAAACTGCACTGTGTGTCTGGTGGTCACTCACTATATAATATATTATGTACTCCTGGCTCCTGCTATAACCTATAACTGGCACTGCAGTAGTGCTCCCCAGTCTCCCCCACAATTATAAGCTGTGTGAGCTGAGCAGTCAGACAGATATATATAATATTATATATAGATAATAGATGATGCAGCACACTGGCCTGAGCCTGAGCAGTGCACACAGATATGGTATGTGACTGAGTCACTGTGTGCTGTGTATCGCTTTTTTCAGGCAGAGAACGGATTATAAATAAAACTGGTGGTCACTATCAGCAAAACTCTGCACTGTACTGAGTACTCCTAATGCTCCCCAAAATTAGTAAATCAAGTGTCTCTCTAATCTATTCTAAACGGAGAGGACGCCAGCCACGTCCTCTCCCTATCAATCTCAATGCACGTGTGAAAATGGCGGCGACGCGCGGCTCCTTATATAGAATCCGAGTCTCGCGATAGAATCCGAGCCTCGCGAGAATCCGACAGCGTCATGATGACGTTCGGGCGCGCTCGGGTTAACCGAGCAAGGCGGGAAGATCCGAGTCGCTCGGACCCGTGAAAAAAAACATGAAGTTCTGGCGGGTTCGGATTCAGAGAAACCGAACCCGCTCATCTCTACTGTACTGTACTACTATATACTGCTCACAACAATGCAGCACAGATATGGATACTTGCAGTGACACGGAGCTGCAAGATACAGCAATGGCCTACTGTACTGTACAACTATATACTGTTGGTCACCAAAATGCTGCACTGTACTACTATATATACTGCTCAGGGGCGTCGGAACAGGGGGGGCAAGGGGGCAGCTTGCCCCCCCCCCCCCCCAAATATGACAGAGGCGTAGGGGAGCCGGCGCTGCTCGCTCAGCAAGGGTATACAAAGCAGGGAGGCGCTCTCCCTGCTTTGCTACCCTGCTGCTGCGCCTGTCAAACTGGATATGACAGCTAGTAGCAGCGCTGGCCCCGTGTAGCGCCGCTCACTCCCCCAGTGTGCGGCCTCTGCCCACACACTGCTACGCTGCTGCCGCCGACTTCCCCTGCTGCCGGGACGTTTTGGGGGTGTGGCCTAATCGCGGGCGGCGTGGCCACGCCCCTTTATGGAAAAAGTGGTGGTGGGGGAATCTGTGCAGTGCCTGACCCCTGACTGAGTCCCCAGCCCTGGCTCAGCCCCTCAGCCAGGTTCAATTCGAGGGGAGGAATGTGATCAGTGTGATCACCCCCCCCCCCCCCCCACACCTATACAGGAAAAGGCAGGGAATGAGAAAGAACAGCAGCCTATCTGCCTCACTGCAGCACAGCACACTGCAGCTGTGCTGCCAACATGAGAGCTTATGCTGCTGCCCAGTAAGGAGGGAGAGGGGTGGGAGTGCAGTGCACCAGGGCCCCCGGCAGGCCCCTCTATCAGTCCCAGGTCTGGGTAATTAGTACCTGCTTCCCCCCCCTCCTCTCGGCGTCACTGACGACATAGGATGGAGCCGCTGCTCCTGGAGTAACGGAGCAGCGAGACACCGGAGGCGGAGAAGAGAGAGGAGAGTCAGCGCCTGAGCCGGGACCTCCTGCAGGTACTGGGGCCGCACTGTGGAGGGAACGAGGGCATAGGGGGTTATTCAGAGATGAAAGCAGATTGCTGCATACGCAGCCAGATCTGCATTCATCCCTGCACATGCTGAGGGCCGCCCAGCACAGGGCAAGGCCGCCTCCCGATGCTTCCGCAGTTAGATTGCGGACACATCTGATCTAAGGTTGTGTTGGCTGGCTGCGCTGTCAGGCGGTCAGCAGACTTTTTTGGGGGGGAGCGTTTGTGTGTGACGTCATGCAGCCGCCCCAAAAATGGTCCCGGCCTGCCCCCGTTTTTCCGTCACCGCCCTGCCTTAATCCCGCTACGCTGTCACCTGTCAATCACATTGTGGTTGGATCCATCGGAGAAGCGACCACAATGTGTATGGCCTCACGCCCACTGCGCATGCGCAGTTTGGTGCCACCAACAAACTGCGCTGCGGGCCGCTTTTGCGGCGGGGTCTGAATGACCCTTATAATGTGTATAATGGGCTGTACCTGGCATAATGTCTATAATGGGCTGTACCTGGCTCTAGCTGGATAACGTATATAAGGGACTCTACCTGGCATAAGTGTATAAGCAGCTCTACCTGGCATAACATGTATAAGGTGCTCTGCTGTGGCGTAACGTGTATAAGAGGCTTTTACTCTGGCATAACTTGTATAAGTGGCTCTCCTGTGTGGTGTAACGTGTATAAGGGTCCTACTGTGCAGTGTAATGTGACTAACGGACAATACTGTACAGGGTAATGTGAATTGGTACTATTCTTTGGCCCTATATTTTTTTCGCGCACCTTCGGCGCACACTGTCTCTGTTTTCAGCGTGACGGGTACCAAAGGAAACTTTTTCCCTGAGCTCCTCAAGGTCTGGAACTGGCCCTGTCATCGATTTTTTTTTTTTTAAACTATCTTTTTCTTTTCAAATGCAATACAGAGGAGGTGGCGCTGAAACATACCTTTGCTCAGGGCACCATGGCACCTAGCTATACCTCTGATAAAGAGCACTATTGTATGTGGGCATTGTGTATAAGGGATAGTACTGTGTGGCGTACCATGTATAAGGGGCATTACTGTGTGACGTAATGTGAATAAGGGGCACTATTTTGTGGCATAATATAAATCAGGTGCACTACGTTTGGGGTAATGTGAATAAGATTGTAATACTGTGTAGCATAATTTGAATTGCCTGCAGATCCACGCGGGCGGCATCTCCTTTAAAAACAGCCTGCTACCGCAGGGTGCTGTGTCCTGCTATCTTCATTCGTTGTGTCCTAGCCACCGCCGGCTGTCTCCTTCACAGTTGCATTACTGGGAGGAGGCGTGGCTATGGTCCCGGGATGTCCCAGCCTGGCTACGCCTCCTCCCAGTAATGCATCTGTGAAGGAGAGACAGCCGGCGGCGGCAAGGACACAACGAAGATAGCAGGACACAGCACCCTGCGGTAGCAGGCTGTTTTTAAAGGAGATGCCGCCCGCGTGGATCTGCAGGTAAGCGCTCATCCGCACAGCGGCGGGGGACTAAAAAGGTAGAGGAAGCCGGCACCAGGGGGGCGCGAAAATAATTTTTTTCTACGCCCCCCCCCAACCTAAAAACACTCCAGCGCCCCTGATACTGCTCACAACAATGCAGCACAGGTATGGATACTTGAAGTGATACGGAGCTGCAAGATACAGCAATGGACTACTGTACTGTACAACTATATACTGTTGGTCACCAAAATGCTGCACTGTACTACTATATACTGCTCACAACAATGCAGCACAGATATGGATACTTGCAGTGACACGGAGCTGCAAGATACAGCAATGGCCTACTGTACTGTACGACTATATACTGTTGGTCACCAAAATGCTGCACTGTACTACTATATACTGCTCACAACAATGCAGCACAGATATGGATACTTGAAGTGATACAGAGCTGCAAGATACAGCAATGGCCTTCTGTACTGTACAACTATATACTGTTCGTGACCAAAATGCTGCACTGTACTACTACTATATACTGCTCACAACAATGCAGCACAGATATGGATACTTGCAGTGACACGGAGCTGCAAGATACAGCAATGGCCTACTGTACTGTACTACTATATACTGCTCACAACAATGCAGCACAGATATGGATACTTGAAGTGATACGGAGCTGCAAGGTACAGCAATGGACTACTGTACTGTACAACTATATACTGTTCGTCACCAAAATGCTGCACTGTACTACTACTATATACTGCTCACAACAATGCAGCACAGATATGGATACTTGCAGTGACATGGAGCTGCAAGATACAGCAATGGTCTACTGTACTGTACGACTATATACTGTTGGTCACCAAAATGCTGCACTGTACTACTATATACTGCTCACAACAATGCAGCACAGATATGGATACTTGCAGTGACACGGAGCTGCAAGATACAGCAATGGCCTACTGTACTGTACAACTATATACTGTTGGTCACCTAAATGCTGCACTGTACTACTATATATACTGCTCACAACAATGCAGCACAGATATGGATACTTGAAGTGACACGGAGCTGCAAGATACAGCAATGGCCTACTGTACTGTACTACTATACTGGTGGTCACCAAAATGCTGCACTGTACTACTATATATATATATATATATATATATATATATATATATAGTATATACTGGTCACACAACAATGCAGCAGATATTGAGCACTGATGATCAGGATACTGTCTAGAACTGAGTCTGACACGGAGCTGCAAGATACAGCAATGGCCTACTGTACTGTACTACTATAATTATATACTGGTGGTCCCCACAATGCAGCACACTGAGCACAGATATTTGCAGCACACTGAGCACAGATATGGAGCTTTTCAGGCAGAGAACATAGCCACGTCCTCTCCGCTCAATCTCCAATGCATGAGTGAAAATGGCGGCAACGCGTGGCTCTTTATATGGAATACGAATCTCGCGAGAATCCAACAGCGGGATGATGACGTTCGGCCTCGTTCGGGTTAACCGAGCAAGGCGGGAAGATCCGAGGCTGCCTCGGACCCGTGTAAAATACGTGAAGTTCGGGGGGGTTCGGATCTCGACGAACCGAACCCGCTCATCTCTAGCGGAAACGCAATAGCAAACAATCGTCCAACTATGCAAACATCAGCGCTGCATCCACCTCTGAATCAGGCTCTTAAAAGGCTTACTATACTATCTCTTAAAACTGGGACGCTCATGGATTACACAGGTTCTGTGGCTGATTACAACTAGGGGAAATGCAGGCTTGAAGTCAGCCAGCCCCAGAACCTGTGTAATTCATGAGTGTCCAGATTTAAAGGGATAGCACGGTAAGCCTATGTATAATTGATTTCCAATGACTGAGCTAATGAATATTACGTACGGGCTGTGCCCCAGCTGCAGCGGATGCTGGGATTTTTCCATCACTAGTAATACTGCATTAAATGAAAGGATGGTATAATCTGTATGACAGAGCTTGTTAGTTCAGCAGTCTTCATACAAAGCTTCTAGTATTTATTATGACATAACTTTAAATTCTGTAATAAATTAATTTTTGTACATTTTGAACGGATTATTTATTTTTTTGCTAATTGATTTAGCCCGTCTTTATCACAGAATCCACATTAAAGGATGTTCCAAGTCACAGATATTTTTCCATAGACATAAACATCTCCGATACATAATAACTGCGCTAGTCACAAGCTATTATGTTTCATGCTTATTTACCCTTATTTTAATAATTTCCCTGATAGGATCTACTGTAGCCAAGAGCTGGGCGGAATGTGGTCAGAACCTCGGCGGTCGGGTTCCTGCCAGTTGGAATCCTGATTCCAGAATCCCAACGCCAATATCCCGAAGGCGGTATCCGGACATTCCAATCCAGCTGGACCCATCTAATCACTGCCCAGAGAATACTCCCCACATTGGGGCAGCCTCAGGCCATGCATCAGGATGAGCGGCTGGGAGCATGGAAAGAACTGCATCCTTTTTATAGTTTAATGGTAAAGAATTGATAAGTCTCAGCACTGCACCTAGTGAACGTACGTATTCCCACTTTCCCAGGGGCGTAATCAGAACTTTGGGGGCCCAACAGCAACATTTTGAAGGGGCCCCAGACACCTCTCTGCAGCATTTGTCAATTTTATGCCCCATAACAGTGCCCTAGTTCATTTTCAGAATCATAGTAGTGACCTAGTTAATATTATGCCCCATAGTAGTGCCCTAGTTAGTGCTATACCCCATAGTAGTGTCCTAGTTAGTGTTATACCCCATAGTAGTGCCCTAGTTAGTGTTATACCCCATAGTAGTGCCCTAGTTAGTGTTATACCCCATAGTAGTGCCCTAGTTAGTGTTATACCCCATAGTAGTGTCCTAGTTAGTGCTATACCCCATAGTAGTGTCCTAGTTAGTGTTATACCCCATAGTAGTGCCCTAGTTAGTGTTATACCCCATAGTAGTGTCCTAGTTAGTGCTATACCCCATAGTAGTGCCCTAGTTAGTGTTATGCCCCATAGTAGTGCCCTAGTTAGTGTTATACCCCATAGTAGTGCCCTAGTTAGTGTTATGCCCCATAGTAGTGCCCTAGTTAGTGTTATACCCCATAGTAGTGCCCTAGTTAGTGCTATACCCCATAGTAGTGTCCTAGTTAGTGTTATGCCCCATAGTAGTGTCCTAGTTAGTGCTATACCCCATAGTAGTGCCCTAGTTAGTGCTATACCCCATAGTAGTGTCCTAGTTAGTGTTATACCCCATAGTAGTGCCCTAGTTAGTGTTATACCCCATAGTAGTGTCCTAGTTAGTGTTATACCCCATAGTAGTGCCCTAGTTAGTGCTATACCCCATAGTAGTGCCCTAGTTAGTGTTATACCCCATAGTAGTGCCCTAGTTAGTGTTATACCCCATAGTAGTGCCCTAGTTAGTGTTATGCCCCATAGTAGTGCCCTAGTTAGTGTTATACCCCATAGTAGTGCCCTAGTTAGTGCTATACCCCATAGTAGTGCCCTAGTTAGTGTTATGCCCCATAGTAGTGTCCTAGTTAGTGTTATACCCCATAGTAGTGCCCTAGTTAGTGTTATACCCCATAGTAGTGTCCTAGTTAGTGCTATACCCCATAGTAGTGCCCTAGTTAGTGTTATGCCCCATAGTAGTGCCCTAGTTAGTGTTATGCCCCATAGTAGTGCCCTAGTTAGTGTTATACCCCATAGTAGTGCCCTAGTTAGTGCTATACCCCATAGTAGTGTCCTAGTTAGTGTTATGCCCCATAGTAGTGTCCTAGTTAGTGCTATACCCCATAGTAGTGCCCTAGTTAGTGCTATACCCCACAGTAGTGCCCTAGTTAGTGTTATACCCCATAGTAGTGCCCTAGTTAGTGTTATACCCCATAGTAGTGCCCTAGTTAGTGCTATACCCCATAGTAGTGCCCTAGTTAGTGCTATACCCCACAGTAGTGCCCTAGTTAGTGTTATACCCCATAGTAGTGCCCTAGTTAGTGCTATACTCCATAGTAGTGCCCTAGTTAGTGCTATACCCCATAGTAGTGCCCTAGTTAGTGCTATACCCCATAGTAGTGCCCTAGTTAGTGCTATACCCCATAGTAGTGCCCTATTTAGTGTTATACCCCATAGTAGTGCCCCAGAGCATTGTAAAGCGAGGGTGGGGCTATGATGGCGTCATTCCGCACAAATCGTGTCATTGCCAGTGGTGGATCTAGACTTAACTTTTAGGGGGGGGTGATTTAAGAATTATGACTACTCCCCCCTAATCATAGCTCCTCCCACTTAGAAATGCCCCTCCCGTTCGCTTCTAAAATTTCCTATTGTTGCCATTACTAATAAAATGTTGCCAGTTAGTGGAGAGAACCCTGCGCGCTGGTGATACAGACTGGCGAATCGCCATACCTGCAAAGCACACAGAATGAGCTGAAATTCACATTATAGCACATGGTATGAGCCGAAATTCACATTATAGCACACGGTATGAGCCGAAATTCACATTATAGCACACGGTATGAGCCGAAATTCACATTATAGCAAACGGTATGAGCCGAAATTCACTTTATACCACACGGTATGAGCTGAAATTCACATTATAGCACATGGTATGAGCCGAAATTCACATTATAGCACACGGTATGAGCCGAAATTCACATTATAGCACACGGTATGAGCCGAAATTCACATTATAGCAAACGGTATGAGCCGAAATTCACTTTATACCACACGGTATGAGCCGAAATTCACATTATAGCACACGGTATGAGCTGAAATTCACATTATACCTCACGGTATGAGCTGAAATTCACATTATACCTCATGGTATGAGCTGAAATTCACATTATACCTCACGGTATGAGCTGAAATTCATAATATACCACACGGTATGAGCTGAAATTCACATTATAGCACACAGAATGAGCTGAAATTCACATTATAGCACACAGTATGAGCCGAAATTCACATTATACCACACGGTATGAGCTGAAATTCACATTATACCTCACGGTATGAGCTGAAATTCACATTATACCTCACAGTATAAGCTGAAATTCACATTATACCTCACAGTATGAGCTGAAATTCATAATATATCACACGGTATGAGCTGAAATTCACATTATAGCACACAATGAGCTGAAATTCACATTATAGCACACAGTATGAGCCGAAATTCACATTATACCACACAGTATGAGCTGAAATTCACATTATAGCACATGGTATGAGCCGAAATAATGCAGGCACTGGGGACAAGGGGAATCCTACCCCCTTATTAACTGTACACTGGGGCAGAGAGGAAAAAAAACACAGGGGAGCCTGCCCCCTTCTTTCCTCTCTTAGGCAGAGCATTGCAGCGGAAGGGCTTAAACAGTATCTCACCCAAAGCTGCGGGCCTGCGGCTCTTCTGTCACCTCCGACCGGCTCTCGGGCTGCGCTCTTTGTCCCAGGTCTCACTGTCCGAGGTCCGCTTCTGCACTCCGCATCCAGGTCAGAGTCATCTCTTGGTCCTCTGCTGGGTTCCTCTTCACTCCAGGCTCCTGTCAGCACCGTCCTCCGCACATCAGCCGGGGGTCCTACCACGGTCCTTCTCTAGGTAGGCGGGGTGTCTTCCACGGTGCCTGCGATTCCAGTCACCCGCTCCTCCGCTGCTCCTCCACTTCTCCTAGTCAGGATGGGGGTCTTTCATGAAGTCTCTCGCCCGGCTGCTGTCCCTCTGCCACGGCGCTGTCGTCACTCCACCAGTGGCGGCCCTTTCTGGTGCTCCGTCCGGGCAGGCAGTGCTGCGGGTAGCTATCCTCATCAAAGGGGTCCTCTCTGGTCACTGGTCCTCTCCACGCTGCTGGCTCAGCTCACCGGCTCCCGATCTCATGCTGCCGGAGGCCTCCTTCTTTTCTGCGGACTGCGGTCACTGGTCCTCAGTGCTGCAGGTGGGTCTCTTGTGCTGGCTGCCACTGCCGCAGATGATCATCGTGACGGCCGCCGGGCGGAAGTACTGTACGGCCGGGCAGAGCCGGCCCTAACTAATTTGGTGCCCTAGGCAAGATTTTGGCAGGTGCCCCCTATTTTCAGGGAACATGCTTTCTCAGTGGAAGCTCCAGAGGGATAGATGTGTGTTAGCACATGTGACGAATGCTTACCTCCGCTCACCGCTGCTCAGCTGTGGGCTGTGTCTGGATCCCCACTTTATGTGACTGGAGGTCCTCTGCCAGATCAGTCATGTGTCCTGCCGCTCCACTCAAATGGCCGGTCGTGCTGTCCCTGTCTTGGAGGTACATGGTGACATACACACTGGGGCTTTAAGGGACATAATGCCAAATACAGGGGCTAGGAGAGGGGTTTGGTGACAAACATACTGGGGGAGGGGGGGCATGGTGACATACACACTGGGGCCTGGGCAGTGCCCTAACTAGGCATTTTAGCGCTGTGTGCAAGATAAGGGCATCGGCGCCCCCCCTCTATGTAAAAAAGGGGCAGTGCACCAGGTACAGCCCCTCTTACACATTACGGCGGACAGATTCCCCTTTTTACACATTACGGCAGACAGCGTCCCCTTTTTAAACATTGCGGCAGACACCTTTTACACATTACGGCAGCCAGTCCCCCTTTTACACATTACGGCAGACAGCTTCCCCTTTTAGACATTACGGCAGCCAGTCCCCCTTTTACACATTACGGCAGACAGCTTCCCCTTTTACACATTACGGCAGCCAGTCCCCTTTTTACACATTACGGCAGACAGCTTCCCCTTTTACACATTACGGCAGCCAGTCCCCCTTTTACACATTACGGCAGACAGCTTCCCCATTTTACACATTACGGCAGACAGCGTCCCCTTTTTACACATTACGGCAGACTGCGTCCCCCTTTGTACGCATTACGGCAGACTGCATCCCCCTTTTACACATTACGGCAGACTGCGTCCCCTTTTTACACATTATGGCAGACTGCGTCCCCCTTTTTACACATTACGGCAGACGGCGTCCCCCTTTTTACACATTACGGCAGACAGCGTCCCCCGTTTTACACGTTACGGCAGACAGCGTCCCCTTTTTTACACATTACGGCAGACAGCGTCCACCTTTTTACACATTACGGCAGACAGCGTCCCCTTTTTTACACATTACAGCAGACAGAGTCCCCTTTTACACATTAGGTAGACAGACCGATAGATAGATAGATAGATAGATAGATAGATAGACAAATAGAATAGATGATATTTACCATCTCTCAGGCAGTCAGGCTCCTCAGTGCTGGCAGCTCCGGGTGGCAGGGGAGAAGGAGGAGGAGGAAGCCGCAGCAGCGCACTGTAATTACCGGCGGCGCCGCATGCAGCTGTACCTCTCCTTCAGCATTGGCTGGCCACCGCCGCTTTGAATGCTGGGATGAGGGAAGCGCATCCCAGCATTCACAGCAGCGCCGGGCCAGCCAATGCGGAAGAAGAGGGACTGCTGCAGCGGCGCCGCTACCAATTACATAGCGCTGCTGCGGCTCCCTCCTCCCCCTCCCTCCTCCTCCTTCTCCGCTGCTCCCTCTCCTCCTCCGGCACAGGCGGCTTGTAATGAGTCAAATTGACTCATTACAAGCTGCTGGCCATTGCGCCCTCAGTGCGACTGCGCTGTGTGCCAGGCACACCTGGCACACACGTAGTTACGGTACTGGGCCTGGGACGGTACAAGAGCAGACACACACTTTAGCAAGGGGGGGGGGGGGGCACTGGGACGGTACAAGAGCAGACACACACTTTAGCTAGGAGAAGAGGTGGGGATACATGGCACACACACACTTTAGCTAGGAGAAGAGGTGGGGAGACATGGCACACACACACTTTAGCTAGGAGGGGAGGCATGGCATACACACACTTTAGCTAGGAGGGGAGGCATGGCATACACACACTTTAGCTAGGAGGGGAGGCATGGCATACAAACACTTTAGCTAGGAGGGGAGGCATGTCATACACACACTTTAGCTAGGAGGGGAGACATGGCATACACACACTTTAGCTAGGAGGGGAGGCATGGCATACACACACTTTAGCTAGGAGGGGAGGCATGGCATACACACACTTTAGCTAGGAGGGGAGGCATGGCATACACACACTTTAGCTAGGAGGGGAGGCATGGCATACACACACTTTAGCTAGGAGGGGAGGCATGTCATACACACACTTTAGCTAGGAGGGGAGACATGGCATACACACACTTTAGCTAGGAGGGGAGGCATGGCATACACACACTTTAGCTAGGAGGGGAGACATGGCACACACACACTTTAGCTAGGAGGGGAGGGGGGGAGATGCGAACACAGACACTTTAGCTAGGAGGGGAGGGGGAGACGTGGCACACACACACTTTAGCTAGGAGAAGAGGTGGGGAGACATGGCACACACACACTTTAGCTAGGAGGGGAGGCATGGCATACACACACTTTAGCTAGGAGGGGAGGCATGGCATACACACACTTTAGCTAGGAGGGGAGGCACGGCATACACAAACTTTAGCTAGGAGGGGAGGCATGGCATACACACACTTTAGTTAGGAGGGGAGACGTAGCACACAGACACTTTAGCTAGGAGGGGAGGGGGGAGACGCGAACACAGACACTTTAGCTAGGAGGGGAGGGGGAGACGTGGCACACACACACTTTAGCTAGGAGAAGAGGGGGGGGAGACATGGCACACAGACACTTTAGCTAAGAGAAGAGGGGGGGAGACATGGCACATAGACACTTTAGCTAGGAGGGGGGACATGGCATACACTTTAGCCAGGAGAAGAGGGGGGAGACATGGCACACAGACACTTTAGCCAGGAGAAGAGGGGGGAGACGTGGCACACACACACTTTAGCTAGGAGGGGAGGGGGGAGACATGGCACACAGACACTTTAGCTAGGAGGGGAGGGGGGAGACATGGCACACAGACACTTTAGCTAGGAGGGGAGGGGGGGAGACATGGCACACAGACACTTTAGCTAGGAGAAGAGGGGGGAGACATGGCACACACACACTTTAGCTAGGAGAAGAGGGGGGAGACATGGCACACAGACACTTTAGCCAGGAGAAGAGGGGGGAGACGTGGCACACACACACTTTAGCTAGGAGGGGAGGGGGGAGACATGGCACACAGACACTTTAGCTAGGAGGGGAGGGGGGAGACATGGCACACAGACACTTTAGCTAGGAGGGGAGGGGGGAGACATGGCACACAGACACTTTAGCTAGGAGGGGAGGGGGGAGACATGGCACACAGACACTTTAGCTAGGAGGGGAGGGGGGAGACATGGCACACAGACACTTTAGCTAGGAGGAGGGGGGAGACATGGCACACAGACACTTTAGCTAGGAGCGGAGGGGGGAGACGTGGCACACACACACTTTAGCTAGGAGGGGAGGGGGGAGACATGGCACACAGACACTTTAGGTAAGAGAAGAGGGGGGGAGACATGGCACACAGACACTTTAGCTAGGAGGGGAGGGGGGAGACATGGCACACAGACACTTTAGCTAGGAGAAGAGGGGGGGAGACATGGCACACAGACACTTTAGCTAGGAGCGGAGGGGGGAGACATGGCACACACACACTTTAGCTAGGAGGGGAGGGGGGAGACGTGGCACACAGACACTTTAGCTAGGAGCGGAGGGGGGAGACATGGCACACACACACTTTAGCTAGGAGGGGAGGGGGGAGACGTGGTACACAGACACTTTAGCTAGGAGAAGAGGGGGGGAGACGTGGCACACAGACACTTTAGCTAGGAGCGGAGGGGGGAGACATGGCACACAGACACTTTAGCTAGGAGGGGAGGGGGGAGACCTGGCACACAGACACTTTAGCTAGGAGGGGAGGGGGAGACGTGGCACACAGACACTTTAGCTAGGAGCGGAGGGGGGAGACGTGGCACACACACACTTTAGCTAGGAGAAGAGGTGGGGAGACATGGCACACACACACTTTAGCTAGGAGGGGAGGCATGGCATACACACACTTTAGCTAGGAGGGGAGGCATGGCATACACACACTTTAGCTAGGAGGGGAGGCATGGCATACACACACTTTAGCTAGGAGGGGAGGCATGTCATACACACACTTTAGCTAGGAGGGGAGACATGGCATACACACACTTTAGCTAGGAGGGGAGGCATGGCATACACACACTTTAGCTAGGAGGGGAGACGTGGCACACACACACTTTAGCTAGGAGGGGAGGGGGGGAGATGCGAACACAGACACTTTAGCTAGGAGGGGAGGGGGAGACGTGGCACACACACACTTTAGCTAGGAGAAGAGGTGGGGAGACATGGCACACACACACTTTAGCTAGGAGGGGAGGCATGGCATACACACACTTTAGCTAGGAGGGGAGGCATGGCATACACACACTTTAGCTAGGAGGGGAGGCTTGGCATACACACACTTTAGCTAGGAGGGGAGGCATGGCATACACACACTTTAGTTAGGAGGGGAGACGTGGCACACATACACTTTAGCTGGGAGGGGAGGGGGGAGACGCGAACACAGACACTTTAGCTAGGAGGGGAGGGGGAGACGTGGCACACACACACTTTAGCTAGGAGAAGAGGGGGGGGAGACATGGCACACAGACACTTTAGCTAAGAGAAGAGGGGGGGAGACATGGCACATAGACACTTTAGCTAGGAGGGGGGACATGGCATACACTTTAGCCAGGAGAAGAGGGGGGAGACATGGCACACAGACACTTTAGCCAGGAGAAGAGGGGGGAGACGTGGCACACACACACTTTAGCTAGGAGGGGAGGGGGGAGACATGGCACACAGACACTTTAGCTAGGAGTGGAGGGGGGAGACATGGCACACAGACACTTTAGCTAGGAGGGGAGGGGGGAGACATGGCACACAGACACTTTAGCTAGGAGGGGAGGGGGGAGACATGGCACACAGACACTTTAGCTAGGAGGGGAGGGGGGAGACATGGCACACAGACACTTTAGCTAGGAGGAGGGGGGAGACATGGCACACAGACACTTTAGCTAGGAGCGGAGAGGGGAGACGTGGCACACACACACTTTAGCTAGGAGGGGAGGGGGGAGACATGGCACACAGACACTTTAGCTAGGAGGGGAGGGGGGAGACATGGCACACAGACACTTTAGCTAGGAGGGGAGGGGGGAGACATGGCACACAGACACTTTAGCTAGGAGGGGAGGGGGGAGACATGGCACACAGACACTTTAGCTAGGAGGGGAGGGGGGAGACATGGCACACAGACACTTTAGGTAAGAGAAGAGGGGGGGAGACATGGCACACAGACACTTTAGCTAGGAGCGGAGGGGGGAGACATGGCACACACACACTTTAGCTAGGAGGGGAGGGGTGAGACATGGCACACAGACACTTTAGGTAAGAGAAGAGGGGGGGAGACATGGCACACAGACACTTTAGCTAGGAGGGGAGGGGGGAGACATGGCACACAGACACTTTAGCTAGGAGCGGAGGGGGGAGACGTGGCACACACACACTTTAGCTAGGAGGGGAGGGGGGAGACATGGCACACAGACACTTTAGGTAAGAGAAGAGGGGGGGAGACATGGCACACAGACACTTTAGCTAGGAGGGGAGGGGGGAGACATGGCACACAGACACTTTAGCTAGGAGAAGAGGGGGGGAGACATGGCACACAGACACTTTAGCTAGGAGCGGAGGGGGGAGACATGGCACACACACACTTTAGCTAGGAGGGGAGGGGGGAGACGTGGCACACAGACACTTTAGCTAGGAGAAGAGGGGGGGAGACATGGCACACAGACACTTTAGCTAGGAGCGGAGGGGGGAGACATGGCACACAGACACTTTAGCTAGGAGGGGAGGGGGGAGACATGGCACACAGACACTTTAGCTAGGAGGGGAGGGGGGAGACATGGCACACAGACACTTTAGCTAGGAGGGGAGGGGGGAGACATGGCACACAGACACTTTAGCTAGGAGGGGAGGGGGGAGACATGGCACACACACACACTTTAGCTAGGAGGGGAGGGGGAGACGTGGCACACAGACACTTTAGCTAGGAGCGGAGGGGGGAGACGTGGCACACACACACTTTAGCTAGGAGGGGAGGGGGGAGACATGGCACACAGACACTTTAGGTAAGAGAAGAGGGGGGGAGACATGGCACACAGACACTTTAGCTAGGAGGGGAGGGGGGAGACATGGCACACAGACACTTTAGCTAGGAGAAGAGGGGGGGAGACATGGCACACAGACACTTTAGCTAGGAGCGGAGGGGGGAGACATGGCACACACACACTTTAGCTAGGAGGGGAGGGGGGAGACATGGCACACAGACACTTTAGCTAGGAGCAGAGGGGGGAGACATGGCACACAGACACTTTAGCTAGGAGGGGAGGGGGGAGACATGGCACACAGACACTTTAGCTAGGAGGGGAGGGGGGAGACATGGCACACAGACACTTTAGCTAGGAGGGGAGGGGGGGAGACATGGCACACAGACACTTTAGCTAGGAGCAGAGGGGGGAGACATGGCACACAGACACTTTAGCTAGGAGGGGAGGGGGGAGACATGGCACACAGACACTTTAGCTAGGAGGGGAGGGGGGAGACATGGCACACAGACACTTTAGCTAGGAGCAGAGGGGGGAGACATGGCACACAGACACTTTAGCTAGGAGGGGAGGGGGGAGACATGGCACACAGACACTTTAGCTAGGAGGGGAGGGGGGAGACATGGCACACAGACACTTTAGCTAGGAGGGGAGGGGGAGACATGGCACACAGACACTTTAGCTAGGAGGGGAGGGGGAGACGTGGCACACAGACACTTTAGCTAGGAGGGGAGGGGGGAGACGTGGCACACAGACACTTTAGCTAGGAGGGGAGGGGGGAGACATGGCACACAGACACTTTAGCTAGGAGGGGAGGGGGGAGACATGGCACACAGACACTTTAGCTAGGAGCAGAGGGGGGAGACATGGCACACAGACACTTTAGCTAGGAGGGGAGGGGGGAGACGTGGCACACAGACACTTTAGCTAGGAGGGGAGGGGGGAGACATGGCACACAGACACTTTAGCTAGGAGGGGAGGGGGAGACGTGGCACACAGACACTTTAGCTAGGAGGGGAGGGGGAGACGTGGCACACAGACACTTTAGCTAGGAGGGGAGGGGGAGACATGGCACACACACACTTTAGCTAGGAGGGGAGGGGGAGACGTGGCACACACTTTAGCTAGGAGGGGGGCAGACATGCTGACACATATTGTATTTTGGAGTCCGTTGGGCCGCACGCTGCAGCATCAGGAGACAGAGAAGGGACGGCAGAGGCAGCAGTGTACACAATCGCTGTAGCCTGTCCCCGCCGGCCTCTGTTCTGACCACACCCCCTCCTCCCTGTACGCTCATCACGACGGACAGATTGGCTGCTGCTGCGCTGTGTCACTCTTCCGCTCTCTCTCCCCTTCCCCCGCCACGCTGCACCGCTCTCCAGTCCGTTACAAGAAGAACACTTCTATTATTTGAATACATTTTGCTGGCGGAGGGAAGAGGCAGGTTCTTTGCCTAGAATGCCTATAGCTAAGGCCGGCTCTGCAGCCGGGTGATGCCGCAGATGATTGTCGCGGCGGGACCCGCCCATCCACCCCGGCGCCGGTATGTGTAGGGGGGGGCGTTCGCCCTAATCGCCCCCCGCTAAATCCGCCACTGTGCCACGCCGACTTTTACTAAGTAAGCAGATGGCTGTTCCGGGGGATGTGGGCAGTTGGGGGGGGGTGGGGGGGTATAGGGGTGTGTGGATAGGTGGAGGCTGACTTGGGAGACTTGCCCTCTCTTCCAGGAGGCCATGGAAGTGCAACCCGATTTTCGTGATCCTCCCAGACGTTCAAGGACAGTAGGCAAACATGGAGAGCCGAATGATGGTATATATAGAACAGTAGTTATGAAATGATCAGAGACAAGGGTGCACTACATGTTGCTTTACCAGCAACTTAAAATAAAGTATGTATCAAATCCGAGGTACTGAACTGTAGTTTAGAAACATGTGTAACTAATTTTCACGCATATCATCCTTTTTTTGATCTTCACACACGGTGGCATAGTGGTTAGCATTACTGCCTCACACAGCTCTGACATCATGAGTTCAGTTGCTGACCAGGGACCTATATGTGTGGGGTTTGCATGTTCTCCCTGTACCTGAGTTTTCTTTGGGTGCCCCAGTTTCCTCCCACTATCCAAAAACATACCGGCAGAATAATTGGCTTCTGATCAAAAAAAGTTGTCCCCATTGTGCCCATGTGGCAGGGAATATAGAGTGTAAGCTCCACTGGGGCAGGGACTGATGGGAATGAGTGAAATATTATCTGTAAAGCACTGCGGAATATGTGTGCGCTATATAAACTGTTAATGAATATAAAAATATTCCCATATTTGACTTCTAACGAAGTAAGTGCTGAGATAAAGAGCAGACAAATGTATTGTGAGTGAAATGGGTCCGGCTGATGTCCCTTAGGCTGAGTACACACCATCATGACTTGACAGCGGACCCATCGTCACAGCGACCGAGCGGCCAATCCAGGTAAGCATACTAGTGATGAGCGGGTTCGGTTTCTCGGAAACCGAACCCCCCCGAACTTCAGCCTTTTTACACGGGTCCGAGGCAGACTCGGATCTTCCCGCCTTGCTCGGTTAACCCGAGCGCGCCCGAACGTCATCATCCCGCTGTTGGATTCTCGCGAGGCTCGGATTCTATCGCTAGACTCGGATTCTATATAAGGAGCCGCGCGTCGCCGCCATTTTCACACGTGCATTGAGATTGATAGGGAGAGGACGTGGCTGGCGTCCTCTCCGTTTAGATAGAGAGTGAGACACTTGATTTACTGGAGCATTAGGAGTACTCAGAGAGTGCAGAGTTTTGCTGATAGTTATACTAGTGACCACCAGTTTTATTTATTATTTAATATAATCCGTTCTCTGCCTGAAAAAAAACGATACACAGTCACATACCATATCTGTGCTCAGCCTCAGTGTGCTGCATGATAATATCATCTATGTATATCTGACTGTGCTGAGTGCTCACTGCTCACACAGCTTAATTGTGGGGGAGACTGGGGAGCAGTTATAGCAGGAGTACAGTGCACACTTTTGCTGCCAGTGTGACTGACCAGTGACCACCAGTATATTGTCTGCCTGAAAAAGTTAAACACTCGTGTGGTGTTTTTTTATTTTATTCTATAAACGCATTCTGCTGACAGTGTCCAGCAGGTCCGTCATTCATTATATTATAATATATACCTGCAGTAGTGATATATATATATTTTTTATATCATTATCATCCAGTCTATACTAGCAGACGCAGTACGGTAGTCCACGGCTGTAGCTACCTCTGTGTCGGCAGTCGCTCGTCCATAATTGTATACCTACCTGTGGTGGGGTTTTTTTTTCTATCTTCTTCATACTAGTAGTTTAGGAGTCTGCAGTGCTGACAGTGTCCAGCAGGTCCGTCATTATAATAAGAATTTACTTACCGATAATTCTATTTCTCGGAGTCCGTAGTGGATGCTGGGGTTCCTGAAAGGATCATGGGGAATAGCGGCTCCGCAGGAGACAGGGCACAAAAAGTAAAGCTTTTCCAGATCAGGTGGTGTGCACTGGCTCCTCCCCCTATGACCCTCCTCCAGACTCCAGTTAGGTACTGTGCCCGGACGAGCGTACACAATAAGGGAGGATTTTGAATCCCGGGTAAGACTCATACCAGCCACACCAATCACACCGTACAACTTGTGATCTAAACCCAGTTAACAGTATGATAACAAAGGGAGCCTCTGAAAGACGGCTTCCTACAACAATAACCCGATTTTTGTAACAATAACTATGTACAAGTATTGCAGAATAATCCGCACTTGGGATGGGCGCCCAGCATCCACTACGGACTCCGAGAAATAGAATTATCGGTAAGTAAATTCTTATTTTCTCTATCGTCCTAGTGGATGCTGGGGTTCCTGAAAGGACCATGGGGATTATACCAAAGCTCCCAAACGGGCGGGAGAGTGCGGATGACTCTGCAGCACCGAATGAGAGAACTCCAGGTCCTCTTTTGCCAGGGTATCAAATTTGTAAAATTTTACAAACGTGTTCTCCCCCGACCACGTAGCTGCTCGGCAGAGTTGTAATGCCGAGACCCCTCGGGCAGCCGCCCAAGATGAGCCCACCTTCCTTGTGGAATGGGCATTTACATATTTTTTGCTGTGGCAAGCCTGCCACAGAATGTGCAAGCTGAATTGTACTACAAATCCAACGAGCAATAGTCTGCTTAGAAGCAGGAGCACCCAGCTTGTTGGGTGCATACAGGATAAACAGCAAGTCAGATTTCCTGACTCCAGCCGACCTGGAAACTATATTTTCAGGGTCCTGACAACATCCAGCAACTTGGAGTCCTCCAAGTCCCTAGTAGCCGCAGGCACCACAATAAGCTGGTTCAGGTGAAACGCTGACACCACCTTAGGGAGAAACTGGGGACGAGTCCACAGCTTTGCTCTGTCCGAATGGACAATCAGATATGGCTTTGTGAGATAAAGCCGCCAATTCTGACACTCGCCTGGCCGAGGCCAGGACCAACAGCATGGTCACTTTCCATGTGAGATATATCAAATCCACAGATTTGAGTTGTTTAAAACAATGTGATTTTAGGAATCCCAAACTACGTTGAGATCGCCCAGTGCCACTGGAGACATCAAAAAAGGGGTTGTATATGCAGTACTCCCTTAACAACTTCTGGACTTCAGGAACTGAAGCCAATTTCTTTCTGGAAGAAAATCGACCGGTCGAAATTTGAACCTTAATGGACCCCAATTTGAGACCCATATACACTCCTGCTTGCAGGAAATGTAGGAATTAACCTAGTTGAAATTCTTCCGTGGAGCCTTCCTGGCCTCACACCATGGCACATATTTTCACCTAAGCGGTGATAATGTTGTGCGGTCACCTCCTTCCTGGCTCTGACCAGGGTAGGGATGACCTCTTCCGGAATGCCTTTTTCCCTTAGGATCCGGCGTTCACCCGCCCTGGCGTCAACGCAGCTGCGGTAAGTCATGGAACAGACATGATTCTTGCTGAATCAAGATCCTTTCTAGTATCTCTTGAAGTTCCGGGTACCAAGTTCTTCTTGGCCCAAACCGGAACCCCGAGTATAGTTCTTACTCCTCTCCTTCCTATCATTCTCCATACACTGGGTATGAAAGGCCGAGGAGGGAACACATACACCGACTGGTACACCCACGGTGTTACCAGAGCGTCCCAGCTATTGCCTGAGGGTCTCTAGACCTGGCGCTTCATGTGGGACGCCATCATAACCACCTTTGGTCTTTCCCAACGGTTTACAAACATGTGGAAACTTCCAGATGAAGTTCCCACTTTTCCGGGTGGAATTCATTTATGCTGAGGAAATCTTCCTAGTTGTCCACTCCCGGAATGAACACTGCTGACAGTGTTATCACATGATCTTTCGCCCAGCGAAGAATCCTTGCTGTCATTGCCCTCCTGCTTCTTGTGCCGCCCCGTCTGTTTACGTGGGCGACTGCCATGATGATGTCCTACTGGATCAGCACCGGTTGACTTTGAAGCAGAGGTCTTCCTAGGCTCAGAGCATCGTAAATTGCCCTTAGCTCCAGTATATTCATGTGGAGAGAAATCTCCAGACTTGACCACACTTCCTTGGAAATTTCTTCCTTGTGTGACTGTTCCCCAGCCTCTCAGGCTGGCATCCGTGGTCACCAGAACACAGTCCTGAATGCTGAATGTGCTGCCCTCTAGAAGATGAGCACTCTGCAGCCCCCACAGAAGAGACACCCTTGTCCTTGGAGACAGGGTTATCCGCTGATGCATCTGAAAATGCGATCCGGACCATTCGTCCAGCAAATCCCCCTGAAAAGTTTTTGCGTGAGATCTGCCGAATGGAATCGCTTCGTAAGAAGCCACCATTTTTCCCAGGACTCCTGTGCATTGATGCACTGATACTTGGCCTGGATTTAGGAGGTTTCTGACTAGGTCGGATAACTCCCTGGCTTTCCCCTCCAGGAGAAATACCTCTTTCTGGACTATGCCCAGAATCATTCCTAGGAACAGCAGACGTATCATCGGAAAACAGCTGCGATTTTTGGAATATTTAGAATCCACTCGTGCTGTCGTAGAACTACTTTAGATAGATCATTTCCGACCTCCAACTGTTCTCTGGAAACTTGTCCCTTTCAGGATATCGTCCAAGTAAGGGATAATTTAGATGCCTTTCTTCTTTTAAGAATCATCTTTTCGGCCATTACCTTGGTAAAGGCCCGGGGTGCCGTGGATAATTCAACGGCAGCGTCTGAAACTGATATTGACAGTTCTGTATCACGAACCAGAGGTACCCTTGTTGAGAAGGGCAAATTTGGACATGGAGGTAATCCTTGATGTCCAGGGACACCATATAGTCCCCTTTTTTCCGGTTCTCTATCACTGCTCTGAGTGACTCCATCTTGATTTGAACCTTTTTATGTAAGTGTTCAAAGATTTCAGATTTAGACTATGTCTCACCAAGCCGTCTGGCTTCAGTACCACAATATAGTGTGGAGGACTAATACCCTTTTCCTTGTTGTAGGAGGGGTACTTTGATTATCACCTGCTGGAAATACAGCTTGTGAATTTTTTCCCAATACTGCCTCCTTGTCGGAGGGAGCCGTTGGTAAAGCAGGCTTCAGGAACCTGCGAGGAAAAAATGTCTCGACTCTCCAATCTGTACCCCTGGGATAATACTTGTATGATCTAGGGGTCAACTTGCGAGTGATCCCACTGCGCGCTGAGACTCTTGAGACTACCCCCCCACTGGTGGAGGGCTTCTTTTCCTGGGAAGGGGCTGCCTGCTGCAGTCTACTTCCCTTTCCTCTATGTCTGGGCAGATATGACTGGCCTTTTGCCCGCTTGCCCACATGGGAACGGAAGGATTGAGGCTGAAAAGACAGTGTCTTTTTCTGCTGAGATGTAACTTGGGGTAAAAAGGTTGGATTTCCCAGCTGTGGCCGTGGCCCCCAGGTCCGACGGACCGACCCCAAATAACTCCTTCCCTTTATACGGCAATACTTCCATGTGCCGTATGGGATCTGTATCACCTGACCACTGTCGTGTCCATGACATCTTCTGGGAGATATGGACAACGCACTTATCTTTATGCCAGAGTGCAAATATCCCTCTGTGCATCTCGCATACATATATATAGAATGCATCCTATTAAATGCTCTATATCAATAAAATATTTTTAGTCAGGGAATTCGACCAAGCCAACCCAGCACTGCATCTCCAGGCTGATGGCGATCGCTGGTCGCAGTATAACCACCGTCTGTGTGTATATACTTTTTAGGATATTTTTCCAGCTGCCTATCAGCTGGCTCCTTGAGGGCGGCCGTATTTGGAGACGGTAACGCCACTTGATAAGTGTGTGAGCGCCTTATCCACCCTAATGGGTGCTTCCCAACGCGCCCTAACTTCTGGCGGGAAAAGGTATAACGCCAATATTTGCTATCGGGGTAAACCCACGCATCATCACACACTTCATTTTATTTTATCTGATTCAGGAAAAACTACAGGTAGTTTTTTCACTTCCACATAATACCCTTTTCTGTGGTACTTGTAGTATCAGAAATATGTAACAGCTCCTTCATTGCCCTTAACGTGTGGCCCTAATGAGGAATACGTTTGTTTATTCACCGTCGACACTGGATTCAGTGTCCGTGTCTGTGTCTGTGTCGACCGACTGAGGTAAATGGGCGTTTTTTATAAAAAAACCCTGACGGTGTTTCTGAGACGCCTGGACCGTTACTAATTGTTTGTCGGTCGTCTCATGTCGTCAACCGACCTTGCAGCGTGTTGACATTCTCACGTAATTCCCTAAATAAGCCATCCATTCCGGTGTCGACTCCCTAGAGAGTGACATCACCATTACAGGCAATTTCTCCGCCTCCCCCAGCATCGTCCTCATACATGTCGACACACACGTACCGACACACAGCACACACACCTGGAATGCTCTGACAGAGGACAGGACCCCACTAGCCCTTTGGAGAGACAGAGGGAGAGTTTGCCAGCACACACCAAAAAACGCTATAATTACATAGGGACAACCTTATATACCGGTAAGTGTTTCTCCCTAATAGCATCTTTATATATATATTTATATCGCCAATTTGTGCCCCCTCTCTCTGTTTAAACCCTGTAGTGCAGTGCAGGGGAGAGCCTGGGAGCCTTCTCTCCAGCCTTTCTGTGAGAGAAAAAATGGCGCTGTGTGCTGAGGAGATAGGCCCCGCCCCTTTTACGGCGGGCTCGTCTCCCGCTCTTTAGTGAAGTTTGGCAGGGGTTAAATATCTCCATATAGCCTCTGGGGGCTATATGTGAGGTATTTTTAGCCAGTATATAGGTTTACATTTGCCTCCCAGGGCGCCCCCCCCCAGCGCCCTGCACCCTCAGTGACAGCGTGTGAAGTGTGCTGAGAGGAAAATGGCGCACAGCTGCAGTGCTGTGCGCTACCTTTAGAAGACTGTCAGAGTCTTCAGCCGCCGATTCTGGACCTCTTCTAACTTCAGCATCTGCAAGGGGGCCGGCGGCGCGGCTCCGGTGACCATCCAGGCTGTACCTGTGATCGTCCCTCTGGAGCTAATGTCCAGTAGCCAAGAAGCCAATCCATCCTGCACGCAGGTGAGTTCACTTCTTCTCCCCTCAGTCCCTCGTTGCAGTGATCCTGTTGCCAGCAGGACTCACTGTAAAATAAAAAACCTAAGCTAAACTTTCTCTAAGCAGCTCTTTAGGAGAGCCACCTAGATTGCTCCCTTCTCGGCCGGGCACAAAAATCTAACTGGAGTCTGGAGGAGGGTCATAGGGGGAGGAGCCAGTGCACACCACCTGATCTGGAAAAGCTTTACTTTTTGTGCCCTGTCTCCTGCGGAGCCGCTATTCCCCATGGTCCTTTCAGGAACCCCAGCATCCACTAGGACGATAGAGAAATAATATATACCTGTCCTGCAGTAGTGATATATATATATTTTTTATATCATTATCATCCAGTCTATACTAGCAGACGCAGTACGGTAGTCCACGGCTGTAGCTACCTCTGTGTCGGCAGTCGCTCGTCCATAATTGTATACCTACCTGTGGTGGGTTTTTTTTTTCTATCTTCTTCATACTAGTAGTTTAGGAGTCTGCAGTGCTGACAGTGTCCAGCAGGTCCGTCATTATATAATATATACCTGTCCTGCAGTAGTGATATATATATATTTTTTATATCATTATCATCCAGTCTATACTAGCAGACGCAGTACGGTAGTCCACGGCTGTAGCTACCTCTGTGTCGGCAGTCACTCGTCATCCATAAGTATACTAGTATCCATCCATCTCCATTGTTTACCTGAGGTGCCTTTTAGTTGTGCCTATTAAAATATGGAGAACAAAAATGTTGAGGTTCCGAAAACAGGGAAAGATCAAGATCGACTTCCACCTCGTGCTGAAGCTGCTGCCACTAGTCATGGCCGAGACAATGAAATGCCATCAACGTCGTCTGCCAAGGCCGATGCCCAATGTCATAGTACAGAGCATGTAAAATCCAAAACACCAAATATCAGTAAAAAAAGGACTCAAAAATCTAAAATAAAATTGTTGGAGGAGAAGCGTAAACTTGCCAATATGCCATTTACCACACGGAGTGGCAAGGAGCGGCTGAGGCCCTGGCCTATGTTCATGGCTAGTGGTTCAGCTTCACATGAGGATGGAAGCACTCAGCCTCTCGCTAGAAAAATGAAAAGACTTAAGCTGGCAAAAGCACAGCAAAGAACTGTGCGTTCTTCGAAATCACAAATCCACAAGGAGAGTCCAATTGTGTCGTTTGCGATGCCTGACCTTCCCAACACTGGACGTGAAGAGCATGCGCCTTCCACCATTTGCACGCCCCCTGCAAGTGCTGGAAGGAGCACCCGCAGTCCAGTTCCTGATAGTCAGATTGAAGATGTCAGTGTTGAAGTACACCAGGATGAGGAGGAAATGGGTGTTGCTGGCGCTGGGGAGGAAATTGACCAGGAGGATTCTGATGGTGAGGTGGTTTGTTTAAGTCAGGCACCCGGGGAGACACCTGTTGTCCGTGGGAGGAATATGGCCATTGACATGCCTGGTGAAAATACCAAAAAAAATCAGCTCTTCAGTGTGGAAGTATTTCAACAGAAATGCGGACAACATTTGTCAAGCCGTGTGTTGCCTTTGTCAAGCTGTAATAAGTAGGGGTAAGGACGTTAACCACCTCGGAACATCCTCCCTTATACGTCACCTGCAGCGCATTCATCATAAGTCAGTGACAAGTTCAAAAACTTTGGGCGACAGCGGAAGCAGTCCACTGACCAGTAAATCCCTTCCTCTTGTAACCAAGCTCACGCAAACCACCCCACCAACTCCCTCAGTGTCAATTTCCTCCTTCCCCAGGAATGCCAATAGTCCTGCAGGCCATGTCACTGGCAATTCTGACGAGTCCTCTCCTGCCTGGGATTCCTCCGATGCATCCTTGCGTGTAACGCCTACTGCTGCTGGCGCTGCTGTTGTTGCTGCTGGGAGTCGATGGTCATCCCAGAGGGGAAGTCGTAAGACCACTTTTACTACTTCCACCAAGCAATTGACTGTCCAACAGTCCTTTGCGAGGAAGATGAAATATCACAGCAGTCATCCTGCTGCAAAGCGGATAACTGAGGCCTTGGCATCATGGGCGGTGAGAAACGTGGTTCCGGTATCCATCATTACTGCAGAGCCAACTATAGACTTGTTGGAGGTACTGTGTCCCCGGTACCAAATACCATCTAGCTTCCATTTCTCTAGGCAGGCGATACCGAAAATGTACACAGACCTCAGAAAAAGACTCACCAGTGTCCTAAAAAATGCAGTTGTACCCAATGTCCACTTAACCACGGACATGTGGACAAGTGGAGCAGGGCAGACTCAGGACTATATGACTGTGACAGCCCACTGGGTAGATGTATGGACTCCCGCCGCAAGAACAGCAGCGGCGGCACCAGTAGCAGCATCTCGCAAACGCCAACTCTTTCCTAGGCAGGCTACGCTTTGTATCACCGCTTTCCAGAATACGCACACAGCTGAAAACCTCTTACGGCAACTGAGGAAGATCATCGCAGAATGGCTTACCCCAATTGGACTCTCCTGTGGATTTGTGGCATCGGACAACGCCAGCAATATTGTGTGTGCATTAAATCTGGGCAAATTCCAGCACGTCCCATGTTTTGCACATACCTTATATTTGGTGGTGCAGAATTATTTAAAAAACGACAGGGGCGTGCAAGAGATGCTGTCGGTGGCCAGAAGAATTGCGGCACACTTTCGGCGTACAGGCACCACGTACAGAAGACTGGAGCAACACCAAAAACGCCTGAACCTGCCCTGCCATCATCTGAAGCAAGAAGTGGTAACGAGGTGGAATTCAACCCTCTATATGCTTCAGAGGTTGGAGGAGCAGCAAAAGGCCATTCAAGCCTATACAACTGAGCACGATATAGGAGGTGGAATGCACCTGTCTCAAGCGCAGTGGAGAATGATTTCAACGTTGTGCAAGGTTCTGCAACCTTTTGAACTTGCCACACGTGAAGTCAGTTCAGACACTGCCAGCCTGAGTCAGGTCATTCCCCTCATCAGGCTTTTGCAGAAGAAGCTGGAGACATTGAAGGAGGAGCTAACACAGAGCGATTCCGCTAGGCATGTGGGACTTGTGGATGGAGCCCTTAATTCGCTTAACAAGGATTCACGGGTGGTCAATCTGTTGAAATCAGAGCACTACATTTTGGCCACCGTGCTCGATCCTAGATTTAAAACCTACCTTGGATCTCTCTTTCCGGCAGACACAAGTCTGCAGGGGTTCAAAGAACTGCTGGTGAGAAAATTGTCAAGTCAAGCGGAACGCGACCTGTCAACATCTCCTCCTTCGCATTCTCCCGCAACTGGGGGTGCGAGGAAAAGGCTCAGAATTCCGAGCCCACCCGCTGGCGGTGATGCAGGGCAGTCTGGAGCGACTGCTGATGCTGACATCTGGTCCGGACTGAAGGACCTGCCAACGATTACGGACATGTCGTCTACTGTCACTGCATATGATTCTCTCCCCATTGAAAGAATGGTGGAGGATTATATGAGTGACCGCATCCAAGTAGGCACGTCAGACAGTCCGTACTTATACTGGCAGGAAAAAGAGGTAATTTGGAGGCCCTTGCACAAACTGGCTTTATTCTACCTAAGTTGCCCTCCCACAAGTGTGTACTCCGAAAGAGTGTTTAGTGCCGCCGCTCACCTTGTCAGCAATCGGCGTACGAGGTTACATCCAGAAAATGTGGAGAAGATGATGTTCATTAAAATGAATTATAATCAATTCCTCCGTGGAGACATTCACCAGCAGCAATTGCCTCCACAAAGTACACAGGGAGCTGAGATGGTGGATTCCAGTGGGGACGAATTGATAATCTGTGAGGAGGGGGATGTACACGGTGATATATCGGAGGATGATGATGAGGTGGACATCTTGCCTCTGTAGAGCCAGTTTGTGCAAGGAGAGATTAATTGCTTCTTTTTTGGTGGGGGTCCAAACCAACCCGTCATTTCAGTCACAGTCGTGTGGCAGACCCTGTCACTGAAATGATGGGTTGGTTAAAGTGTGCATGTCCTGTTTATACAACATAAGGGTGGGTGAGAGGGCCCAAGGACAATTCCATCTTGCACCTCTTTTTTCTTTCATTTTTCTTTGCGTCATGTGCTGTTTGGGGAGTAGTTTTTTGAAGGGCCAGCCTGCGTGACACTGCAGTGCCACTCCTAGATGGGCCAGGTGTTTGTGTCGGCCACTAGGGTCGCTTAGCTTACTCACACAGCTACCTCATTGCGCCTCTTTTTTTCTTTGCGTCATGTGCTGTTTGGGGAGTAGTTTTTTGAAGGGCCAGCCGGCGTGACACTGCAGTGCCACTCCTAGATGGGCCAAGTGTTTGTGTCGGCCACTAGGGTCGCTTAGCTTACTCACACAGCTACCTCATTGCGCCTCTTTTTTTTCTTCTTTGCGTCATGTGCTGTTTGGGGAGTGTTTTTTGGAAGGGCCATCCTGCGTGACACTGCAGTGCCACTCCTAGATGGGCCAGGTATTTGTGTCGGCCACTTGGGTCGCTTATCTTAGTCACACAGCTACCTCATTGCGCCTCTTTTTTTCTTTGCGTCATGTGCTGTTTGGGGGGTGTTTTTTGGAAGGGCCATCCTGCGTGACACTGCAGTGCCACTCCTAGATGGGCCAGGTATTTGTGTCGGCCACTTGGGTCGCTTATCTTAGTCACACAGCTACCTCATTGCGCCTCTTTTTTTCTTTGCGTCATGTGCTGTTTGGGGGGTGTTTTTTGGAAGGGCCATCCTGCGTGACACTGCAGTGCCACTCCTAGATGGGCCAGGTATTTGTGTCGGCCACTTGGGTCGCTTATCTTAGTCACACAGCTACCTCATTGCGCCTCTTTTTTTCTTTGCGTCATGTGCTGTTTGGGGGGTGTTTTTTGGAAGGGCCATCCTGCGTGACACTGCAGTGCCACTCCTAGATGGGCCAGGTGTTTGTGTCGGCCACTTGGGTCGCTTAGCTTAGTCATACAGCTACCTCATTGCGCCTCTTTTTTTCTTTGCGTCATGTGCTGTTTGGGGGGTGTTTTTTGGAAGGGCCATCCTGCGTGACACTGCAGTGCCACTCCTATATGGGCCAGGTGTTTGTGTCGGCCACTTGGGTCGCTGAGCTTAGTCATCCAGCGACCTCGGTGCAAATTTTAGGACTAAAAATAATATTGTGAGGTGTGAGGTGTTCAGAATAGACTAAAAATGAGTGGAAATTATGGTTATTGAGGTTAATAATACTTTGGGATCAAAATGACCCCCAAATTCTATGATTTAAGCTGTTTTTTAGGGTTTTTTGAAAAAAACACCCGAATCCGACAAAAAAAATTCGGTGAGGTTTTGCCAAAACGCGTTCGAACCCAAAACACGGCCGCGGAACCGAACCCAAAACCAAAACCCGAAAAATTTCCGGTGCTCATCACTAAAGCATACACACTTACGATCAGCCACTCAATGTGGCGTTCTTGCATCACAGCTGGGTGACCAGTGGCGCACGCAGGGGGGGTTTCCGAGTACCCGGAAACCCCCCCTGATGAGCCAACATTTATATTTTTGAGATGGAGACAGCAGTGTCTCCATCTCAGTAAAAGCTACGATCGCGTACGCGACCGCTACAGCGGAGCAGCTGCAGCAGAGAGCTATGTAGCTCTCTGTATAGAGAGTGTCCCGGGGGAGCTGCTGCTGCGCATACTCAGCCATAGCAGCTCCCTCCGTTAACACAGTGCCACCAGGCTGCTTCCGCCTCCCAGCCCCTGATGGACGGTACAGTACTGTATATTAAAATATGTAGTGTATACAGCATGTGAAGTTTGTGTGAATGTATGTATGTGTGTTTCTGTGTGTGCTTGTGTATGTATGTTTGCATGTATACAGGGGCGGATTGGGATCGAACACCAGCCCGGGAAATTTATGGAAGCAGCCCTAATGGGAGCGAAGTCTGAGGGGGAGGGGTCTGTCAATAGGGTGGGGTCACTCCTCAGAGGTCTTGATTCTGAAACAGACACAGTTGGAACATACTTGCCTACCCTCCCGGAATGGCCGGGAGGCTCCCGAAAATCGGGTGACCCTCCCGGCCCCCCGGAAAGGTGGGCAAG
Source organism: Pseudophryne corroboree (assembly GCF_028390025.1). NCBI lineage: Eukaryota > Metazoa > Chordata > Amphibia > Anura > Myobatrachidae > Pseudophryne > Pseudophryne corroboree. Next base: position 42,836,409 of record NC_086445.1, on the reverse strand, counting down.
CCTCCGCTTTCCCCCACAGCCGCCCGCAGCAGAGAACAAGCGGGCGGCCCGAGGGGGTCCGATGACGCGATTTGCGCTGAATCGCGTCATCGTAGCTCCGCCCCCCGCTATGCAGCGGCTCGTTTCTCGGCACAGCACAGCGGGGGGCGGAGTCACGATGACGCAAACCTGATGTAATGCCCCCAGACCGCCCATCCTGCTGCCGGCCACGCCCCCGGACCACCTATCCTGTGCCGGTCACGCCCCCCATACACCTACAACGCTGCCTCCTCCCGGAGGAGGAGGCAGCACAGTAGGTAACTATGAGTTGGAACCTCCTTTGCTTTACGACTTTATGCATATGCTGCTACAATGCCCTTCCCTGATGTACATCCATATGTCTGAATATACAAGGACTGACATGGCCACTTTCAGTGTCTACTGACACTGCAGTCATGCCTTTAATCTACTTCTGATTTTATTGATTTTTCATTCTACAAACCCCTTCTGTTTAACCTTATATGTTTCAAAGTACAGGGAGGGGGAGCACACACTACATACAGCACAGTACAGGGAGGGAGCACACACTACATACAGCACAGTACAGAGAGCACACACTACATACAGCACAGTACAGGAGGGAGCACACACTACATACAGCACAGTACAGGGAGGGAGCACACACTACATACAGCACAGTACAGGGAGCACACACTACATACAGCACAGTACAGGGAGGGGGAGCACACACTACATACAGCACAGTACAGGGAGGGAGCACACACACTATATACAGCACAGTACAGGGAGGGGGCACACACTACATACAGCACAGTACAGGGAGGGAGCACACACTACATACAGCACAGTACAGGGAGGGAGCACACACTACATACAGCACAGTACAGGGAGCACACACTACATACAGCACAGTACAGGGAGGGAGCACACACTACATACAGCACAGTACAGGGAGGGAGCACACACTACATACAGCACAGTACAGGGAGCACACACTACATACAGCACAGTACAGGGAGGGAGCACACACTACATACAGCACAGTACAGGGAGGGAGCACACACTACATACAGCACAGTACAGGGAGGGAGCACACACTACATACAGCACAGTACAGGGAGGGAGCACACACTACATACAGCACAGTACAGGGAGCACACACTACATACAGCACAGTACAGGGAGGGAGCACACACTACATACAGCACAGTACAGTGTGTTAGGTGCCGCAGTCCACGGCGCTGCTCGGTCTGCTTCCGAGCAACGCTCACGGCCGCCGCACCTCCCTCGCTGCCCGCCCGGCGCCTAGCAACGCCAGGACGTCGTGCGTACTGTAGACGCCGGGTCCCTGGCAACGCTAGGACGCCGGGCGTCCACAGCCGCCGGGTCCATGGCAACGGGGACGCCATTGGCGGACCGCGTTCCCCGTTGCCAGATAAAACTGGATTAGTTGTTCGTGCAGCAGGGCAGCTGCACGGCAACTAGTAATTAGGGTCTGGGGGCTGGTCTTGCTGGCCCTCCTGTCATTGGCCAGCAGGGTCTTTTTATGGGAGCCAGCACACTGCAGCCTCGCCGGTGATAGCTTCCTGTATGCTGTTCTTGCCTTGCAAAGTTTGCTTCTAGTCTGCTGAATCTGGTGGATCCTGCTCCCTGTGCTCCTGAGTTCTGGAGTTCTGAAGCCAGTCCTGGGAATCCTTCCTGTCCAAGTGAACCTGTTGCAGTCATCTGGGGGTTCTCGCTTATTGGGGGTCTCTCCCGGTTTTGTGAGTAGCGGCTTCTGCAGCGTGTCGCGGCCTAGGCCGCTTAGTCCTTGCGTTTGTTTTGTACTGGTGTTTTTGCGGAGGTTTCCGCTTTTCACTGTCCTCCCCGGTACACGACGGTGCCGTGTGGGGGTGTGGACAGTGGTATCTTTTGTTGTTCTTTTCCTTTGGCAGCGTGCCGCACATATATTTAGTTTTAGGGTTGTTAGTAGCCCCTGGCCTTCTGTTTGCTTTAGTTAGAGGTCCCCTTGTTATTATCCTGTCTCGGTTCACGCCTTGTCTCACTCTAAGACCTGGGGGCATCGGAGTTGGGCAGACATAATCCGCCCTTCAAACGCGGCTGCTGTGGGCCCAAGAAACCATAGTCACGCATGCGTGAACTGACCACACGGGTGAAACAATGGAGGTAGGCTGCTAGGGGCTATTTCCATACCACACCTTATTTCAGCGGCACGTTCTGGTGCTCTGGACTCACTACACAACATCTCTCTTGTTCTGAGCACCAGAAACGTAACATTATCACCGGCCAACAAAAAGAATAGAGAGTTATTTGTATTTGGTGGGCCTTGAAATTCGGCCTCATGAATCCGGCAGTATTAGGACCGAATCCCAGCCAGCTTTTGGCCAACCAGATTCAGGAACTAACTCAGATGGTTCAGGATCTTACTCTTCGTGTGAGATCGCAGGAAGATCTTTTGCGAGCCTCCCCGAGTATGATTCCAGAACCAAAGATGCATCTTCCCGACCGTTTTTCGGGTAACCAAAAGGATTTTTATAATTTCAAGGAAGCTTGTAAACTTTATTTTCGTTTAAGGCCCCGATCCTCTGGTACTGAGTCTCAACGGGTCGGGATTGTGATGTCATTACTACAAGGCGATCCGCAAACCTGGGCTTTTGGGCTAAAAGCCGATGACGCAGCCTTGCTATCTGTAGATGCCTTTTTTAAGTCCTTAGGCCTTTTGTATGACGACCCTGATAGGGAAGCGTCGGCTGAGAGCCACCTGCGTGTACTTAAACAGGGGAAAAATCCCGCAGAGGTGTATTGTACCGAATTTCGCCGTTGGTTGAACGACTGTGGCTGGAACGACCCGGCCCTGCTCAGTCAGTTTCGCCTAGGTTTGTCCGAAGTTATCAAAGACAGTCTCCTTCAGTACCCCGCTCCTGAGACTTTAGATAAACTCATGGAGCTTGCTATTAAGATTGATCGTCGTCTCCGAGAGCGGAGGGCTGAAAGGGGAGCTAATTTCAGGCCCAGTCCATGTGTGTATACTTTCCCTGAGGACGGAGAGGAGCCCATGCAAATGGGTCTCTCCCGGCTGTCCCCAGAGGAAAGAGCCAGAAGGCTAAATTCTGGGCTCTGTTTGTATTGTAGTGGCAAGGGACATGTTGCGCGTAATTGCCCAAATAAGCAGGGAAACGCGCTGACCAAGTGAATTGTGAGGGGGTTCACTTGGGTCTGCAATTAATCTCCTCTAACAATTCCTTATTAATTCCTGTAAAAATTTCCTTTGGTAGTCTCACTTCGTTGGTGTCGGCCTTCGTTGACAGCGGAGCTGCAGGAAATTTTATGGATCTTGTTTGGGCTCAGGCTTTGGGCCTTCCGCACATACCTTTAGATAAACGTATCACCATGCACGGCCTGGACGGTGGTCCACTTTCTAATGGGGTAATTACTCACCGCACGCCTCCAGTACAACTGACTGTGGAGGCCCTACATTCGGAGAAAATCAAGTTCTATCTTACCCATTGTCCGGCTGTTCCCATTGTCTTAGGTCACCCCTGGCTTGCCTTTCATAATCCCACCATAGATTGGCGGTCTGGGGAGATTTCCCGATGGGATTCCTTTTGTATTGAGGAGTGTATTTCGCGTCCAGTCCGGGTCGCGGCTGTCATTCCAGAACTTATTCCTTTGCAATATCAAGATTTTGCCAATGTTTTTTCCAAGGGTAATGCGGATATCCTGCCTCCTCATCGGTCCTATGACTGCGCCATTGACCTGGTTCCCGGTGCCTCTCTACCCAAAGGGAGACTATATGCCCTGTCTGGCCCGGAAACTACGGCAATGGATGAGTATGTACAGGAGAGCTTGAAGAAGAGCTTTATTAGGCCCTCAAAATCTCCATTGAGCGCAGGATTCTTTTTTGCTGAGAAAAAAGATGGGTCGCTCAGACCATGTATTGATTATCGGGCGTTGAATAAAATTTCTGTTAAAAATACCTACCCCTTGCCACTGATTTCGGTACTATTTGATCAGCTCCGTACTGCCGTTATCTTTTCCAAAATCGATCTTAGAGGGGCTTACAATCTCATCCGAATAAAATCTGGGGATGAGTGGAAGACGGCTTTCAGCACACAGTCGGGACATTATGAATACCTGGTGATGCCGTTTGGGCTGTCTAATGCTCCTGCTGTATTTCAGGATCTCATTAACGACGTCCTTCACGACTTTCTAGGAAAATTCGTAGTCGTTTATTTAGACGACATTTTGATTTACTCTGAGTCCTTTGAACAACATATTACCCATGTGCGACTGGTCCTTTAGAGGTTACGGGAAAATCATTTGTACGCCAAACTGGAGAAATGTGATTTCCACATCACAGAAGTGTCCTTCCTGGGGTATATTATTTCTCCAAAGGGGTTTTTCATGGAACCAAAAAAACTCCAGGCCATCCTAAATTGGGCACAACCCACGAACTTAAAAGCTATCCAGTGCTTTTTAGGGTTTGCAAATTATTATAGGCGTTTTATTCATACCTTCTCAGATTTGGTTGCTCCTATTGTGGCGTTGACTAAAAAAGGAGCGGACCCTTCCAATTGGTCGCCTAAAGCCAAGTCTGCCTTCCTGGCCTTGAAACAGGCCTTTGTCTCAGCTCCAGTACTCAGACACCCTAAACCGGATCTCCCCTTTATTGTCGAGGTAGATGCCTCAGAGGTTGGAGTGGGGGCTATCCTTTCTCAGGAAGACCCGGAGTCTCGGGAATTACACCCATGTGCCTTCATGTCCAGAAAATTCTCCTCCGCAGAATCCAACTATGATGTTGGTAATCGAGAATTGTTGGCAGTTAAATGGGCTTTACGAAGGCCGATGCCCTGTCCCGTTGTTTTCTTCTGGTTCACAATAACCACCCGGCTACTACCCCCATAGTCCCATCGTCTGTCTTCCGGGCTGGCCTCACACAGGATTTATTTACACAGCTAGTCCAGCTTCAGCAACAGGCTCCCAATGTCACTCCTGCAGATCGTCTCTTCGTCCCTGAATTTCTGAGAGGCACTGTTCTAGCTGAGTTTCATGATAATAAGGTTTCTGGTCATCCGGGTATCACTAAAACCTTGGAGTTAATCTCTCGCTCAGTGTGGTGGCCTAATCTTTCTAAAGATGTGAGGGAATTTGTCCGTTCCTGTCAGGTTTGTGCTCAGTACAAGGTATCTCGATCGTTGCTGGTCGGGCAACTCATGCCTCTAGCCATTCCTCTCGGGCCATGGTCACATATATCCATGGATTTCGTGGTGGACCTCCCTCTTTCTGCTGGGTTCCGGGTTATTTGGGTGGTAGTAGACCGTTTTAGTAAGATGGCCCACTTCATTGCTCTTCCCCGATTACCCTCCGCTCAAGGGTTGGCAGTTTTGTTTCTCCGCCATGTCTTCAGGCTCCATGGTTTACCCAGGGATATTGTCTCTGACCACAATTCATTGCCCGTTTCTGGAAACGTTTTGTGCCTCATTAAATATGAAACTCTCTTTAACATCTGGGTACCATCCACAGTCTAACGGACAAACTGAACGTGTTAATCAGTCATTAAAACAGTATTTACGGCTATATTCGGCCAAACTTCAGAATGATTGGTCTGAATTTCTTCCTTTGGCCGAGTTTGCCTATAATAACTCTTGTCATTCTTCCACCAAGGAGTCTCCATTCTTTTCGGTCCTGGGCTTTCATCCTAGAGCCAATTCTTTTTACCCTCATTTTCCAGTCTCTTCGTTGACCTTAACTTCCCGTCTCAGAATGATTTGGAAAAAGGTGCACCTTGGCCTTAAGAAGGCTGCCTTCCGATAAAAAAAAATTTCAGATAGGTTCCGACGCCCATGCACTTTTAAGGTGGGAGATAAGGTGTGGTTGTCAACCCGCAACATCAAGCGGGTTGACAACCCTCGGCTAGATTGGGACCCAAATTTATTGGACCATTCCTTATCGTAAAGAAGGTCAATCCAGTTGCTTTTCGGCTATGCTTGCCTAAATCACTCAGAATTGGCAATACTTTTTACTGTTCCCTTCTGATGCAATATATTTCTTCCAGGAGATTCCCTCGGAAAACTTCCCAGGGTAGACCTCCGGTGGATGTTCAGGGGCAACAAGAGTTCCTGGTGGAGAAAGTTTTAGATTCCAAAGTTTCTCGGAGCCGGCTTTATTTTTTGGTTCACTGGAAAGGCTATGGCCCGGAAGAAAGGTCTTGGGTTCTGGATAACAATTTACATGCCCCTAAATTTAAGAGATTATTCTTTCAGGAATTTCCTCAGAAACCCGGCTTTGGGGGTTCTTTAATCCCTCCTCAAGGGGGGGTACTGTTAGGTGCCGCGGTCCACGGCGCCGCTCGGTCTCCTTCCGAGCGATGCTCACAGCTGACGCACCTCCCTTGCTGCCCGCCCGGCGCCTAGCAACGCCAGGACGCCGTGCGTACTGTAGCCGCCGGGTCCCTGGCAACGCTAGGGTCCGTATGTCTGAATATACAAGGACTGACATGGCCACTTTCAGTGTCAGTGTCTAACGCCAGGACGCCGTGCGTACTGTAGACGCCGGGTCCCTGGCAACGCTAGGACGCCGGGCGTCCACAGCCGCCGGGTCCATGGCAACGGGGACGCCATTGGCGGACCGTGTTCCCCGTTGCCAGATAAAACTGGATTAGTTGTTCGTGCAGCAGGGCAGCTGCACGGCAACTATTAATTAGGGTCTGGGGGCTGGTCTTGCTGGCCCTCCTGTCATTGGCCAGCAGGGACTTTTTCTGGGAGCCGGCACACTGCAGCCTCGCCGGTGATAGCTTCCTGTATGCTGTTCCTGCCTTGCAAAGTTTGCTCCTAGTCAGCTGAATCTGGTGGATCCTGCTCCCTGTGCTCCTGAGTCCTGGAGTTCTGAAGCCGGTCCTGGGAATCCTTCCAGTCCAAGTGAACCTGTTGCAGTCATCTGGGGGTTCTCGCTTGTTGGGGTTCTCTCCCGGTTTCGTGAGTAGCGGCTTCTGCCGCATGTTGCGGCCTAGGCCGCTTAGTCCTTGCGTTTGTTTTGTACTGGTGTTTTTGCGGAGGTTTCCGCTTTTCACTGTCCTCCCCGGTACACGACGGTGCCGTGTGGGGTGTGGACAGTGATATCTTTTTTTGTTCTTTTCCTTTGGCGGCGTGGCACACATATATTTAGTTTTAGGGTTGTTAGTAGCCCCTAGCCTTCTGTTTGCTTTAGTTAGAGGTCCCCTTGTTATTATCCTGTCTCGGTTCACGCCTTGTCTCACTCTAAGACCTGGGGGCATCGGAGTTGGGCAGACCTAATCTGCCCTTCAAACGCGGCTGCCGTGGGCCCAAGAAACCATAGTCATGCAGGCGTGAACTGACCACACGGGTGAAACAATGGAGGTAGGCTGCTAGGGGCTATTTTCATACCACACCTTATTTCAGCGTCACGTCCTGGTGCTCTGGACTCACTACACAACATCTCTCCTGTTCTGAGCACCAGAAACGTAACACAGTGAAGGAGCAGACACTACATACAGCACAGTACAGGGAGGAAGCACACACTACATACAGCACAGTACAGGGAGGGAGCACACACTACATACAGCACAGTACAGGGAGGGAGCACACACTACATACAGCACAGTACAGGGAGGGGGAGCACAGACTACATACAGCACAGTACAGGGAGGGGGAGCACAGACTACATACAGCACAGTACAGGGAGGGAGCACACACTACATACAGCACAGTACAGGGAGGAAGCACACACTAGATACAGCACAGTACAGGGAGGGAGCACACACTACATACAGCACAGTACAGGGAGGAAGCACACACTACATACAGCACAGTACAGGGAGGGGGAGCACAGACTACATACAGCACAGTACAGGGAGGAAGCACACACTACATACAGCACAGTACAGGGAGGGAGCACACACTACATACAGCACAGTACAGGGAGGGAGCACACACTACATACAGCACAGTACAGGGAGGGAGCACACACTACATACAGCACAGTACAGGGAGGGAGCACACACTACATACAGCACAGTACAGGGAGGGGGAGCACAGACTACATACAGCACAGTACAGGGAGGGGGAGCACAGACTACATACAGCACAGTACAGGGAGGGAGCACACACTACATACAGCACAGTACAGGGAGGAAGCACACACTACATACAGCACAGTACAGGAAGGGAGCACACACTACATACAGCACAGTACAGGGAGGAAGCACACACTACACACAGCACAGTACAGGGAGGGGGAGCACAGACTACATACAGCACAGTACAGGGAGGGGGAGCACAGACTACATACAGCACAGTACAGGGAGGGGGAGCACACACTACATACAGCACAGTACAGGGAGGGGGAGCACACACTACATACAGCACAGTACAGAGAGGGGGAGCACAGACTACATACAGCACAGTACAGGGAGGGAGCACATACTACATACAGCACAGTACAGGGAGGGGGCACACACTACACACTGTATGATACAGCACAGTACAGGGAGGGGTAGCACACACTACATACAGAACAGTACAGGGAGGGGGAGTACACACTACATACAGAACAGTACAGGGAGGGTCACACACTACATACAGCACAGTACAGGGAGGGAGCACACACTATATATAGCACAGTACAGGGAGGGGGGCACACACTACATACAGCACAGTACAGGTAGGGGGAGCACACACTACATACAGCACAGTACAGGGAGGGAGCACACACTACATACAGCACAGTACAGGGAGGGGGAGCACACACTACATACAGCACAGTACAGGGAGGGAGCACACACTACATACAGCACAGTACAGGTAGGGGGAGCACACACTACATACAGCACAGTACAGGGAGGGAGCACACACTACATACAGCACAGTACAGGGAGGGGGAGCACACACTACATACAGCACAGTACAGGGAGGGAGCACACACTACATACAGCACAGTACAGGGAGGGGGAGCACACACTACATACAGCACAATACAGGGAGGGAGCACACACTTCATACAGCACAGTACAGGGAGGGAGCACACACTACATACAGCACAGTACAGGGAGGGAGCACACGCTACAGGGAGGGAGTACACACTACATACAGCACAGTACAGGGAGGGAGCAGACGCTACATACAGCACAGTACAGGCAGGGGGAGCACACAGTACATACAGCACAGTACAGGGAGGGGGCACACACTACATACAGCACAGTACAGGGAGGGGGAGCACACACTACATACAGCACGGTACAGGGAGGGAGCACACACTACATACAGCACGGTACAGGGAGGGAGCACACACTACATACAGCATAGTACAGGGAGGGAGCACACACTACATACAGCACAGTACAGGGAGGGATCACACACTACAAACAGCACAGTACAGGGAGGGGGAGCACACACTACATACAGCACAGTACAGGGAGGGAGCACACACTACATACAGCACAGTACAGGGAGGGAGTACACACTACATACAGCACAGTACAGGGAGGGGGAGGACACACTACATACAGCACAGTACAGGGAGGGAGCACACACTACATACAGCACAGTACAGGGAGGGGGAGCACACACTACATACAGCACAGTACAGGGAGGGGGAGCACACACTACATACAGCACAGTACAGGGAGGGAGCACACACTACATACAGCACAGTACAGGGAGGGGGAGCACACACTACATACAGCACAGTATAGGGAGGGAGCACACACTACATACAGCACAGTACAGGGAGAGGGAGCACACACTACATACAGCACAGTACAGGGAGGGAGCACACACTACATACAGCACAGTACAGGGAGGGAGCACACACTACATACAGCACAGTACAGGGAGGGAGCACACACTACATACAGCACAGTACAGGGAGGGGGAGCACACACTACATACAGCACAGTACAGGGAGGGAGCACACACTACATACAGCACAGTACAGGGAGGGAGTACACACTACATACAGCACAGTACAGGGAGGGGGAGGACACACTACATACAGCACAGTACAGGGAGGGAGCACACACTACATACAGCACAGTACAGGGAGGGGGAGCACACACTACATACAGCACAGTACAGGGAGGGGGAGCACACACTACATACAGCACAGTACAGGGAGGGAGCACACACTACATACAGCACAGTACAGGGAGGGGGAGCACACACTACATACAGCACAGTACAGGGAGGGAGCACACACTACATACAGCACAGTACAGGGAGGGGGAGCACACACTACATACAGCACAGTACAGGGAGGGAGCACATACTACATACAGCACAGTACAGGGAGGGAGCACACACTACATACAGCACAGTACAGGGAGGGAGTACACACTACATACAGCACAGTACAGGGACGGGGAGGACACACTACATACAGCACAGTACTGGGAGGGGGCACACACTACACACTGTATGATACAGCACAGTACAGGGAGGGGTAGCACACACTACATACAGAACAGTACAGGGAGGGGGAGCACACACTACATACAGAACAGTACAGGGAGGGGGCACACACTACATACAGCACAGTACAGGGAGGGAGCACACACTATATATAGCACAGTACAGGGAGGGGGAGCACACACTACATACAGCACAGTACAGGGAGGTAGCACACACTACATACAGCACAGTACAGGGAGGGGGAGCACACACTACATACAGCACAGAACAGGGAGGGAGCACACACTACATACAGCACAGTACAGGTAGGGGGAGCACACACTACATACAGCACAGTACAGGGAGGGAGCACACACTACATACAGCACAGTACAGGGAGGGGGAGCACACACTACATAGAGCACAGTACAGGGAGGGAGCACACACTACATACAGCACAGTACAGGGAGGGGGAGCACACACTACATACAGCACAGTACAGGGATGGGGCACACACTACATACAGCACAGTACAGGGAGGGGGAGCACACACTACATACAGCACGGTACAGGGAGGGAGCACACACTACATACAGCACGGTACAGGGAGGGAGCACACACTACATACAGCACAGTACAGGGAGGGAGCACACACTACATACAGCACAGTACAGGGAGGGAGCACACACTACATACAGCACAGTACAGGGAGGGGGAGCACACACTACATACAGCACAGTACAGGGAGGGAGCACACACTACATACAGCACAGTACAGGGAGGGAGTACACACTACATACACAGGGCCGGCTCCGGGGCTTGTGGCGCCCCGGGCGGCTTTAGGGGACGTGGCTTTGTACAGGGGGCGTGGTCATTTACGCCCCCTGTACAGCTGAATTGATGTGCGTGCGCGATGACGTCATCGCGCACCGCACAGCAAAGGTCCTCTCCACGAAGGGAAACTAGACGCGTAGCGTCTAGTTCCCTTCGTGGAGAGGACCTTTGCTGTGCGTTGCGCGATGACGTCATCGCGCACCGCACAGTAAAGGACCTCTCCAGGAAGGGAAACTAGACGCGTACGCGTCTAGTTTCCCTTCCCAGCAGTAACGGCCGGGGGCAGCGGGCAGCAGGGGGCACACACCAGTAGCGGATCTTGCCCTGGTGCGGCGCCCTCCGGAGGGCGCCCTGCGCCCTCCGGAAGGCGGCGCCCCGGGCAAAAGTACTGCTTGCCCGTGGCAAGATCCGCTACTGTACATACAGCACAGTACAGGGAGGGGGAGCACACACTACATACAGCACAGTACAGGGAGGGAGCACACACTACATACAGCACAGTACAGGGAGGGGGAGCACACACTACATACAGCACAGTACAGGGAGGGGGAGCACACACTACATACAGCACAGTACAGGTAGGGAGCACACACTACATACAGCACAGTACAGGGAGGGGGAGCACACACTACATACAGCACAGTACAGGGAGGGGGAGCACACACTACATACAGCACAGTACAGGGAGGGAGCACACACTACATACAGCACAGTACAGGGAGGGAGCACACACTACATACAGCACAGTACAGGGAGGGAGTACGCACTACATACAGCACAGTACAGGGAGGGAACACACACTACATACAGCACAGTACAGGGAGGAGGAGCACACACTACATACAGCACAGTACAGGGAGGGAGCACACACTATATACAGCACAGTACAGGGAGGGGGAGCACACACTACATACAGCAAAGTACAGGGAGGGGGAGCACACACTGCATACAGCACAGTACAGTGAAGGAGCAGACACTACATACAGCACAGTACAGGGAGGGGGAGCACACACTACATACAGCACAGTACAGGGAGGGAGCACACACTACATACAGCACAGTATAGGACGGGAGCACACACTACATACAGCACAGTACAGGGAGAGAGTACACACTACATACAGCACAGTACAGGGAGGGGGAGCACACACTACGTACAGCACAGTACAGGGAGGGAGCACACACTACATACAGCACAGTACAGGGAGGGAGCACACACTACATACAGCACAGTACAGGGAGGAGGAGCACACACTACATACAGCACAGTACAGGGAGAGAGCACACACTACATACAGCACAGTACAAGGAGGGATCACACACTACATACAGCACAGTACAGTACAGGGAGGGAGCACACACTACATACAGCACACTACAGGGAGGGAGCACACACTACATACAGCACAGTACAGTACAGGGAGGGAGCACACACTACATACAGCACAGTACAGGGAGGGAGCACACACTACATACAGCACAGTACAGGGAGGGAGCACACACTACATATAGCACAGTACAGGGAGGGGGAGCACACACTACATACAGCACAGTACAGGGAGGGAGCACATACTACATATAGCACAGTACAGGGAGGAGGAGCACACACTACATATAGCACAGTACAGTACAGGGAGGGGGAGCACACACTACATACAGCACAGTACAGGGAGGGAGCACATACTACATACAGCACAGTACAGGGAGGGAGCACACACTACATATAGCACAGTACAGTACAGGGAGGGAGCACACACTACATACAGCACAGTACAGTACAGGGAGGGAGCACACACTACATACAGCACAGTACAGGGAGGGGGAGCACACACTACATACAGCACAGTACAGGGAGGGGAGCACACACTACATACAGCACAGTACAGGGAGGGGGAGCACACACTACATACAGCACAGTACAGGGAGGGAGCACACACTACATACAGCACAGTACAGGGAGGGGGAGCACACACTACATACAGCACAGTACAGGGAGGGAGCACACACTACATACAGCACAGTACAGGGAGGGAGTACACACTACATACAGCACAGTACAGGGAGGGAACACACACTACATACAGCACAGTACAGGGAGGGAGCACACACTACATACAGCACAGTACAGGGAGGGAGCACACACTACATACAGCACAGTACAGGGAGGGAGTACACACTACATACAGCACAGTACAGGGAGGGAACACACACTATATACAGCACAGTACAGGGAGGAGGAGCACACACTACATACAGCACAGTACAGGGAGGGAGCACACACTATATACAGCACAGTACAGGGAGGGAGCACACACTATATACAGCACAGTACAGGGAGGAGGAGCACACACTACATACAGCACAGTACAGGGAGGGGGCACACACACTACATACAGCACAGTACAGGGAGGGAGCACACACTACATACAGCACGGTACAGGGAGGGAGCTCTCACTACATACAGCACAGTACAGTACAGGGAGAAAGCACACACTACATACAGAACAGTACAGGGAGGGAGCACACACTACATACAGCACAGTACAGGGAGGGGGAGCACACACTACATACAGCACAGTACGGGAGGAAGCACACACTACATACAGCACAGTACAGGGAGGGGGAGCACACACTACATACAGCACAGTACAGGGAGGGAGCACACACTACATACAGCACAGTACAGGGAGGGGGAGCACACACTACATACAGCACAGTACAGGGAGAGGGAGCACACACTACATACAGCACAGTACAGGGAGGGGGAGCACATACTACATACAGCACAGTACGGGAAAAAACACACACTACATACAGCACAGTACAGGAAGGGAGCACACACTACATACAGCACAGTACAGTACAGGGAGGGAGCACACACTACATACAGTACAGGGAGGGAGCACACACTACATACAGCACAGTACAGGGAGGGAGCACACACTACATACAGCACAGTACAGGGAGGGGGAGCACACACTACATACAGCACAGTACAGGGAGGGGGAGCACACGCTACATACAGCACAGTACAGGGAGGGAGCACACACTGCATACAGCACAGTACAGTGAAGGAGCAGACACTACATACAGCACAGTACAGGGAGGGGGAGCACACACTACATACAGCACAGTACAGGGAGGGAGCACACACTACATACAGCACAGTACAGGGAGGGAGCACACACTACATACAGCACAGTACAGGGAGGAGGAGCACACACTACATACAGCACAGTACAGGGAGGGAGCACACACTACATACAGCACAGTACAAGGAGGGAGCACACACTACATACAGCACAGTACAGTACAGGGACGGAGCACACACTACATACAGCACAGTACAGGGAGGGAGCACACACTACATACAGCACAGTACAGGGAGGGAGCACACACTACATATAGCACAGTACAGGGAGGGGGAGCACACACTACATACAGCACAGTACAGGGAGGGAGCACACACTATATACAGCACAGTACAGGGAGGGAGCACACACTATATACAGCACAGTACAGGGAGGAGGAGCACACACTACATACAGCACAGTACAGGGAGGGGGCACACACACTACATACAGCACAGTACAGGGAGGGAGCACACACTACATACAGCACGGTACAGGGAGGGAGCTCTCACTACATACAGCACAGTACAGGGAGAAAGCACACACTACATACAGAACAGTACAGGGAGGGAGCACACACTACATACAGCACAGTACAGGGAGGGGGAGCACACACTACATACAGCACAGTACGGGAGGAAGCACACACTACATACAGCACAGTACAGGGAGGGGGAGCACACACTACATACAGCACAGTACAGGGAGGGAGACACACACTACATACAGCACAGTACAGGGAGGGGGAGCACACACTACATACAGCACAGTACAGGGAGAGGGAGCACACACTACATACAGCACAGTACAGGGAGGGGGAGCACATACTACATACAGCACAGTACGGGAGGAAGCACACACTACAGACAGCACAGTACAGGAAGGGAGCACACACTACATACAGCACAGTACAGTACAGGGAGGGAGCACACACTACATACAGTACAGGGAGGGAGCACACACTACATACAGCACAGTACAGGGAGGGAGCACACACTACATACAGCACAGTACAGGGAGGGGGAGCACACACTACATACAGCACAGTACAGGGAGGGAGCACACACTGCATACAGCACAGTACAGTGAAGGAGCAGACACTACATACAGCACAGTACAGGGAGGGGGAGCACACACTACATACAGCACAGTACAGGGAGGGAGCACACACTACATACAGCACAGTACAGGACGGGAGCACACACTACATACAGCACAGTACAGGGAGGGAGTACACACTACATACAGCACAGTACAGGGAGGGGGAGCACACACTACATACAGCACAGTACAGGGAGGGAGCACACACTACATACAGCACAGTACAGGGAGGGAGCACACACTACATACAGCACAGTACAGGGAGGAGGAGCACACACTACATACAGCACAGTACAGGGAGGGAGCACACACTACATACAGCACAGTACAAGGAGGGAGCACACACTACATACAGCACAGTACAGTACAGGGAGGGAGCACACACTACATACAGCACAGTACAGGGAGGGAGCACACACTACATACAGCACAGTACAGGGAGGGAGCACACACTACATACAGCACAGTACAGGGAGGGAGCACACACTACATACAGCACAGTACAGGGAGGGAGCACACACTACATAAAGCACAGTACAGGGAGGGGGAGCACACACTACATACAGCACAGTACAGGGAGGGAGCACACACTACATATATCACAGTACAGGGAGGAGGAGCACACACTACATACAGCACAGTACAGGGAGGGAGCACACACTACATATAGCACAGTACAGTACAGGGAGGGAGCACACACTACATACAGCACAGTACAGGGAGGGGGAGCACACACTACATACAGCACAGTACAGGGAGGGAGCACACACTACATATAGAACAGTACAGGGAGGAGGAGCACACACTACATACAGCACAGTACAGGGAGGGAGCACACACTACATACAGCACAGTACAGGGAGGGGGAGCACACACTACATACAGCACAGTACAAAGAGGGAGCACACACTACATACAGCACAGTACAGGGAGGGGGAGCACACACTACATACAGTACAGGGAGGGAGCACACACTACATACAGCACAGTACAGGGAGGGGGCACACACTACATACAGGGCCGGTTCTGGGGCTCTGTGCGCCCTGGGCGGCAATAGGGGGCGTGGCTTCGTACAGGGGTCGTGGTCATTTACGCCCCCTGTACAGACTGAAATTATGTAATCGCGCACCGCACAGTAAAGGACCTCTCCACGAAGGGAAACTAGACGCATACGCGTCTAGTTTCCCTTCACAACGGCAGCGGGCAGCGGAGGGCACCACAGCAGCAGCGGATCTTGCCCTGGTGCAGCGCCCTCCGGATGGCGCCCCGGGCAAAAGTCCTGCCTGCCCGTGACAAGATCCGCTACTGACTACATACACTGTATGATACAGCACAGTACAGGGAGGGGGAGCACACACTACATACAGTACAGTACAGGGAGGGGGAGCACACACTACATACAGCACAGTACAGGGAGGGAGCACACACTACATACAGTACAGTACAGTACAGGGAGGGGGAGCACACACTACATACAGAACAGTACAGGGAGGTGGCACACACTACATACAGCACAGTACAGGGAGGGGGAGCACACACTACATACAGCACAGTACAGGGAGGGAGCACACACTACATACAGTACAGTACAGTACAGGGAGGGGGAGCACACACTACATACAGAACAGTACAGGGAGGGGGTACAGACTACATACAGCACAGTACAGGGAGGGAGCACACACTACATACAACACAGTACAGGGAGGGGGCACACGCTACGTAAAGCACAGTATAGGGAGGGAGCACACACTACATACAGCACAGTACAGGGAGGGGAGCACACACTACAGGGAGGGAGCACACACTACATACAGCACAGTACAGGGAGGGAGCACACGCTACATACAGCACAGTACAGGGAGGGAGCACACACTACATACAGCACAGTACAGGGAGGGGGCACACGCTATATACAGCACAGTACAGGGATGGAGCACACGCTACATACAGCACAGTACAGGGAGGGTAGCACACACTACAGGGAGGGAGTACACACTACATACAGCACAGTACAGGGAGGGGGAGCACACGCTACAGGGAGGGAGTACACACTACATACAGCACAGTACAGGGAGGGAGTACACACTACAAACAGCACAGTACAGGGAGGGAGCACACACTACATACAGCACAGTACAGGGAGTGGGAGCACACACTACATACAGCACAGTACAGGGAGGGAGCAGACGCTACATACAGCACTGTACAGGGAGGGAGCACATACTACATACAGCACAGTACAGGGAGGGAGCACACACTACATACAGCACAGTACAGGGAGGGAGCATACGCTACATACAGCACAGTACAGGGAGGGAGCACACACTACATACAGCACAGTACAGGGAGGGAGCACACGCTACAGGGAGGGAGTACACACTACATACAGAACAGTACAGGGAGGGAGTACATACTACATACAGCACAGTACAGGGAGGGAGCACACACTACATACAGCACAGTACAGGGAGGGGGAGCACACACTACATACAGCACAGTACAGGGAGGGAGTACACACTACATACAGCACAGTACAGGGAGGGAGCACACACTACATACAGCACAGTACAGGGAGGGAGCACACGCTACATACAGCACAGTACAGGGAGGGAGCACACGCTACATACAGCACAGTACAGGGAGGGAGCACACGCTACATACAGCACAGTACAGGGAGGGAGCACACGCTACATACAGCACAGTAGAGGGAGGGTGCACACGCTACATACAGCACAATACAGGGAGGGAGCAGACGCTACATACAGCACAGTACAGGGAGGGAGCAGACGCTACATACAGCACAGTGCAGGGAGGGAGCAGACGCTACATACAGCACAGTAGAGGGAGGGAGCACACACTACATACAGCACAGTACAGGGAGGGAGCACACACTACATACAGCACAGTACAGGGAGGGAGCACACACTACATACAGCACAGTACAGGGAGGGAGCACACACTATATACAGCACAGTACAGGGAGGGAGGAGACGCTACATACAGCACAGTACAGGGAGGGAGAGCACACCCTACATACAGCACAGTACAGGGAGGGGGAGCACACACTACATACAGCACAGTACAGGGAGGGGGAGCACACACTACATACAGCACAGTACAGGGAGGGAGCATACGCTACATACAGCACAGTACAGGGAGGGAGCAGACGCTGCATACAGCACAGTACAGGGAGGGAGCACACACTACATACAGCACAGTACAGGGAGGGAGCACACGCTACATACAGCACAGTACAGGGAGGGAGCACACGCTACATACAGCACAGTACAGGGAGGGAGCACACGCTACATACAGCACAGTACAGGGAGGGAGTACACGCTACATACAGCACAGTACAGGGAGGGAGCACACACTACATACAGCACAGTACAGGGAGGGAGCACACGCTACATACAGCACAGTACAGGGAGGGTGCACACACTACATACAGCACAATACAGGGAGGGAGCAGACGCTACATACAGCACAGTACAGGGAGGGAGCAGACGCTACATACAGCACAGTACAGGGAGGGAGCACACGCTACATACAGCACAGTACAGGGAGGGGGAGAACACGCTACATACAGCACAGTACAGGGAGGGAGCACACACTACATACAGCACAGGGAGGGAGCACACGCTACATACAGCACAGTACAGGGAGGGAGCACACGCTACATACAGCACAGTACAGGAGGGAGCACACACTACATACAGCACAGTACAGGGAGGGAGCAGACGCTACATACAGCACAGTACAGGGAGGGAGCACACGCTACATACAGCACAGTACAGGGAGGGGAGCACACGCTACATACAGTACAGGGAGGGAGCAGACGCTACATACAGCACAGTACAGGGAGGGAGCACACACTACATACAGCACAGTACAGGGAGGGAGCAGACGCTACATAGAGCACAGTACAGGGAGGGAGCACACGCTACATACAGCACAGTACAGGGAGGGAGCATACGCTACATACAGCACAGTACAGGGAGGGAGCAGACGCTACATACAGCACAGTACAGGGAGGGAGCACACGCTACATACAGCACAGTACAGGGAGGGGAGCACACACTACAGGGAGGGAGCACACACTACATACAGCACAGTAAAGGAAGGGAGCACACACTACATACAGCACAGTACAGGGAGGGAGCACACACTACATACAGCACAATGCTACATACAGCACAGTACAGGGAGGGAGCACACACTACATACAGCACAGTACAGGGAAAGAGCACACACTACATACAGTACAGGAAGAGAGCACACGCTACATACAGCACAGTACAGGGAGGGAGCACACACTACATACAGCACAGTACAGGGAGGAAACACACACTATATACAGCACAGTACAGGGAGGGGGAGCACACACTACATACAGCACAGTACAGGGAGGGGGAGCACACACTACATACAGCACAGTACAGGGAGGGGGAGCACACACTACATACAGCACAGTACAGGGAGGGAGCACACACTACATATACAGCACAGTACAGGGAGGGAGCGCACACTACATACAGCACAGTACAGGGAGGGAGCACACACTACATACAGCACAGTACAGGGAGGGAGCACACACTACATACAGCACAGTACTGGGAGGGAGCACACACTACATACAGCACAGTACAGGGAGGGAGCACACACTACATACAGTACAGTACAGGGAGGGAGCACACACTACATACAGCACAGTACAGGTAGGGAGCACTCACTACATACAGCACAGTACAGGGAGGGGAGCACACACTACATACAGCACAGTACAGGGAGGGAGCACACACTACATACAGCACAGTACAGGGAGGGAGCACACACTACATACAGCACAGTACAGGGAGGGAGCACACACTACATACAGCACAGTACAGGGAGGGAGCACACACTACATACAGCACAGTACAGGGAGGGTGCACACACTACATACAGCACAGTACAGGGAGGGAGCACACACTACATACAGTACAGTACAGGGAGGGAGCACACACTACATACAGCACAGTACAGGGAGGGGGAGCGCACACTACACACAGCACAGTACAGGGAGGGAGCACACACTACACACAGCACAGTACAGGGAGGGAGCACACACTACACACAGCACAGTACAGGGAGGGAGCACACGCTACATACAGCACAGTACAGGGAGGGAGCACACGCTACATACAGCACAGTACAGGGAGGGAGCACACACTACATACAGCACAGTACAGGGAGCACACACTACATACAGTACAGTACAGGGAGGGTGCACACACTACATACAGCACAGTACAGGGAGGGAGCACACACTACATACAGCACAGTAAAGGGAGGAAGCACACGTTACATACAGCACAGTACAGGGAGGGAGCACACGCTACATACAGCACAGTACAGGGAGGGAGCACACGCTACATACAGCACAGTACAGGGAGGGAGCACACGCTACATACAGCACAGTACAGGGAGGGAGCACCCGCTACATACAGCACAGTACAGGGAGGAAGCACACGCTACATACAGCACAGTACATGGAGGGAGCACACGCTACATACAGCACAGTATAGGGAGGAAGCACACACTACATACAGCACAGTACAGGGAGGGAGCACACACTACATACAGCACAGTACAGGGTGGAGCACACACTACATACAGCACAGTACAGGGAGGAAGCACACACTACATACAGCACAATACAGGGAGGGAGCACACACTACATACAGCACAGTACAGGGAGGGGAGCACACACTACACACAGCACAGTACAGGGAGGGAGCACACACTACACACAGCACAGTACAGGGAGGGAGCACACACTACATACAGCACAGTACAGGGAGGGGGAGGACACACTACATACAGCACAGTACAGGGATGGAGCACACACTACATACAGCACAGTACAGGGAGGGAGCACACACTACATACAGCACAGTACAGGGAGGGAGCACACACTACATACAGCACAGTACAGGGAGGGAGCACACACTACATACAGCACAGTACAGGGAGGGAGCACACACTACATACAGTACAGTACAGGGAGGGAGCACACACTACATACAGCACAGTACAGGTAGGGAGCACTCACTACATACAGCACAGTACAGGGAGGGGGAGCACACACTACATAGAGCACAGTACAGGGAGGGAGCACACACTACATACAGCACAGTACAGGGAGGGAGCACACACTACATACAGCACAGTACAGGGAGGGAGCACACACTACATACAGCACAGTACAGGGAGGGTGCACACACTACATACAGCACAGTACAGGGAGGGAGCACACACTACATACAGTACAGTACAGGGAGGGAGCACACACTACATACAGCACAGTACAGGGAGGGGGAGCGCACACTACACACAGCACAGTACAGGGAGGGAGCACACACTACACACAGCACAGTACAGGGAGGGAGCACACACTACACACAGCACAGTACAGGGAGGGAGCACACGCTACATACAGCACAGTACAGGGAGGGAGCACACGCTACATACAGCACAGTACAGGGAGGGAGCACACGCTACATACAGCACAGTACAGAGAGCACACACTACATACAGTACAGTGAGGGTGCACACACTACATACAGCACAGTACAGGGAGGGAGCACACACTACATACAGCACAGTACAGGGAGGAAGCACACGCTACATACAGCACAGTACAGGGAGGGAGCACACGCTACATACAGCACAGTACAGGGAGGGAGCACACGCTACATACAGCACAGTACAGGGAGGGAGCACACGCTACATACAGCACAGTACAGGGAGGGAGCACACGCTACATACAGCACAGTACAGGGAGGGAGCACCCGCTACATACAGCACAGTACAGGGAGGAAGCACACGCTACATACAGCACAGTACATGGAGGGAGCACACGCTACATACAGCACAGTACAGGGAGGAAGCACACGCTACATACAGCACAGTACAGGGAGGGAGCACACGCTACATACAGCACAGTACAGGGAGGAAGCACACACTACATACAGCACAGTACAGGGAGGGAGCACACACTACATACAGCACAGTACAGGGAGGAGCACACACTACATACAGCACAGTACAGGGAGGAAGCACACACTACATACAGCACAATACAGGGAGGGAGCACACACTACATACAGCACAGTACAGGGAGGAGCACACACTACATACAGCACAGTACAGGGAGGGGGAGCACACACTACACACAGCACAGTACAGGGAGGGAGCACACACTACATACAGCACAGTACAGGGAGGAGCACACACTACATACAGCACAGTACAGGGAGGAAGCACACACTACATACAGCACAATACAGGGAGGGAGCACACACTACATACAGCACAGTACAGGGAGGAGCACACACTACATACAGCACAGTACAGGGAGGGGGAGCACACACTACACACAGCACAGTACAGGGAGGGAGCACACACTACATACAGCACAGTACAGGGAGGGAGCACACACTACATACTGCACAATACAGGGAGCGAGCACACACTACATACAGCACAATACAGGGAGGGAGCACACAAATACAGCATAGTACAGGGAGGGAGCACACACTACATACAGCACAGTAATGGGAGGGAGCACACACTACATACAGCACAGTACAGGGAGGGAGCGCGCACACTACATACAGCACAGTACAGGAAGGGAGCACACACTACATACAGCACAGTACAGGGAGGAGCACACACTACATACAGCACAGTACAGGGAGGGGGAGCACATACTACATACAGCACAGTACAGGGAGGAGGAGCACACACTACATACAGCACAGTACAGGGAGGGGGAGCACACACTACATACAGCACAGTACAGGTAGGAGGAGCACACACTACACACAGCACAGTACAGGGAGTGAGCACACACTACATACAGCACAGTACAGGGAGGGAGCACACAATACATACAGCACAGTACAGGGAGGGAGCACACAGTACAGGGAGGGGGAGCACACACTACATAGAGCACAGTACAGGGAGGGAGCACACACTACATACAGCACAGTACAGGGAGGGAGCACACACTACATACAGCACAGTACAGGGAGGGAGCACACACTACATACAGCACAGTACAGGGAGGGAGCGCACACTACATACAGCACAGTACAGGGAGGGAGCGCACACTACATACAGCACAGTACAGGGAGGGAGCGCACACTACATACAGCACAGTACAGGGAGGGAGCGCACACTACATACAGCACAATACAGGGAGGGAGCGCACACACTACATACAGCACAGTACAGGGAGGGAGCACACACTACATACAGCACAGTACAGGGAGGGAGCACACACTACATACAGCACAATACAGGGACGGAGCACACACTACATACAGCACAGTACAGGGAGGGAGCACACACTACATACAGCACAGTACAGGGATGGAGCACACTCTACATACAGCACAGTACAGGGACGGAGCACACACTACATACAGCACAGTACAGGGAGGGAGCACACACTACATACAGTACAGGGAGGGAGCACACACTACATACAGCACAGTACAGGGAGGGAGCACACACTACATATAGCACAGTACAAGGAGGGAGCACACACTACATACAGCACAATACAGGGAGGGAGCACACACTACATACAGCACAGTATAGGGAGGGAGCACACACTACATACAGCACAGTACAGGGAGGGAGCACACACTACATACAGCACAGTACAGGGAGGGAGCACACACTACATACAGCACAGTACAGGGAGGGAGCACACACACTACATACAGCACAGTACAGGGAGGGAGCACACACTACATACAGCACAGTACAGGGAGGGAGCACACACTACATACAGCACAGTACAGGGAGGGAGCACACACTACATATAGCACAATACAGGGAGGGAGCACACACTACATACAGCACAGTACAGGGACGGAGCATACACTACATACAGCACAGCAGGGCCGGCGCCACCATTAGGCAGCTGCCTATGGGCGGCAGCACTTAAAGGGCGGCGCTGAGTTCAACAACAAAAAAAAATATGAAGAAAGTGACAGCTCTGCGATCACCATGAGGGATGTGAGACACCCGCTATCCACTCACCCGGTGTCGGGTCTGGCGGATCAAAACCACATGTCTGGAGCTGTTTCCACGTTCCCTTCTTGCATTGCTCACTTTCACCGTCCTCCCGACCTGATTACCATTTAGGAGGTCATCTGCTCCCTCCACCGGCTCCACAAACCTGCCAAGGAGGCAACGGAGCTGCTGGAGCCCGAGGAGGAGGAGGAGGAGGAGGAGGAGGAGGAGGAGGAGGAGGAGGGGGCCAGGACACTTTTTTTTTCAGAGAAGGAGAACCTTGTCTCCATATCTGCACTGGACGCAGGTCACCTGATGCTGTCATTGAAGCTGCTGGCAGCCAGGTTCGGAATCTACCTTCTTGTAGCCGAGTAGCGGAGGTCCTGGCCGAGAGCATGGGGAGGGGGCACCCGCAAGCGGGGGAGGGTGTTACAGCCGAGAGCAGGGGGAGGGGGTGTAGCGCCCGCAAGTGTGGAAGGAGGGTCCGACCATGAGAGTGGGAACAGCGGCGGCCGTGAGTGAGGTATAGGGGCGGGCATCCGTTCATAGGAGGTGGAGGGAGACATCTGCAAGCGGGGTCCGTCCATGAGAGGGGGGTCTGACCACCGCTGCCGATAGGATCCATGCAACAGCGCAACTCAGTGATTACCGGCTCTGAGTTCCTCAGCTGTGACTACCCCGTGGCCAGCCAATTAGCATGCAGGGTCAGCCTGCACAGTGCACAGGCTCCAGGAAAGAAAAAGGTCGGGTGTAGCAGCAAGTGAGACGAGACCTGAGCAAGCAGCTAGTGTATTGTCCCAACAGGCAGTCTACACACTCAGAAACGTAAGTAGCAACTAGTAATACACAGTGTAGAATAGAGGGCACCAGGTGGGTGCATATAGTGTAGAATAGGGGGCACCAGGTGGGTACACATAATGTAAAATAAGGGGCACTAGGTGGGTACACATAATGTAAAATAAGGGGCACCAACTGGGTACACAGAGTAGAATTAGGGGCACCAGGTGGGTACACATAGTGTAAAATAAGGGGCACCAGGTGGGTACACGCAGTGTAGAATAAGGGGCACCAAGTGGGTACACATAGAGTAGAATAAGGGGCACCAGGTGAGTACACACAGTGTAGAATAGGGGGCACAATGTGGGTACACATAGTGTAGAATAGGGGGCACTAGGTGGGTACATGCAGTGTAGAATAGGGGGCACCAGGTGGGTACATGCAGTGTAGAATAGGGGGCACCAGGTGGGTACACACCAGTGTAGAATAGAGGGCACCTGGTAAGTACACACAGTGTAGAATAGCGGGCTCCAGGTGGGTGCATATAGTGTAGAATATAGGGCACCAGGTGGGTACGTGCAGTGTAGAATAGGGGGCACCAAGTGGGTACACATAGAGTAGAATAAGGGGCACCAGGTGAGTACACACAGTGTAGAATAGGGGGCACAAGGTGGGTACACATAGTGTAGAATAGGGGGCACCAGGTGGGTACACGCAGTGTAGAATAGGGGGCACCAGGTGGGTACATGCAGTGTAGAATAGGGGGCACCAGGTGGGTACATGCAGTGTAGAATAGGGGGCACCAGGTGGGTACACACCAGTGTAGAATAGAGGGCACCTGGTAAGTACACACAGTGTAGAATAGCGGGCTCCAGGTGGGTGCATATAGTGTAGAATATAGGGCACCAGGTGGGTACGTGCAGTGTAGAATAGGGGGCACCAGGTGGGTACACGCAGTGTAGAATAGGGGGCACCAGGTGGGTACACGCAGTGTAGAATAGGTGGGGATAAGGTGCATTTTAGAGAAACTTGTGTATTGTGCATTTGCAGAGACATCCTGGTACTCCGCATCCCATACCTACCTGTGTGCTGTGCAAGAGTGGAGATGTCCTGGTGCTGTGTATTGGAGATGACTGTGAGTTGTGCATTTGAGAGACATACAGGTACTGTCTATTAGAGCTGCCTGTGTGCTGTGCATTTGAGCTCCCTGCATGGACATTGCAATGAGGGCACACTTGCTTGCAGTTATTTATAATTGTTTCTGAGACACTGTGGCACATGCCACAAGTTTTGTGCAGTCCCAGGGGTGCTGCCCTGGTCCTGACCCTGATTGCCCTGAATCTCAACCCTTGTCTCAAACCTCACCTTGGCCCCTAGCCCTTGTATCCTAGCCCGGGCGGTTAGGCCTTCCCTGGTGCCCTAGCCCAAACCCTTAGACTAAGCCCAGTGCCCTGTCCCCTGGACCAAACCTCTAAACAAACCCTGGTGAACTGGCCCAATCCGCTGAACCAACCCTGGTGCCCTGTCCCTAATGCCCTAGCCCTTAACCAAACCACCTAAACTGGCCCTGGTACCCTGGCCCAGTGCTCTGGAACAAGCCTAATACCCTATCCCTACTGCCCTAACCCAAACCCCTAAACTAGCCCTAATACCCACACCACTAGCCCAGACCCCTAAACTAGCCCTAATACCCAAACCACTAGCCCAGACCCCTAAACTAGTCCTAATACCCACACCACTAGCCCAGACCCCTAAACTAGCGCTAATACCCAAACCACTAGCCCAGACCCCTAAACTCGCCCTAATACCCAAACCACTAGCCCAGACCCCTAAACTAGTCCTAATACCCACACCACTAGCCCAGACCCCTAAACTAGCCCTAATACCCAAACCACTAGCCCAGACCCCTAAACTAGTCCTAATACCCACACCACTAGCCCAGACCTCTAAACTAGTCCTAATACCCACACCACTAGCCCAGACCCCTAAACTAGCCCTAATACCCACACCACTAGCCCAGACCTCTAAACTAGCCCTAATACCCAAACCACTAGCCCAGACCCCTAAACTCGTCCTAATATCCTAACCCAAACCACTAAACTAACTAATATAAGTAATTTGGACCCATCCTACAACATTATACTGGTTCCCCCAAGACCCACTGTGCATAATGGAGATGCACAGACTATACAGCATGGTATTCCAAGCAGTGTTGGGATCCCGAACGTTGGGATCCTGACCACATTTCCTAAAGATGATGCATGCTGTATAGTCTGTGTGTATCCGTTATGCACAGTGGGGCCTGGGGGAACCAGTATAACATTGTAGGATGGGTCCAAATTATTTATTTGTAGAGAGAGAGAGAGAGAGAGAGAGAGAGAGAGAGAGAGAGAGAGAGAGAGAGAGAGATAATTATATATATATAAAACACATGGATCCCGATGACACGCAATAAAGCTTTAAACATCGATAATCTATCCTGTGTTGTTGTAATCGTGTCCTGTGTATATATGTATATTTTATAATCTATATGAAATGTGGTCAGGACCCCATCATTGGGAACCCTGGGATACCAAAGTGCAGGGACTCTTGAGAAGTAAGCTGTGGGGGGTGTTTGGGGAGAGGTTAGGTCTAGGCTGCGGCGCAGGGTTAGGCTGCAGGGTGGGAGGGGTTAGGGTTAGGCACCCCTGGAGAGGGTTAGGGTTAGGCTGCGGGAAGGGGGGTTTAGGGATTAGGGATAGATTACTTAATTAGTAAGTGTCAGAATTTTAATCTCCGGGATGCCGCTGTCGATTGTGGCTGTGGAAATTCTAAAATGGCGTGTCTGACTTTTTTACCTGAGGGCTCGGTATTTTGGCAGGGGGGGGACACTGACTATTTGCCTAGGGTGCTGAGAAACCTTGCACCGGCCCTGCAGCACAGTACAGGGAGGGAGCACACACTACATACAGCACAGTACAGGGAGGGAGCACACACTACATACAGCACAGTACAGGGAGCACACACTACATACAGCACAGTACAGGGAGGGAGCACACACTACATACAGCACAGTACAGGGAGGGAGCACACACTACATACAGCACAGTACAGGAAGGGGGAGCACACAATACATACAGCACAGTATAGGCAGGGGGAACACACAATACATACAGCACAGTACAGGGAGGGAGCACACACTACACACAGCACAGTACAGGAAGGGAGCACACACTACATACAGCACAGTACAGGGAGGGAGCACACACTACATACAGCACAGTACAGGGAGGGGGAGCACACAATACATACAGCACAGTACAGGCAGGGGGAGCACACAATACATACAGCACAGTACAGGGAGGGAGCACACACTACACACAGCACAGTACAGGGAGGGAGCACACACTACATACTAGAGATGAGCGGGTTCGGTTTCTTTGAATCCGAACCCGCACGAACTTCACTTTTTTTTTCACGGGTCCGAGCGACTCGGATCTTCCCGCCTTGCTCGGTTAACCCGAGCGCGCCCGAACGTCATCATGACGCTGTCGGATTCTCGCGAGACTCGGATTCTATATAAGGAGCCGCGCGTCGCCGCCATTTTCACACGTGCATTGAGATTGATAGGGAGAGGACGTGGCTGGCGTCCTCTCCATTAGAATAGATTAGAAGAGAGAGAGATTGTGCAGACAGAGTTTACCACAGTGACCAGTGCAGTTGTTGTTAAGTTAACTTTTATTTAATATATCCGTTCTCTGCTATATCCGTTCTCTGCCTGAAAAAAACGATACACAGCAGTCACACAGTGTGACTCAGTCTGTGTGCACTCAGCTCAGCCCAGTGTGCTGCACATCAATGTATAAAAGCTTATAATAATTGTGGGGGAGACTGGGGAGCACTGCAGGTTGTTATAGCAGGAGCCAGGAGTACATAATATTATATTAATTTAAAATTAAACAGTGCACACTTTTGCTGCAGGAGTGCCACTGCCAGTGTGACTAGTGGTGACCAGTGCCTGACCACCAGTATAGTAGTATATTGTTGTATACTATCTCTTTATCAACCAGTCTATATTAGCAGCAGACACAGTACAGTGCGGTAGTTCACGGCTGTGGCTACCTCTGTGTCGGCAGTCGGCACTCGGCAGGCAGTCCGTCCATCCATAATTGTATAATTATATACCACCTAACCGTGGTATTTTTTTTTCTTTCTTTATACCGTCGTCATAGTCATACTAGTTGTTACGAGTATACTACTATCTCTTTATCAACCAGTGTACAGTGCGGTAGTTCACGGCTGTGGCTACCTCTGTGTCGGCAGTCGGCAGGCAGTCCGTCCATCCATAATTGTATTATTATAATATATACCACCTAACCGTGGTTTTTTTTTCATTCTTTATACCGTCATAGTGTCATACTAGTTGTTACGAGTATACTACTATCTCTTTATCAACCAGTGTACAGTGCGGTAGTTCACGGCTGTGGCTACCTCTGTGTCGGCAGTCGGCAGGCAGTCCGTCCATCCATAATTGTATTATAATATATACCACCTAACCGTGGTTTTTTTTTCATTCTTTATACCGTCATAGTCAGTCATACTAGTTGTTACGAGTATACTACTATCTCTTTATCAACCAGTGTACAGTGCGGTAGTTCACGGCTGTGGCTACCTCTGTGTCGGCACTCGGCAGGCAGTCCGTCCATCCATAATTGTATTATAATATATACCACCTAACCGTGGTTTTTTTTTCATTCTTTATACCGTCATAGTGTCATACTAGTTGTTACGAGTATACTACTATCTCTTTATCAACCAGTGTACAGTGCGGTAGTTCACGGCTGTGGCTACCTCTGTGTCGGCAGTCGGCAGGCAGTCCGTCCATCCATAATTGTATTATAATATATACCACCTAACCGTGGTTTTTTTTTCATTCTTTATACCGTCATAGTGTCATACTAGTTGTTACGAGTATACTACTATCTCTTTATCAACCAGTGTACAGTGCGGTAGTTCACGGCTGTGGCTACCTCTGTGTCGGCAGTCGGCAGGCAGTCCGTCCATCCATAATTGTATTATAATATATACCACCTAACCGTGGTTTTTTTTTCATTCTTTATACCGTCATAGTCAGTCATACTAGTTGTTACGAGTATACTACTATCTCTTTATCAACCAGTGTACAGTGCGGTAGTTCACGGCTGTGGCTACCTCTGTGTCGGAACTCGGCAGGCAGTCCGTCCATCCATAATTGTATTACAATATATACCACCTAACCGTGGTTTTTTTTTCATTCTTTATACCGTCATAGTCAGTCATACTAGTTGTTACGAGTATACTACTATCTCTTTATCAACCAGTGTACAGTGCGGTAGTTCACGGCTGTGGCTACCTCTGTGTCGGAACTCGGCAGGCAGTCCGTCCATCCATAATTGTATTATTATAATATATACCACCTAACCGTGGTTTTTTTTTCATTCTTTATACCGTCATAGTGTCATACTAGTTGTTACGAGTATACTACTATCTCTTTATCAACCAGTGTACAGTGCGGTAGTTCACGGCTGTGGCTACCTCTGTGTCGGCAGTCGGCAGGCAGTCCGTCCATCCATAATTGTATTATAATATATACCACCTAACCGTGGTTTTTTTTTCATTCTTTATACCGTCATAGTCAGTCATACTAGTTGTTACGAGTATACTACTATCTCTTTATCAACCAGTGTACAGTGCGGTAGTTCACGGCTGTGGCTACCTCTGTGTCGGCAGTCGGCAGGCAGTCCGTCCATCCATAATTGTATTACAATATATACCACCTAACCGTGGTTTTTTTTTCATTCTTTATACCGTCATAGTCAGTCATACTAGTTGTTACGAGTATACTACTATCTCTTTATCAACCAGTGTACAGTGCGGTAGTTCACGGCTGTGGCTACCTCTGTGTCGGAACTCGGCAGGCAGTCCGTCCATCCATAATTGTATTACAATATATACCACCTAACCGTGGTTTTTTTTTCATTCTTTATACCGTCATAGTCAGTCATACTAGTTGTTACGAGTATACTACTATCTCTTTATCAACCAGTGTACAGTGCGGTAGTTCACGGCTGTGGCTACCTCTGTGTCGGCACTCGGCAGGCAGTCCGTCCATCCATAATTGTATTACAATATATACCACCTAACCGTGGTTTTTTTATACCACCTAACCGTGGCAGTCCGTCCATAATTGTATACTAGTATCCAATCCATCCATCTCCATTGTTTACCTGAGGTGCCTTTTAGTTCTGCCTATAAAATATGGAGAACAAAAAAGTTGAGGTTCCAAAATTAGGGAAAGATCAAGATCCACTTCCACCTCGTGCTGAAGCTGCTGCCACTAGTCATGGCCGAGACGATGAAATGCCAGCAACGTCGTCTGCCAAGGCCGATGCCCAATGTCATAGTACAGAGCATGTCAAATCCAAAACACCAAATATCAGAAAAAAAAGGACTCCAAAACCTAAAATAAAATTGTCGGAGGAGAAGCGTAAACTTGCCAATATGCCATTTACCACACGGAGTGGCAAGGAACGGCTGAGGCCCTGGCCTATGTTCATGGCTAGTGGTTCAGCTTCACATGAGGATGGAAGCACTCAGCCTCTCGCTAGAAAACTGAAAAGACTCAAGCTGGCAAAAGCACCGCAAAGAACTGTGCGTTCTTTGAAATCCCAAATCCACAAGGAGAGTCCAATTGTGTCGGTTGCGATGCCTGACCTTCCCAACACTGGACGTGAAGAGCATGCGCCTTCCACTATTTGCATGCCCCCTGCAAGTGCTGGAAGGAGCACCCGCAGTCCAGTTCCTGATAGTCAGATTGAAGATGTCAGTGTTGAAGTACACCAGGATGAGGAGGATATGGGTGTTGCTGGCGCTGGGGAGGAAATTGACCAGAAGGATTCTGATGGTGAGGTGGTTTGTTTAAGTCAGGCACCCGGGGAGACACCTGTTGTCCGTGGGAGGAATATGGCCGTTGACATGCCAGGTGAAAATACCAAAAAAATCAGCTCTTCGGTGTGGAGGTATTTCACCAGAAATGCGGACAACAGGTGTCAAGCCGTGTGTTCCCTTTGTCAAGCTGTAATAAGTAGGGGTAAGGACGTTAACCACCTCGGAACATCCTCCCTTATACGTCACCTGCAGCGCATTCATAATAAGTCAGTGACAAGTTCAAAAACTTTGGGTGACAGCGGAAGCAGTCCACTGACCAGTAAATCCCTTCCTCTTGTAACCAAGCTCACGCAAACCACCCCACCAACTCCCTCAGTGTCAATTTCCTCCTTCCCCAGGAATGCCAATAGTCCTGCAGGCCATGTCACTGGCAAGTCTGACGAGTCCTCTCCTGCCTGGGATTACTCCGATGCATCCTTGCGTGTAACGCCTACTGCTGCTGGCGCTGCTGTTGTTGCCGCTGGGAGTCGATGGTCATCCCAGAGGGGAAGTCGTAAGCCCACTTGTACTACTTCCAGTAAGCAATTGACTGTTCAACAGTCCTTTGCGAGGAAGATGAAATATCACAGCAGTCATCCTACTGCAAAGCGGATAACTGAGTCCTTGACAACTATGTTGGTGTTAGACGTGCGTCCGGTATCCGCCGTTAGTTCACAGGGAACTAGACAATTTATTGAGGCAGTGTGCCCCCGTTACCAAATACCATCTAGGTTCCACTTCTCTAGGCAGGCGATACCGAGAATGTACACGGACGTCAGAAAAAGACTCACCAGTGTCCTAAAAAATGCAGTTGTACCCAATGTCCACTTAACCACGGACATGTGGACAAGTGGAGCAGGGCAGGGTCAGGACTATATGACTGTGACAGCCCACTGGGTAGATGTATGGACTCCCGCCGCAAGAACAGCAGCGGCGGCACCAGTAGCAGCATCTCGCAAACGCCAACTCTTTCCTAGGCAGGCTACGCTTTGTATCACCGCTTTCCAGAATACGCACACAGCTGAAAACCTCTTACGGCAACTGAGGAAGATCATCGCGGAATGGCTTACCCCAATTGGACTCTCCTGTGGATTTGTGGCATCGGACAACGCCAGCAATATTGTGTGTGCATTAAATATGGGCAAATTCCAGCACGTCCCATGTTTTGCACATACCTTGAATTTGGTGGTGCAGAATTTTTAAAAAAACGACAGGGGCGTGCAAGAGATGCTGTCGGTGGCCAGAAAAATTGCGGGACACTTTCGGCGTACAGGCACCACGTACAGAAGACTGGAGCACCACCAAAAACTACTGAACCTGCCCTGCCATCATCTGAAGCAAGAAGTGGTAACGAGGTGGAATTCAACCCTCTATATGCTTCAGAGGTTGGAGGAGCAGCAAAAGGCCATTCAAGCCTATACAATTGAGCACGATATAGGAGATGGAATGCACCTGTCTCAAGTGCAGTGGAGAATGATTTCAACGTTGTGCAAGGTTCTGATGCCCTTTGAACTTGCCACACGTGAAGTCAGTTCAGACACTGCCAGCCTGAGTCAGGTCATTCCCCTCATCAGGCTTTTGCAGAAGAAGCTGGAGGCATTGAAGAAGGAGCTAAAAGGGAGCGATTCCGCTAGGCATGTGGGACTTGTGGATGCAGCCCTTAATTCGCTTAACAAGGATTCACGGGTGGTCAATCTGTTGAAATCAGAGCACTACATTTTGGCCACCGTGCTCGATCCTAGATTTAAAGCCTACCTTGGATCTCTCTTTCCGGCAGACACAGGTCTGCTGGGGTTGAAAGACCTGCTGGTGACAAAATTGTCAAGTCAAGCGGAACGCGACCTGTCAACATCTCCTCCTTCACATTCTCCCGCAACTGGGGGTGCGAGGAAAAGGCTCAGAATTCCGAGCCCACCCGCTGGCGGTGATGCAGGGCAGTCTGGAGCGACTGCTGATGCTGACATCTGGTCCGGACTGAAGGACCTGACAACGATTACGGACATGTCGTCTACTGTCACTGCATATGATTCTCTCAACATTGATAGAATGGTGGAGGATTATATGAGTGACCGCATCCAAGTAGGCACGTCACACAGTCCGTACTTATACTGGCAGGAAAAAGAGGCAATTTGGAGGCCCTTGCACAAACTGGCTTTATTCTACCTAAGTTGCCCTCCCACAAGTGTGTACTCCGAAAGAGTGTTTAGTGCCGCCGCTCACCTTGTCAGCAATCGGCGTACGAGGTTACATCCAGAAAATGTGGAGAAGATGATGTTCATTAAAATGAATTATAATCAATTCCTCCGCGGAGACATTGACCAGCAGCAATTGCCTCCACAAAGTACACAGGGAGCTGAGATGGTGGATTCCAGTGGGGACGAATTGATAATCTGTGAGGAGGGGGATGTACACGGTGATATATCGGAGGGTGATGATGAGGTGGACATCTTGCCTCTGTAGAGCCAGTTTGTGCAAGGAGAGATTAATTGCTTCTTTTTTGGGGAGGGTCCAAACCAACCCGTCATATCAGTCACAGTCGTGTGGCAGACCCTGTCACTGAAATGATGGGTTGGTTAAAGTGTGCATGTCCTGTTTTGTTTATACAACATAAGGGTGGGTGGGAGGGCCCAAGGACAATTCCATCTTGCACCTCTTTTTTCTTTTCTTTTTCTTTGCATCATGTGCTGATTGGGGAGGGTTTTTTGGAAGGGACATCCTGCGTGACACTGCAGTGCCACTCCTAAATGGGCCCGGTGTTTGTGTCGGCCACTAGGGTCGCTAATCTTACTCACACAGTCAGCTACCTCATTGCGCCTCTTTTTTTCTTTGCGTCATGTGCTGTTTGGGGAGGGTTTTTTGGAAGGGACATCCTGCGTGACACTGCAGTGCCACTCCTAGATGGGCCCGGTGTTTGTGTCGGCCACTAGGGTCGCTAATCTTACTCACACAGCTACCTCATTGCGCCTCTTTTTTTCTTTGCGTCATGTGCTGTTTGGGGAGGGTTTTTTGGAAGGGCCATCCTGCGTGACACTGCAGTGCCACTCCTAGATGGGCCTGGTGTTTGTGTCGGCCACTAGGGTCGCTAATCTTACTCACACAGCTACCTCATTGCGCCTCTTTTTTTCTTTGCGTCATGTGCTGTTTGGGGAGGGTTTTTTGGAAGGGACATCCTGCGTGACACTGCAGTGCCACTCCTAGATGGGCCCGGTGTTTGTGTCGGCCACTAGGGTCGCTTATCTTACTCACACAGCGACCTCGGTGCAAATTTTAGGACTAAAAATAATATTGTGAGGTGTGAGGTATTCAGAATAGACTGAAAATGAGTGTAAATTATGGTTTTTGAGGTTAATAATACTTTGGGATCAAAATGACCCCCAAATTCTATGATTTAAGCTGTTTTTTAGTGTTTTTGGAAAAAAACACCCGAATCCAAAACACACCCGAATCCGACAAAAATAATTCGGTGAGGTTTTGCCAAAACGCGTTCGAACCCAAAACACGGCCGCGGAACCGAACCCAAAACCAAAACACAAAACCCGAAAAATTTCAGGCGCTCATCTTGACTACATACAGCACAGTACAGGGAGCACACACTACATACAGCACAGTACAGGGAGGGAGCACACACTACATACAGCACAGTACAGGGAGGGAGCACACACTGCATACAGCACAGTACAGGGAGGGAGCACACACTACATACAGCACAGTACAGGGAGGGAGCACACACACTACATACAGCACTGTACAGGGAGGGAGCACACACTACATACAGTACAGTACAGGGAGGGAGCACACTCTACATACAGCACAGTACAGGGACGGAGCACACACTACATACAGCACAGTACAGGGAGGGAGCACACACTACATACAGTACAGGGAGGGAGCACACACTACATACAGCACAGTACAGGGAGGGAGCACACACTACATATAGCACAGTACAAGGAGGGAGCACACACTACATACAGCACAATACAGGGAGGGAGCACACACTACATACAGCACAGTACAGGGAGGGAGCACACACTACATACAGCACAGTACAGGGAGGGAGCACACACTACATACAGCACAGTACAGGGAGGGAGCACACACTACATACAGCACAGTACAGGGAGGGAGCACACACACTACATACAGCACAGTACAGGGAGGGAGCACACACTACATACAGCACAGTACAGGGAGGGAGCACACACTACATACAGCACAGTACAGGGAGGGAGCACACACTACATATAGCACAGTACAGGGAGGGAGCACACACTACATACAGCACAATACAGGGAGGGAGCACACACTACATACAGCACAGTACAGGGAGGGAGCATACACTACATACAGCACAGTACAGGGAGGGAGCACACACTACATACAGCACAGTACAGGGAGGGAGCACACACTACATACAGCACAGTACAGGGAGGGAGCACACACTACATACAGTACAGGGAGGGAGCACACACTACATACAGCACAGTACAGGGAGGGAGCACACACTACATACAGCACAGTACAGGGAGGGGGAGCACACAATACATACAGCACAGTACAGGCAGGGGGAGCACACAATACATACAGCACAGTACAGGGAGGGAGCACACACTACACACAGCACAGTACAGGGAGGGAGCACACACTACATACAGCACAGTACAGGGAGCACACACTACATACAGCACAGTACAGGGAGGGAGCACACACTACATACAGCACAGTACAGGGAGGGAGCACACACTACATACAGCACAGTACAGGGAGGGAGCACACACAAGTAGTGAAACACAGACACAGAGGACTAGCGCATCAGAATCTGTCCAAGTGGCCAATCCG
The DNA here is from genome assembly GCF_028390025.1 of Pseudophryne corroboree. NCBI lineage: Eukaryota > Metazoa > Chordata > Amphibia > Anura > Myobatrachidae > Pseudophryne > Pseudophryne corroboree. The sequence continues at coordinate 42,799,310 of NC_086445.1, read as the reverse complement.
CCCCTGATTACATACATAGCCACCACATTATTACATACATAGCCACCACATTATTACATACATAGCCACCACATAACACGAATAGCACCACATTACACGTATAGCACCGCACTACACGTATAGCACCGCATTATACAAAATAGCACCACATTACATACGTAGCCACTGTATTACATACGTAGTCACCACATTACATACGTAGACACCACATTACATACGTAGCCACCACATTATATAAATAGGCCTATCATCATGGACAGACATTGGGCAGCTCTAGGGCTGAAGGGCTTTGCATTAGGGGTGGTCTTCGGGTTGCCGACTGTTGGGATCCCGGCGCACAGTATACCGGCGCCGGAATCCCGACAGCCGGCATACCGACAGTTTTTCTCCCTCGTGGGGGTCCACGACCCCCCTGGAGGGAGAATAAATAGCGTGGCGTGCGTAGCGCGCCACCGTGCCTGCAGCATGGCAAACGCAGCGAGCCCGCAAGGGGCTCATTTGCGCTTGCCACGCTGACGGTATGCCGGCAGTCGGGTTTCCGGCGCCGGTATGCTGGTCGCCTGGAGCCCGGCCGCCGGCATACCATACCACACCCTGCATTAGAGATTGTCCCAGGGCTGGCTGTGAGTGCAGCCTGATCAGCTGGCACCTGAGAACAAAGTACGTCCTGCTCCTGTCCAGTCCCCAAACTATACACTGTGACCGGGGACGCTCTGACCCTTACACCATCATGATAATACAAATAATGTAATTAAATATAACCTCTCTGCCAGGCCCCCTTCAGTGCTCAGTTGCCGCTCTGGCCAGTTCAGTGAGAGTGCGGGAGCTGGGGTGGCGGCGGGTGTAGTGAATCTGGCTCCGACCATCATTATGCTGCTACTCCCGGTACGGGCTCATTGAAGAGACCTTTGGCTGGGGTCAGGGAGAGGATGCTGCTGGGCTGGTTAACTTTCTCCAGGCCCCCTATTGGTAGAACACTTTTCACGGCTCGCGGCACCTGGAAGTCCTTTCTAGCCTAACTTCCAGATTGCGTTTCAATGAACCACAAGTACTGGAAGCAGTGTGAGCCAGCCCAGCCTGAGTGCGAATCAGCCTGGCTGAGGGGGATATGGGACCGGCCCATCGGAATCTGTCATGGTGTCCTGGTGGGCCAATCCACCCCTGCATGTATCTATGTGTGTCTGTATGAATGAATGAATGTGTGTGCTATATAGCGGCAGCACCCGAAGAAACATCGGGGGTTTTTACTCCCGATGTCTCTTCGGGCAAAATTGAATATCCCCCTTAGTTGGTAAGGTTATCGTGTAATGATGTCATGCAGTCCGACATCGGCCGATAGAAAGTTTACAGCATTTGACAACTAATTAGTGTATGGGCTTGTGTATCCTAAGGCACTTCAACAGCAAGGGAGGCTTTGGCGCATGTGCGCAGGAAAAGACGCATTTATACGAGTATGTTCAGTCGGACACATCTCAATCTGTACATCAAAAGTATTTGTGCAGGTTTACATCATAAGTAGCAAGTGTGTACAATCAAGGACCACGATAGCGCATTTAGGGGCTGATTCTCAGTCCCACTCTGAAAAGTCACGTCTCACGGCGTCTGTGTACAAAATGATAAGACCAACTGTGCCGCACTGACTCTGGAATGTATTGGGCGATCCCAGGTGGTGGCTAAACAGACGTACCAAGATATTCCGTTTGCTGTGTAATGGAAGTATCACAGGAGTGTGACAGGAGTGGTTGCGAACTTTGGGGCCCATTGCATATGATAAATGGTACTCCAGCCAATCAGCTTTTACCTGTCATGTGTTTAAAAAATAACAGTTGGGAGCTGATTGGATAGAACACCATTTATCATAAGCAGCAAGTTTTAAATAGCTAATACTCATTGATAAATGGGCTCATAAGATTCTTAATCATGTACATTGGAGGCAAAACTCTGACGGAGATTCTGCACCTAGCAATGGACTGGTGCAAGTTACAAAGGTGCATCCGATGGTTGCGACTGGGTGTTCCAGATCTACAGCATTCAGATGTACATGTGTACAGCAGAGGGAGGGGCTTTACTAGCAGTAGCGGCGGCAGCAGCAGTTATCAGCCCCAGGAAGCTCAGAGATGCGGATTAGCAGTTTTAGCTGTAAAGGTAACTTATCCTTAGTGTAGGGCCACACATAGCGGCCAAGCGGTTCCTGTTCAGCGGGACCCGCTTGGCCGGAAGGAGACTGCACATGGGCACCTATGCAGACGCCCACACATGTGCGGCAGTCCCGCCGGCGGCGGCTACGACCGCAGCATGCTGTGGTTGGGCCAGACGGCAGGACGACAGGATTTCATTGTGAACACATGTATTTCACGCTGTGTGTGTGTGTGTGTGTGTGTGTGTGTGTGTGTGTGTGTATGTATATAGCCGTGGCCTACCGTACTGCTGCTTAGTGCTTATATATAAATATAATATACTGTATAACGGACCTGGTGGACAGTGTCAGCAGCAGACTGCTAAACTAGTATGAAGAAAGAAAAAAAAAAACACCACAGGTATACAATGTAGATGGATGGATAGTATTACTTATACTTATGGACGACGAGTCGACACAGAGGTAGGTACAGCCGTGGCCTACCGTACTGCTGCTTAGTGCTTATATATAAATATAATATACTGTATAACGGACCTGGTGGACACTGCAGTGTCAGCAGACTGCTAAACTAGTATGAAGAAAGGAAAAAAAAAACACCACAGTGTTTTTCAGGCAGACAAACGTATACTGGACTGGTGGTCACTGTCAGCAAAACTGTGCACTGTACTCCTGCTATAACTGCTCCACAGTCCCCACAATTAGGCAGTGTGAGCAGTGCACTCAGCACAGATATATCATGCAGCAGTGCAGCACACTGAGTGAGCACAGATATGGTGGAGCGTTTTTTTTCAGGCAGAGAAACAACGGATTAAACTCAAAACCCTGCACTGTACTCCCTAACAGCTGCTCCCCGTCCCCAATCCTCCCCACAATTTATAACTAACTAAGTTCTAATATAATACAACGGACTCGGAGAGGACGCCAGCCACGTCCTCTCCCTATCAATCTCAATGCACGTGTGAAAATGGCGGCGACGCGCGGCTCCTTATATAGAATCCGAGTCTTGCGAGAATCCGACAGCGGGATGATGACGTTCGGGCGCGCTCGGGTTAACCGAGCAAGGCGGGAGGATCCGAGTCTGCTCGGACCCGTGCAAAAAAGGGTGAAGTTCGGGCGGGTTCGGATTCCGAGGAACCGAACCCGCTCATCACTAATATATATATATATATATATAAATATATATATACTCACACATACACACGGAAAACCCGCTGACTAGATCCTGCGTTTGCCTCTGGGTTGGGCATTTGAGGTTGACCACCCAGTTGTGATGTCAGACCCTGTAGCCGGCGTGCTGCTGTCCGTAAACACAGCCAGATGCACCGCTGTATCTGAACATCGGTCATCGGTCACAGACGCAATATGTCTGTGAATGACATCGTTCACAGCCATATCGTTGGTTACTCCCACCGACCATCTAGCGATATATCGCCTGTTCGCTCGACCGCCCGATATATCACCTAGTGTCTCCCCAGCTTTAGTACACAAACACAAAATACTATAATTTCCCTATCTATATTCTGTTCTGCACTCTCTTCCCAGCCCAGAATTTTCAGCAGTATGTTCTTAAAACCCCCTACAAGAAAACAGTATGTGAAAGCGCTATATTTCATCCATAAGGCAGTAGTGTATTGTATGTTATTATATTTTAATTTGAAGATAGCTATTAGTGAGATAAGGGTGGTCATTCCGAGTTGATCGCTAACTGCATTTGTTCGCAGTGCAGCGATCAGGCTAAAAAACGGCAGTTCTGCACATGCGTATGTGGCGCAACGCTCACACGCGACGTACGGGCACAACGAACGATGCAGTTTTGCACAGGGTCTAGCGATGCATTTCAGTCGCACTGCTTGCCGCAGAGTGATTGACATGAAGTGGGCGTTTCTGGGTGACAACTGACCGTTTTCAGGGAGTGTGCGGAAAAACACAGGCGTGCCAGGGAAAACGCAGGTGTGGCTGGGCGAACGCAGGGCGTGTTCGTGACATCATAACAGGAACTGAACAGTCTGAAATGATCGCAAGCGCTGAGTAGGTTTTGAGCTATTCTGAAACTACATAAAAATGTTTGCAGGCGCTCTGCGATCCTTTCGTTCGCACTTCTGCTAAGCTAAAATACACTCCCAGTGGGCAGCGGCATAGCGTTTGCACAGCTGCTAAAAACTGCTAGCGAGCGAACAACTCGGAATGTCCCTCATGGTCTCTATTCATCTCCCTCCTCAGCACATATGTGACAGCTAACATCCAATGTGTCTTGGCTCCTTCTAGGAAAGGTATGTCCAAAACACTGAAGAGCTAGATTACTAAATTCCAGGTAAGCGATGTATCGGCACTAGGTGTCCTAGTGGTATCAGCGTCACGGGATAGAGGGGGGACTATTGCTGACTGATATCTCCGTCCTCCCGTCCCAAGCCTGCAGTTCTCCTGGTCACTGTTTTTATTGACTTGAGATGGTTTCTAATCAGTTAATCATTGGCCTCTGTAGTTACTACTTGTATAACCTTGAACTCATTTTAACCAGCAAAACTTGGGAATAAACATGTTTTTGTGGAGTGTGCAGCAACTGAGCAGGGTTCCGGGGCGGATTAATGTTTTACCTTCAGATTTATTCATAGTGATTATTACAGCTGTGTTATGGCTCCTGCAGACTGACCCGCAATAAATAGCCACCCTCTTTTTCACTCCCCCAACGTGCCCACAATCACAAAGAGGAAGAAAACATGTTATTATTATACTCTGAGATTACACTACGACATTCCTGATTCTGTGTAGTGACACCGCTGGGTTCTGTGTCGCGCGAGACAGCCGGTAACATTTACCACCTACAGTACCAGAAAACTAAGGGGTATATTTATTAAACATAGATAAGAAAGCGGGGTCACAGTTGCATCTTTGCCTCCATGTTGGCCTGGCAAAGCGATAAATCATGCCATACCGTTGCGATCCGGCATTGCCAGGGAGCAGAGCAGGAGCCCACGTCTTTCTGGTGAATTGTGGCAATAGAAGAATTTCTGTGTTGGTCCCCTCCTCCCCAGTCTCCTGTGGGTGCAGCAGCTGCTGAGAGGGACAAATGTACCCCTGTGCGGCCACTGGCCCCCACTGTGTCCCCCTGTTCATCGCACAGTGCGGTTTTATTTTACAGCTTTTTTAAAGAGGCGCCGTGGCCACGCCTCCCCATAACTGTCCAGAGCCTCCTCAGTACCGGGGGGCGTGGCTTCTCTCTATGGCCCTGGCAATGGCACCCTCTGCCACTCTTCTGTGACATCCTGACATCATATTGCTGGTAGCGGGGAGCGACCGGGCACAGAAGTGTCCTACTATGGCCAGGGCCGGCCCTAGGCATAGGCAAACTAGGCACAAGCAGCTTCTGCTGATTAAAATGATATGCGGCATGCCTATATTCTGTGTGTGACTGCGGCTGTATCTGCATATGAAATGCTACGTTACAGTGTATTACTGGAAATCACTGTAACATGCATATTGTATGCAGATAGTGACAGTCGCACACATAATATAGCCATGCCGCATATCATTTTAATCAGCAGAAGCATAGTAATGCAAATAAGATCCATTTTCATCAAAAAAGGAAAACGACGTTAGCAGAGCTGGCAGCTGACTCATGCCAGGCATCTCCTGCTGCATGACATATTGAGGCAGGATGTATGAGGACACATCTGTGTCCAAGCAGAGGTCACAGTGTTAGTGGCCATGTGAGTGCTGTGTGCGGGTGGGTTGGTTCTGCAGTAGTGTTCGCATATATGTAAGGGCACTACTGTTTGGCCTAATGTGAATAAAGAGCAATATGGTGTGGTGTAATGTGAAAAAGGAGCAATTCAGTGTGATGTAAGGTGAAGAAGGGGCACTACTGTGAGGAGTAACATTTATAAGGTAAAGTGGTGCTACTGTGTGATGTAACGTGAATAAGGGACACTATCGCATGGTAAAATGTGAATAAACAAGCGGCAGTACTAGGGGGCACCAGCCAAAATCCTGCCTATGCCATCATATTGGTTAGGGCCGGCTCTGACTATGGCCCTCCTCTTATCAGCGTCCTGTTAAAGTCACATTGGCCAGATCAAGGCCTGTGGGTTTCCATGGCAGCACCATGCCCATGTTGAGTGGTTTATGCAAAGCATGTGGTTCCCGCCTCATTTAAAGAACCTAAAAGGTTCTAAATGTTGTCTTTATATTGGCCCTTGCCGATGTTATCAGTGTTGTCGCTGATGCACCTGCTGCGTGTTATTAGCGAATGCCGTTATCACCGCGTTACTGTTCAGCTAATCTTTACACTAACATTGTACTACTGTCTTATTACTTGTTATGTACATTTTATGGTTACGGTAATCTCAGCCACTTTATCTCTGACAAGGGCAGATTCCTTTCTCCTCACTCCTTGGTTACTGGCCTGTCCGTTACCTGGCCATTTACTAAACATGCCAAGTGGCTTTCCCCTTTTTCCAGATGTGTACGAGTCATCGCTGGTCATTTACTATAAGCCGGACATTGGTTTCCTGAGTTACCCCTGGCAGAGCTGGCCAAGGCCGGCTGCAACCCCTCAAAGAGAGAGCGCGACTTGGGCGGAGAGGTGAAACCAAGGAGGATATTTACTAAGCCTTGGACAGAGATAAAGTCAATGGAGATAAAGTACCAGCCAACCAGCTCCTGTCATTTTTCAAACCCAGCCTGTGACAAGGCAATTAGGAGCCGATTGGCTGGGACTTTGGGGGTGATTCCGAGTTGTTCGGTCGCTAGCTGCTTTTAGCAGCATTGCACACGCTAAGCCGCCGCCCTCTGGGAATGTATCTTAGCATAGCAGAATTGCGAACGAAAGATTCGCTAATTTTCTCGTAACGATTACCCCGCAGTTTCTGAGTAGCTCCAGACTTACTCTGCCATTGCGACCAGCTCAGTCCTTTTCGTTCCTGGTTTGACGTCACAAACACGCCCAGCGTTCGCCCAGCCACTCCCCTGTTTCTCCAGACACTCCCGCGTTTTTCCCTGAAACGCCTGCGTTTTTCCGCACACTCCCATAAAACGGCCAGTTTCCGCCCAGAAACACCCACTTCCTGTCAATCACACTCCAATCAGCAGAACGATGAAAAAACTTTGTTACGCCGTGAGTAAAATACCAAACTTTTGTGCTAATTTACTTGGCGCAGGCGCGCTGCGTACTTTGCGCATGCGCAGTTTGCAACTAATCGCTCCGTAGCGGAAAAAAATAACGAGCGAACAACTCGGAATGACCCCCCTTTATCTCCGTCGGCTTTTTCACTATCCAAGGCTTAGTAAATAGACCCCTTAGATACCTGTGAAATGTACCACCCATTCTGGGGAAGCCACTCCCACTTCTGATAAGCCACGCCTATTTTGGGGTCTGCAGTTTGTGAGTCCTGCAAAAGCCTTGTATACTGGGAGGTACAGTCACCATTGTCCCAACACAGTTATCTTTATTTTTCCAACAAAGGGCCTTATCCTGAGTCGGAAGCAACTAGGATTATGGGTATCCGTTCACATGGTCGACCATGTTATGGTCGACAGTCATTAGGTCGACCACTATTGGTCGATATTGACATGGTCGACATGGACACATGGTCGACACATGAAAATTGTCGACACATGAAAGGTCGACACGTGAAAAGGTCGACATGCGTTTTTTTTACTTTTCTTTCTTTTGGGGAACTATTCCATACTTTACGATCCACGTGGACTTAGATTGGAACGGTAATCTGTGCCGAGCGAAGCGAAGGTACCATGCCCGAAGCATGGCGAGCGAAGCGAGCCATGCGAGGGGACTCGGTGCACTAATTGGGGTTCCCAGTCACATTACGCAAAAAACGACACCAAAAAAAGTAAAAAAACTCATATCGACCTTTCACGTGTCGACCATTTTCATGTGTCGACCATTTTCATGTGTCGACCATGTGTCCATGTCGACCATGTCAATGTCGACCAATAGTGATCGACCTAATGACTGTCGACCATAACATGGTCGACCATTCATACCGGAACCAGGATTATGTATGGCTCATGCACATCTTAACATACTGCCCATGAAGAAATAAGTGGCTGCGATTGGGCTGGATCAAGGTTACACACACGGATTGATTGCACCACTCTTTCTGTGAAATGGGCATTTCTTGGTGGTACCCGGGCAGCCGCTTAAACTTCTTTTCCCACCGTTTAACCTCCTAATGCAGTCAAAACAACAAGAATCCATGAAAGCCCTTGCAGCCCCCATTTGCTAGTAGGGCATTCTGGGTTTTGTAGTTCCACAGCAGCTGGAGCGAAACAGGTGGCCAGTGAGCTGCAGCATCTGTACAATAAGTGGAATAAATCTTCCTATTACTCCGTCTGTCATTTTTGACCGTTACCTGTAGCCGAGGGGACTAATTGCAGACTCGCTCCTACCTGACATATGTTACACTGAGGGGTTTTGTTTAGCTCTTCTAGATTAGATTTATGGATTACATAAAGCGAGCTGATTTCAGTCTTTATGGGTCAGGGACGGGACAGGTTTCCATGGCAATCTCAGCGACCTTACTAAAAATAGTGCTTAAATTTACTAAGGTGTCTAAGATTTAGTGGGACTTTCAGTACAGTAATAGGAGAGAGATGTAAGCTCTGTCCATCCGTGAGGGGCATGGAGTGCGTGTTCCTGGTGTCGTTGCATATGGAATGTAGCGAAGGGATACGCTAATAAAATGGTCTGCGTTATCCTGTGCATTCTATAGTAACATACGGGATAATGGGGCTCATTCAGATGCGGCTGGAGTTGCGATCACTTCCTTGGAAGCAGCAGTGATATATATGTATGTATATATATATATATATATATATATATATATATATATATATGTATAGTATGGTAACGCAGCAGGAGACATCGGTTGCATCAGCACATGCCGGTGAAGGTTTGTGACTGGGCGGCTTTATACGTAGGCAAAGTTTAGTGAGGGCGTGTTGACAGAACTGACAGCTACGCAAAGCTGTGCGAACGCGTAACAACACCTGTTTTTTATATACTAGCTGTTCTACCCATTCTTCGCACGGGAGTTTCTGATTTTCACTGTTTTAAAAATAAATGAGTGTTCAAAATGTAATAAATCTATAGAGATGTAAATTTGAGACGTCTTAATGTAAGTAAATATTAATCCATGATTCTTGGCGTTACCCGAGGAGCACCCGTAGCAGATACGGTAAAAAGTGACAGGACCATTTTTGTAGTCTATTAAATTCTACACACTGGAGGTACAATCCAAATTTTTAACCGGTTGTTCGTTTCGGTGTTATCATTCACGCAACGCAAGCTACGCATCGGTAATGATGTCATTATGTCAACCCCCTTTTCATCCCCTTAGGGGAGGTTTATTAGAATTCTAATTATGTGGTTTTCCTATTTCCCATCTGAAGAATACCTATGTTACATTTCAGCTTCCTAATATATCGGGAAGTAAGAGAATTAGCGATGAGTCAGTGGGGTATATTTACTAAGATTCGTAATTTTCCGTTTGAGGTCAAAGTTCAATCACGAATGACATCGAAAATAAGAATTTACTTACCGATAATTCTATTTCTCGTAGTCCGTAGTGGATGCTGGGGACTCCGTCAGGACCATGGGGAATAGCGGCTCCGCAGGAGACAGGGCACAAAAGTAAAAGCTTTAGGATCAGGTGGTGTGCACTGGCTCCTCCCCCTATGACCCTCCTCCAAGCCTCAGTTAGGATACTGTGCCCGGACGAGCGTACACAATAAGGAAGGATTTTGAATCCCGGGTAAGACTCATACCAGCCACACCAATCACACTGTACAACCTGTGATCTGAACCCAGTTAACAGCATGATAACAGCGGAGCCTCTGAAAAGATGGCTCACAACAATAATAACCCGATTTTTGTAACAATAACTATGTACAAGTATTGCAGACAATCCGCACTTGGGATGGGCGCCCAGCATCCACTACGGACTACGAGAAATAGAATTATCGGTAAGTAAATTCTTATTTTCTCTGACGTCCTAAGTGGATGCTGGGGACTCCGTCAGGACCATGGGGATTATACCAAAGCTCCCAAACGGGCGGGAGAGTGCGGATGACTCTGCAGCACCGAGTGAGAGAACTCCAGGTCCTCCTCAGCCAGGGTGTGCCCCTGACCAAGTAGCAGCTCGGCAAAGTTGTAAAGCCGAGACCCCTCGGGCAGCCGCCCAAGATGAGCCCACCTTCCTTGTGGAATGGGCATTTACATATTTTGGCTGTGGCAGGCCTGCCACAGAATGTGCAAGCTGAATTGTACTACACATCCAACTAGCAATCGTCTGCTTAGAAGCAAGAGCACCCAGTTTGTTGGGTGCATACAGGATAACAGCAAGTCAGTTTTCCTGACTCCAGCCGTCCTGGAAACCTATATTTTCAGGGCCCTGACAACATCTAGCAACTTGGAGTCCTCCAAGTCCCTAGTAGCCGCAGGTACCACAATAAGCTGGTTCAGGTGAAACGCTGACACCACCTTAGGGAGAAACTGGGGACGAGTCCGCAGCTCTGCCCTGTCCGAATGGACAATCAGATATGGGCTTTTGTGAGACAAAGCCGCCAATTCTGACACTCGCCTGGCCGAGGCCAGGGCCAACATCATGGTCACTTTCCATGTGAGATATTTCAAATCCACAGATTTGAGCGGTTTAAACCAATGTGATTTGAGGAATCCCAGAACTACGTTGAGATCCCACAGTGCCACTGGAGGCACAAAAGGGGGTTGTATATACAGTACTCCCTTGACAAACTTCTGGACTTCAGGAACTGAAGCCAATTCTTTCTGGAAGAAAATCGACAGGGCCGAAATTTGAACCTTAATGGACCCCAATTTGAGGCCCATAGACACTCCTGTTTGCAGGAAATGCAGGAATCGACCGAGTTGAAATTTCTTCGTGGGGCCTTCCTGGCCTCACACCACGCAACATATTTTCGCCACATGTGGTGATAATGTTGTGCGGTCACCTCCTTCCTGGCTTTGACCAGGGTAGGAATGACCTCTTCCGGAATGCCTTTTTCCCTTAGGATCCGGCGTTCAACCGCCATGCCGTCAAACGCAGCCGCGGTAAGTCTTGGAACAGACATGGTACTTGCTGAAGCAAGTCCCTTCTTAGCGGCAGAGGCCATGAGTCCTCTGTGAGCATCTCTTGAAGTTCCGAGTACCAAGTCCTTCTTGGCCAATCCGGAGCCACGAGTATAGTTCTTACTCCTCTACGTCTTATAATTCTCAGTACCTTAGGTATGAGAAGCAGAGGAGGGAACACATACACCGACCGGTACACCCACGGTGTTACCAGAACGTCCACAGCTATTGCCTGAGGGTCTCTTGACCTGGCGCAATACCTGTCCAGTTTTTTGTTCAGGCGGGACGCCATCATGTCCACCTTTGGTTTTTCCCAATGGTTCACAATCATGTGGAAGACTTCCGTGTGAAGTCCCCACTCTCCCGGGTGGAGGTCGTGCCTGCTGAGGAAGTCTGCTTCCCAGTTGTCCACTCCCGGAATGAACACTGCTGACAGTGCTATCACATGATTTTCCGCCCAGCGAAGAATCCTTGCAGCTTCTGCCATTGCCCTCCTGCTTCTTGTGCCGCCCTGTCTGTTTACGTGGGCGACTGCCGTGATGTTGTCCGACTGGATCAGCACCGGTTGACTTTGAAGCAGAGGTCTTCCTAGGCTCAGAGCATTGTAAATTGCCCTTAGCTCCAGTATATTTATGTGGAGAGAAGTCTCCAGACTTGACCACACTCCTTGGAAATTTCTTCCCTGTGTGACTGCTCCCCAGCCTCTCAGGCTGGCATCCGTGGTCACCAGGACCCAGTCCTGAATGCCGAATCTGCTGCCCTCTAGTAGATGAGCACTCTGCAGCCACCACAGAAGAGACACCCTTGTCCTTGGAGACAGGATTATCCGCTGATGCATCTGAAGATGCGATCCGGACCATTCGTCCAGCAGATCCCACTGAAAAATTCTTTCGTGAAATCTGCCGAATGGAATCGCTTCGTAAGAAGCCACCATTTTTCCCAGGACTCTTGTGCATTGATGCACTGACACTTGGCCTGGTTCTAGGAGGTTCCTAACTAGCTCGGATAACTCCCAGGCTTTCTCCTCCGGGAGAAACACCTTTTTCTGGACTGTGTCCAGAATCATCCCTAGTAGCAGCAGACGTGTCGTCGGAATCAGCTGCGATTTTGGAATATTTAGAATCCACCCGTGCTGTCGTAGAACTACTTGAGATAGTGCTACTCCGACCTCCAACTGTTCTCTGGACCTTGCCCTTATCAGGAGATCGTCCAAGTAAGGGATAATTAAGACGCCTTTTCTTTGAAGAAGAATCATCATTTCGGCCATTACCTTGGTAAAGACCCGGGGTGCCGTGGACAATCCAAACGGCAGCGTCTGAAACTGATAGTGACAGTTCTGTACCACGAACCTGAGGTACCCTTGGTGAGAAGGGCAATTTTGGGACATGGAGGTAAGCATCCTTGATGTCCAGGGACACCATATAGTCCCCTTCTTCCTGGTTCGCTATCACTGCTCTGAGTGACTCCATCTTGATTTGATCCTTTGTATGTAAGTGTTCAAAGATTTCAGATTTAGAATAAATCTCACCGAGCCGTCTGGCTTCAGTACCACAAATAGTGTGGAATAATACCCCTTTCCTTGTTGTAGGAGGGGTACTTTGATTATCACCTGCTGGGAATACAGCTTGTGAATTGTTTCCAATACTGCCTCCCTGTCGGAGGGAGACGTTGGTAAAGCAGATTTCAGGAACCTGCGAGGGGGAGACGTCTCGAATTTCCAATCTGTACCCCTGGGTTACTACTTGTAGGATCCAGGGGTCCACTTGCGAGTGAGCCCACTGCGCGCTGAAACTCTTGAGACGACCCCCCCCACCGCACCTGAGTCCGCTTGTACGGCCCCAGCGTCATGCTGAGGACTTGGCAGAAGCGGTGGAGGGCTTCTGTTCCTGGGAAGGTGCTGCCTGCTGCAGTCTTCTTCCGTTCCTCTACCCCTGGGCAGATATGACTGGCCTTTTGCCCGCTTGCCCTTATGGGGACGAAAGGACTGAGGCTGAAAAGACGGTGTCTTTTTCTGCTGAGATGTGACTTGGGGTAAAAAGGTGGATTTTCCAGCTGTTGCCGTGGCCACCAGGTCCGATGGACCGACCCCAAATAACTCCTCCCCTTTATACGGCAATACTGCCGTTTGGAATCTGCATCACCTGACCACTGTCGTGTCCATAAACATCTTCTGGCAGACATGGACATCGCACTTACTCTTGATGCCAGAGTGCAAATATCCCTCTGTGTATCTCGCATATATAGAAATGCATCCTTTAAATGCTCTATAGTCAATAAAATACTGTCCCTGTCAAGGGTATCAATATTTTCAGTCAGGGAATCCGACCAAGCCACCCCAGCGCTGCACATCCAGGCTGAGGCGATCGCTGGTCGCAGTATAACACCAGTATGTGTGTATATACTTTTTTGGATATTTTCCAGCCTCCTATTAGCTGGCTCCTTGAGGGCGGCCGTATCTGGAGACGGTAACGCCACTTGTTTTGATAAGCGTGTGAGCGCCTTTAATTTTCTATTGGGGGAGACCCACGCATCATCACACACTTCATTTAATTTATCTGATTCAGGAAAAACTACAGGTAGTTTTTTCACACCCCACATAATACCCTTTTTTGTGGTACTTGTAGTATCAGAAATATGTAACACCTCCTTCATCGCCCTTAACATGTAACGTGTGGCCCTAATGGAAAATAAGTTTGTTTCTTCACCGTCGACACTGGAGTCAGTGTCCGTGTCTGTGTCTGTGTCGACCGACTGAGGTAATGGGCGTTTTAAAGCCCCTGACGGTGTTTGAGACGCCTGGACAGGTACTAATTGGTTTGCCGGCCGTCTCATGTCGTCAACCGACCTTGCAGCGTGTTGACATTATCACGTAATTCCCTAAATAAGCCATCCATTCCGGTGTCGACTCCCTAGAGAGTGACATCACCATTACAGGCAATTGCTCCGCCTCCTCACCAACATCGTCCTCATACATGTCGACACACACGTACCGACACACAGCACACACACAGGGAATGCTCTGATAGAGGACAGGACCCCACTAGCCCTTTGGGGAGACAGAGGGAGAGTTTGCCAGCACACACCAAAACGCTATAATTTTACAGGGACAACCTTATATAAGTGTTTTCCCTTATAGCATCTTAATATGTAATAATATCGCCACAAAAATGCCCCCCCTCTCTGTTTTAACCGTTTCTGTAGTGCAGTGCAGGGGAGAGCCTGGGAGCCTTCCCACCAGCAGTTCTGTGAGGGAAAATGGCGCTGTGTGCTGAGGAGAATAGGCCCCGCCCCCTTTTCGGCGGGCTTCTTCTCCCGTTTTTCTGACAACCTGGCAGGGGTTAAATACATCCATATAGCCCCAGGGGCTATATGTGATGTATTTTTAGCCAGCATAGGTACTTTCATTGCTGCCCAGGGCGCCCCCCCCAGCGCCCTGCACCCTCAGTGACCGTTGGTGTGAAGTGTGCTGAGAGCAATGGCGCACAGCTGCAGTGCTGTGCGCTACCTTAAAAAGACTGGGAAGTCTTCAGCCGCCGATTTCTGGACCTCTTCTCTCTTCAGCATCTGCAAGGGGGTCGGCGGCGCGGCTCCGGTGACCCATCCAGGCTGTACCTGTGATCGTCCCTCTGGAGCTAGTGTCCAGTAGCCTAAGAAGCCAATCCATCCTGCACGCAGGTGAGTTCACTTCTTCTCCCCTAAGTCCCTCGATGCAGTGAGCCTGTTGCCAGCAGGACTCACTGAAAATAAAAAACCTAACAAAACTTTTACTCTAAGCAGCTCTTTAGGAGAGCCACCTAGATTGCACCATTCTCGGCCGGGCACAAAGATATAACTGAGGCTTGGAGGAGGGTCATAGGGGGAGGAGCCAGTGCACACCACCTGATCCTAAAGCTTTTACTTTTGTGCCCTGTCTCCTGCGGAGCCGCTATTCCCCATGGTCCTGACGGAGTCCCCAGCATCCACTTAGGACGTCAGAGAAAGTGTAAATATGCAACTTTTTGAATTTAGTACGACTAATTTACTAAGCTGCCGTATTCTGCATTTTCGGTTTTACCGATGTCGATGTCATTCGTTTTTTTAGGCAGTGTTTTACGTGAGTGACTTGTAAAACACTGCCGACTTTAATACAATGAATCTCGGCCGGATCTGAGAGATCCGTGCTGGGCTTCATTGTGCACCTTGTTAAAAAAAAAACAACAGTGTTAAAATAAAAAATAAAAATTGCGTGGGGTCCCCCCTCCTAAGCCAAACCAGCCTCGGGCTCTTTGAGCCGATCCTGGTTGCAAAAATATGGGGGGAAAAATGATAGAGGTTCCCCCATATTTAATTAACCAGCACCGGGCTCTGCGCCTGCTCCTGGTTCCAAAAATACGGGGGACAAAAAGCGTAGGGGTCCCCCGTATTTCTGAAACCAGCACCGGGCTCCACTAGCCAGATACATAATGCCACAGCCGGGGGACACTTTTATATAGGTCCCGGCGGCCCTGGCATTACATAACCAACTAGTCACCCCTGGCCGGGGTACCCTGGAGGAGTGGGGACCCCTTCAATCAAGGGGTCCCCCCCCTCCAGCCACCCAAGGACCAGAGGTGAAGCCCGAGGCTGTCCCCCCCATCCAAGGGCTGCGGATGGGAGGCTGATAGCCGTTTGGAAAAAAAATGAATATTGTTTTTAGTAGCAGTACTACAAGTCCCAGCAAGCCTCCCCCGCAAGCTGGTACTTGGAGAACCACAAGTACCAGCACGCGGAGGAAAACCGGGCCCGCTGGTACCTGTAGTACTACTACTAAAAAAATACCCCAATAAAAACATAAGACACACACCTTGAAAGTATAACTTTAATGCATACATACACACCTCCATATACACATACTTACCTTATGTTCACACGAGGGTCGGTGCTCTTCTCCATGTAGAATCCATGGTGTACCTGTGGAAAAAATTATACTCACAAAATCCAGTGTAGAAGCCTCTTCTTCTTTTAATCCATTTGTAATCCACGTACTTGTCAAAATAAAAAAACGGACACCCGACCTCGCACTGAAAGGGGCCCCATGTTTTCACATGGGACCCCTTTCCCCGAATGCCAGAAACCCCCTCTGACTTATGTCTAAGTGGGTTCCATCAGCCAATCAGGGAGCGCCACGTTGTGGCATCCTCCTGATCGGCTGTGTGCTCCTGTACTGTCTGACAGGCGGCACACGGCAGTGTTACAATGTAGCGCCTATGCGCTCCATTGTAACCAATGGTGGGAACTTTGTGGTCAGCGGGTGACCGAAAGTAACCTCACCGCTGACCACAAAGTTCCCACCATTGGTTACAATGGAGCGCATAGGCGCTACATTGTAACACTGCCGTGTGCCGCCTGTCATACAGTACAGGAGCACACAGCCAATCAGGAGGTTGCCACAATGTGGCGCTCCCTGATTGGCTGATGGAACCCTCTTAGACATAAGTCAGAGGGGGTTTCTGGCATTCGGGGAAAGGGGTCCCATGTGAAAACATGGGGCCCCTTTCAGTGCGAGGTCGGGTGTCCGTTTTTTTATTTTGACAAGTACGTGGATTACAAATGGATTAAAAGAAGAAGAGGCTTCTACACTGGATTTTGTGAGTATAATTTTTTCCACAGGTACACCATGGATTCTACATGGAGAAGAGCACCGACCCTCGTGTGAACATAAGGTAAGTATGTGTATATGGAGGTGTGTATGTATGCATTAAAGTTATACTTTCAAGGTGTGTGTCTTATGTTTTTATTTGGGTATTTTTTTAGTAGTAGTACTACAGGTACCAGCGGGCCCGGTTTTCCTCCGCATGCTGGTACTTGTGGTTCTCCAAGTACCAGCTTGCGGGGGAGGCTTGCTGGGACTTATAGTACTGCTACTAAAAACAATATTCATTTTTTTTCCAAATGGCTATCAGCCTCCCATCCGCAGCCCTTGGATGGGGGGGACAGCCTCGGGCTTCACCCCTGGTCCTTGGGTGGCTGGAGGGGGGGGACCCCTTGATTGAAGGGGTCCCCACTCCTCCAGGGTACCCCGGCCAGGGGTGACTAGTTGGTTATGTAATGCCAGGGCCGCCGGGACCTATATAAAAGTGTCCCCCGGCTGTGGCATTATGTATCTGGCTAGTGGAGCCCGGTGCTGGTTTCAGAAATACGGGGGACCCCTACGCTTTTTGTCCCCCGTATTTTTGGAACCAGGACCAGGCGCAGAGCCCGGTGCTGGTTGTTTAAATATGGGGGAACCCCTATCATTTTTTCCTCCATATTTTTTCAACCAGGATCGGCTCAAAGAGCCCGAGGCTGGTTTTGCTTAGGAGGGGGGACCCCATGCATTTTTTTTTCCTAAAAATAACACTTTCCCATCCCCTTCCCACTGATAAACATGCACGGATCTCATGGATCCGTGCATGCCTATCCAAACACGGTAAAAAAAAGCAGGTCTGTTTTTTTTTAGCACTTTTTCACGAATTGTATTTCAGCACGGCAGTGTTTGGCTATTGTCGGCAGTGTTTGTGATTTGCACTTTTTAGTAAATTACCGATTTCTACCAAATTGCAGGTGTATTTGACCGATGGTGTATTGATTCGTGATTTTTTCCTAGGACTTCCAATATATTACGAATGCCCTCATCACTGCCGAGATTTTTGCTTAGTAAATTCCCGACATGACACTTTGAAGAAAAAACGTCATCTCGGTCAAAATCGGGAGCTTAGTAAATATACCCCAGTGAGTGCGTTTGCATTTTTGTAGTTTCTTAAATTCTACCCACTGGAGGTGCAATCCAAATGTTGATCCGATTGTCCGTTTGGGCGTTATCGTTCACGCAACGCAAGCAAAGCTTTCACGTTTATATATATAGATACCATACCATACAATCACTGCTGGAACCTGCCAATTGGGCATCTTGAATTAAAGCATTTGGATATGAATGGAAGGGAACAGGTCACCAACTCCTTATAAGTTACTGATAGCTCCTTATTATCACTGACTGGTACCAGATTTCTGGGTGGTCTTCAGTTTGCCAGTGGCCGGGCTCCCGATGTCCAGCATACCGGCGCCGGAATCACGACCGCCGGCATACCGACAGCTTTTCTCCCTCTTGGGGGTCCAAGACCACCCTGGAGGGAGAATAGATAGCGCCACTGTGGCCGCAGCATGGCGAGCGCAGTGAGCCCGCAAGGGGCTCATTTGCGCTCACCCAGCTGTCGGTATGCCGGTGGTCGGGATTCCGGCGCCGGTATGCTGGCCACCGGGAGCCCGACCGCCGGCATAACATACTACACCCCAGATTTCTACATTACAGTCACTGAAATAATATGAAACATTCTACAACGCCTCACAAGTTTATTTATGAAGCGTAGAAAAGCCAGATCTCCACGGAAAGCACAGCAGAAACGTTTGGCCACTGCTCCTCACAATGTAACACAGGAGATCTGATGACGACCTATTTTGGGTGACTTTATGTTGTCTCCATAGACCTGTATGGGAACGGCTGCCTTAGTCAATTTAACAAGCGATGAAAAGACAAGTTTGTTGCTGCTAGCGATTACTTATCATTATCTATATCCGGCAATGAGGACCGCCGAAGCTGCAGACCTGGATCCACTCCGATTCATATTGCCTGTGTAATGTGTATGTGCCAGATGCCAGTCTGTAATGTTAGGCGAGGTGAGAGGGAGAAAATCTTCCTATTCCAGAACTTGTCCCCACTTCTAACACCATCTGAAGATAGCGTTAGCCCATAATAGCCTACAGGCTACTCCATCTGCGTCGACCCCCACAGCTGTGCTTGTATTGCACAGAGTGTACGCACAAGGGTACTGTTGCGTTTGAGACACAAAGATCACAAAATGGTCAGTTTTATAGGCATGTTATGGGAGTGTTGCAAGCATGTTAGTGAAAGCGGCTGGGTACACAGATGCACAGCCGCCGGCATAGGAGGCTGCGGTCAGACGGAGGCACTGCACCTGCCATAGGGCTGCTGCAAGCCTCCACTGTGAACCAGTTGGTGCACCCTGTTGCACATTGGTACGCAGGATGTACACTAGGGAAGGACTGTGATAAATAAGTGCGCAATAAGTTCCCCATTATATTCACGCTTGCAGTCACCTGTGCTGAATGAATGAATGGATGAGAAGGGTGTTTCTTAAAAGCATAAACTAGACTTCCGGTTCCGGCAGCGCATGGAGTAGCCGCGCTCCGTTTTAGCTCCGGTGCCCGCCGCCTCTTACCCGGCGTATCGCCTATCTAAGCATCTCCACCGCAACCCCACCGCAGCCTGAACCTCCTGGGGCCCCCCCTTCACGTGTATGGAGCGGTTCCTGGCCGGCAACATGCCTGGGAAGCTTCCACGTACCACTAAGGATAGTGACCGCAGCGCCACTCCTAAGATGGCCACCGCAGCAGCACCAGGTTCTGGATCCACAGACCTCACAACCCTTGTGGAACTACAGGTACACAAACGGCCCCACAAAAGTTCTGCACTCGATGCAGCCCTCAGCACTACTAATGACTGTACTCTCTCTTATGCTGATATTGTGAGGGCTGTTAAAGAAACAGTGCAACCATTATTGCAGGAGCAGGCTCAGTCTCAAGCAGCTGCATTACAGCAGGCAGTGTTAGATATAAAAAGCCAATATAAACAGCTCACGAAGAGGATAGCCTAAGTTGACCAGACGGTGGGCTCTAACTTTCAGGATATTGCTGAATTAAAAGACACCACCGCGACTCCAAAATCTGATGCACAGGTCTGGGCGAAGCTAGACGATTTAGAAAACAGATCGCGCAGATGTAATTTGCGCCTTATTGGCTTACCAGAGACGGTCCGTGGCCCTGAACTATCGCTTCATACGCCACACGTTACCTGAGTTATTGGATGTTCAAGAGGTCTGTGCGGATTTAGTTGTGGAAAGGGGTCATAGAACCGCCCCCCCCCCCCCACAGACTTTCCAGCCCGAATTCTAGACCACATGCAGTTTTATTTAAATGTCTCAATTTCCTTCATAAGGAAGCGCTGTGGTCGGCATCTTGCCGTCTCAAGGATCTGACGTGGGAAGCAAATAAACTTCCAAGATTACTCCCCAGAGTTAACGAGGCTGCAAAAAACTTTTACACCTTCCTGTTCTAAGTTGGTAGCCGCTGGACGCAAATTTGCCTTATTATACCCGGCTCGTAATTCCTTTAAAGACTTTTCTACCCCGGAAGACGCTGAGTCTTACCTCGCAGAGGGAAACGCTCCTGCAACTGAAGATATGACCTAGCTTGCTTCCCGTATTCATTTATCACACACACCCACAGTGTTTGGTCACCAGCCAGTCCGGTTTAATATTCATCTACCTGTTCTGAAGTGGATTTTAT
This sequence comes from Pseudophryne corroboree, assembly GCF_028390025.1. Lineage (NCBI taxonomy): Eukaryota > Metazoa > Chordata > Amphibia > Anura > Myobatrachidae > Pseudophryne > Pseudophryne corroboree. The sequence continues at coordinate 42,778,710 of NC_086445.1, read as the reverse complement.
GGAACTATACTTTCCTACTGGGTAGTGGACTCCCTGCTGGTACTTTTCTCTGACACTGTCATACAGATGGGTCCATGTTTATCTTGACCTTTAACAGGAAAACTGAGACTGGCCAGTCGGATTTAATCCCCTGTTGTGACGACTTAATCCACTGCTGTATTGTTCTTTGTATTCTATTGCATCTGAGAACAATACATGAAGGGTTTATGTTAATAAACCATGTTGTGCCTAGACGCAGCAAACTAGCCAAGATAACTGTGGACCCATCTGTATGTCTGACGGCTATACACTTGGAGTCAAAGTGGTCTGACTGATTTCTTTGTTCTTCTTATCCCCCCCCCCCCCAGCTCCCCCCGCCAAATTGTAGATTCAGTGTTTATTTTATAACTCCTTCTCTTTGTTTTCTATATTTTTGGGAAAGTTGCGGTGATTATAATAAGAATTTACTTACCGATAATTCTATTTCTCGGAGTCCGTAGTGGATGCTGGGGTTCCTGAAAGGACCATGGGGAATAGCGGCTCCGCAGGAGACAGGGCACAAAAAGTAAAGCTTTACGATCAGGTGGTGTGTACTGGCTCCTCCCCCTATGACCCTCCTCCAAGCCTCAGTTAGGTACTGTGCCCGGACGAGCGTACACAATAAGGAAGGATTTTGAATCCCGGGTAAGACTCATACCAGCCACACCAATCACACTGTACAACCTGTGATCTGAACCCAGTTAACAGTATGATAACAGCGGAGCCTCTGAAAAGATGGCTCACAACAATAATAACCCGATTTTTGTAACTATGTACAAGTATTGCAGACAATCCGCACTTGGGATGGGCGCCCAGCATCCACTACGGACTCCGAGAAATAGAATTATCGGTAAGTAAATTCTTATTTTCTCTATCGTCCTAGTGGATGCAGGGGTTCCTGAAAGGACCATGGGGATAATACCAAAGCTCCCAAACGGGCGGGAGAGTGCGGATGACTCTGCAGCACCGAATGAGAGAACTCCAGGTCCTCCTTAGCCAGGGTATCAAATTTGTAGGATTTTACAAACGTGTTTGCCCCTGACTAATTAACCGCTCGGCAAAGTTGTAAAGCCGAGACCCCTCGGGCAGCCGCCCAAGATGAGCCCACCTTCCTTGTGGAATGGGCATTTACATATTTTGGCTGTGGCAGGCCTGCCACAGAATGTGCAAGCTGAATTGTATTACACATCCAACTAGCAATAGTCTGCTTAGAAGCAAGAGCACCCAGTTTGTTGGGTGCATACAGGATAACAGCAAGTCAGTTTTCCTGACTCCAGCCGTCCTGGAACATATTTTCAGGGCCCTGACAACATCTAGCAACTTGGAGTCCTCCAAGTCCCTAGTAGGTGCAAGGCACCACAATAAGCTGGTTCAGGTGAAACACTGACACCACCTTAGGGAGAGAACTGGGGACGAGTCCGCAGCTCTGCCCTGTCCGAATGGACAAACAGATATGGGCTTTTTTTGAGAAAAAACCACCAATTTGACACTCGCCTGGTCCAGGCCAGGGCCAAGAGCATGGTCACTTTTCATGTGAGATGCTTCAAATCCACAGATTTGACTGGTTTTAAACCAATGTGATTTGAGGAATCCCAGAACTACGTTGAGATCCCACAGTGCCACTGGAGGCACAAAAGGGGGTTGTATATGCAATACTCCCTTGACAAACTTCTGGACTTCAGGAACTGAAGCCAATTCTTTCTGGAAGAAAATCGACAGGGCCGAAATTTGAACCTTAATAGACCCCAATTTGCGGCCCATAGACACTCCTGTTTGCAGGAAATGCAGGAAACGACCGAGTTGAAATTTCTTCGTGGGGCCATCCTGGCCTCACACCACGCAACATATTTTCGCCACATGTGGTGATAATGTTGTGCGATCACCTCCTTTCTGGCTTTGACCAGGGTAGGAATGACCTCTTCCGGAATGCCTTTTTCCCTTAGGATCCGGCGTTCCACCGCCATGCCGACAAACGCAGCTGCGGTAAGTCTTGGAACAGACATGGTACTTGCTGAAGCAAATCCCTTCTTAGCAGCCAGAGGCCATAAGACCTCTGTAAGCATCTCTTGAAGTTCCGGGTACCAAGTCCTTCTTGGTCAATCCGGAGCCATGAGTATAGTTCTTACTCCTCTACGTCTTATAATTCTCAGCACCTTAGGTATGAGAAGCAGAGGAGGGAACACATACACCGACTGGTACACCCACGGTGTTACCAGAACGTCCACAGCTATTGCCTGAGGGTCTCTTGACCTGGCGCAATACCTGTCCCGTTTTTTGTTCAGACGGGACGCCATCATGTCCACCTTTGGTATTTCCCAACGGTTTACAATCATGTGGAAAAAACTTCCCGATGAAGTTTCCACTCTCCCGGGTGGAGGTCGTGCCTGCTGAGGAAGTCTGCTTCCCAGTTTCCATTCCCGGGATGAAACACTGCTGACAGTGCTATCACATGATTTTCCGCCCAGCGAAAAGTCCTTGCAGTTTTTGCCATTGCCCTCCTGCTTCTTGTGTCGCCCTGTCTGTTTACGTGGGCGACTGCCGTGATGTTTTTCCCACTGGATCAATACCGGCTGACCTTGAAGCAGAGGTCTTGCTAAGCTTAGAGCATTATAAATTTACCCTTAGCTCCAGTATATTTATGTGGAGAAAAGTCTCCAGACTTGATCACACTCCCTGGAAATTTTTTCCTTGTGTGACTGCTCCCCAGCCTCTCGGGCTGGGCTCCGTGGTCACCAGCATCCAATCCTGAATGCCGAATCTGCGGCCCTCTAGAAGATGAGCACTCTATAACCACCACAGGAGAGACACCCTTGTCCTTGGATATAGGGTTATCCGCTGATGCATCTGAAGATGCGATCCGGACCATTTGTCCAGCAGATCCCACTGAAAAGTTCTTGCGTGAAATCTGCCGAATGGAATTGCTTCGTAGGAAGCCACCATTTTTACCAGGACCCTTGTGCAATGATGCACTGTTTTTAGGAGGTTCCTGACTAGCTCGGATAACTCCCTGGCTTTCTCTTCCGGGAGAAACACCTTTTTCTGGACTGTGTCCAGAATCATCCCTAGGCACAGCAGACGTGTCGTCGGGATCAGCTGCGATTTTGGAATATTTAGAATCCACCCGTGCTGTTGTAGCAGTATCCGAGATAGTGCTACTCCGACCTCCAACTGTTCCCTGGACTATGCCCTTATCAGGAGATCGTCCAAGTAAGGGATAATTAAGACGCCTTTTCTTCGAAGAAGAATCATCATTTCGGCCATTACCTTGGTAAAGACCCGGGGTGCCATGGACAATCCAAACGGCAGCGTCTGAAACTGATAGTGACAGTTCTGCACCACGAACCTGAGGTACCCTTAGTGAGAAGGGCAAATTTGGGACATAGAGGTAAGCATCCCTGATGTCCCGGGACACTATATAGTCCCCTTCTTCCTGGTTCGTTATCACTGCTCTGAGTGACTCCATCTTGATTTGAACCTTTGTAAGTGTTCAAAAATTTTTTTAGAATAAGTCTCACCTAGCCTTCTGGCTTCAGTACCACAATATAGTGTGGAATAATACCCCTTTTCTTGTAGTAGGAGAGGTAATTTAATTATCACCTGCTGGGAATACAGCTTGTGAATTTTTTCCCATACTGCCTCCTTGTCGGAGGGAGACCTTGGTAAAGCAGACTTCAGGAGCCTGCGAAGGGGAAACGTCTCGACATTCCAATCTGTACCCCTGGGATACTACTTGTAGGATCCAGGGGTCCTGTACGGTCTCAGCGCCATGCTGAGAACTTGTCAGAAGCGGTGGAACGCTTCTGTTCCTGGGAATGGGCTGCCTGCTGCAGTCTTCTTCCCTTTCCTCTATCCCTGGGCAGATATGATCTTATAGGGACGAAAGGACTGAGGCTGAAAAGACGGTGTCTTTTTCTGCAGAGATGTGACTTAGGGTAAAAACGGTGGATTTTCCAGCAGTTGCCGTGGCCACCAGGTCCGATGGACCGACCCCAAATAACTCCTCTTCCTTTATACGGCAATACACCTTTGTGCCGTTTGGAATCTGCATCACCTGACCACTGTCGTGTCCATAACATCTTCTGGCAGATATGGACATCGCATTTACTCTTGATGCCAGAGTGCAAATATCCCTCTGTGCATCTCGCATATATAGAAATGCATCCTTTAAATGCTCTATAGTCAATAAAATACTGTCCCTGTCAAGGGTATCAATATTTTTAGTCAGGGAATCCGACCAAGCCACCCCAGCTCTGCACATCCAGGCTGAGGCGATCGCTGGTCGCAGTATAACACCAGTATGTGTGTATATACTTTTTATGATATTTTCCAGCCTCCTGTCAGCTGGTCCTTGAGGACGGCCCTATCTATAGACGGTACCGCCACTTGTTTTGATAAGCGTGTGAGCGCCTTAGCCACCCTAAGGGGTGTTTCCCAACGCGCCCTAACTTCTGGCGGGAAAGGGTATACCGCCCCTAATTTTCTATCGGGGGGAACCCACGCATCATCACACACTTTATTTAATTTATCTGATTCAGGAAAAACTACGGTAGTTTTTTCACATCCCACATAATACCCTCTTTTGTGGTACTTGTAGTATCAGAAATATGTAACACCTCCCTCATTGCCTTTAACGTGTGGCCCTAATAAGGAATACGTTTGTTTATTCACCGTCGACACTGGATTCAGTGTCCCTGTCTGTGTCTGTGTCGACCGACTAAAGTAAACGGGCGTTTTAAAACCCCTGACGGTGTTTTTGAGACGTCTGGACCGGTACTAATTGTTTGTCGGCCGTCTCATGTCGTCAACCGACCTTGCAGCGTGTTGACATTATCACGTAATTCCCTAAATAAGCCATCCATTCCGGTGTCGACTCCCTAGAGAGTGACATCACCATTACAGGCAATTGCTCCGCCTCCTCACCAACATCGTCCTCATACATGTCGACACACACGTACCGACACACAGCACACACACAGGGAATGCTCTGATAGAGGACAGGACCCACTAGCCCTTTGGAGAGACAGAGGGAGAGTTTGCCAGCACACACCAAAAACGCTATAATTATATAGGGACAACCTTATATAAGTGTTTTCCCTTATAGCATCTTTATTATATTTCTAACGCCAAATTAGTGCCCCCCCTCTCTGTTTTAACCCTGTTTCTGTAGTGCAGTGCAGGGGAGAGCCTGGGAGCCTTCCCTCCAGCCTTTCTGTGAGGGAAAATGGCGCTGTGTGCTGAGGAGATAGGCCCCGCCCCTTTTTCGGCGGCCTCGTCTCCCGCTCTTAACGGATTCTGGCAGGGGTTAAATATCTCCATATAGCCTCCGGAGGCTATATGTGAGGTATTTTTAGCCAAAATAGGTTTTCATTTTGCCTCCCAGGGCGCCCCCCTCCCAGCGCCCTGCACCCTCAGTGACTGCCGTGTGAAGTGTGCTGAGAGGAAAATGGCGCACAGCTGCAGTGCTGTGCGCTACCTTTAGAAGACTGAGGAGTCTTCTGCCGCCGATTCTGGACCTCTTCTTACTTCAGCATCTGCAAGGGGGCCGGCGGCAAGGCTCCGGTGACCATCCAGGCTGTACCTGTGATCGTCCCTCTGGAGCTGATGTCCAGTAGCCAAGAAGCCAATCCATCCTGCACGCAGGTGAGTTCACTTCTTCTCCCCTAAGTCCCTCGTTGCAGTGATCCTGTTGCCAGCAGGACTCACTGTAAAATAAAAAACCTAAGCTAAACTTTTCTAAGCAGCTCTTTAGGAGAGCCACCTAGATTGCACCCTTCTCGGCCGGGCACAAAAATCTAACTGAGGCTTGGAGGAGGGTCATAGGGGGAGGAGCCAGTACACACCACCTGATCGTAAAGCTTTACTTTTTGTGCCCTGTCTCCTGCGGAGCCGCTATTCCCCATGGTCCTTTCAGGAACCCCAGCATCCACTAGGACGATAGAGAAATATTGCTTATTACCTTTATAGGCGTTGTGGCCAGCGGCTCACTTGCTCCCTACTTCACTTACCTGTTCTCTTCACGCCGTGAAGTCATTCTACAGTTTATGTAACAGAGATGAATGTTATATATTTCTGTTACTGTGTATTACGTTTTCTTGTTTGTCTTGTGCGATTTCTTATTTTAGAAGTTAATATTTTTGCTTCCCGCTATGTGTTATGTACAGTTTATGCTCCTAATACCGTACTTATTCTAAAGCATTTTTCTGTTCCCTGCTTACTCAGCCATACTCTTTTTCTTCCCTACCTCTGATTGTGTGAAGGGGGGGGGGGGGGGGGGGGGGAGGAGAATTTCAATATTATTTATTCGAAGTATATGGATACAAATTCTACCTCCTCGACTCGTGTTCCTCCCAAATTTGTTATACCATACATAGAACAACAGCTCAAGCTATCGGATATATGGAGATTTCTACACCCCACTGAGAAGGAGTACACCTGCCTCTCTGCAGCCCATCATTCCCTCTCCAGGATTGATTACTTACTGATCTCTGATCCCCTAGTTATCAATACTTTAGATTCTAATATAGAACCAATGGCGCTGTCAGACCACTCAGTTGTCTGGACTTCCATATCTACCAGGTTAGATGTAGGTGTCTTCAAACGCTGGCGTTTCCCCACAGATTTTTCCTCGTCTATGAAATTCCGTAGGGAACTCAAATTTTTCTGTGATGACTATGCCACTCTTAACGCCCAAATGGCTCCGGATGATCCTTTGGTTTTCTGGCAGGCCTCTAAAGCGGTCCTTCGTGGATGACTCATTGAATATGTTTCTCGCAGAAAGAAGTTTACTGCAAACTTTAAGCAATCCCAACAACAGCTGACAGAGGCCTACCAGCGATTCAAACTAAATCCTTGCCCCACCCTAAGGCGTCTTTATTTGATGTGAAAGTCGCTTTTGATGCTGTGCTAAATGCTTTAGGGGAAAAACACACTTATTATAAAAATCATAGATTTTATCGCTTTGGAAATAAAACGGGTAAGCTATTGTCAAATTTACTATGGGGAACCACATCAAATTCTCTTATTCATCCACTTAAACGTTTAGATGGTTCTTTAGCTTCTAGATCTAAGGATATAGCTCAGGTCCTCTCTGATTTCTTCACAGATATTTATCAATCCCCTACTGTTGATGAAAACGGTAAATCAACGTTTTGGGATTCTATCTCTCCCCCCTCAACTAGATTCGGCTTTAACGGATCACCTCTGTCCCCCAATTACTAAATCTGAGGTTGAAACTGCTATTAAGCACCTCAAGCCTCTTAAGTCCCCCGGCTCGGATGGTTTATCCGGGGAATATTATAAAATACTATCCTCTAATTTACTTCCTTCCCTCACTACATTATTTAATGTTATTCTCATGTCCCATAAAGTACCTCCTTATTTTAACGACGCTTTCATACGTCTTCTTCCTAAACCGGGCAAAGATCCACAACTTCCTGGGTCCTATAGGCTTATATCACTTCTAAATGTAGACTACAAGCTATTCACGAAGATTCTTGCTGATAGACTAAAAACCCTGCTCCCCTCTGTGGTCCATCCAGACCAAACGGGATTTATTTCCGGGAGGCACTCCACTAGCAATATACGCAAGATACTGGCTGCGGCGCATTGGTTGGGCAGCACTGGGAACCCAGACCCACACTTTCTTTTTTCTCTAGATGCCGAAAAGGCTTTTGACCTGGTGAGTTGCGACCATTTCTACATCACTTTGGCAAAGTTCGGGTTCCCGCTGGGCCTGGCTCGTGTGCTGTAGGCTTTATACTCCATGTCTAGTTCTCGCATCTTATGCAATGGCTACCTCTCAGAACCTGTGATGCTGGGACGGGGAACTAGACAGGGGTGTCCTCTCTCGCCATTACTATTTGCGCTCGCTATAGAACCCTTGGCAATGGCATTGAGAAACCTCCTCTCTTTTTCTGGTATCACAATACTAGACCAGGAACTTAAAGTTAGTCTCTTTGCCGATGACATGCTGCTTTTTATTTCCCACCCAGGGATCTCCGTCCCGGCTATTATGGACAAAATTAGTTTATTCAGTCTATTTGCTGGATACCGAGTGAACTCTTTAAAATCTGTGTTTCTCCCCCTTACCCCAGCAGCTTCTCGTTTGTCCTCCCTCCCATACTTTTCCCAATTTGTTTTTAATACCTCCAAATTAAAATATCTTGGGGTTTATATCCCGGCCAATCTATCTGATTTATACAAGGTAAATTATACCCCTATTCTGACTAAGATTTCCCTCCAACTTAAATCCTGGTCAGCACTCCCACTATCTTTACTTGGTCGAACGGCTGTCCAGAAATTTCCCAAAAAATTCTTATTCGCTCCAATTGTTGCCCTTGAAGCTTACTAAAGCCGATTCTACGTGTAACCCACTCTTCACATAACCAGGCTAATGAGTTACAAATTTAACAAATGAGCTACCTTTAAAACGAAGTGCCTCCACCCAAGTATTTATATATCATGGGGCCTACTTAGGAAAACCCAACGATGAATATTGTTTACCTTAATGCCAAGATACTATGTATATTACATTTAATATATATTGTTACATATATAAACCACTTGCAATCTCTCTTGTATTTTCATGAATAGATTTATTAATGTCCTTTGGTCAAGACTCCCCTGTTTCACCGTACCCACATGAAACCCTCAGTAAGTGAAAGATACAGTTTTCAACACAATGTGGGTACAATCCTTTAAATTTGGGTAGGACTGAGGAAATAAGGCAATAGAATTATATTACACAACAGCGACCTACATTTATATATCCAGGGGTCAACCTCAGTAACTCAGTGCTATCCAATGTGGTTAAACCAGTTTAAAGTATATATCTACGTACAACTATTGCATGAATTTACTGCTATGTCTAGTTTACAACAGGTACAGTTTTTCCCACACACGTTTACAACATTAACACGACACATCTTCAGTTAATACATATCACGTCCCTTGTAGGAGAAATCATCCTACATTTCTTTAAGTCCTGGAGACATACTGTAAGTGGTTACATTCCTTACCACATGTCAAGCTCATTTTTACTTGGTCAGTTACTTATGTTTGGACTGGTAATTATCATGCCGAATGTACTTGGTTCTCAGATATGAAGTTAGTAGATCATATATATGCATATATATTATTTGTATATTTAATGAGCTCTCCACTCCCTTTCCTGGCTGAAATAGGTTTCTCGTTAGATGGACTGTCGTCGTATGGCTCCTGATGTAGTTTAATGTAGTCCCACGTATTTGACTTTGGAAATAAGATGTATCTAATAAAGGCCCTCATTCCGAGTTGTTCGCTCGCTAGCTGCTTTTAGCAGTATTGCACACGCTAAGCCGCCGCCCTCTGGGAGTGAATCTTAGCTTAGCAAAATAGCGAACGAAAGATTCGCAATATAGCGAAAAGATTTTTCTTTGCAGTTTCTGAGTAGCTCGAGACTTACTCTTCCAGTGCGATCAGTTCAGTGCTTTTCGTTCCTGGTTTGACGTCACAAACACACCCAGCGTTCGCCCAGCCACTCCCCCATTTCTCCAGCCTCTCCCGCGTTTTTTCCCGAAACGTCAGCGTTTTTCAAACACTCCCATAAAACGGCCAGTTTCCACCCAGAAACACCCACGTCCTGTCAATCACATTACGATCAGCAGAACGAAGAAAAAACCTCGTAATGCCGTGAGTAAAATACCAAACTTCTTAGCAGATTTACTTGGCGCAGCCGCAGTGCGAACATTGCGCATGCGCAGTTTGCGGAAAATCGCTCCGATGCGAAGTAAATAAGATCAGCTGTTTCCCCTTCTTTTCATATTATTGTCAGGTGCAGCTCTGTCTTTGCCTAAGTTTGCAGAGCCTTCTGTCCTGTGTTACAGGTGGCTAGAAGCCCTTTTACTCAGTCAGTGGAGGGCTATATTACATGCAGGTTTTGCAGCAGAGTAGTGTATAAACCTGTCACAATGTGCTGGCTCAGTCACAAGTTATAAGCCTACTGAATTCTGGTAAAGACAGGTAACCGCTGGCCACCCCATTACTATCTGGCCCCTGATGTGTGAGATATGCAGTGAGTTCGTACAGACCTCTCCTTTATGCAGCACTGGTCATCTCCATTAATTAGCTGTGTAGCTCCCACAACTTATACCCCTTTTCCACCTACGAGCACGGGTCGCAGCCGGGAGCCTGACAGGGGTACTACCCGGCTGCGGCCCGTGCTCAGCCCCTTTCCCATCAGCAGTCACCAACCCGGCATATTGCTGGGTTGGTGACGCTGCTAGTGACGCGGCAGGGGCGGCGCTCGGAGATCACATGATCTCCCAGCGCCGCCCTGCCATACAGTGTAAACGGGAGCCGTGTCGCATCGACACGGCTCCCGTTTACACTACAACCCTACCCGGATCATTCCCGTGTCCTACCCAGGTAGATAGCCGGGTAGGATTCACGGGTCACTTGAGCCGGGTTTTTGCGGGGGGACCCTTTTCCACTTGCAAAAAACACGGGTAAATGCGCGCCCCCGTGCATTTACCCGTGTTTTTTGAGCTAGTGGAAAAGGGGTATAACTGTACAGCCTCCTCTAGAAGGGAAATGCAGGCACGTGAATGCTGATGCCTCTCCACACCCTTGTCCTCTGAGCACTGTTCTGGCTGTCACTGATACTTGTCAGTGCTGCCGCCTATACTGCTGCTCCTTCTCCCGCTGCTTTAAGCTGCAAGGGTCCTGCCTCTTTACATACAGGACCTGTCTCCTCTCCTGAGAGCACGAACTCCGTCTCTCACATGAGGTAAAATCCTCTCCTCAGCTCCTGAGGTACCGCTCTCCTCAGGGGCGGGATGTACTAATGTACATCGCCGCCCAGCGCCACGATGCTGATCGCATATGTACTAACATATGCGATCAGCATTGCGGAGGACAGCTCTTCCGATAAGAGCTGTCCTCCGCGATGCGCAGCGGCAGCCTGACTTCCGGAGTTCGGCCCCAGAAGTCAGTCTGCGCATGCGCGGGGTGACGGGGGCGGCCGCAGGGCATGCTGGGAGGGATCCGATCGGATCCCTCACACAGCGCCGCGGAGAGAAGCCCATAGGCTTCTATTGACGTCTGGCGTACCCCGCCGCAGCGCTGTCCTGCCGGCCGGGGGTTAGTACATTAGGAAAATGCGGTAAACAGGGAGTTTACCGCATTTTCCGCTTAGTACATCCCGCCCCAGGTACCTCTACAATCTCGTCAACTGATGCCTGTTGCAGGCTCCTCCCCCCTGTTCAGGGCTCATGGCGGTTATTGCGAACTGCACAGGGAGTTTCTAGAAAAGTCTCTGGCACCTTCTCTGCTCGTGTACATTTCTTATGTATATTTGAACAATAAGACATTTAATATACATCTTTTAATAATAAACAGTACTGTATATTATACAGTACATACTGTATATGTACTCTGCTGCTTTCCTGTAACTCCCATTATGTGGATGGAGGTTACATACGCTCTATGACAAACTATTTACAAAATTTCTATGGGCAAATAAGAAGCCGCGAATAGCGCTTACCAAACTTAAACTGAAACGGGAGGACGTAGGTCTCGCTATCCCAGATTTGCCTTTAGATACATTACCGATTGGCTATTGATGAGTTCCACCTATACCAATTATCATCTTGAACAAGCTTTAATGTCCCCTTATAACTTGAAGGCCCTATTGCAATGCATACCCCATCTCCTTTATTACCTCCAATGGCGAAAGACAATTTGTTATTTTGGGACTCTTATCTGGCTTAGAAAGCGATTAATAAAGCGATGAATCGAAATTATGAACGCTCTGATTTTATCCCCATTTGTGGAAACCCGCTTTACCCCACCTTTGGAAAATACAAAGTTTGCCCTATGGCAAACTAAAGGAATCAGTTGTATTAGGGACGTTTTTGATCCGGAGGGAGTAATGTTCTCTTTTTCTGGACTAATAGAAAACGCACAGCAGCGATCGAGTCTGAATCGCCCCCCTGAGGCTCTCTCCCTGCTAACCACCCCGGCCTGCCAGGCTGAGCTCACGAAAACTGAGTATAAAGAATCTAATTATATACACTTTCCAGATGTGTAATAAATGGCCTGCTTCTGAAGCGTGTCCACTGATTCATTAACATTTCTATGGTCCTGATTCATGTTTGTAAGTAAAGCAAAAAAAGCCAGTAACCTTGTGCCTGGAACAAAGCACGATGCCACGCAAGAGAAGGGTTCAGTATGATTTACTGACGGACACAATACTGACGGTCATAATCCCGACAGGCATTGACCGACAGTCAAAATACTGACACGGTCTAAATACCGACATTCATTATGCCGACGTGTTCAAAATGCCGACATATCGGGTAATTCAGATCTGATCGTAGCAGCAAATTTGTTAGCCACCCAAATCTGACTCTCTCTGCACATGTTACATCTGCCCCTCCAGCAGTGCACATGGTTTTACCCAACTGCTAACAAATTTGCTGCTGCGATCAGATCTGAATTACCGCCGTAGTCTGAATACCGACATTTGAAATGCCAACATTTCAAAATACCGACATGACTTTTTCTGGGGGGTTTTACGTCAATGTTGACATAGACACCGTGTGCAGCGTCCCCTTCGGGCACGGTGCCTCACTGCACTCGGCACAATATTATATTCCCCCTCCAGGTCCACTGGGATGTTAAAGTATGAACAAGTCTGTTTTGGGGCAAAAATTCCTTTAAAACGCATGTTGGCATTTTGACATGTCGGCTTTTCAAATGTCGGTATTCTGACTATGTCGGCTTTTTTAATATGTCGGTATAATCAATGTCAGTATTTTGACCGTGTCGGTATTTTGACTGTCAGTCAATGGCTGCCGGGATTGTGACCGTCGGTATTGTGTCCGTCGGTAAATCAACTGCTTCCCCAAGAGGAGCAAATACATGTATATATTGTTTCTGCGCAGGCTAAATACTGGCTGCTTTTGCGTGCGGCCCACCAATGTCAGACAGCTTTATTTTTACACTGCAATTTAGATTTCAGTGTGAACACACCCCACCCAAATCTAACTCTCTCTGCACATGTTACATCTGCCCCACCTGCACTGCACATGGTTTCGCCCAGTTGCTTGCTTTTCTGCTTTACTTACAGACATAAATCAGGCCCAATATCGGGAAAGGCACAAGGAATAAGCAGAGGCCAGCTGACTGTGAGAATGAGGTTGAGTTTTGCTGACACATTTTAGCGCTGTTGTCAGACCAGCTTCGGTGACTTACGATTCGTCAGCTACTTGCTGGATTCTCCATCATATACCAATGGCTAAGTAAATTACCAGTTATTCATGTGGACCAGCGTTTGTTACTAACAGCGGCACTTGTCACATTATGGTCGTGTAATGTTATATTTCTTCTGACAATCAGTATCACAAGCAGCTGCCGTGGCTTTGACTTATATACGTACACGGAGCTACATAGTACATACAGAGGGGCAGATCTGAGATGGTTGGACGCTGTGTAATCACATTAACGTCTTTTGCTGTAGTTGCACCTTAATGCTAATGCCAGTATTAGCCCGTTATAAGTATGACAACTGCAATCTGGAATGGGATTTTAAGGGCTGGGAGGAGAATCTGGCTAATTCTCCTGCAATTGCCCTTCAGAACATTCTGGCGATACTAAAATAATGTGAAAAGGGTGTGAAAAGTGCAAACACCCTTAGTAATAATATACTGGTAAAGCTTATTTACTTATATTGATCACCAGTATGTATTTAAAAAATATTGCAAATCCAATTAGCTCTGAAGGGTGCAATGTGCCGTCGTTGCAACGTTTCAACGCTTGCAACGGCAACCAGTTTCGCCCCCTTCACGGGCTGGCTTCAGCCTGAATTCGCACATAAATTGCTCGGAGCCCTATGGGGTGGTGTGCATTTTTGTGCAAATTCTGGCCACCGCAAAGTGCGGCCGCTGCCGCGATGGCTCTCACCCGCGAGTTCATTGCGGCTAACTGGATTGACCCCCAATGTGTGAGAAATTAACTAAAGTTTAAAAACAAATATTGAAAAATTCATAGATAGATTCTTGTCTGCACGAATGCATGAAATCGCGCTGTACTGATAGGATTGTCTAAAATACCCGCATTGTCTAATTGCCTACATGGGATGGCGTGATCAACAAAGCAGGTAGCAATTGCCGCCGTAGTGCTTGTAAATAGGCTTCCCGAGTAGAGACATGTGACAGCATTTCCTGGCGAAGGTTACCGCCGGTGGCAGTAGCGCCCGCGATAAACACTCCCATGTATTGTGCAATGCAATAACGAGAACTGTCAGTGGCGAAAACACCTATTTTCAATGGATACCAAGCTAATCGCTCTCTGATAAGTAACTGTGCCGCAAATAAATGGTGGTAGTGTGTGAGCGGCACATATACATGAGGGAAAGGGCTCTCAGTATGAAATAAAATGTACAGTAAAAGTGAATAATAGGGGAAAGCTGTTAATAGTTATATTATACTGTATGTGATAATAGTGATAATGGCTTTAAATGCAGCAACAGTAAGAAATTGGTATATTCACAAAGAGGAGCATAGCGCCACCTAGTGGTAATGTTGGATATTGCTGAATATCAAACGTTCCCGGTGTTCCCAGATTATTTAGGGGTGATGGTCCTGGATTTCTTTTAGTGCAGGCATTTCTTTATATTTTGTTTCCATCAAGCTTAGCAAGTCTATGGATCAGTTTAGCGTGCGATTGGATGGCGTTGTCACGGGGTGAGAGTAGCGCAGTTACACCCTCTATGCAGCAAGTTAGTCTGTGACATCAATATCACAGACTAACCTGCTGCATTGTCGGGACAATTGTAAATCGCATAGACAAACTCACATAACGGTTGCAGTGCAAGTAACACACTTTGCAGAGTGTGCTTATGTATCCGGACTATTGTTGAAACTGTAAAAGTAGATAGCATGCAGGGCCGTAACTAGGTGAGTGTTGAGTGTGCCACCGCACATAGCGCTGCAGGGTAGGGGGCCCTGTTGGCGGCACTTGTTAATTATGTTTTAATTACTTTCACTTGTAGCTTCCCCCCTTTTTGAAGCCCAGCATCTCCTGACCGCCACTGTCTCCTACCCTCACCTCTTCGGTCACTAATACCTATACAACATTCATGAACTTAACTTGAGATGTCTTTGTTATTCAGTCACACTGTCCTTTATTACATTTCAAGATGCTGACATACCCGGGATTCAAACCCAGTGCCTGCGGCATTGCAGTCAGACAATCTATTCATTGAGCTACAGTATCTGCCCTTGCATAGAAAGCTGGCAAATTCTAACTATTTGAAGCTTACCTTGTACTTTGTGAGGAAATGATCAGCATTGCGACTGAGCAGATCTATGTAGTGTGCGGCTGCAAGAGATTGGATGTGTGACCTCACACTACATAGATCCGCTCAATTGCAATGCTGATTTTTTACAAAGTACAAGGAGTTTCACATACTGTAGTTAGTAATCTTTTATGCAGGATCAAATAGCTCAATGAGTAAGGTGTTTGACTGGAATGCAACAGGTTATAGGTTTGAATCCAGGGTATGGCAGTATATTGAAATGTGTTAATTAATAAAGGGTATCGTAACTGAATAACAGTGAGCTCTCATGTTTAGTGCAAGAATGTGGTATATAGAGGTTTGTGTCCAAATAAATTTTCTTGCAGTGTGTAATAAATGTGTGTATAATATATATATATATATATATATATATATATATATATAAAGAGAGAGAGAGAGAGAGATAGATAATGTAGAAAGGATCAATTTTGTCATGCCCTTTACCCATGAGGCATGCTCCTTATGTCCCTATTGGAAAAATGCGGGGAGGGGCACCAATTCTCTTTCTAGCACAGGGCACCAAAAAGTCTAGTTACAGCTCTGGGAGCATGGACCCAAATCCCCGCTACACACATGTTCTCAGGGCCGGATCAAGGCTCCAGGGGGCCCGGGGTACTTTAGACAAGGGGGGCCCCTGAGGGCTAAATATAGTGTATATACTGTAGGAAGGGGAGGTTCCTTACAAATATATATATATATATATATATATATATATATATATATATATATATATATATATATATATCTCTAAAGGTGGGTACACACTGGAAAGATATATCTGCAGATCAATTGATCTGCAGATATATCTATAGACGGATCGGGCAGTGTGCTGTGCATACACACTGCCCGATCCGTCGGGGACTGACGTCATGAACTGGCCCAGTTCAGCTGTCAATCACCGCCGGCCGCCGCAGCATGTGTACGGGCGGTCGGCCGACCGCCGTACACACACAGCGACGCGCCAATATATCGGTAGATATATTGGCCGTCGGCTGTGCTGCGGGGCCGACGCGATACGTCTGTGAACGACGGAGTTCACAGACGTATCGGCCATACACACTGGCCGACGGACCCGCGATATATCGGCCGTTCAAGAGAACGGCCGATATATCGGCCAGTGTGTACGGGCCTTAAGATAAATAAAAGTGTGAGCAGAAAGCTGTTGGAGGCAGCAACAAAGGATAGCACATATTATTAAATAGAAAATTAGCATACATACACACAACACACACATAGCATACATAAACACTCACAAACAGCATACATACATACCACACAGCATACACACACACACACACACACACACACACACACACACACACACACACACACACACACACACACACACACACACACACACACACCAACGAGGAGAAGAGGAGGAGATTCTGCCGGAGTCCTTGTGAGTTAAGCACAGGAGGCAGAGCTGCTGCTGCTGCTGCACATGCTCAGCAGCTCCCTCTACGGTGTTAGAGAGGCAGAGAGCTCAGCTGATCAGAGGCAGAGCTCTCAGTGAGGAGCAGACGTGCATTTCATTCACGGCAGTTCGTTAGTGCCTGTGGGTGGCCCCGCCGGGTGCAGAGACGGAGACAATGCTGTCACCGTCTCTGAAACACAAAATTTGTCTGCAGAGGGGAAAGTTTACACCACTGCCACCAATGAATGAACTTACTAGAATAAAAAAAAACAACCAGTGTTTGACGGCAGGCACGGGGGGGCCCTTAAATATGGGGGGCCCAGGGTAATGTGTCCCCTGGGCTCCCCCCTTAATCCGGCTCTGCATGTTCTGCAGCGCTTTACAGAGAATATTCTGCCCCAGTGGAGTTCATACTCTGTGGGGTCAATCCAATAAGGTGTGAGCTAGATCCTGTGAGCCGTTCTCACCACAAACTCCCACTGCGCATTACAATCCAATCCCAAATTTGCGCGGCCTCAAATGACACCAAAATCAACTTTATTATTTGATTATGTGCCCCAAATTTAATGAAACTATTTATTTCAACAAAAACACTTTGCTTTTTATAATATTTTTTTATTATTATTATTATTTAGTCGCCTCAAATTCCCCCCAAAGCACCTTTTTTTAGATTTTGATAATTTTTTTTGCATTTTAACTCTCTCCAAGCTTTGATACATACGACTCTTGGACCCGGTATGTAGTGCTATCTGTAGATGGTGTTGTCTAATAGAACCCTATGGGCTTTTTTTCATATTTTGCACTGAGAGGGATCCCTCCCAGTGTCCCCTGCGTCACCAGCCCCAACTGCATGTGGCACTACACGATGCCTACCCGGTGTTGGGAACGCGGTTGTTGCGGCCCCTCTACGCAAGGTCTCTCTGCACACTAGGCAAAGCTTCAGCCTTGCGCCCCCTAACCTGCAAACTCCCCCCAATGGTGGTCATTCCGAGTTGTGCGCTCGGTAATTTTCTTCGCATCGCAGCGATTTTCCGCTAATTGCGCATGCGCAATGTTCGCACTGCGACTGCGCCAAGTAAATTTGCTAAGAAGTTTGGCATTTTACTTACGGCATTACGAGGTTTTTTCTTCGTTCTGATGATCGTAATGTGATTGACAGGAAGTGGGTGTTTCTGGGCGGAAACTGGCCGTTTTATGGGAGTGTGTGAAAAAACGCTGCCGTTTCTGGGAAAAACGCGGGAGTGGCTGGAGAAACGGGGGAGTGTCTGGGCGAACGCTGGGTGTGTTTGTGACGTCAAACCAGGAACGACAAGCACTGAACTGATCACATACTTGCCGACTTCTGGGCTGCTCTCTACGGGAGAGAGCAGCCGGTCGGCTCATCAGGGCAGGTGGGAAGTGAGGGGACGTCCAGAGGGGGACGGGCCAGAGGCGGAACGGGGCGGGCCAGAGGCGGGACGGGGCGTGGCTGATTGATCGCGTCATGTAAGCCACGCCCCCCGCTGTGTAATGCCGCTATTCTCTGCATTATACAGCAGGGGGCGTGGCTATGATGATGCGATTCAGCAAGAATCGCGTCATCGCCTGCTCGGACCGCCCACTTTACTCGCTAAGTGGGCGGCCGGGCAGGGGGTGACCGCTGAAATCGGGAGACTTGTCTGCCCTTCCGGGGAGCCGGGAGGGTCACCCGATTTTCGGGAGCCTCCCGCCCATTCCGGGAGGGTAGGCAAGTATGACTGATCGCAGTGTAGGAGTAAGTCCCGAGCTACTCAGAAACTGCTTAGAAATTTCTATTCGCAATTTTGAGAATCTTTCGTCGCAAATTTGCTAAGCTAAGATTCACTCCCAGTAGGCGGCGGCTTAGCGTGTGCAATGCTGCTAAAAGCAGCTTGCGAGCGAACAACTCGGAATGAGGGCCAATGTCCGTAGTGTAGATGCAGGCGGAAACTAGGAGGGCTGGAGTGAATTACACAATTATATGTGTAGAGAGAAAAGAGATGGTACTATTAAAGTGAATATATATATATTGTAAACAAAGGGCCTTATTCAGCTTTTATCAGAAATCAGATGCCTCCGGGTAAGGAGGTGGATGTAATCATTTTAGACTTTGCCAAAGCTTTCGACACAGTACCACACATGCGACTTATCTATAAGCTACAAGAAATAGGGCTAGGGAGCACAAAATGCACTTGGGTCAGTAATTGGTTAGATAATAGGGAGCAAGGGTCTGTACTAGGGCCACTTTTGTTCAACATTTTCATCAACGACCTAACAGTAGGTCTAGAGAGCAAGGTGTAAATTTTTGCAGACGATACCAAATTGTGTAAGGTTATAAATACGGAGGGGGAAAGTGAGTCTCTTCAGAACGACTTAACTAAACTGGAAGCATGGGCAGCAAAATGGAGAATGAGATTCAACACAGACAAGTGTAAGGTAATGAAGAGCGCGTGCGAATAGCGCAAGCGAGCGTAAAATTCTAGGCTGTTAGGATTGCATGGGCTTTACACAATGTGTAGGTTACTTAACAGTTAATAGGCTTGTGGGGTTAGTCTTAATTAGAATAGTGTAGGGAGGAGCTAGCAGACATTTTGAGTCAGACAGGATCTGCATCCTGTCTCTTTCCCCCAGGAGTTTCCAACAGAAGGACATGTGCTCCTGTGAGTAGCTCTTTGATTCTTTTTTGTCTCTCCAAAATCCTCTTTCTCTACTCTGCTTTATTCTTTCACTAATTCCTATCTATTCTATAGCCTCTTTATTCTCCCTTCTTTCTCTTATTCCCTCACTATCCCCTTTTTCATTCTCCTCCTAATGGCCGCTCGCCCACGCAGACGGGCGCACCCCCCTGCTCGCTACCTAGTCCCCGGGTCTGGTGCGGCTTCAGCGGTATCTTCCGCGCTGCGCCACCGTCAGTCCCTCAGCCCTGCCCTGCTACCTGCTGCTGCGGGCGCACCCACGGGTGCTTCCCCCGGCGGTCTAGGGGCTACTTCCGCCGGAGGTCCCGCGACGCGCTCGCGTGGCTCCGGCGGATCGTGGCTACACACGGCGCTTCTTCCACCCCGGCCCCCTCGGCCGCGCAGGGTGCGCGGGACGGGCCGGCGGCGGGGGCGGACACAGGAGGACATTACCCCTGGGGGTGCTGCGGTAGCCTCCAGGGGTAGGGGCACACGCAACACCACCCGGACATGGGCCGCAGGTGGGGGGCAAGGCGGGTCTACTGGGGGGAATAATTTGTCAGCCTCCAGGGGCTCGTCCCCCCAATACTGTTCAACCCATTCCTGCTGAGGGGCCCCCACGGGATCGTGTGGTGCATGCGGGGGCAGCGGCACGTGCGCTCTTCCCGCCACGCGGATACCGGGCGCGGCGTGCCGAAAGGCGTGGTGCTGCTGTGCCCAGTCTGGGGGAGACCCCAGTGTTTTATGCTCGCCCTGCATTAGGTGCCCCCCGTCCGGTCGGCAGCCCCCTCGCGGTTGTTGGCCGGTCCCGGGCGGGCGCTGGGCGCAGGACGAGACGCACAGCTTCAGGTACTACGCATCCGGCTGGTGGTGCGGGGCCTTTGGCCGCCGGCGCACCTGCGGCGAGCAGCGTGGTCCTCCCTATTGCACCTGCGACAGTGGCCGCTCCTGCGGACAGGGACACGGCGGCTGTTTCCGCACTGCTGGTCTCGGTTATAGGGATTTTGACTCCCCTGTTGACGGCGCGGTCATCTGCAAGTGGTTCGGCTGGCCAGTTCGGTGACTTGCGGACCGCACTCACCCCACTGGTCGCTCAGCTGACGTCGTTATGCGCCGCTCCCCCTTCTGCTGCAGGTCAGCAGCCGCTTGTTTCCACTGGGTCCAATGCGCAGGCGCCTGCACTTAACCACTTGCCAGGCGCTTCGCTGGCACTTTCTGTTCCCTCTCCTGTTGCAGATCCGGTGGACATGCCGGAGAGTGATTCCAGCGACAGCGACCAGTCTTCCGCATCGGCTGCCACGAGACGGGACTCCCAGGCCTCCCCATCCGGTGAGACTAATGGTAATGGCGCTTTGGGTCAGCAGGATGCCGGGGCCGAGACTGCCAAGGGCAAAGACCAGGCGAAGGTTGTCAAGGGTAAACGCCATAGGCACGGGCGTTCCCACAAGCGCAGTAAGCGATCGCGCCGCCATAGGCATGGTAGCAGTAGCAGCAGTCCGGAAGAGTGCAGCCCCAGCGACGTTGTGCGTTGCCCATACACCAAGGTTATGCGGGGTCTTCGCCCACGGATACGGGATCGTATCAATAGCGGATCTTACGTGGATGTCTTCGCATTAACATCCAAGTCCCGCAAGGCTTTGGTGGCGGCCAAGAAAAAGAGTGGGATAGGTGAGGACGCATATAGGTCCTATGTTAACTGGCTCAAGGGGTTCTACACATTCTCAGCCTGTTACCTGGAGACTCGCCCGGAAGAGGCCATGAACATCGTGCGCTACCTGCACATGATTCATGGTCTATTCCTTTCTAACAGGCCTCTCGCCTGGCTTCGGTACGACACGGAGTTCAGGCGTAAACAGCACGGTCTGCATCTCCTGTCTTTCGGTGTCAAGGATGTTGAAGTATGGCTTGAGGTTACGGAGGGCTCCCTCGAGCTTCCGGAAGCCTCTACGGCCAAGCCCGTTAGCACGTCCGCTAGGGGTTCCTTTCGGGCCACCGCGGGACGAGGGTCCAAAGGTCGTTGTTTTGCCTTTAACAACGGCAATTGCGGGTCCAAATGTCGTTTCCAGCACAGCTGCCTGCGCTGCGGAGCTTCCCACCCGGCTAAGGAATGTCCCAAGCCTGCCGGTGCGGTTCCGGGTGGCAGATTACTAGTGCTAAGTAAAGCCCCCTCCCCTGTCCGGCTGGACGCCATGCACAAATGGCTTACTTGGTACCCACTTCGCCCTCAGGCCCAATTTTTGCTGGAAGGTTTTACAGAGGGATTTCGCCTCCCCATTAGCGGCGAGTTCCCTTACTCAGCTCCTCGGAACTTGCGCTCGGCCAGAGTGCTTCCCCACGTTCTGCAAGGTAAAGTGGCCAAGGAAGTGCAGCTGGGACGCATGGCCGGCCCCTTTGCTGCACCCCCTTTGCCGAATTTGGTTTTATCCCCAGTTGGAGAGGTCCCTAAGAAAACTCCTGGCAAATTTAGGCTAATCCAGCACCTGTCTTACCCTCATGGCGCGTCTGTTAACGATGCGATCCCCGAGGCGCTATCCTCGGTTACGTATCAGTCGTTTGATGACGCTTTGAAATTAGTCAGAGCGGCGGGCCCCCATGCGTTATTGGGTAAAGTTGATGTGGAATCTGCATTTCGTCTTTTGCCATTGCACCCTGATTCGTTTCGTTTCATGGGCTTTAGGCTGGACGACGACTTTTACATCGACAAATGCCTACCCATGGGTTGCTCAGTATCCTGTGCTTTTTTCGAGGCTTTTAGTTCATTTCTCCATTGGTGCATTTGCGCTGGGACGGGTGAACCGGGAGTCGCACATTATCTGAACGATTTCCTGTGCATCGGGCCTTGCAGCTCGGACAGGTGTGCTCGGCTGCTCTTCTCCTTGAAAGCACTTTTTTCCGAGTTCGGGGTACCAATCGCTCTGGATAAATGTGAGGGTCCTTGCACCCGCCTCTCGTATCTAGGCATCGAACTGGATACTGAGGCGGGATGCTGCCGATTGCCCTTAGACAAAGTTGCCAAGTTGCGTGTGTGTATTGAGAGGGCATTGGCAGGTGGCAAGGTTACCTTGCGCCAGTGCCAATCCCTTCTCGGTCTTTTCAATTTTGCATGCAGGGTCATTCCCATGGGTAGAATCTTTTGTCGCAAATTGGAACGGGCGACGGCTGGCGCTCGTAGGCCGCATCACTTCATTAGATTGTCATCCGAGATTTGCAGGGACCTGCGAGTTTGGGATGCCTTTCTGCATGAGTTTAATGGCGTAGCCATTTGTCTGTCTGATGCGGTCCATAGCCCAGGTATCCAGTTGTTCACCGACGCGTCGGGTTCCTGGGGATATGGTGCATACCTCTATGGTACGTGGTCCGCTGCCCCTTGGGCGGACTCCTGGTTCCAGCTGGGCTTAACCCGCAACCTTTTGTTGCTGGAACTGTTTCCCATTGTCGTTGCATTGGAGCTGTGGGGGGAGCGGATCAAAGACCAGCACGTGGTCTTCTGGTGCGACAATCTGGGCGTGGTTCAGGCGATCAATGGGCAGCGATCTTCTTCGCTTCCAGTTCTTCGCTTGTTGGCCCGCCTGGTCTTGCTCTGTTTGTATCTGAATGTTCACTTCGTTGCGCGGCACGTCCCAGGGGTTGACAACAGCATTGCCGATGCTCTCTCTAGACAACAGTGGGCTCGGTTTCGCGTGTTGGCTCCTGCTGCAGCGCTTACAGGTGACGTTTGCCCTTCTCATTGCTGGCAGGTTATATGGCTGGGATAACTGCTTTGGCCAGCCAGTCGGTGGCTCCAGCCACGCTGGTGAAATATCGGGCGGCGTTCCATGGGTGGGAGGCATTCATTGCGCACAAGCGAAACGAAGGTAAGCCTTCCTTTCGACTATTGTTGGATTTTGTCTTGCGTATGTACGTAGCTGGAAGGTCGCGCGCTGTTGTCAGCCAGATGCTGGCAGGTATCTCCTTTTTTCTGCGTTTACAGGGTAGCCACAATTTCACTAAAAGCTTTTTGGTGAGACGCTGTTTGCAGGGCTGGGCTCGTGGCACTCCTGTGTCTATGGACAACAGGCGTCCTATATCGGTTGCACTGCTGGGTCGTCTGCTGGAGGTTTTACCATCCGTTTGCGATTCTCAGTATGAGGTGTTGCTTTTCCGGCTTGCCTTTGTGATGGCTTTTCCCAGAGCCTTTCGGATCGGCGAGTTGGTGGCCCCCTCCAGGTCCGCGGCCCCTCCTTTGCTTGAGTCCCATGTGTTGCTGGCGGATGCGTTACTGTGCAAATTAAGCCGTTCTAAGACGGATCAGTTGGGGAGTGGGCATTGGATTACCTTGCCTGCCTGCCCTAACACTAGCGTCTGCCCCGTAACCTTGGCACGCGTGTATGGTGACTCCCGGCCACGTGGTGGCAGAGCGTGGCTTGTCCACCTCGATGGGTCACCTTTGATGTTGTACCAATTCCGGTGGGTATTTAAGCAATGCATCCTTGCGTTGGGATTGTCGCCATCACTGTATGGTACACATTCCTTTCGTATTGGTGCTGCGACAACAGCCGCTTCATTGGGTTTTTCTGAGACTGAGATTAAAGCGCTTGGTCGATGGAAATCCAATGCCTACAAGCGCTATGTCAGGTAATTCCATTGTCCAGTTTACGGCAGGCCTTCTTCTGGTTTGCCTCAAATTTTTCTTGTTCTCCTTGCTTTCTTTTCAGTTTACTCGAGGGACGACGGGATGGCGGGCCGGCGGTTCGGTATTGGGGTGCCCTCGCTAACCGCTACGTTTTTGGCGGGTTCTGCGGGAGTGCCTTGGCTCTGACTCGTTTCCCCGTCTTTTCGTCTCTCCTCGACTGGACTCGACCTGTAGCCTTTTTTGGCCACTCGTCACCGTTTGAACGGTGGGGGTCCCGTTGGATTTTGCCCTGCTTTTCTCCTGAGATCCCAGAGGGTGCTCTTGGCCTGCGCCCTCTGCGGCAGGTTTTCACTTCGGGACAGGTCGTTCCCCTCCCCTCCCCACCCCTTATTCGTTTTTAGGACGCACATTTCAGTAGACCAGATGGCGTCCTTTGTCTGATGAGGGCATTTGTTTAGGTTGGAAGGTAGTTTCCGAGTTCTTTATAGGTCAGCTTTAGTTAGTTCGTTGTTAGTCAGGGTATGTTGGCGGCACCGGCTCCTTACAGGCCGGTGTGTGGCGGGAAAGAACGGCAGTTACAGTGGCTATTGCGCCGCTGTTTGTGGGTGCGCTCTTTGCCCAATACATTGTATACTCTGGCCCTCCTTACCAGGGGTCATTGGGGCTCGGCTGTCTGGCCGGCTCTATTATGGTGTATTGGGGAGAGAGTTGGAAACTCAGCACTTATTGGCGTAAGCCAATGAGATAAAGAAGTCATGTCGTTGACATGCGTAGCGGCAATAAGTCGTAATGTCACTGTTGGTCTGGCCGTTCTTTCTCATTGCCACCATACTTAGCTTAAATATATCATAATAAATAACGGTTGACCGATTTTAATGGCATTTCAGTGGTCTGTGTCGTTATTTCTCTGTGTCATTTATTTCTAGATAAGTTAAGTTAGTTCACATTTATTTGTAAGGTTATTGTGTAATGATGTCATGCGTTCCGACATCAGATGATAGAAAGTTTATGCACTGTGGGGGCAAGACCAAAAATTACACCTACATACTAAATGGGGTAATATTAGGGGATTCTGTACTGGAAAAAGACTTAGGGGTTCACATAGATAACAAATTAAGCAGCAGTACCCAAAGTAGGATTGCAGCAAAGAAGGCTAATAAGATATTAGCGTGCATAAAATGTGGAATTGATGCAAGGGACGAGAGTATTATACTCCCATTATATAAATCACTAGTGAGGCCACATCTTGAATACTGTGTGCAATTTTGGGCACCATATTACAAAAAGGATATCCTGGGGCTAGAAAAAGTTCAGAGGCGGGCGACCAAATTAATCAAGGGCATGGAGACGCTGGAATACGAGGAAAGGCTTGCAAGGCTAGGCATGTTTACATTAGAAAAGAGGAGACTAAGAGGGGACATGATCAACATCTACAAATATATAAGGGGTCAATACACAGAGCTTGGGAGGGACCTGTTTTCTATAAGATCAGCACAGAGGACACGTGGTCACTCGCTTAGGTTAGAGGAGAGCAGTTTCCGCACATTGAGGCGAAAAGGTTTTTTCACAGTAAGGACAATACGTGTTTGGAATTCCCTGCCTGAGAGAGTAGTAACTGTGGACTCAGTCAACACCTTTAAGAATGGGTTAGATAAATTCTTATTGGATAAAGATATTCAGGGTTATGGTGCGTAGTCACGCATTATAGTTAATATAACTAGTCCTAACATAAAAATAACTAGTCCTATAATAAGACTGCATAGGAGACCACAAATAGGTTGAACTCGATGGACAATTGTCTTTTTTCAACCTTAGTTACTATGTTACTATGTTATGTTACTATGATGCAATTGCATTCTCCCAATCCGCGGGCCAGGGCGCACGCATAGGGCCCGTTCTGCACATGCGTGGCCCGTGAAATGCGATCGCATTGCATTGATGCGCACACCTCTGCCTGATTGACAGAGGTGTTCACGAGGCGGTCGGCGGTGGCATGGTGAGGGCAGGGTTCCTCTTACAGGTGGCAGCAGCATTACAGCGACGCTGCGGGTGCAGACATGTAGTCAGGTGCTGCTTGCTGCTGGAGAGCCGGGATCCAGGGGCCTGGAGGAGGTGCATCAGGGCTATGAGGAGCGGCCGTGGGGGCACACCTCGGGAGCCATAGTAGCATCCGCCTCCTATGTGCCTTCACATGACTTGATGATACATGTTTTGGCACGGAGGCTGAGGCACAGGGGGTCATTCAGACCCGATCGCTGCTGTGCGTTTTCGCTCAGCAGCGATCGGGCCTGAACTGCGCATGCGTATGGGCCGCAATGCGCATGCGCGTCACCCCCCCAGCGACGGGGAGCGCCGGACAGCGACGGGATGGATGAAGAAAGCGATTGCACTGGCGATCGCAAGAAGATTGACAGGAAGAGGCCATTTGTGGGTGGCAACTGACCGTTTCCAGGGAGTGTCCGGAAAAACGCAGGAGGGACCAGGCGTTTGGAGGGAGGGATTCTGACGTCAACTCCGGCCCCGATCATCGCACTGGAAAAGTAAGTCCTGGGCTGTGCAGCTCTCTGCACATCCGATCGCTCCCTGCACAGCGATTTCCCCCTCCCCCTGTAGGCGGCGACTACCTTGTTACGACCAGGTCTGAATTAGGCCCACAATGCGGCGCAGCCTGGCAGCGGCGGCTGCACCTGATCAGACCCGCAGCTGCCAGCGCAGTATAAAAGTAGGATGTCTCTCACACAGAGACATCCTTCAGTTTATTGCTCGGTGAGTTCAGTGGCGCCCTCAGAGGCCGGCGCCCTTAGGAAGCTGCCTTCTGGTAGAGCTGGCCCTGGCTCTTTGCTCAGCTGGTGTAGAACAAGAAATCCATGTGACAGGCCAGATAAATGGGGACAGCCCCCTGTAATGTTACTCCATAGGACACTGGTGCTCTGATAGAGGTGTGACATAAATATGGTGCATTAACCCCATGAATCAATCCCATGAGTGCAACACAGATTTCTTCCTCCTTAATAAAGGGGATACGTACCTCAGGGGTGAAATAAAAAGGGGTGTTACCATGGTAACAAATGACACCAGGGGCCCAAGGCCATTACCCCATAAGCCCTTTTGATACTCCCCACAGTTATGCTCCACACTGCTGGCTTCTAGCCCCTCTCCTATAACTTAAGGTGGGTACACACTGATAGATATATCTGCCGATCAATTGATCGGCAGATATATCTGTAGACGGATCGGGCAGTGTGTTGAGCATACACACTGCCCGATCCGTCGGGGACTGACGTCATGAACTGGGCGGGCGTGTACACACGCCCGCCCAGTTCAGGTGTCAATCACCGCCGGCTGCCGCAGCATATGTACGGGCACACACACAGCGACGCGCCAATATATCGGTAGATATATTGGTCGTTGGCTGTGCTGCGGGGCCGACGCGATACGTCTGTGAACGACAGAGTTCACAGACATATCGCCCGTACACACTGGCCGACGGACCCGCAATATATCGTCCGTTCAAGAGAATGGCCGATATATCGGCCAGTGTGTACCCACCTTTAGACTGATCTAAGAGGGGTCCAGCAGGCGGGTGTGGATCATAGTGTCGACCTCACTTAGGTCGACAGTCATTAGGTCGAACAGTATTGCTCGACAGTGTCTAGGTCGACACCTGGAATAGGTTGACACAGTCCTTAGGTCGACATGAACAAGGTCGACATGGAAAAGGGTCGACATGAGTTGGTGTCATTTTCTCTGTAAAGTGACCAGGAACCCCAATTAGTGCACCATGTCCCCTCGGTCCAGGTGCCTTGTTCCGCTACCGCTGCGCTCGGCACAGATTACTATTCCCAATCGTAGTCCACGTGGATCGTAAAGTATGAAAAAGTTCAAAAATTATAAAAAATTTGAAAAAGTCATGTCAACCTTTTTCCATGTCGACCTAGTGACCATGTCGACCTATAGGCCATGTCGACCTAATGCATTTCGACTAATAGTGGTCGACCTAATGAC
This sequence comes from Pseudophryne corroboree, assembly GCF_028390025.1. Lineage (NCBI taxonomy): Eukaryota > Metazoa > Chordata > Amphibia > Anura > Myobatrachidae > Pseudophryne > Pseudophryne corroboree. The sequence goes on along the minus strand of NC_086445.1, from coordinate 42,750,649 downwards.
TGTTGACCTAAGTGTGGTAGACCCAGAGACCGGATAGCCAGGAGGCAGATCCCAGCAATGTGCTCCTCACTCCTCCAGCAGGCAGATCCCAGCAATGTGCTCCTCACTCCTCCAGCAGGCAGATCCCAGCAATGTGCTCCTCACTCCTCCAGCAGGCAGATCCCAGCAATGTGCTCCTCACTCCTCCAGAAGGCAGATCCCAGCAATGTGCTCCTCACTCCTCCAGCAGGCAGATCCAAGCAATGTGCTCCTCACTCCTCCTGCAGGCAGATCCCAGCAATGTGCTCCTCAATTCCTCCAGCAGGCAGATCCCAGCAATGTGCTCCTCACTCCTCCAGCAGGCAGATCCCAGCAATGTGCTCCTCACTCCTCCAGCAGACAGATCCCAGCAATGTGCTCCTCGCTCCTCCAGCAGGCAGATCCCAGCAATGTGCTCCTCACTCCTCCAGCAGGCAGATCCCAGCAATGTGCTCCTCACTCCTCCAGCAGGCAGATCCCAGCAATGTGCTCCTCAGTCCTCCAGCAGGCAGATCCCAGCAATGTGCTCCTCACTCCTCCAGCAGGCATATCCCAGCAATGTGCTCCTCACTCCTCCAGCAGGCAGATCCCAGCAATGTGCTCCTCACTCCTCCAGCAGGCAGATCCCAGCAATGTGCTCCTCACTCCTCCAGCAGGCAGATCTCAGCAATGTGCTCCTCACTCCTCCAGCAGGCAGATCCCAGCAATGTGCTCCTCACTCCTCCACATAAACGTCTCTGGTCACAGATTGGACAATGCTTATTGCTCCGGGCCAGATACCTCCCGACACGAAACTCATAAAGTAGAGGCTGCGCTAGGGGGTGGGAGCCGCCAAGCAGCCGCTGGGGAAAGGGCAGACGTGGAGTGTACGAGACCACAGATTCAGAAGTATTTGGGACACCATTGCACAAATAGCTTTTCCCCTGGGCTCGCTCACCATCTTGTTAATAATATAATAATAATATAATAATTTTATTTATATAGCGCTCTTTCTCCAACAGGACTCAACAGTTACTTTTGCAACTCTCAGCCATGGGAGTACCTGTGTTTTAATTTTGATTAAATGATCACTTTTCCGTTAATGTCTCCAATAAAACAGATTTATATCATAGTGTGCCCGACAGGTGGCCCGATTCAGAGTTGCGCGTAAAGGATATGCAATTACAGCCGCTTTCCCTGCTCGGATATAAATGGGAATATTCATCTATATTGAGAGTCACGACGCACCAGCGGCACACTTATCCTACGTGCAAACGCCCAGATACCCTCATTCAACAGCAAGTTGTGATATGACTAGATCTGTATGACTCTAAATCACCGGTAATTGTGCTACGTTGTATATGCCTGCGCAGTTTGCCACAAATAGCGAGATCCATCCGCGGACGGGCTTGTGTTTACCTGAGATACAGACCCTCCTAGTGTGCTGAAATGTTGTGCAAACTGTGTGTGACCGGCTGTGGCAGCGAGAGACAGTTCATTCCGGCGTGTTGTGCGGGTGTGGGGGAGGACTGTGAATAAATTCTGCTGAAAAATGTGCAAATTTCTCAGCCAAATGCGAAAGGAGCAGAATATTTTGCAGAACATTTTTGAAGGTTCAGCTGATAATTATATTCTAGAATGTTTCAGTTACCGTATGGCGGTTACTAAATCTGCAGTTTGGAAGGCAGCCCACTAGATGGCAGTCTACACAATGCAATTAACCTGAACATGACATTAATAAAGTACAAAGCTTTCTGTGCAGTAGTTACATTTGTGCAGTACTCAGAATAACATCTTGTACTGTACATGCTGCATGCAGTCGTTACAGCGCCGAACAAAACCTTGTACAGTACCCTGTATTTACTTTTAACAGAGCAAAGAAAAGAGTTACATATCCCAATTTATGACATCATCCCCTAGCTTCCCTGCAGAATATTGCACATTATCATTAAGAGGGGTGGTCTTCAGTATGCCGAATGTCGGGATCCCGGCGCACAGTATACCGGCGCTGGGATCCCGACACCCGGCATACCGACAGCTATTCTCCCTCGTGGGGGTCCACGACCCCCCTGGAGGGAGAATAAATAGCGTGGCGCACGTAGCGCGCCACCGTGCCCGCAAGGGGCTCCTTTGCGCTCGCCGCACTGTCGGTATGCCGGCGTTTGGGCTCCCGGCACCGGTATGCTGGTCGCCGGGAGCCCGGCCGCCGGCATACCATACTACACCCCATTAAGAGGCCTATTTATCATACTTGCCTACCTGACCCTGTCCATGAGGGAGAAAATGCTCTGTTCCTGGACTTTCCTGGTAATGTATGATTGCCATCACCTGTGGTGAGCTAGTTAATTGATAAGCAGGGCCGGTGTTAGGGTGTTCGGCGCCCCCCTGCAAATTATAAATTTGCGCCCTCCCATACTTTACAGAGGGACAGCACACAGTGAAAAAAGGGGTGTGGTCTCACAAGAAAGGGGTGTGGCCACACAATAGTACCCCCATTTCAAATTACTCCACACAGTAGCACAATCCTATTCACATTACACCGCACGCATAGTGCCCCCAGTAGTAGCACCGATTTCCCTCCACTCACCTAAGTCTGTCTGGCTGGATCAAGAGCAGCATCCTCTCCCTCTTCACACACAGCTGCCTCGTCCCCTGTAGCTCCGCCCCTCTGACCTGTATGACTCCGCCCCCTCCGGGCGTTTAGCCCTGCCCTTTTTTCCCATGCACAATGCTGCTGAAGGGAGAGGGGGTGCGGACTCTTCAAGCTGCCGGCGCCACTGCCTGTGTAATGTGACAAGCGCAGCGGCAGCTAGCAGCAGCAGCAGCAGGGACCTCAGCACAGGGATGCAGAGCAGGTAAAGCGCCTATCCAGCACAGCGCCTCCCTGCACTGCATCCCTTTGCTGAGTGGGTAGCGCCGGGCCTGTTGATAAGAAAGGTGTTTCACCACAGGTGATGGCAATCATACATTACCAGGAAAGTCCAGGAACAGAGCATTTTCTCCCTCATGGAGAGGGTCAGGTAGGCAAGTATGCTATTTATTAACATTATTTTTACTAAAATAATGTGAAAAAAGGTGTTTTATGTTTTCACACCATTTTCACGTTATTTTAGTATCACCTGAATGTATTACATGGCATTAGGTGCAGTTTTCATGAAAAACTGCTCCATACCCTATAATTTACTTTTTTCTAGTAATTAGAATCAGCTTTATTGGCCAGGTATACTTGCGTATACTAGGAAAAAAAATTTCGGTTACCCAGATCGCATTCCTCATACTTATAAAGGGAAATGCGATCTGGGCCAAATTTACTAAAAACAAAAACGTGAAAAAAACTCTCAGTGTGCCCTGAGATAATTAGGCCAGCTCAGGCTGGCGAAATCACAGGGCAGCACTGCGAGATCCCTGCTTCTGTCCAGCTTTCTCTGCCCCCTGGCAGAGAAAGCTGTGCGGGTCCCGGCAGTGTACTCAGCTCTGTGTGTCCGATGGACACACAAACTGATCACTGCTAAAAAAATAAAAAAAGTAAAAACAAAACATACTTACCAGTCCAGGGAGCCGGTGATTGGTGCTCCGGTGCGGGCTGCCGGGCGCCGGTCCTCTATGTGCTGTGCTGTGACCCTGCAAAATGGCAGCTCACTTTACAGCTGCGGGGGTCACAGCGGCACACAGACAGTGATCACTGACTCCTGGGACTGGTAAGTATTTTTACTATGGGAGGGTGGGTCAGGGTCAACCCGGCGGCAGTAGCGGCGATGTTGACGGTGGCAGTGCATGCGCAGCAGGACATTGGGGTATTTTTCCCAAAAAATACCCCGATGATGCTGCGGAGAGGCATCGCAGGGACAGAGCTTGCTCATAAGCTCTGTTCCTGCATGTGATAATTGATACATCCGTGCGATGTAATCAATTGTTGCAGTGCGGATTCGGGCGATTTTATCACATCACATCTGCATCCTTGGATGCGGATGGTGATAAATAGGCCCCTAAGGGAGCTTTCCCATAAAACTCCATTCTATATTACTGGGAGTCAGTGCTGCTAAAACCTTTAGGCTAAGTTAAAATTGTGAAATACAGCCATTGCTGGTCAGTGATATGCCTGATTCAGAGGGGGACGTTGATTCGGTCACAGATGGGTGATGTTTGGTGATCTGCATATGCGGCAGAGCTGGACTGCGCATTTTCCTCAATGGTCTTGTGACGGCGGTCGCAGTACAGCTCTAGACGCAACTTGATTGACAGGCCACAGGCATTTGGGGACGATACCGGGGAGTGTGTAGAAAACAGTTGCGTTTCACCGCTGTTGTGGGTGCGTGCCAAAGCCAGCAACTGCGTCTTCAGATGCAGATTCACTGCAATGTCCGGTGGACTCCCCAATTAAGGGGAGACCTCTCGGACTCTTATTAGAGCAGGCAATTCTCCCAGGAGGGAGGAGCCGCAATCACATCACTGTGCCCCGCCTCTTTAGAATGCTGCATTTCACTGTACCGTACGTGGTGGGAGGGCCACAGTGATGCAATTCAATGCAAATTGAAGGCTGTTCCTCTCTACCCAACATTTCAGGAGAGCAGGTACGTATGACAAACCGTTTGTGCCACTTACGTGATGATGCAAATGATGTCACGGAGCCCAGCCTGTCTCAGAGAACGCCAAGAGAACAGGTGTATCTATGATAATGAAATAGCTGTCTGCATATGCCAGCCCCACCCACTTGATGACAAACAATGGCAGCAAGCCACACCCACCATTTATTTTTATACTTCCCAATGGCTAAGAAAGAAAAATGAGCAGATATAGCAGGGGTGGGCAATTATTTCAGCTGGGGGGCCGCTTAACACTTCCAGCGAATATTCGAGGGCCACACACAAAATACTCAAAAAGAGTCCCCTTTTTACACATTACGGCAGACAGCGTGCCCTTTTTTACACATTACGGCAGACAGCGTCCCTCTTTTTACACATTACGGCAGACAGCGTCCCCTTTTTACACATTACGGCAGACAGTGTGCTCTTTTTACACATTACGGCAGACATCGTCCCCCTTTTTTACACATTACGGCAGACAGCGTCCCTCTTTTTACACATTACGGCAGACAGCGTGCCCTTTTTTACACATTACGGCAGACAGCGTCCCTCTTTTTACACATTACAGCAGACAGCGTGCCCTTTTTTACACATTACGGCAGACAGCGTCCCTCTTTTTACACATTACGGCAGACAGCGTCCCCTTTTTACACATTACGGCAGACAGTGTGCTCTTTTTACACATTACGGCAGACATCGTCCCCCTTTTTTACACATTACGGCAGACATCGTCCCCCTTTTTTACACATTACGGCAGACATCGTCCCCCTTTTTTACACATTACGGCAGACATCGTCCCCCTTTTTACACATTACGGCAGACAGCATCCCCCATTTTTACACATTACGGCAGACAGCATCCCCCATTTTTACACATTACGGCAGACATCGTCCCCCTTTTTACACATTACGGCAGACAGCATCCCCCATTTTTACACATTACGGCAGACAGCATCCCCCATTTTTACACATTAAGGCAGACAGTCCCTACCCCCCTTTCCTCCCCTCCCCTAAACCCATATTGCAGTTTTTAATCCCCCTCCCTCCCCACCCCTAAACCTATATGGCAGCTTAAGCACTGATCCAGGGGTTGGCTGGACAGGGGGTTTACCTGTTTGTCACCGTGACAAACGATCCCCGCTGTCCGAAGATCCGCGCTGCTGCTGGCCGGAGTCACCACTGATGTGGCCTCTCCTGCTCCGGCTCGCTGCCCGCCGCTTCTCCTCACTGGCCACCGCTTAATCTCCTCCTCACGGTAGTCCGATATAGAACCAACCTCCTCCTCACAGGCCGCCGCTCCTGGTCACTGCAGTGCCCGCTCCCCGTGCCGCCCAGCTAACAGAGGAAATCCCGGTCAGCTGACTCTGTGACGTGACCGGGATTTCCTCAGCGGCGCCGCGTCTGAGAGCAGTGCAATGACAAGCGGCATGTCGGGCCGCTTGTCATTGCACTCTGGTGGGGCACAGCGGGCCAGGCAGGATCGGTCCGCGGGCCACATCCGGCCCGCGGGCCGCCTGTTGCCCACCCCTAAGATATAGCTTACAGGAACCCTTTCCTCACATTAGGTGAATATTTATAAAGTGGGCCCACATTCATCTCCGGGCCCCATAGCCACTGCATCATCTGCAATGGCGGTACTTTCGCCGCTGAGCCCTATAATTACAGTAACATATCACTGCAGGAAAGTAACAGTGGTTGACTTACTTTAATAGGAAAATAATCCCTGAGGTATCTCCACACTACGCTCCTCTGGAGACTGAGACTCCTCCTGCCGCCCTGGCTGGGTGTGTCCCAGTCTGTGAACCACCATATTCCGTATACAACACTGATGATCCAAAAGCGGGTGAAGAGCAGGACGAAGTATAGAATGATGCAGGTCTGGGCTGCAAGAGAGGAAAATGAGTCCATATTAGATTGTGATTCTCCACCAAAATGCAAATGTAAAGCACAAAATGCAGGAGGAGACCTGACCAGTTCAGTGCTGGTGCACAACAAAGTCCATGTGGGGAGGGAAATGGCCAAGTGCCCCTCCTCCGGCCAGGAACCGCCCTAATAATGCGGTATCCAGTCTATAGATCTACATTAAAAAGGTCTACAGTCACTAATGGTCGACATGTATTAGGTCGACAGGATAAAAAGGTCGACAGGGTCAAAAAGGCGATATGGTCAAAAGGTCGACAGTGTCAAGAGGTCGACGTATGGTCGACACATCTTGTAAAAATTAAAAAAAAAACTAAAAAACTTTTGCTGCATTAACTATCCATGTCACAAACTATTACCTTTAGTTACCTTGTGGCGAGCGAAGCGAGTCCGCGAGGGGACGCATTTCAACAAACTGAGGTAAAAAATATGTAAAAACACAAAACACCCCCCATAAATGTGGGCGTCGACATTTTTATCCTGTCGAACTTTTGACCCTGTAGACCTTTTGTCTGTCAACTTTTTGAAACTGTCAACCTTTTACTGGCGACCTAATGACTGTCTATCTTTTTAATGTCTTATCTTCTGTATCACACCCAAATAATGCACCCGTTTCACTAGAGCCGTAACTACATGTGTGCAGTGTGTGCTTTGCACACAGCGCACATGTACTGGGAGCGCATTGTGCTCCGTGTCCGTCCCCAATTGGCCGCCCCGGAGATGACAGCAGGCAGCGCTGGCTTATGTGAGCAGAGATCCGCGCGTCCTGCGTGGAGAGGCTCACAGGAGGAGGTGTGTGTGTGTCCGTGCATCGCCGGTTAAGAAATCAGCGGTGGCCGGGTCCTGCTGCTGGGAGAGGTCGTAGATGGGCGTGGGAAAGACGCATAGATGGAGGTGTGAGTGCCAGGTATGAAAGTGGCGGTGGCCGAGTCCTGCTGCTGTGTGAGGACGGCCTGGGGAGAGGAGCAGAGGTGTGTTGCATCAACTAAGGCTATCTACCACTGTTACAGTACCAAAGTAGCACATGTACAGTACTTGCAGCATCTGGATAAAAAGGGGGACTCTGCTGCTGTAATGTGTAAAAAGGGGACTCTGCCTGCTGTAATGTGTAAAAAGAGGGACTCTGCTATCGTAATGTGTAAAAAGAGGGACTCTGCTGCTGTAATGTGTAAAAAGGGGACTCTGCCTGCCATAATGTGTAAAAAGAGGGACTCTGCTGTCGTAATGTGTAAAAGGGGGACTCTACCTGCCATATTGTGTAAAAGGGGACTCTACCTGCTGTAATGTGTAAAAGGGTCTCTACCTGGCGTAATGTATGATAGGGGCTCTACCTGGTGTAATGTGTGATAGGGGCTCTACCTGGAGTAATGTGTAAAATGGGACTCTACCTGGCGTAATGTGTGACAGGGGCTCTACCTGGCGCAATGTGTAAAAGGGTCTCTACCTGGCGTAATGTGTGTAAGTGGCGCTACTGTGCGGGGTCATTTGAATAATGGAGACTACTGTACAGCGTAATATGAATTGGTATTATTTTGTGGCCATGCCCCTTCCCCATGAAACCACGCCCCTATATTTTTGTCGCACAACTACGGCGCGCAATGGCCCTATTTTACATTTTAGAGGGGGGCGCCGATGCTGTTTCCTGCACACAGCGCTAAAATGTCTAGTTACGGCACTGCGTTTCACCTCACTCAACACAAGGGAATCTAATCTTTAACCATCTGTAGAGCCTACTCCATACATTGCATGTTGCCCCTCCTTCCTATCACCCTCTCACACCAAGCTCAGGAAACATTTACTAATCCGCCAAGTGCCGCCATCTAGCTCCACAAGCTTGTGCAATTAGGCGGAAGTCTAATCATGCTGGCACAGACTGAGGCACATCTCATCTCCAAAGAGCATTTAGGGCCACGCAAATGAGGCCTAATTGTAAAGTGTGTGGGTGTTTGCTAAATGTGCGAGTTCTTCCTGTGGCTTCTTCTTTCCCACTACAGCAGAGAGGCAGGTGCCCCCCCATCCCAACACAATAAATAACACAATACATGATGTGTGTTTTATTTAGCTGGAACTCTTCGATAATTCTGGATCTGTTCATGCATATAGGGAAACAATAACGCAAAGCATTCCATGCTTGTTGACACTCCGTTATGCATTATATGTATATAACCTACTAAACAAATAAAATAATAATACACTGTTTCACAGACCACCTATAAAATTAAAACTTCTTAACTGTATGTAAGGGAGGAGGGATCGTAATCCTAGATAAAGCTCAGTATGAAGAAGAAGCTAACCGTCTACTAGCAGATACCGAAACATACAAAAAATTGAAGACTGATCCCACAAAAGAATTTCAAAAAGAACTAATGGACCAGCTAGAAGAAGGAAGAATGATGGGTATTATCAATGAAAAGGAATTCAAATATTTGAAGATAGACAATCCGAAGGTACCGACATTCTACTTTCTCCCGAAAGTCCATAAGGACCAACAAAAACCACCTGGGAGACCCATAATTTCGGGCATAGGATCCATGACTTCCAATCTCTCGAGATATATTGACCAATACTTACAACCAATAGTATATAAACAAAAAAGCTACTTGAAAGACACAATTCACATATTACAAGTATTGGAAAAGTTACAGTGGCAAGAATCATACATCCTATGTACATCTGATGTAAAATCGTTCTACACATGTATAAGACATTCCATTGGCTGTGAACACACCTCATATTACTTGAATAATCAGACAGATTTACCAAATGTACAGGTTAACTTTATCATGGAACAATTAGAGTTCATATTAACACACAATTTTTTCTGGTATAATGGTGACTACTTCCTACAAACGAAGGGCACCGCAATGGGGACTCCAGCAGCCCCAAGCTATGCAAATCTTTTCGTAGCCAAATGGGAGGATGACAACATATGGATGAATAACCCCTATAGAAGCAACATCATAAGCTGGCATCGGTATATAGATGATATTTTTTTCGTTTGGGAAGGCTCTGAAAGAGAACTAGAAGATTTCATCAGATATTAGAATTTACAACTACCACCAGCAGGCTAGAGGTCAATTTCCTCGACCTAAAGATCTATATAAAAGATGGAAAACTTCAAACACAGACCTACAGGAAAGAGGTCGACGGCAATAACATACCACCGTTCACCAGCAACCACCACAGAAATTGGGTAAGAAATATACAGAGTGGCCAATTCAAATGAATTCGGAGGAACTGTACAGAAGATAATCAATTCCAAGAACAAGGAAAGACACTAGTGAATAAATATTCAGAAAAAGGATACAATGAAAAAATTCTGCTACAACAATTTGAGAAAATCAGACAGTTAGATAGAAAAGAAACCATTACATACAACGATAAAGAAGAGAACAAAAGAAAAATGGACACAGCTTTTGTTACACAATATTACTCCAACCATCAAGATTTGGAAAAGATCATATCCAAACACTGGCACATACTCGAACTAGACACTGAACTGAAAACACTTCTTCCAAAAAAAACACAAATTATTTACAGGAGAGCTAAAAATCTTAAACAAGAACTAACAAGAAGTTACATTCCAGTGGACAACAACACTACAAAAAAAATGAAACGAAAGGCTTTTTCAAATGTCTCAACTGCAATTGCTGCAAACTAACAAAGGCATGATCTACACAAGCTACTACAGCCTTCAAATCAAATCAAACGAATAAAGAATATTCCATAAAACAAAAATTGACGTGCGACTCAGAAGGAGTCATATATCTCCTAGAGTGCCCGTGTGGCATGTAGTACGTGGGACAGACAAAAAGAAAATTAAGAATCCGAGTTGCTGAACATCTGTATAACATCAGAAGAGGGTTACAAACACACAGTGTCCCTGAACATTTTAAAGAAAAACACCAAATGGATCCCACTAATCTAACATTTACAGCTATACAACAGGTAAAACCCCACTGGAGAGGAGGAGATATAGTTACAGATCTGAAAAAAAACAGAGACGAAGTGGATTTATGAACTGGCAACAATGGCACCTCGAGGTCTGAATATAGACATAGAACTGAAAGTCTTCTTATAAATGAAAAGTTTCCTTCCTATAAATAATCCTTTGATATACAAAAAAACTTTTTTCTTCAAAAAAAAAAGGTCTGAGAAGTTACAAGAATATCATTTTCATGTACACATTTTTTATTTTTCACATATATTTTTTATTTTTACCTATATCACACACTGCAAAGTAATAGAACATGTGCTACCCGCTTTTTATGAAGTCACTTCTGGTAAGGACTTCCGTTTTTGTCAATAAAGTTTTTATGAGGATTTTCCTTTATAAAGCCCAACAGGAACAACAATCATCCTTGACGAAGTGCTCAGTCACGAAACGCGTTGGATGCTGGGAAACCGGACGCACGCCATACCGGAAGTCACGGAGCGACTGGAACGGAGGACGACTGCCAGGACGAGTAACCAGCGTTGCAGGGAAGGAAGGTAGGATAGGGATAGGTAGACAGGGAACCCACCTCCCCGCCCGCAAAAGACACGGACACTCTGACCAGCAACCTCCATACCGGCCGTCCGGTATACCAACTAAAATACTCAAAAAAGAGTGTAAACATCTGCAACACAGCAGCAGCATTTCTCAATGCTAAATAATTGTTTTAAATATTTGTTTTTTTTACTTTGCAGGTACAATTAACATAGCGCTCCCATATCACCTTTTCTAACTACCTTTTAATTGGAGCAGCTTTCACTTTAGCGCGGTATTAACATACCTTTTTCTTTGTATGTAATCTCCCCCACCTTGACGTCAACAAAAAATTAAATATATTAATAATAATTTATATAAAAATATCACATAATGAGAAATAATTACCTTCATTTGGGCAGGCAGGCCAAGTCATGGAATCAAGAGAGAAAAAAGGATGAACAGATGTTTATGGGTACCCTGGTTATCGAGATACTACCAAGCTGCTCTGAGAGCTCTGCTCACATAATGGCTCCTCAACCCTTCTACAGTATATATGTAATAACCCGCTATGCACATGTGCATGTCATTACACAGGCAGACCACCACAATTCCCAGCAGCCTCTGCAGCTGCTCCAGATGTCAGGAGGACATCACAGGAGCAGTGTCGGGGGATAAGGCCAGTGACAGCTTGAAGTGAGTGGCAGTTGGTTGCAGAGGAGCTGAGGTCACTCCGGAGAGTGGTCATATATTGTGAGGGGCTCCCAGGAGCGCACCTAGGCAGAGATTTGGAGCCAGTGAGGCGAGGGATGGATAGAGATGCGGCAGAGTGCCCTGCCTCTGGAAGGAGACATCATCTGAGAATTACAGATGCGCAGTGGCGTCACAAGGGGAGTGCAACCCGTACCCAGGTGTCACCCGCCGAGGGGTGACACCAAAGTGCCGGCTCCTGCTCAGTGACAGGAGCCGGGTGCTGCACTGTAACATTACATGCAGCAACCCGGCTCCTGTCACCCTGTAGGAGCCGTCACTGCAGACACGCTAATCTCTGGGGGCAGCCCGCAACTCCTGGACCCACGAAGTGAGGAAAATAGGGAACGGGTTTGCTTAGCCACGCCCCCTCCGTGAAGTTGCATCCTCCGCGAAGCCACGCCCCCTTTGCGGCTGCACCAGGTAAGTAAGAGGTGAGTGACGCCTCTGCAGATGTGTCCTGCCTCAATCAATATGCCACGCAGGGAGAGATACCAGGCGTGAGTGTGCTCATTTTATTTGCAACACTTGTATATCTGTGCGCGACAGAGTCTGTATATGAAGCACAACAGAACTTGGCGTGGAAAAATGTTGCTGCATTGTAAAAGGTTCAGAGACTCAGTCGCACACAGATATGCAAGTGGTGGATATCAAATTAATCAGCACAGTCTCCTGGTGCGGCCTAGCGGCATCACATTGCGACTAAGACATATTTTCGGCAGAGTCTCGCAGGACATGGCCAAGAGGGGCTGTGTCCTCAGTGCAGGGGGTGCCAGCAGTGCGGGGGTGCTGGCCGTGTCAGCAATGTGGGGTTGCCATTGGTGTCGGCAGTGCGGGGGTGCCGGAGGTTTCCTCAGTGCGTGGATGCCAGCGGTGTCGGCAGCACGGGGGGGGGGTGCTTGAGGTGTCAGCAATACAGTGGTGTCCTCAGCGCAGTGGGGTGCTAGCTGTGTCCTCAGCGCAGGGGTGCTAGTGGTGCATACTTGCCTACTCTCACGGAATGGCCAGGAGGCTCCCGAACCGGTCACCCGGAAGAATAGGCAAGTCTCCCGATTACTGCAGCCCCCCACGGACCCAGCCGTCCACTTGCAAGTGAAGTGGGAGGTCCGAGCAGCCGATGACACGATTCTCGCTGAATTGCGTCATCGTAGCCACGTCCACTGCTGTATGATGCCGGTAAACGTGGCATTATAGGACAGGGGGCGTGACTACGATGACATCATCGCAACCGCCACACCACAGTGCAGGCACATTTTACATAGGCAACTATGTAGTTGTGTCGGCAGTGCGGGGGTGCCGGCGGTGTCCTTAGTGCGGGGGATGCAGTGCGCGTTGGATACAGTGCAGTCTGATACAGTGTGGGTTACAGTGCAGGTCTGATACAGTGCGGGTTGGATACTCCAATAGTGCATTGACAGGGGGTGCTGGCGGTGTCTTCAATGCAGGGGTGCCAGCAGTGCGAGGGTGCCGGGCAGTGTCAGCAGTACAGGGATGCTGGTGGTGTCTTCAGTGCGGGGGTGCCGGCGGTGTTCTCAGTGCGGGGAAGCTGGCAGTGTCAGCGGTGCGAGGGTGCCGGCGGTGTCAGTAGCAGGGGGTGCCGGTGGTGTCCTTAGTGCGGGGGTGCCGGCAGTGTCCTCAGTGCGGGGGTGCCGGTGGTGTAAGCAGTGCAGGGGTACCGGCCGTGTCCTCAGTGCAGGGGTGCCGGTGATGTAAGCAGTGCGGGGGTGCCGGCCGTGTCCTCAGTGCAGGGGTGCCGGTGGTATCCTCAGTGCCGGGTTGCCGGGCAGTGTCGGCAGTGTGTGTGTGTGTGTGTGGGGGGGGGGGGGGTTGGGGGTATTTTTACTGCTGTTGAAGTCTAAGGGCAAGCGCTTATGGGCTGAGAACTGTAACAGACGTGTCAAAGTCAGAAAAATATCTCTATGCACACTACCATATTTGCACCTCACACAGGTCCGTGCTGCGCATGCGTGCGCTCTCCCGTACTTGCGCATACTCACAGTCGCGGGCACCCGCAGGCGCACGGTATGCGTATTTACGGTAGAGTTTATGTGATCGTAGCGTGCGACTCAATCGTTACATATTTTCACTATATAATGTATTTTGTAGATCATGGTCCCTTTGATAGATTCTGAAAGTTTAGTTAACATAGCATGTTCCTGAACAGAGAGATCCCTCTTTGTATTGTACGAAGGGTCTAACAGGGGTCATACAGTGGTGTTTGGTACCCATCGGAAGAGTATTTAAATAGCAATATTCCGGTGTTGGTTTGGAGCGGATTAATCGCTCGTGCGAATAGTTATGGACATAAGAAGTTTATGTCCATTTACTATTATTTGTTCTTATTTAGTCATGCGGCGGGAAACTCAGTGTCCCACCCACCTGAACAGTTGGAAGCAGTCACAGCCCACCTGTATGAATCAACCTATGACCTTTTGTTATAATGCGAAGCCGAATTCCTGTGTCCAATGAACAATGAGATTGTAGGGACCATTGAATTGCATTGTGTGTGGGGCATAAATAGGCAGGCCGACCATATCCAGTTCACTCTTTTCAACGGTTCTCATTGCTGATAATCGGGAGCTGGATATCGAGGCGCATGCGATCGTTTCCCCTTGTGCGTAAGTGTTTCTCCGCAACCATATTGATCTTCTTGTTATTATGAGCCATTTCTCTCTCTCTTCTCTTTCTCTCTTATTTTCCCTTAGATAGTAATTGCATTGTATTTCCTGTGTAGTTATCTGGTTAGGTAGTCTATGTTATATTGTAGTGTATGATTTGTATTTGTATTAATTCTTTTGCAAGTATATCATTCATAATATATATATATTAGGCGTTGGACCCTAAGCCCAGGTATCTGTGTATTTCTTATAGTGTCTAGTATTCTCAGAGCGTCGGTGACGCTCAAACAGCTTTTAAGTTAATAAGGTTACACTAGGTTGCATCTACACCCTATCTCTACACTAAGGTTTTACAGCATATTACATTGTTTCTGGTTTAGATATAAAGGGTTAACATGGTGAGCGTCAGCGCCGCTCGTGATCTCCTCGTGGTCTTGAGCGTCCGCTACGCTGATAGCGTAGCATTACGGTAGTCGCTCACCTATAAGTGTGCCCGATACCAACAGCGTATTCTCGTGAGCGTCTGTATCGCTCGAGCAGCCCGCTCCCGATACAGCGTCCGTTACGCTATAGTGAACCATTACGTTAGTCAGCAGCCAATAGCGTGCCTGCCTGTGATCTCTTGGCCGTGAGCGAACGTGACGCTTGAGCGTCTCGACTACGGCTAAGCGATTGTTACGCAACGAGCGTACCCTTTCGGTACTTCATACGTAAATAGCGTACAGTGTTCTTAGACCTCACAAAGGGTTTTTATATACGATAAATATTCAGCTTTATCAATTGGCGGCTCGCCCGTCCTTCACATATCTGCACTAGGTAGATACAGCAGACATTATCCATCAGCAAAGGGCGGGAGGTTATATTCCTCGTAGTGCTGTCGGGATAAGCGTCTGCTTCTCTTAGCAAAGGGTGCTGAAGGAATCCGGGACCGGAGGTAAGAACAAAACGATAGTCTCTTTTAAAACTGTTTATTTTTCTGTCTTGCGTACACACGCACGCACATATATATCTGCATTTCTTTTTCATTTGTGTATTTTCGTATATCACTCTTCGGTTTGCCTTTTTATAATTGATAAACGTGCTGAGAGAGATTTGCCGCTATTTCAATAGTTTGAGTAAAGGTAATATAGTTAAAGTATAGACAAACACAGCTGTGCCTGAGAGACAAGGAGGTCAGTGTAGTGCGCGGTAGATGATCGAGGATCATCTACATTGATAAACGTATAAGTTGTGTTACGGTGGATCTTTGCTTTGCGTACACGTGTCTCTAACAAAGGACTGAGACTTGTGTACGCAATCCAAGGACCGACGCACGCAGCGTATATTACGCAACGGAGCGTACGGGTACGCCCACGTAACTCAAACCACAAGTGTTATTTTTAAAAGGAGATAAATAGCGCAACGCGGTAAATAACGCAAGGCGATAAATAGCACAAATTTATTTCAGTTTTTCCAAAACTTAGTTTAAATACCTTACTTTACTGTAACGCCTCTGGGGAGAGCTATCAGACTACGGGAAATGATTTTTCTGATCAGAAAACTATAAGAATGATAGTGGGTTGAAAACGGTATGAGTGTATTGAATCCCGCTTTGTGATCTATGTGATAAAACGGTATTGAATTCCGCTTTGTGGACTTTGTGATCTGTGTGATCTTTGGTGGAACGTGATGAGCACGGTCTGAGTGAAAACGTGCAACAGAGTGTGATAAAGTTTTCGTTGTATTACGCTCTGGCTGTTTTGGAGCACAGTAGGGAGACTCCAATGATCCTACCATTTATGGGCAACAAGTGTCTATAAGTGGTACGATTGGACCGCACGGTTGTATGTGTGACCAATAACGCAACGTGATATGAGGTCGTATATCCATGCGTAAATCTTGCCCTCATACGTGTTGTAGGGAGCACATGCAAGCGTGATTTGTGTAAAGAAAAAGGAAGGGAATTTTCTCAGGAAAATCTCTAGAGATAGGGCCTGCAACGGCTACACGTGTCTGCTAGAAGGCGGACCGGAGATACTCGGAGCAGAAGAAGTTCAGTGGAAGAGCTTTAAGGATTTCCAACGTAAATTTCTGTGTTTGGTGCATTTTAGGAAGTTTTTCTGTGTAAGGTCCACAATGGCAGCCAAGTGCACAACACAGAGACGTTCAGCAGTCAGGATTCAGACTCCAGAGGCTTGCAGACCCCGAGGGTCTGCTCGGTTAGTAATGTGGGGGAAATATGGTCCCCACACTGAGACCTTTTGTGATGAATGGACACGAATGACTGCGGGGGATAAGGCACCATTTCCCGGGATAGGTAGTTTTGACACAGAGGTGTTGCATAATTTAAGGCGGAGGATCTGTCTCATAAAATTCTGGAAACAACGAGTTAAACATTATGATTGTTTGCAGTTATGGCAACAGGAAAGTGAAATGCAAAGAAATGTAACTTACACACCTAACTTTCATCTTGAGAAGAGAGACATGGCAATGGAGAGGATTGTGGTTGCGGAGAAAAGCACAAGGGTGAACAATAAAAACGCTCTTAGCAACTGTAGTATAGATGATAAGAATAAGTGTAATAAATGTAACAATGATAATTGTAATGCTGTTGAATGTACAACTATTAACCCATGCAAGTCGCACCCCATGTTAAACTTTCCTCAGGAACAACAACAAGAAAGTGAGCCCAGCACAATGTCGGAGCCTTTTCCAGAAGCCATCACACAAGACATCCAGGTGGACGCGACCAAATCGGTAAAGACTGTAATCAAACCCCCTAACGGAGGGTCAGGTGAGGTCGTGTCCACAGGTACGTATGGTATTATACATCACGCACAAACAAATGTACCTTATATCGTAGAATCAATTCAGAATGACGTTACTGGACTTAATCCTGTCAGGGTAATTGCAGTACCAAATGGGAAAACTGACTCTTCAGGAGTCACTCCCGTCAGGAACATCGCCATGTACTGCCCCTTTTCCCGGACAGAATTAAGAACAATTCTGTCTGAATTTCCTGATCCCAGGAAAGACTTAGTTGCTTGTCAGAAATACATTAGAGTGCTAGGACATACTGCAGAGCCAAATAACAAAGATTGGAGGACAGTTTTGAGGACATGTTTACCCCCCGATGTTGATTCATTGAAATTTATCGCTGATTGTAAACTAGATGAGGAAGTGCCACTAACAGACGAGTATAACCAAGATAATGTAAAAAGAATTAATCTACAGTTGAAAGAATATTTTCCTACAGTAGTAAAGTGGAATAAAATCTTTACAATAAAACAAAAAGAAGGTGAATCCGCATCAGAGTATTTTCACCGGGCTCTGCAGGATATGGCTAGGTACACGGGTATAGATGACATTGACACTAATGTACACCACAGAGAGGTAGCTGTGTCTGTATTAATGAACAACTTAAAAGACACACTAAAAATTAGGGTACAAACCTCGATACCTCATTGGAGAGGTATCTCGGTCGCTGCATTAAGAGAGTCCGCTATCGAGCATGACCGAAATATCCAAAGAACCAGGGAAGCGCAGGGAGAGCGGTTAATGGCACTGAACATCCAAGCACTAGAGGAGGCATCAAGTCGACCAGAACCCCAGGCCCCTAGCACATGGAGAAAGCCAAGGATTTGTTATCATTGTAGAAGAGAAGGGCATTATGCCAGCAACTGTAATAACCCACATAAAGTTAGACCCCCTAGACCAAGAAATGAGCAAAGTTATAACACACAAAATTATAATCAGGGATCATATAGGAAAAATTTTGGCCCACACCCATAATGTGCAGTCAGGAAAGGTGATCATTAGGACTGATGGTAAGCCTGAGGTTATAGTTAATAAATTGGGAGGTCATTCCCTGAAGACACAGGAATGACCGGGTGAAACGTTGTAAATGTATCTGTGAAATGTTTCTTTTTCTCTCTCCCCATCTCTGACGATTATTGGTAGGATTCAAACATTGCATATATACTTGGTCTTTGCAGAAGTCTACCAAACCCCAGCATGACCTATCCGCACCAATGTATTCTGGCCAGATACAGACAATGGAATATGGAAGTGCTGGGGGGAGGGACTGCGCAGGAAAACCATTGGACATGTGGATGTGACAGCCTGATGATCTGACAGTGTTTTGAAATGTTTAAAAAAAAAAATGTTTTTTTTCTCTTTTCCTATTGATGGCTATTGTTGATTTAGGTAATATACACATGCATATAAATTGTTCTCTCTCTTTGTTTTTTTTTTTGCTGTTGTTGTTTTCTCTCTCTTCTCACTCATGCTTTCATGTTTTGAAGATGGTATGTCACCCATCAGTTAGACAAATGGTAATGCAAGATTTTTGCTCCTTACAGAAAGATCGCTGGTTTGGAGGGAATATTGCATCACCAGAATGTTCGTTTGGAAGACTGAGAGACAGCACCTTTGAGAAGACAGCAGAACAAGAAGAACAACAAGACGAGAGAACTAATTATCGTAACAAGTTTCTCTCCCCCTCAAACTGATTTTCTGTACCCCATTACAAATTTCTTCTTTTCTCCTCCTGTAAGATGGACTTGCCCCAAGAGACTGTGATATGGATTTTCCTGTTGACCATGATGTTGACCAGAGCAGTCTGTTCCGGCGAGAGTACCAGAGAGGTCGAGAAAGGATCCAGAAAGGTTCCGATGACTGAGACGGAGGTGTAAATTTCCAATAGCAATACAACCACCAAGCAAAAGGCGAGTACCAGAAACGATCTAGCCATGTTATTTGTAAACATTTTTCTTTTAAGGATTGTTAGCTGAAGAGAACTGTATCTGTCGGCTCTGTAACAATGTCATTGAGGATGGGTGCATAAAGAAATGCCAATCCAGTTTTAATATCCATATGGACCGGCATCCCTTGAGTGACTATCACTCTTTAGTGGGTAGTGTGTTAAATCAAACAGATTGTTGGGTATGCTCTCAAGTACCTCAAGGTCATAGCAAATCAGGGCTAGTACCATTTCCTTTAACGGTAGGGGAGGTACTTGAGCTAAAGGGTGGGAGACCGGTGGACAGGAGGTTTAATATCTCCATCCCTCCTAGTTTGAAGCTCCACCAATACCATGTGGATAGGTCCCTATTATGTTTTAACATCTCCAATCCCCGAAAGCCGAGAAATTGGGAAGTGTCATGGAGTAATCAAACCATGACCTTTTCGCATAGAGCCGATAGAATGCCAACAGATACAGAGCTTATACGCCACATAGCCAGTAGAGGAAAATCTTTCCGGTATAGGTATACCTTAGGAAATAGGATTACGAGAGTTGGAGAGGTATCACCAGGATACTGTGCACATATTGTACAACCCGATACGTGTACTAAGCAGATGGAAGAATTAGGGTTAGGAGATTTCACATGGAAGGTGTGTAATATGGTTATGTCCTACTCCGTCCCATATGTTCTCCCCGATGATGCATATTTCATATGCGGGAGAAAGGCGTATAAAGTGGCTTGCCCCAAACTCTGAAGGATTGTGTTATATTGGAAAAGTATTACCTGAGGTAATGAGTCTAAGGAGTGAGGAAACTGTAATTCCAATGGACTTGATTTATGACCCAACGGTAGAAACAATGATGTGAGGAAAATGCGATTTCTACGGTCCGTTTCTTTCACCTGTTTTTCCGTTTTCTCCAAGGTAAAAAGACCCATTTGGACGAGGAGTTTGATGAGCCGATATACAGATAACAGAGGGATTAAAGAAGAAGTTTTGACAACCTGATACACAGATTTTTGATGAACTATGCCATGGATCCCCAGTTTCCCTAGAAATTTTAAAATTACGCTAGCCCAACACTTTTGTAAATCTATGGACATTGACAGCTTTTGCTCGCACCTTATGGGCAAAAGCACAAAGAAGACTGCATTCAACAGACACCAAACAAGACCTCAATCGACGAATGTACATTTACCTGACATAGAATACCACCGCATTTACCGTAATTATGTCTTTTCTTCATTTCTACAACCCTCAGGTAATGACACACATAGTCGATAGGGAATACAGGCACAGATATCAGCAATCACATATCTCCCCCATTCATGTATCATCAACTAAAATGTGCTCCCCCATTTTGTTACAACCAAAGCCGAAAAGAGCTCGGTAAAGTTTGACAGCCCATCCACAGACCCGTACCACGGGATAAGAAGGAATTCAAATGTATACTTCGCAATACCTCGAAGCTTGATTTAAAACACGTACGGCATGATGATACATGACCCCCAAACACGGATTCATACACACATGCTTCTGCTATCTCACTAGGTCATACCCTTTTCCTACCTTCTCCTCTCCTCCCCTACCCAACCATGTAAATGTATTAACCCCTGACATATATTTTTCTCTTTTTGAAATGTTTTAGAAGGTGGCAGTTATTGTTGACTGCCAAAGGGTGGACTGTCAAAGTCAGAAAAATATCTCTATGCACACTACCATATTTGCACCTCACACAGGTCCGTGCTGCGCATGCGTGCGCTCTCCCGTACGTGCGCATACTCACAGTCGCGGGCACCCGCAGGCGCACGGTATGCGTATTTACGGTAGAGTTTATGTGATCGTAGCGTGCGACTCAATCGTTACATATTTTCACTATATAATGTATTTTGTAGATCATGGTCCCTTTGATAGATTCTGAAAGTTTAGTTAACATAGCATGTTCCTGAACAGAGAGATCCCTCTTTGTATTGTACGAAGGGTCTAACAGGGGTCATACAGTGGTGTTTGGTACCCATCGGAAGAGTATTTAAATAGCAATATTCCGGTGTTGGTTTGGAGCGGATTAATCGCTCGTGCGAATAGTTATGGACATAAGAAGTTTATGTCCATTTACTATTATTTGTTCTTATTTAGTCATGCGGCGGGAAACTCAGTGTCCCACCCACCTGAACAGTTGGAAGCAGTCACAGCCCACCTGTATGAATCAACCTATGACCTTTTGTTATAATGCGAAGCCGAATTCCTGTGTCCAATGAACAATGAGATTGTAGGGACCATTGAATTGCATTGTGTGTGGGGCATAAATAGGCAGGCCGACCATATCCAGTTCACTCTCTTCAACGGTTCTCATTGCTGATAATCGGGAGCTGGATATCGAGGCGCATGCGATCGTTTCCCCTTGTGCGTAAGTGTTTCTCCGCAACCATATTGATCTTCTTGTTATTATGAGCCATTTCTCTCTCTCTTCTCTTTCTCTCTTATTTTCCCTTAGATAGTAATTGTATTGTATTTCCTGTGTAGTTATCTGGTTAGGTAGTCTATGTTATATTGTAGTGTATGATTTGTATTTATATTAATTCTTTTGCAAGTATATCATTCATAATATATATATTAGGCGTTGGACCCTAAGCCCAGGTATCTGTGTATTTCTTATAGTGTCTAGTATTCTCAGAGCGTCGGTGACGCTCAAACAGCTTTTAAGTTAATAAGGTTACACTAGGTTGCATCTACACCCTATCTCTACACTAAGGTTTTACAGCATATTACATTGTTTCTGGTTTAGATATAAAGGTTTAACATGGTGAGCGTCAGCGCCGCTCGTGATCTCCTCGTGGTCTTGAGCGTCCGCTACGCTGATAGCGTAGCATTACGGTAGTCGCTCACCTATAAGTGTGCCCGATACCAACAGCGTATTCTCGTGAGCGTCTGTATCGCTCGAGCAGCCCGCTCCCGATACAGCGTCCGTTACGCTATAGTGAACCATTACGTTAGTCAGCAGCCAATAGCGTGCCTGCCTGTGATCTCTTGGCTGTGAGCGAACGTGACGCTTGAGCGTCTCGACTACGGCTAAGCGATTGTTACGCAACGAGCGTACCCTTTCGGTACTTCATACATAAATAGCGTACAGTGTTCTTAGACCTCACAAAGGGTTTTTATATACGATAAATATTCAGCTTTATCAGACGTCTCTCAGCCTATTAAATGGGACCGGCGCCCAAGGCAAAACCAGCCAGATCTGACAGAGGGATCTTCAGGTTTTGCCTCAATTAGGGATCCAGGGCAGGCAGGTAGATCCGAGCTGTGGCTCAGGTCGTCTATGATCCCGGAAGTTCGGGTGGGTTCGGTTTCTATGGAATCGGAACCACTCTTCTCTAGTTTGCTGTAGTGGAGTGAGGACCACCTGCCTCTCTGCTCTGCAGTAAGAAAGGAAGGACTGAAGTAACAGATTTTGCCTGACAGACATCATTAATAGGAAAAGCAGAACTGTGAGTAATTCTGGCTCACACCCATATAGAGCTGCTGAATGTATTACATTTACAGTACAACAAACATCGATGCCTTCCAACTCCACAGCTCATCTCTGGCTGATAACCCAACACAGAGAAATGTCCTACAGGTTCACTGGGGTCATTCCGAGTGGATCGCTAGCTGCCGTTGTTCGTAGCACAGTGATCAGGCTAAAAATCAGCATTTCTGCGCATGCGTATGCACCGCATTGCGCACACGCGCGACATACGGGTACAAAGGCCTTTGTGGTTTTGCACAGGTTCTAGCAACGTTTTCATTCGCACTGGCGGCCGCAAGAAGATTGACAGGAAGGGGGCGTTTCTGGGTGGTAACTGACCATTTTCAGGGAGTGCCAGAGAAAACGCAGGCATGGCTGGGCGAACGCTGGGCGGGTGTGTGACGCCAAAAGCCAACCCACCAACGTTAGAATCAACGCACACGAAGAGTAACTACAAGGCTGGTTTTGTTTTGCACAAACTGTTTTTGCAGGCGCTCTGCTGCACAGGCGTTCGCACTTCTGCAAAGCGAAAATACACTCCCCAGTGGGCGGCGACAATGCATTTGCACGGCTGCTAAAAACTGCTAGCGAGCGATCAAGTTGGAATGACCCCCCATATCCTCTCTGCTCAACAAGCACATGGTATAAGGCATGGGGGGTCATTCTGAGTTGATCGCTCGCTAGCAGTTTTTAGCAGCCGTGCAAATGCATTGTCGCCGCCCACTGGGGAGTGTATTTTCGCTTTGCAGAAGTGTGAACGCCTGTGCAGCAGAGCGCCTGCAAAATCATTTTGTGCAAAACAAGACCAGCCCTGGACTTACTCTTCGTGTGCGTTGATTCTAACGTTGGTGGGTTGGCTTTTGATGTTACACACCCGCCCAGCCACGCCTGCATTTTTCCTGGCACGCCTGCGTTTTTCTAAGCACTCCCTAAAACGGTCAGTTGACACCCAGAAACGCCCCCTTCCTGTCAATCTTCTTGCGGCCACCAGTGCGAATGAAAACGTCGCTATAACCTGTGCAAAACCACAAAAGCCTTTGTACCCGTATGTCGCGCGTGCGCATTGCGGTCCATACGCATGCGCAGAAATGCCGACTTTTAGCCTGATCGCTGTGCTGCGAACAACGACAGCTAGCGATCAACTCGGAATGACCCCCTTTGTCCAAATATAAGGCCTGAGTTGCACGCAGAGGTGGGGCAGCAGCGCAGTCCAAAATTCAAATAGGGGAGACACACCAACTGCCAGTGAGTCCCATCCGGTTTGGTAGCATTTGGGGTGGGGGGGCAGTTGGTGTGTCTCCTCTATTTGGACTTTGGACTGTGCTGTAGCCCCAACTCTGGAGCCGCCACTGGTTGCATGTCAGTCTGAATGCGGTCGCACCTACTATCGCACAGAGATGCGTAATCCATATAGTTACATTACTGCAGTATTCCGCTGACATGATGTGTCTCAGAATCAGGCGAATACTGTAGGCTCACTTTACCAGAGGCACATTGGGCTAGATGCATCATTGCTTGGAGAGTAATCAAATGGAGAGAGATAAAGTACCAACCAACCAGCTCCTAACTGTCATTTTTCAAACACACCCTGTAACATTAGTTAGGAGCTGATTGGCTGGTACTTTATCTCTCCCCAAGGTTTGATTAATCTCCCCCATTCAGGGCCGGTGCAAGGTATCTCGGCACCCTAGGCAAAACTTCAGCCTAACCCACCCCCACCCCCCCACCCCAAAAAATAAGAATTTACTCACCGGTAATTCTATTTCTCGTAGTCCGTAGTGGATGCTGGGCACTCCGTAAGGACCATGGGGAATAGACGGGCTCCGCAGGAGACTGGGCACTCTAAAAGAAAGATTAGGTACTATCTGGTGTGCACTGGCTCCTCCCTCTATGCCCCTCCTCCAGACCTCAGTTAAGGAAACTGTGCCCGGAAGAGCTGACACAACAAGGAAAGGATTTGGAATCCAGGGTAAGACTCATACCAGCCACACCAATCACACTGTACAACTTGTGATAACCTTACCCAGTTAACAGTATGAACAACAACTGAGCCTCAGTAACAGATGGCTCATAACAATAACCCTTTAGTTAAGCAATAACTATATACATGTATTGCAGAGAGTCCGCACTTGGGACGGGCGCCCAGCATCCACTGCGGACTACGAGAAATAGAATTACCGGTGAGTAAATTCTTATTTTCTCTGACGTCCTAGTGGATGCTGGGAACTCCGTAAGGACCATGGGGATTATACCAAAGCTCCCAAACGGGCGGGAGAGTGCGGATGACTCTGCAGCACCGCATGAGCAAACTCAAGGTCCTCCTCAGCCAGGGTATCAAACTTGTAGAACTTAGCAAACTTGTTTGACCCCGACCAAGTAGCAGCTCGGCAAAGCTGTAAAGCCGAGACCCCTCGGGCAGCCGCCCAAGAAGAGCCTACCTTCCTTGTGGAATGGGCTTTCACCATTTTGGATGCGGCAATCCAGCCGCAGAGTGAACCAGCTGAATCGTGCTATAGATCCAGCGAACAATAGTCTGCTTCGAAGCAGGAGCGCCAACCTTGTTGGCTGCATACAGAATAAACAGCGAGTCAGACTTTCTGACTCCCGCCTTTCTGGAAACATAAATTTTCAAAGCCCGGACTACGTCCAGCAACTTGGAACCCTCCAAGTCCCTAGTAGCCGCAGGCACCACAATAGGCTGGTTCAAATGAAACGATGATACCACCTTAGGAAGAAATTGGGGACGAGTCCTCAATTCTGCCCTGTCCATATGGAAGATCAGATAAGGGTTTTTACATGACAAAACCGCCAATACTGACACACGCCTAGCCGAAGCTAAGGCCAATAGCATGACCACTTTCCACGTGAGATATTTTAGCTCCATGGTCTTAAGTGGCTCAAACCAGTGGGATTTCAGGAAATCCAACACAACGTTAAGATCCCAAGGTGCCACCGGTGGCACAAAAGGAGGCTGAATATGCAGCACCCCCGGAACAACGTCTGAACTTCAGGCAGTGAAGCCAGTTCATTTTTAGAGAAAATGTATAGGGCCGAAATCTTGACCTTTATGGATCCTAATTTTAGGCCCATAGTCACTCCTGACTGTAGGAAGTGCAGGAATCGACCCCGCTGGAATTCCTCTGTAGGGCCTTCCCGGCCTCACACCAAGCAACCTATTTTCGCCATATACAGTGAAAAAGTCTTGCTGTCACGTCTTTCCTAGCCTTTATCAGCGTAGGAATAACTGCATCCGGAATGCCCTTTTCCGCTAGGATCCGGCGTTCAACCGCCATGCCGTCAAATGCAGCCGCGGTAAATTTTGGAACAGACAGGGCCCCTGTTGCAACATGTCCTGTCTGAGAGGCAGAAGCCCTGAGTCCTCTGAGAGCATTTCCTGCAGCTCCGGGTACCGAGTCCTTCTTGGCCAATTCGGAGCAAAGAATATTGTTTTCACTCCTCCTTTTATAACAATTCTCAGCCCTTGGGTATGAGAGGAAGAGGAGGGAATACAGAGACCGACTGGAACACCCACGGTGTTACTAGTGCGACCACAGCTATCACCTGAGGGTCCCTTGACCCGGCGTAAAACCTTTTTTAGCTTTTTGTTGAGGTGGGACGCCATCTAGTCCACCTTAGGCAGTTCCCATCAATTTGCAAACTGCGTGAAGACTTCCTGATGAAGTCCCCACTTTCCCGGGTGGAGGTCGTGCCTGCTGAGGAAGTCTGCTTCCCAGATGTCCACTCCCGGAACGAACACTGCTGACAGTGCGCTTACTTGATTCTCCGCCCAGCGAAGAATTCTGGTGGCTTCTACCCTCGCCACCCTGCTCCTTGTGCCGCCTTGGCGGTTTACATGAACCCCTGCGGTCTGACTGGATCAGAACCGGTTGGTCGCAAAGCAGGATCTCCGCTTGACTTAGGGCGTTGTATATGGCCCTTAGTTCCAGGATATTGATGTGAAGGCAAGTCAGTTGACTTCACCACAGACCTTGGAAATTTCTTCCCTGTGTAACTGCCCCCCACCCTCGGAGGCTTGCATCCGTGGTCACCAGGATCCAGTCCTGAATGCCGAATCTGCGGCCCTCGAGAAGGTGAGCACTCTGCAGCCACCACAGGAGAGACACCCTGGCCCTGGGGGATAGGGTGATTAACCGATGCCTCTGAAGTGGTGATCCGGACCACTTGTCCAGTAAGTCCCATTGGAAGGTCCTCGCATGGAACCTGCCTAAGGGGATGGCCTCGTATGATGCCATCATCCTTCCCAGGACTCGAGTGCAGTGATGCACTGACACCTGTTTTGGTTTTAATAGATTCCTGACCAGTGTCATGAGCTCCTGAGCTCTCTCTATCGGGAGATAACCCTTTTCTGGTCTGTGTCTAGGATCGTGCCTAGGAGAGGCAGATGAGCTGTAGGAAACAACTGCGACTTTGGAATATATAGAAGAATCCAGCCGTGTTGCCGTTACACTTCCAGAGAAAGTGATACGCTGTTCAGCAACTGCTCTCTTGATCTCGCTTTTATTAGGAGATCGTCCAAGTACGTGATAATAGTGACACCTTGCTTCCGCAGGAGCACAATCATATCCGCCATTACCATGGTGAATATTCTCGGGGCCGTGGAGAGACCAAACAGCAACATCTGAAATTGGTAATGACAATCCCGTACCGCAATTCTGAGGTACGCCTAATGAGGTGGATAAATGGGGACCTGAAGGTATGCATCCCTTATGTCCCGATTCACAATAAAGTCTCCCCCTTTTTAGGCTTGCACTGACCGCTCTTAGCGATTCCATCTTGAACTTGAACCTTCTCAGGTATATGTTCAGGGATTTTTAATTCAATATGGGTCTGACCGAACCGTCTGGTTTCGGGATTACAACATGGTCTAATAATAACACCCTCTTGTTGAAGGAGGGGACCCTTGACCACCACCTGTTAAAGATACAATTTGTGAATTGCAGATAACACTGGCTCCCTCTCTTGGGGGGAAGCCCGCAGGGCCGTCGGTGAGGGGGCATCTTCTCACAGTCCAGCTTGTATCCCTGAGACACAATATCTATTGCCCAGGGATCGAACAGGGAGTGAACCCACTTGTGGCTGAACTTACGAAGGCGTGTCCCCACCGGGCCTAGCTCCGCCTGTGGAGCCCCAGCGACATTGGTGGATTTTTGTAGGGGCCGGGGAGGACTTCTGTTCCTGGGAACTAGCTGCCCGTGTCTGACAAGAAAGGACGCCCCTCAGACTTTCTTGTTTCTTTATACGAAAGGCTGCATTTAATAATGTCGTGCTTTCTTAGGCTGTGCAGGAATATAAGGCAAACTAGCAGAATTACCAGCTATAGCTGTGGAGACCAGGCCCGAGAACCCTTCTCCACACAATCCTCAGCCTTCCATATGCCTCTTAAGTCGGCATCATCTGTCCAATGCATATTCTACAGGACACGTCAAGCAGAGATCGACATAGCTTTGACTCTAGGACCCAGTATACTCATGTCTCTTTGGGCATGCTTTATAACTATATATCTATCACTTAAGACAGCATCTTTAATATATTTATATTGCATACTAGGGTCTCATCTCTGCTGATAAGGTACCTGTCCACGCTGCCACAGCGCTATAAACCCATGCCGACACAATCGCCGGTCTGGGTAGTATACTAGAATGTGCACGCTATCTGCAGGATCCCTGAGAATAGCAAGTGCTACCGTCTGTGCAAACAGGACACCCCAGGGGAAGATTCTCAACATATCCTGGCCCTAGTGGGGAAAGGATACAGCCTGAGAAGTCTCTTGTGGGAAGCTGCCGTCTCTTGTCTGGAGATTCCCGCACTTTTTCCTCATGAGAGGAGGGAAATTTACCTCAGCATTCTTCCCCTTAAACATGTGTACTCTCGTGTCAGGGACAGATGAGTCATCAGTGATATGCAAATCATCTATTATTTCAATATCATATATTGAATACCTTATAGCCATCTTGGCTGTAACTTTGCATTATCGTAGTCGACAGTGGAGTTAAACTCCATGTCGATACCAGTGTTTGTTATTTTGGATAGTGAGCATTGTGAGACTCTGAAGGTCTCTGTGACATAGGGACAGACATGGGTAGATTTCCTGTCTGTTCCCTAACCATTTGTGCAATAAATTCACCTTAGCACTTACACATATCCACACAGGTGTCGGCGTTGTCGACGGAGACACCCTCTCACACACATATCCGCTCTATCACCTCCTTAGAGGAGCCTTTTACCTCAGACATGTCGACACACGCGTACCGACACACCACACACACAGGGGATGCTCTATTTGAGGACAGTTCCCCCACAAGGCCCTTTGGAGAGATAGAGAGAGAGTATGCCAGCACACACCCCAGCGCTATATAACCCAGGGATTACACTACAACTCAGTGTTTACCCAGTAGCTGCTGTATTACAAATTTTTGCGCCTAAATTTATGTGCCCCCCCCCCCCCCCCCTCTCTTTTCACCCTTTGTGTACCAGGATACTGCCGGGGAGAGCCTGGGGAGCTTCCTTCCAGCGGAGCTGTGAAGAGAAAATGGCGCTGGTGTGCTGAGGAAGAAGGCCCGGCCCCCTCAGCGGCGGGCTTCTGTCCTGTTTCTGACTAAAAATGGCGGGGGTTTTACACATATACAGTTTTCCAGACTGTATTATGTGTATATATGACCGGAGTGTGTGGTGTGCAGTGGGAGCAATGGCGCACAGCTGCAGTGCTGTGCGCTACCTTAATGAAGACCGGAGTCTTCTGCCGCCGATTTTATCTCCTTCTTCTGTCTTCTGGCTCTGCAAGGGGGACGGCGGCGCGGCTCCGGGAACGGACGATCGAGGTCAGGCCCTGTGTTCGAACCCTCTGGAGCTAATGGTGTCTAGTAGCCTAAGAAGCACAAGCTAGCTGCAAGCAGGTCAGGGACGTGCAGTCAGGGGAGGCAGGGGAGGCAGTGCCTCACCTGTCATTTAATGATTAAAATAATACAAAGAACATATTTTTAACACATATTCTGTGTTATGAATATGTGTTTTGTATTATAGTAATCAATTCTGTTGTTCAAATGCAGCCACATTTGTTTGTGAGGCACCGAAAGCGCTGCCTCACACTTACAATATTGAAGGAGCTGAAGCCGTGGGCGGGCAGGGGGCGGGAACAAGCTACGGGCTGTAAAAGCCCATTGAAAAAAAGCATTAGCAGCGGCACTAGTATAAGTGCCTCAGCCAGGGCCAGCCACTTGAGGGCGCTGCAGGAAGTCCAGGAAGCTCTGCATCTGGCTCCCGGCAGTGTCACAGTCATGTAGTAATGACGCGACAATGCCTCAGAGGAGCCGGGACAGCAGGAAGAAGACAGCCGTCTTCAGTAAGTACACCGCTGCCAGTACCTGGACCCCCCCCTCGCCCCGCATAGCCCGAATATTTACTATTATAGATGGAGACAGGCAGCTGTGCACTGTCTCCAGCACAGTAAAAAGCCGCGATCGCGTTCGCGGAGTGGCAGCAGCAACAGAGCGGCAAACGGCAGCACTTACTCGTAGCCACAAAAATATCCTGAGGAATAGGATTGGCCCCATAATGTGAGATGAACCAATAGTTCTGAGTGAAGCCTACAAAGTCACTGGGAACTAATGACAACACTGAGGTATGAGGCACTCTGTACCTCGTCCCTCACTGATGTCGCAAGTTCCTAGTGAAACCCTGTCTGCCTACTCATTAATATTGATTCAGCTTACAAAATGACTGTCTTCATTATATGTAGGCAACTAGTAAACTTGAAAAATTGATCTGTTTTGAACAAATTTAGTAACAGACCGTATGAAAGTTATACAGCAAGTGAATAATAAGGTGTGTAGCACATGACTGGGGGCTGCATAGGCGAGCTGTGATTACTATCAAACGTAGTTTGTCATTGGTATTTTTCATTGCAGTTGCAGGGCCTATAAATGAAATCAGGGCCGTTTCTTGGGGCAGGCGAGCAGTGCAACCGCACTGGGCGCCCGCCGCGGCACTAACTGTGGCTCCCTGCTGACCCCTCATATTTCTCCCCGAATAACCCACTCGGGGGGCGGAGTTTCATGGAATGACGCGTTTGCGTCGTTACGTCACGACGCAACCCCATCACGACGCGAAACTCCCCACCTCCCGAGCGGAGTACAGAGGGGGATCCAAGTTAGCAAGAGGGAAAGGCCGGCGCGAGGAGCGACTGGTGAGGCGGGCCGAAGAGCGGTAATCGCCTCTGTAAGTATTCTCTCTCTCTCTTTCTCTCAATGTGTAAAATGGGGACACCTGCCGTAATGTGTGAAATGGGGACTCTTGCCTGCCGTAGTGTGGGGATTTAATGTATCAAGGGCATTGCGGTGTGTGGCATAATATGGTGCAGGGGGCATTACTGTGTGGGGCTTAATATGGTAGAATTTTTTTTTCCTGTGGTGGTCGTGATCTGTTGGAGCAGGGTCAAAAACTGGATTGTGAGGTAGTCTTTTCAGATGAGGCCATGCCCATTTAAATGAGGCCACAACCATTTCGATGAGGCCACGCCCCCTTGCTGGGTGCGCGCACAAGGTTTTTTTTTATCTAGGTGTTTGTGTGTGGGGGGGGGGGCACATTTTTTTATGTCATGGGGGGGCGCATTTTTAAATCTCGCACTGGGAGCCAAATTGGCTAGAAACAGCCCTGAATGAAATATTGGCTAGAATTGACTTCCATGTGATGCCCGGTTGCACACATCGGCCACTTACGATATTGCTGGCATTGCACCTTTGTGGGGTGAGAGGAAAAACATGCAATGCTGGTTGCAGCTGATGATTTGAATTCCCTAAATTGTCATTTCAGTCAGGTAATCTAGCAGTTCTGCTGTGATCGTTGGCCCTCATTCCGAGTTGATCGCTCGCTACGGGTTTTCGCAGAGCAGCAATCATGGCAAAACGGGGCTAATCTGCGCTTGCGTATGCACCACAATGCGCACGGGTGTCGTACGGGTACAATGAGCGACGTGGTTTTGCACAGGTTCTAGCGACGCTTTCAGTCGCAGTGCCGAACACAAGGAGATTGACAGGAAGTGGGAGTTTCTGGGTGGCAGGATGTCTGGAGGGAGCTGCTGGCTGTGCATGCAGCTCCCTTCGTCCTCAGGCTCACAGTTTCAAAGTCAAGTATCCATGCCATGGAGGCAGTGTATTAATGTTAACTAGGAGGGAGTGGTGTGGGGGAGTATTAATGTTCTCTAGGAGCCTGAGGGTGTATTGGGCAGTGGGGGTGTACTAAAGTGTCGCTAGGAGGGGGTGTTGGGGTGTAGTGAAATGTCTCTAGGATGGGGTGTTGAACTGTGGGGTTGTATTTATGTTTGCTAGGAGGGAACAGTGTGTGGGGCAGTATTAATGTTCTCTAGGAGAGTTACTGTGGAATGTACTGTAGGTGTATTAATGCCATTTGGGGTGCCAATATGTGATACCCGCGTTTGGGGTATCCCTTCTGCTAGTTAAACCAGTTGCAGATGCACTGTGAGGATTAAAATCCTTTTTACACTGGTTGCTAAGCAACTATGGCAACCAGGAGAGGAATATGTATAGCACTAGGACCCTGGGCTTTCCATCAGGATCCCTGCAGAGCGGGAAGCTGGGAGCGCTCTGATTGGCCGTGTTGTGTGGGGAGAGAACGAAGCAGGAAGGAGAACTGCAGTGAGCAGAGAGAGAGAGCAGCATGGCAGTGGAACAGGAGGCAGTGTGTCATGTGTGGGTGTGAAGAGCTGTACGCGGAGGTCTGGAGGCGCGCTGCGCTGGGAGAGTCTGGGCATCGAGAGACGGCTGTCATCCTGAAAAGCAGCAGTGAGAAGTGACCAGCAGGAGCTGGCAACAGCAGCAGATAATGCAGGTACTCTACTTCACCCCAGACAGCCCCCACATATGGGCACCCAGACCAACAGTGGTCACCCTGACAGCTTGCAACATCACAGCCCCTTGGGACAGATCACAGCAGGACCCTATGTACAAGGAGAGGGACATGTGGGATTTATTTGGAGCTGCCTTCCATTGTACCAGAGAGAGCCTTAAGGGATAGGGTTGTGTGAGACCCTCTGCTTCCCCTTACCACTGCAATTGCAAGGAAAACACGAAGTGACACTTATCCCTAGACTGTTTGAGCTGCAGCACAATGTGTGTGCCAGAATTGGGTCATTTGCTCTGTGACCCACTGTATGTGAAATGACTTACTCCACAGCGCCCTCTATTTGAAGCATTGCTAGACTGTGAAATGACTTACTCCACAGCGCCCTCTATTTGAAGCATTGCTAGACTGTGAAATGACTTACTCCACAGCGCCCTCTATTTGAAGCATTGCTATACTGGGATATGACTTACTCCACAGCGCCCTCTATTGGAAACTGGTGCTATACATGGCAAGTAGCTGCTCCACAGCACCACCCGTTGGATTACAAATACTGTGCACAGTGCGAACTCATTCTACAGCACCCCCTGTAGGACAGTGATATAGCTGGAACATTTTGTCAGCAGCATAAACTGAACATGTCCAATCTAGCGCCATCTAGTGACCCGTCAGTATAACGCATGCATACTCATGAAACAGCTGTATAAGACGTCTGAGTGTTGAAATTCTGAAATGCTCTTGTATTAATGTTATGTTATATTTTTAGTATGTGACTAAAAGTATTGTGGCTTATTGAATTGCACTGAACTTTACTAAGAGGTGAATTTAGTCACATGGACCAGTGACTAACCCTGTCTATAATAAATCTTTGTTACTGTATCCCACCGTAGTGGTCCTTTCACCTTTAAAAGGGGGGTGTTGACTGGGGTATCCCCGTCCCTTCTGCCCAGGTCCTACGCAGCCTTCCCACGCAGATTCCGCCCGACGTCGCGACAAGCAAGAACCGAACGACCAGAGAGGCCGCAACTGGACAGGCGTGAGACTGCAGGTACGCTTAGCCACCTATCACACTTGGCGTCCGCGAACAGGATACGAGCAAGATGACGGATCCACAGGTTCCCGCTACTCCCATGCTACCACCGGCACTCGGACAAGGAAACACGACCACCATGGCGGCATCACCGTTGACTATGCCATACTATTTTGGAGCACCATGGTTACCAACGTTTGCAGGAAAACAAGTGCCGGGTTCGAGTACGTTCAAAGAATTCAAAGACAAGATGTACTCCATGTTCCGCCTGTACTCACTAACCGAAGAACAGAAAATAGAGATCGTTATGGGTCAATTGACGGATTCGGCACTACGGGAAGTGAAAGCATGGGAAGACAGTGAAAAGAAGACCGTCGAAGGGATCTTTAAGAAGCTGATGACCATATTCGACTGCGAGACCATAGCGGAATTAAAGAGCCGCCTTTATGCGAGAAAACAAAGACCTGACGAATCACTGCGAGACTTCGCGCTGGCCCTACAAGAAGCTGCAAAGGCTATACGGGCCCTGGATGAACGAGAAGTCGAAGGGATAGATAGAACGTTAACAGACCTGTTTGTAGAAGGGGCAAGAGGAGAGACGATTCGCTCTCAAATGCGCATGGAGAGACGACAGCAACCAGGGAACTCCTTCTCTGAATTCAAAGAGACGGTGCTGCAGATCCTTGGGAAAAATCAGAGCAACAATGTCGTGAAAGATGCGTCTTCAGAGTGGAGTGAAGATGACAGCTACAGAGAAACCGCACTGCCCGTGAAGTCAGACGGACTAGCCCAAGTGGGAGCGGTTCTCCAGCAAGCACAAGCCCCACCGGGACCAGATCCTATGGAAACGCTCAATCAGAGGCTGACGGAGATGATATTGAATCTCTCCCAAATGAGCCGGAGATTAGAAGAGCTCGACAGGAACCAAGATAGGAATAGACACAGAGAATGGCATCAAGAGCAAGATTGGCAGAGTCGTCCTCGCTGGGACGTAGTAAGAGAATCGGGCCGACGATTGACCGATCAATTCCATGCTCCGAAAGGCACTGTATGTCAACAGACCTCCGAAAGAGTGGAGAGAATAGATCTACCATGGGAGGAACGACCCAGAAAAGCAGGACCAAGACTGGTGTGGCAGAGTCAAGTCGGAGTGATGGGTGTACCATCTGGTGGGGATGAACGAAGAACCAGAACAAGAAAGACGACAGGCCAAGTATTGTGGTTTAGTGCAACGCGTGGTTACGGCTTCATAAGGAGAACAGACACTAAGAGAACCATATATGTTCACTATACGGGCATTCAGAAGACCCATCAGAACAATTACTTCCGAAGCCTAGGAAGCGGGGAATGGGTCGAATTTGAATTGACCAATGGAAAAAGGGGCGTTAAGGCCATCAACGTCACAGGTCCTAATGGCGTTCCAGTGCAAGGCAACAGACATGCCAGAGAGCGTAACCGGTATTGGCGCTGTCCGCGGTATAGAAAGCCTCCACTCTACTACCAGCAAGACTACTGGGACAGCGGAAGCAGAGAGGAACCAAGAGACTGTAATAGTGAGACCGGTAGACCTAACACCAATCCTCCTCGACCTGAACGGATACCCCGACCACCCGAACCTGAAGTCCCAAAGCAAAGGAAAATGCTGGACACAAGCGAGAGACCGGTTGTGAAAGGTCAGAGTGAGACAGTGCAGCAGTGCCTTCAAAATGTGATAAAGCCTCAGATTTCTCCTCAACCAAAACGAGAGTACATCCCAAAAAGGCAAGACGCAGATTACCGTGCAGCAAATTTCGAGCAAACAGATGCCGGTGCGACTGACCAGAAAAGGGACACTGAAGCAGTGGTCCACATGGCCATGACAAAGATAGTGGAACCCGTGGAATCCAGAAGTCCGGAGCCAGCAATGCCACCGTCTGAACCCAAGCCCCAGGCAGAGACCCCACAGGCAGCTGAGAAGGCTGAGGCCCATTCCACGGAAGAGAAGCCTGTAATGGATAGTGAGTACAGGACCATTACGGGAGAAGAATTCGCCTTCAGGATACGGCAGGCTATACGAAGATCAATGAGATGCGATAAAGGTGCACCACATGCTCGTTGCAGATCGCACGCCGTGATATAGAGTACCACCCATGTACACCTTTGAAGAACCCGTACCGCAGAGGGATCGGAGTCCTGTGGCGGAGGGATGGGGTCCCTGGGATGGACATACCCTAGCTATTTAACAAGAGTAAAAGTAGAAAGGTATAACTGTTCAGGTTTAACTTGTTGGCATCTAATTATTTGCATGTATCGGGAGTTCAAAGACTGTGGTGTAGGACTTTAATCCATTACAGTATGCGTGGGGACACGCATAATTTCAGCGGGCGGACATGTGATACCCGCGTTTGGGGTATCCCTTCTGCTAGTTAAACCAGTTGCAGATGCACTGTGAGGATTAAAATCCTTTTTACACTGGTTGCTAAGCAACTATGGCAACCAGGAGAGGAATATGTGTAGCACTAGGACCCTGGGCTTTCCATCAGGATCCCTGCAGAGCGGGAAGCTGGGAGCGCTCTGATTGGCCGTGTTGTGTGGGGAGAGAACGAAGCAGGAAGGAGAACTGCAGTGAGCAGAGAGAGAGAGCAGCATGGCAGTGGAACAGGAGGCAGTGTGTCATGTGTGGGTGTGAAGAGCTGTACGCGGAGGTCTGGAGGCGCGCTGCGCTGGGAGAGTCTGGGCATCGAGAGACGGCTGTCATCCTGAAAAGCAGCAGTGAGAAGTGACCAGCAGGAGCTGGCAACAGCAGCAGATAATGCAGGTACTCTACTTCACCCCAGACAGCCCCCACATATGGGCACCCAGACCAACAGTGGTCACCCTGACAGCTTGCAACATCACAGCCCCTTGGGACAGATCACAGCAGGACCCTATGTACAAGGAGAGGGACATGTGGGATTTATTTGGAGCTGCCTTCCATTGTACCAGAGAGAGCCTTAAGGGATAGGGTTGTGTGAGACCCTCTGCTTCCCCTTACCACTGCAATTGCAAGGAAAACACGAAGTGACACTTATCCCTAGACTGTTTGAGCTGCAGCACAATGTGTGTGCCAGAATTGGGTCATTTGCTCTGTGACCCACTGTATGTGAAATGACTTACTCCACAGCGCCCTCTATTTGAAGCATTGCTAGACTGTGAAATGACTTACTCCACAGCGCCCTCTATTTGAAGCATTGCTAGACTGTGAAATGACTTACTCCACAGCGCCCTCTATTTGAAGCATTGCTATACTGGGATATGACTTACTCCACAGCGCCCTCTATTGGAAACTGGTGCTATACATGGCAAGTAGCTGCTCCACAGCACCACCCGTTGGATTACAAATACTGTGCACAGTGCGAACTCATTCTACAGCACCCCCTGTAGGACAGTGATATAGCTGGAACATTTTGTCAGCAGCATAAACTGAACATGTCCAATCTAGCGCCATCTAGTGACCCGTCAGTATAACGCATGCATACTCATGAAACAGCTGTATAAGACGTCTGAGTGTTGAAATTCTGAAATGCTCTTGTATTAATGTTATGTTATATTTTTAGTATGTGACTAAAAGTATTGTGGCTTATTGAATTGCACTGAACTTTACTAAGAGGTGAATTTAGTCACATGGACCAGTGACTAACCCTGTCTATAATAAATCTTTGTTACTGTATCCCACCGTAGTGGTCCTTTCACCTTTAAAAGGGGGGTGTTGACTGGGGTATCCCCGTCCCTTCTGCCCAGGTCCTACGCAGCCTTCCCACGCAGATTCCGCCCGACGTCGCGACAAGCAAGAACCGAACGACCAGAGAGGCCGCAACTGGACAGGCGTGAGACTGCAGGTACGCTTAGCCACCTATCACAAATATAGTATTGTTGTCTGGGGTAGGGGGTGTCTAATAATGTTATCTTTGAATTGGTGCTGAGTGTATTAATGCTGTGTGTGTGTGTGTGTGTGTGTGTGTGTGTGTGTGTGTGTGTGTGTGTGTGTGTGTGTGTGTGTGTGTGTGTGTGTGTGTGTGTGTATATATATATATTATAGGGGGTCATTCGGAGTTGATCGTAGCTGTGCTAAATTTAGCACAGCTTCGATCAGTTACTCAGACATACGGGGGGACGCCCAGCACATCTGGCTCGCCACCCCACCCCCAGCAGAAGTACAAAATCACCGCACAGCGACAATGCTTTTGTACTTCAAGAGTAACTCCCGGCCAGTGCAGCTCCTGTGGCTGGTCGGGAGTTACTCCCTCGCAGACCGGGTCGCAGCAGCTGCGTGTGACGTCACTCAGCCACTGCGGCCCGCCCCCCCGCACGGTCCGGCCATGCCTGCGTTGGCCGGACCGCGCTCCTAAAACGGCGGCTAAACGTCGCCGTGCCACCCCCTCCCACATAGTGACTGCCTCTGCCTGTCAATCAGGCAGAAGCAATCGCTAGGCAGTGACGGCCGTCAACATCTGGCATGCGCTGGTGCACTGCGGCGCCGGCGAATGCGTAGTTCTGGCCCAATCGCTGCTGTGCGAAAACACACAGCAGTGATCGGGTCGGAATGACCCCCATAGTGTGTGTGTTATCCAGGGGGCTTTGTGGAAGAATGTGGGGCATACTTGCCTACCTGACCCTCTCCATGAGGGAGAAAATGCTCTGTTCCTGGACTTTCCTGGTAATGTATGATTGCCATCACCTGTGGTGAGCTAGGTAATTGATAAGAAAGGTGTTTCACCACAGGTGATGGCAATCATACATTACCAGGAAAGTCCAGGAACAGAGCATTTTCTCCCTCATGGAGAGGGTCAGGTAGGCAAGTATGATGGGGGGGGAGGGGGGCGATTGTGCGTGAATCAGGGGTGCCTCACTGGCCACTGACTTCACCGCACGTCACTGACGCAGGTAGGTTCGCTTCTCTCCCCTCAGTCCCACGTAGCAGTGAGTCTGTTGCCAGCAGATCTCACTGAAAATAAAAAACCTAACAAATACTTTCTTTCTAGCAAGCTCAGGAGAGCCCACTAGGTGCATCCAGCTCTGGCCGGGCACAGATTCTAACTGAGGTCTGGAGGAGGGGCATAGAGGGAGGAGCCAGTGCACACCAGATAGTACCTAATCTTTCTTTTAGAGTGCCCAGTCTCCTGCGGAGCCCGTCTATTCCCCATGGTCCTTACGGAGTTCCCAGCATCCACTAGGACGTCAGA
Source organism: Pseudophryne corroboree (assembly GCF_028390025.1). Taxonomy (NCBI): domain Eukaryota; kingdom Metazoa; phylum Chordata; class Amphibia; order Anura; family Myobatrachidae; genus Pseudophryne; species Pseudophryne corroboree. The sequence continues at coordinate 42,711,977 of NC_086445.1, read as the reverse complement.
GAAAAAAACAAAACACTTGCTCTCCTTGGTGTCTGAATGCCTGTGTCTCTCACCTTTACTTACTCCTCGCATTGTGCCTGCTACCCATTTGGCTCCTTCTTCCCTCTCAACCCCTGCCCCGCCCTCATTCCCCACACCTCTCATTGCTTGTTTCACTCCCTGCCTGCATCCTTGCCCCACTGCCTACCTGATTCCTTCTCTCAGCCCCACACCTCTCACTAGCTTTCTTTTCTTTAACCCCTAGCCCCTCTCCCCAATGCAATTTCTCATCCAATGCAGCTCCTTTCCCAACATAGACATCTCAAATCAGGAGCACCACGGCAGATATGGTGGCAATTTATACTTAGCACAGTCACTCACACAGGAGTCACCCACTGTCGCACACATTCACACACAGCAGTCACCCAATGTCACCCACACACAGCAGTCATTCACTGGCACCCATATAGAGCATTCACCCAATGTAACCCACAATGTCACCCACACACAAACAATGCACCCAGTAGTGCTCACCTAGTGCCACCTTGCACTGCACAGCTGGCTGGGAGGAGCCCGGGAGGCAGCTGTCATCCGCAGCGCTATGTGACTGTCTAGCCAGATAACTGGAAAAGTGTGGTACAGTAGCTGCAGCTGGTGTGACAGCTGTTCAGCGGCTCAGGGCAGCTCAATGTCAGGATTAGCCACATAGCAGCAACAGCCGGGGGCGGGAGGGCGCATGGTCATTGAGGATGTCCCGGGTCCTAATGTTGCTGTGTTTTTAGTGCAAAGGGGAGGTCTTGACCCTCCTCAGCCTGGCCCTGGCAGCACAAGATGCAGGAGGTGGGGAGGCAGCGGGTAACATTTGGGAGCACAATCGCGGGAGGGGGGGGGGGGGGGCTGGTAATGATGCAGAGAGGAGGAAGTAACATTCAGGAGCATAATTGCGCGGGGGGGGGGATTGCAGTGAGCGAAAAAGCTTGTGGGTCCCAGTGGCCCATTACTTAAAGAAAATGGGGTCCTATTCCACTGTTTCTGGGTCCCATCTCTATATGCCGCACCTACACCTTCTCTATATACCGCACCTACACCATCTCTATATACCGCACCTACACCATCTTTATATACCGCACCTACACCATCACTATATACCGCACCTACACCTTCTCTATATACCGCACCTACACCATCTCTATATACCGCACCTACACCATCTCTATATACCGCACCTACACCATCACTATATACCGCACCTACACCTTCTCTATATACCGCACCTACACCATCTCTATATACCATACCTTCACCATCTCTATATACCGCACCTACACCATCACTATATACCGCACCTACACCTTCTCTATATACCGCACCTACACCTTCTCTATATGCCGCACCTACACCTTCTCTATATGCCGCACCTACACCATCTCTATATACCGCACCTACACCATCACTATATAACGCACCTACACCTTCTCTATATACCGCACCTACACCTTCTCTATATGCCGCACCTACACCTTCTCTATATGCCGCACCTACACCTTCTCTATATGCCGCACATACACCATCTCTATATGCCGCACCTACACCATCCCTATATGCCGCACCTACACCATCCCTATATGCCGCACCTACACCATCCCTATATGCCGCACCTACACCATCCCTATATACCGCACCTACACCTTCTCTATATGCCGCACCTACACCTTCTCTATATGCCGCACCTACACCTTCTCTATATGCCGCACCTACACCTTCTCTATATGCCGCACCTACACCATCTCTATATACCGCACCTACACCTTCTCTATATGCCGCACCTACACCTTGTCTATATGCCGCACCTACACCTTCTCTATATGCCGCACCTACACCATCCCTATATACCGCACCTACACCTTCTCTATATACCGCACCTACACCTTCTCTATATGCCGCACCTACACCTTCTCTATATGTCGCACCTACACCTTCTCTATATGCCGCACCTACACCATCTCTATATACCGCACCTACACCATCTCTATATACCGCACCTACACCATCACTATATACCGCACCTACACCTTCTCTATATACCGCACCTACACCATCTCTATATACCGCACCTACACCATCTCTATATGCCGCACCTACACCATCTCTATATATCGCACCTACACCATCTCTATATACCGCACCTACACCATCACTATATACCGCACCTACACCATCCCTATATACCGCACCTACACCATCTCTATATACCGCACCTACACCATCTCTATATACCGCACCTACACCTTCTCTGCATGATGCTCCTGAATAGAACTTTCTGTGTATTGTGAACCTTGCTAACCCAATAGCAGAAACCAGAACTACATGGCTGAAGTTTCTCTGCAAATTGAGATTGTCCTGGGGGATAAGGTGTTAATAGTCACAGATTCCCATGTAGGAGGGGAGCAGTGTAGCACATTCCAAGAAGCTGTGGCAGACACTACTGTGTACTATGCATTGCTTCAGTCAGTGTTTCTGTACACGTGCAGCAGGGAGCAGTGACCGGTCAGCCGGAGCTGGAGACGGAGCGCTGCCTGGTGCTTCAGCCTGAATGTGAGTGTATGTCACAGCAGAACAGACAGAGCCAGTGTGAGTTACCTTACATCGTTCTGCACTGCACATTTCCTGTGTGTGCTGTGCTGGAACAGCATCGTAGGTAACCACTGTTGGAGGGTGATGTGAAGAACGTCGGCGCTGTTGTTCCTTAGTTCCGGGGGAGGAGGGAGGAGGGAAGAGAAAGGGAGGGAGGGAGGGCTGTACAAACTCCCCTGGGACGCGCTGCACTGATATTGGTTTATTTTAATGATTGCTGTCCCCCTCGCAGGCTGGCTCCTCCTCCACTTCTGCAGTCGGGCAAGGGAGACTTCAATCATTAAAACAAACCAATATCCGTGCAGCGCGTCCCAGGGGACCCACCCAGCCGGAGACCAACCCACCCTGGCACGTATTTGCGAACACTGGAGGTAACATTCGGGAGCGGGTGGACGGGAGCGGGGGAGCGGGTGGACGGGGGCGGAGGATGACCCACTCACGTTGAACTCATGTTGAACAATTGTCAGCAGGGTGATAAAGCGTTGTCTGATTCATTCAGTGTGCAGTGCCGCCCTCCAGTGGTCGCCGCCCATAGGCAGCTGCCTAAAGCTGCCTAGTGGTAGCGCCGGCTCTGCCCCCATTCTATGCTATACTTATTGCATTGCAAATATTTACACAAAGGACGTCTCTTCGAATAAGTGCTGTCCTTTGCGTTGTTACTCAAATCTACCTATCCTCCCCTGACTTGTCCCTATCTGTACTGGACCGTGTCACTGAATGCCTTTCTGCCATTTCATCCTGGATGACATCTCACCACCTCAAACTGAATATTTCAAAGACAGAGTTAATTATATTTCCACCGGCCAATAGTAGTTACCAACCTGATATCTCTATCACTGTTGAAAACTCGACTATCTACCCTACCCCACAAGCTCGCTGCCTAGGTGTCATCCTTGACTCTGATCTGTCCTTTGTTTCCCACATTCAATCTGTCTCAAGATCATGTTACATGCATCTAAAAAACATATCCAAAATACGCCCTTATCTTACACAAGACACTGTTAAAACTCTAATCCACGCTCTCATTATCTCCCGCATTGATTATTGCAATAGTCTCCTAACTGATCTTCCCAAAAAGAGACTCTCACCACTACAATCCATTCTGAATGCAGCGGCGAGGCTAATCTTCCTCGCTAGACGTTCGTCATCTACAGATCCACTCTGTCAGTCCCTCCATTGGTTACCTGTATTTTACCGTATTCAATATAAAATACTTTTACTCACACACAAGGCCATTAACCAAACTACACCAACGTACATCACTTCGCTTATCACAAAATATCTCCCAACCCGACCTCTTCGCTCTTCACAAGACCTGCGTCTCTCATCCACACTCATTACTCGCTCCCACTCACGACTGCAGGACTTTCATCGGGCTGCACCCTCTCTGTGGAATGCCCTACCACACACAATAAGACTCTCCTCTAGTCTCCAAACCTTCAAGTGTTCCCTGAAAACTCACCTCTTTAGGCAAGCGTATCAAATTCCAGAACCGCCCACATAACTTTCATAAACCTTCCTATCAAATTGCATCCACTCTGTACAGTCCACACATATCCTCACATGTCTTCTCATTCTATGCAATAGATAGCACCTTTCCTTATGTACACATGCCTATTTCCCTATAGATTGTAAGCTTGCGAGCAGGGCCTTCCTACCTCTATGACTGTTATCACCCAGTTTGTTATATCATTGTTATTTCAAATTGTAAAGCGCAACGGAATTTGCTGCGCTATATAAGAAACTGTTAATAAATAAACAATAAATAAATAAATAAGGACTTCCGGATTTATGACCCGGGAGTCCTATTGCTCAGACATGGCCATCGGCCTGCGCCTGTGGAATCCGTGGGACAGAAGGAGAAGGATCTTTCGTATCACTCTCTGGGGGTTTATGTGGAAAGGAACCTATAGTCTTCTATAAGCAATGTTATCTGTAGATGGCTTTGCCTATTGGGTACAAGCTATGGAAAGTTTCGCTGACTGAAGCTTGATACGTATGCGGACTGCAGAAAACCTCAGAAAACTGCAGTTTTCAGAAGTCTGACTGCATTTTACTGATAGACTATCTGGAGTTAGGCCTTCATTCCGAGTTGATCACACGTAGCAACTTTTTGCTGCCCGTGCGATCAACTTGACGCCGCCTATGGGGGAGTGTATTTCTGCATAGCAGGGCTGCCATCGCTTGTGCAGCCCTGCTATGCTAAAAAAGTTACCTGCAAAACAAGACAAGGGTCAGACCTACTTACCCTGTGCGACGGATCCAGCGACGAAGGTCTCGGGATTGATGTCAGACATCCGCCCTCCAAATGCCTGGATACGCCTGCGTTCGGATCTCCACGCCCGGAAAACGGTGAGTAGACGCCCCGGAACGCCTCCCCGCTGTCAATCTTCTTGCGATCACGCTAGCGATCACTTTCTTCTTTCTTATAGCCGCTGCCCGGCGCAATGACGCATGTGCGCATTGCGGCCGCCGCGCATGCACATTTCTGACCCGTTCGCTCCGCAGCGTAGAACCGCTGCGTGCGAATGGATCGGAATGACCCCCTATATATCTTTCTCAGGTGATGTGAGACATAGGGAAGGAGAAGACCTGATTGGTGGGCAGTAGAAGGGATCACCTATCTTGTTCTTTTCATAATCATCCAGCTACTCTCATATACTTCCATTCTAGTGTTAGAAAACTTCCTTTTCTAGGCTCACAAGTCTTTTATTTACTAGATTAAGCTGTGTATTAGACTAGCGCCATATAATTGATGTAGGAATTTTAAGAGAACACGAAAGATTAGGTGAGATGTATCAAGGAGTGGGGAAGTGGACCCACAGAGAAGGTACCCACAGCACTCAATCAGCTGTGAGGTAGCGTTTATCAAGTACATGCTATAAAATGATAGGTGCAAGATGATTGGTCGCTATGGGCAACGTTTCCACTTGCCCTCTTCTTCACTCTTGAGACTACTTGATACATTTCCCCCGCACTGTGGGGGTCATTCCGAGTTGATCGCTCGCTAGTTAGTTTTAGCAGCCGTGCAAACGCTATGCCGCCGCCGCCCTCTGGGAGCGTATTTTAGCTTAGCAGAAGTGCGAACGAAAGGATCGCAGCGCGGCTACAATATTTTTTTGTGTAGCTTCAGAGTAGCTTCAGACCTACTCAGCGCTTGCGATCACTTCAGACTGTTTAGTTCCTGTTTTGACCTCACGAACACGCCCTGCGTTCGGCCAGCCACGCCTGCGTTTTTCCTGGCACGCCTGCGTTTTTTCAAACACTCCCTGAAAACGGTCAGTTACCTCCCAGAAACGCCCACTTCATGTCAATCACTCTGCGGCCAGCAGTGCGACTGAAAAGCGTCGCTAGACCTTGTGTGAAACTAAAATCGTCCATTGTAAAAGAACGCAGCGCGTGCGCATTGCGCCACATACGCATGCGCAGAAGTGCCAATTTTTAGCCTGATCGCTGTGCTGCGAACAACGGCAGCTAGCGATCAACTCGGAATGACCCCCATTGTCTCTTTATTGCAGGCTGCATTTCACAAGACTGGTCTCGCAGCATCAAAGTGTTCTGCTACTATTGTAATACTGTTGTAATAAAAGGTAGGTCATAACAGATATCGCTTTATTATTGCACTTTTATTGCTTTTATCACCCATTTATATGTGATGTATTTGTATTTCTTTGAAATAATCTGTCATGAAAGTGTCCTTTTTGTTTCTTCGTGTGTGTGTCGTTGGGCGTCAAATCGTAAGGAGATGCTAAAAACACAGTTTGCAGATATACTGTAGCATTTGGCTTATAGAACCAGCGCCGGGCCCTTTGCTCATAGGGACCGATTCAGTAAGGATTGCAAATTCTGCTAAGTAGCAGAAAGTGTAATCCTTTGGATCGCATGCTGGGGGCCGCCCATCACATGACAAGGCCGCCCAGCATGCTGACCGGGGCCTCCCACCTTGACCACGCTGAAATTGTGGTAGCCTCCTGCCGGCACAGCAGGAGGCCCGACGCCATTTTTGTGATCACAGCGGCTGCATGTGACGTCACGCAGCAGCCCCGATCATGCCCACGTCCCCCGTTCGCGCCGCCATGCCCCCGTTTTTAAGTAGCGCCCCCGCAACGCTCAGTCTCCGGCTTAGAAACGGAGCGTTGCAGCCACTCCGTCCAGTAAATGCGGACACACGCACAGGACGGGCGCTGCGCAATTGCCCGTGGGGCAATCATAAAAACTCCGGTTGGATCGCTCTTTGCGATCCAATCTGAATTAGCCCCATAGTCAGGAGCGGGATAACGTCATATGAAGATGGCGTTAGGTGCTGCATTTAAGCTCTGAAAACGTTTAGTTTTTCAAGCATGATAAATAGCAAAACCACAAAGTCCTCGTACACTGTATTGGGACTACGGTGAGCTTAGAACTGCGCAGGAAACATATTCTGCCTTACTACCTTAATAAATAGGGACGTTACTTATAAAGGCGCTAGTCATGTATTATCTCTACGTCCAAACTCGTTCTGCGTCTCCGGCGGTTACCATGGGGACATATGCACAGTGAGACTCGGGCGCATACACAGACTAAAAACATCGTCCGCTTGCGTCAGAATTCGACTCTGCCTCCACCTATGGATTGGCCCTGCAGCCGCGACATTAGCGTATTACACAGTTGCAGTGTACAAAGACGCTGGCTGTACACTAACTGACTCTCTCCATCAGTTAACGTAAAGCCAGCTACACATCAGATCGATGTGTAGCCGGCCGATCCAGCAGGTGGCGGGACCCTGCAACGGCAAGTGCATATACACTAGCATACTGCAGGGGGCAACAGAGCTAGCCCAATACAACGTTCCGCTTTGGCCAGAAACGACATATTGGTCCTAAATCGATCTAGTGTGTACCCGGCCTAAGAGGGCAATTCAGACCTGATCGCTGCTGTGCGTTTTCGCACAGCGGGCGATCTTCAATAAACTGCGCGTGCGTCGGACAACAACAACGGGCATCGCCGGTCAGCAACAGGATGGTGCAAAAATTTCATTTGCACGGGCGTTCGCAAGTTGATTGACAGGAAAAGGCCGTTTGTGAGTGGTAACTGAGCGTTTACTGGGAGTATCTGGAAAACCACAAGATCCGTCCGCATTCCCCTTTGCGTCCGACTGAGAATCAGACCCTTTGTGTTACGGGATAAGAGAACTTTAACGAGACTGAACTTTTATGAGCTTTTAGGAGGTTTGTTCCCTATGTAATGGGAGTCCGTGGGGTATTTTTCGCCTATTGATTTTTAGGCTCTCTTATATGGCGGTAACAGGACTTTAGCGTTCAGTAGGGAACATTCTGCACTTTTCAGTTATACGCTTACAAGAAATTATAAGAACGACGACAGGAAGACGACAATGGCACATGAAACATATCTCCTGACCCCCATATAATAGCACCTGAACAGGACACCATATACCACAGAGAAGATGACATATATACGTTGAGACAACAGGACTGCAGTATAATGACCACCCCATGTCTCCTCCTCTGGGCTCAGCTGGAGTAAAATCTGGAGAGTGTCGCTAAGTGAGTCGCAGCCACATTATCACATCCATTATTAATGAGCTGGCTCCCGCCTCCTCTTGTCCAGACACCCTGTTATCACCGGGAGGAGGGGAGACGGCGCCCGGCGGTGGGCTTATACAAACAATACATATTTATAATCCTCTATGTAAATGTTCCATTTAATCAGCATCTGAGGAACGCCATACCGGAATAACACAGAGGACAGGACTAAGGGTAAAAGTCACTAATTGCAACATTAGCGCTAAGGATCCAATGGACATATTATATATGAATAAGCCCTACAGTAGCCGTTCTTTCAGGTCACTCTATCAAACACTCCAACTCATCAGATAACCTCGGAGGCATCACACACCTCACGCCCCATAATGGGTGTGACATGCGCTCACTAATGCTGCAGGGGGTATTTGAAATAGCTAAAGGAGGTTACGGGCAATTATGACAGTATGGCAGGGTTCTGAGCGTTGCTTTATGGCAGCTGTTACACTGGCAAACACTTCTTATACCTCAGATATATAAAAGAAGCAACCGTGAGAATACTGAATAGCAAATGCAGCGCCAAATAATAATCTATATCACTGATGAGATCAAATATGTAGCATGGCAGAAAATGCAGCCTGAAGATGACCACTATTTGTGTGTATAGTAAGTTTAGTGAGTTTCTCAGACCACAATGAAAAGCTGGATTTAATAATCTGGTCACTTTGTTACCTATGAGACCGCAAGTCTGTAACAGGAACACTGCCCTGCATGCAATTTCCAATGTAACGGAAGTGAGAACATTCACTAAGGAACACCATGGTGGTAGAGATGGTGGAACATCCGTGCCCCCAGCACCAAGTAGGAAAAAACACATTGCTGCCTTACAGCCATCGATGGTGGAGAGCCATCAGATCTCTGCAATCGATGACAACACCACCTTCAACCATCGGTGGCAAACCATGGATGATTGTTAAACATCAATGGGGGAGGTCATCCCTACAGAACAATGGGGGTAATTCCAAGTTGATCACAGCAGGACATTTTTTAGCAACTGGGCAAAACCATGTGCACTGCAGTTGGAGGCAGATATAACATGTGCAGAGAGAGTTAGATTTGGGTGTGGTGTGTTCAATCTGCAATCTAATTTGCAGTGTAAAAATAAAGCAGCCAGTATTTACCCTGAACAGAAACAAAATAACCCACCCAAATCTGACTCTCTCTGCACATGTTATATCTGCCTCCCCTGCAGTGCACATGGTTTTGCCCAACTGCTAAAAAATTTCCTGCTGCGATCAACTTGGAATTACCCCCAAAGAGTAACAGCTTATTACTAAACATCTTAGTGATATTTGGTGGACCCCTTTCTTTGAAAGTAAAGCATTCATAATCATAACCAGAAATAACGACACTGAGACTTGAATTTTGGCAGAAAATTGCTAGCTATTTATTTGTCCCTAACCATTAGGAAACCTGTAATAAAGAGATTAATTTAATATGCCGCTCCAGCTGGCATATGGTGGCGGCCCAAAAGAACGGCTCACTTAATCTAAATTAAACTTAAATAACTCAACCCTATAAATTTACTAAAACTTACCATAAACCGGTAATAGGTGACAACTCAACCCCCACAGTGACTACCCACCGCTCCTGGGTGCCCTGCCGCTGCCTTCCCGGACGGGTGGTCAAGCGGCCATAAGTCGATGGAGGTGAGTGCACCTAAACCACAACCAACTGTAAAACACTACAGTTTTCTCTACAATACGAAACTGCCGTTCTTTTCCGCCAACAGCGAAAGACTCATCCCCACAGTCTTTCGCACCGCCACCATAAACCTACCCTAACTCCTGCAAAGCGAAACCTAGATCCTCCAGAAAAAACATCATCCCCTCATTGGATAGATGTACTCCATCGCGCCGGAAAAGGTGGCTGTCTTTTAACCGACTCCTCGGGTGGCGAACCACCCTCCCACCGTGGGACAGCACCCACTTTGCCACCGCTCCGTTCACCTTTTTCCGGGCCTCATCAATCTGGCGACCATCCGCCACACCCCTCCAACACAATCTTGGCACCATCATGGAAAAAACCAACACACAATCGGTCCATGCCGCGGTCACACTTGCCAGATCCTGTATCATGGCCCACCGCAGATCCAAGGATGTCCTCTTCCCCAGGTCGTTGCCACCTAGATGGACAACCAAAAACCCTAGGGACTCCATGCTTGCTGGCCTGACTCACTAACCTACTCCTCAGCTCACCCCACATCATTCCTCGCCAGCCAAGCCATCTGACACCCTGTGCTCCAAGCAATGCCTGAGACCCTTCCGAGGCCACAAACCTGGCCGCCCAGTAAATGTAAGAGTGGCCAACCACCCAAATGGGCAAATAGTCTTCGAACCATCCTGAAGGGAAAAAGAGGGGTAGAATTGATTACTAAGAGGCTTATTAATTGTTTATACTGAAGGATCTGCCAAAAAAGAAAACTTTAGATCTCGCTATTGCAGCAGTCACGGCCTAGCCGACTGCACCATGTTTCGTAGCCGATTTAAAAGCGCAATTAAAGACACAAAGGGGAAAGATCAAATAAAATAAACGAAATAAAAACAGGGGGGGGGGGGGGGGGAGGCGGGGGTATAAAATGGGAAACACATGTAATAACTCAGCTGGAGGTGAAACGTAAAGACCTGCTGAGGGACTCTGATTAGACCAAATTAGCCGAATTGTAGATTAGAATTCAGTCCGTCAAGTCAGGCAAAAAATCGCAAATAACTCCAGACCCCCGCTGCCGACTCATGCCAGCAACGGCGAGTAGCTAATCCCTGAGTAGGATAAAAAACAAAAAAACAAAAGGGGTAACACCAACAGACGCACAACACCATAAAATCACAGAACTGTAACAACATAATACATTGCAAATTTAAACAAAGCCCAAGCGCAAACCGACCTCTCATGTGACGGGGCGAATATATCGTCTATAACTTGACGACTTCCATCGCCCCACCGCCTGTATTTCAGTTCTGGAGCAACCCGCCGCAGCAGCCAACGTCGCTGCGCCTATGCGAAAGGAATGGGTACCAAAAACAGTGGGTGGGAGGCCCAAGCCCGCCAAACAGCGACTCAGCATCCATCGAAACTGGTATTTCGTGACTGGCAGCCCATCATAATGCAACAGCCAAGACCCCTCCTTAACGGGTCGCACCACCACGTATTGCCTTGCCAGCCCCACCGGGCAAACGCTCTCCTCCAGCGCTGGAACCATTGTAACCCAGCGCCCTCTCCCCCCTTGATCCGTCTTGGAGCGTCGCAACCTGCACAGCAAGGACCTCTCACCCACTACTACGTCTCCGACCAGCATGCGCGAATCTGCTCTCTTGGAAGGCGCTACCAACTCAGAAACTCGAAAGGCCCCGTGGTAAGCCATTGAGAACGCCAAACTAAACAAAAGCGTCTCAAACCTGGACGACGCGACTCGCCCTACTGCCTCGATGACGGCCGGCAACAACGCCGCATCGATGGGCCGCCTCCTATCCGGTGGCGACGGCGCGACTCGCGCCCACCCTTTCATTGCCTTCCGCAGAACCTCGCTTTTTGTTACGTCAGGGACGCCTCGCAGCTTGCAGAAAAATGAGATGCCTGCCAAATACCGCGAAACCACTGCTCGTGACCTACCGGAGACGTAAAGCTGCCACATAAAAGAAAGCATCAGCCGATGCCTGCTCTTACCTTGTTGCTGACGACCTTGGACAAACTCGTCCCACTCATTCCAAGCATGTCCGTAAGCCTTGAGCGTGGCTGGCGCGACTGACCGCAACACTATACCCTCCAGTCCGGCCCGATCACCTGCCAAACCTAACCGGGACAGTGAAAACCCTGCTCGTTGGCCTCAGGTGCCAACAACCAACACCTCTCCCACTGTCCTCGCGACAAAGCGTCGACAATACCATTCTCCAAACCGGGCACATGTTGCGCGCGGAACCACAGGTTCCTACGCAAGCATGTCAAAAGCAATTGCCCTAGCACCCGCATAACCACCAACGACTTTGCCCTTTGGTTATTAATCGCATGCACCACGCCCAGATAATCGCATCTAAACAAAATGCTGCGATTAGCCAGCCGATCGCCCCAGACCTCCAACGCCACCATAATGGGAAAAACTCCAGAAGCAAAAGGTCCTTCGTGAAACCCCCGCGATGCCATTCTGCCGGCCACGCGCACCAAGATCCCTCCAGATGGCAACCGAATCCAGAGGCGCCCGCTGCGTCGGTGAACAGCTGCAACCTAGCGCTGTCCGCCATTGGGGCCTGCCATATACACACCCCGTTGAAGTCCTCGAGGAACGAGGCCCATATTGCCAAATCCCTCTTAATCTCTGAGGACAAACGCACGAAATGGTGCGTTCTGGCACACCCCGCAGTCGCCCTTCACAGCTTCCGGCAGTACACACCTAAAAGCGAACTCAAATGAGCCGGAAGGCGCCTGGAGCCTTCTTAGGAACCACCCCCACTGGAGAGATGACCAAGTCATCCCCCGAAGGAACACGCCGCGTTGTTAAACGCGAAACATTTTCCTTTTTTGTGGTGGCACGCCCCCCTGCGCGGACTGCCGACCTACCTGACTTGGCCAATCCGCCGTCCGCGCCGAACCCCTGGGAGGACGACCCTGCGTGGTGCCCGTCCGCCCCCGGCTTCCGGGGCTCCTCCGCCTGTAGCGAAGCCCGGGTGACCTTGAGCCCAACCTCAACGTCCTTGAACCCGAAGTCCATGACCTGCAAACCTTCCTGTTGTTCCCTGAATTCCTGATCGTACCTGCGCCACTCCGATCCCGAAGACGTGCGCTGCATGTCATGTATGAGATGCAGGTACCTTATTATATTTGTGTGCTCTGCCGGCCTGTCCTCCAGGTAAGATGCCGCGAAGACCCAGAACCCGGCCAGGCAATTATCGAAGGTACGGAATGCCTCAGCCCCGATGCCCTTCTTTGCGCCGCCACCTTATACTCTTTCTTCGCGACCTTCGTCAATACGAACACGTCCACGAAGTCCCCCCTCCAAATCTTCTTGCGGCAGCTATCTCGCAGCCCCCGCAGTACAGCAGTATAGACGAATCGCACGACACCGGGCAAATTGCGAGCTTCTTGGCCCTACGCGCTTCCTCGCTAAGCCGCTTGCGCCTGTTCCGCTGCCCTCTTGGCGAATTTAGTTGCCCGCTTCTTTGCCCTAGTTGTGCTACTGACTTCGGACGCCTGTGACGACATTGAAGATGAAGAGGAGGAAGAACTACGCGAACTAAAGCTCGTGGAGGAACCCGAATACCGACTGCACCACCTTACCTGATGCCGCCGACTCCCCCGACATGGAATCTTCCGGCGCGTCCAAATCGTTGCCTTCCTCCTCGAAATCTGCCATCGCCTCATCCCCGAGCTCCCTTGAAAAAGAGGAAGAAGCGGAGGACCCCTCCAGTACTCGCGGCACATGCCGCGGCCTCCGTGCTGGGGGCGTTGCGGCCGTGAGCTCCCCCGCGTCCTGCCCTGGACCCTGTTGTAATTCTGCGGCGACCGTCCCGAGCTCACGGCAGGCGCGTGCCACCCGCTGCGCCGCCATAGCCCGCCGGAACGAACAGCCGTTCTAGGGGAGGCAGCCGCGGCTAGCGGCCCTAACACCTTCACCGCTGTGGCCAGGGCCGAGCCAGCGCTCCGGAGGGGTCGTGACTGCCCCAAAGCGCGGTCCTGGGTCCTTCGCCGGGGCCCGCGTGCGACCACGCGCTCGCCGCCCGACATGCGTGTGCCGGGCATCCGACGCACGCTGCCCTTGCGGGAAAGCGGAGGCACCGCTGTCGGCGCCCGCACTGCCCTCGCCTCTGAATTTGTCCCCTCTTCCCGTGTATCGGAACTATCCGATGCCGCAGAGGGGGGGGGGGACCGCCGCGAGTTCCTGCGGCGCGTGCAGCAGCCCCGCGGCCACTAACCCATTCCCTGTCCCCCCTCCTCCACCGCAGGCCGCTAGATTCTGGCCCCGGGGGAGTGATCTGAAAAGACCGGGAACCCCGCGGCGCAGCAGAGCGCGCGCGCACCGCTCCGCTTGCAGTGGACACGGGCTCGCGCACCTCCTGTGCCCGCACCCCGTGACCTCTTGCTGCCGCACCCCTTCTCCTTGGTATCGCACTGCCCTGCCAGTGATCATAATTGCCCTGTCTCCCCTCTCCCCCCGGCTCCCGCCGGATTCCGGCTGCCTGGGAGATAGCAGGGGAGACAGCAAGGCCGGCGGCGCTGCTGCGCACACACGGGCGCGCGCCCCACTGCTCTCTGTCACCACAAGGCCTCTTGTCTGGGCTCCTGCATTAAGAGCCCCATTAGCTCCACACCGTGTTCCGGCTGCGGGGGAGAGGGCTGAGGAGACAAGGAGGAAAGCGGCGCCGCCCCCAGGGCCAGCCAGCTCGCCGCCGGAACCAGCCCCCACCGCCAGATGAGCGGTAACGGGCTGGGGTCCCGGCGGACCGTCGTGGGCGAGTGGCAGCCAGAGCACTGATGTGTGACCTAAATGCAGGGGGCTGACAATAGAGATGGCTACTGACTCTCTGTCTCAACACAGTGACTGGAATCATCAGGAAGTGTGAATGACTCGAGTCACTCACTGTTTCATGAGTGGAGACAGCAGCAGCAGCAGCTTCTCTCAGACAGAGGGAGGAAACTCTGTGTCCTGTGTCCTTCAGTCAGTGTGTTCTGCTGTCTTTAGCTGTGATTGGCCAGAGGCTATACCAGGTGACACCCAGTGGGAGGGGGGAGGGAGCAGTCACGACTCACCAGTCAGTGAGTGCTCTGCTGCTGTGCCTGATCCATGTCATGAATCATGATTAATCCTGAGTCTGCCAGTGAGTGAGACAGTTGTACACTGTGGAGACTCAGTGAATGAATCTGATTCATGCAGCAGGAGGTGGAGCCCCTGTGGTACAGGGCTCTCAGCTCAGTGCTCACTGATTCTGCTCAGTGTGATTGTGGGTGGCAAACTCCCTGGAGGCTAGATAGTGGATAATATAATAAATCCAAGGCCACCTAAAATCATCCAATTAGCAAAGTATGCAAAATAAAACATTAAAAAAAAATGTTTTTATTTGGTTTAGTTACAGAATGAATGATGTGTTTCATGGCTGTTAAGCTTTCTCTCCTCAGCCAGAAGTAATGTCATATTCTATAACTAGTATGCAATAAGTGGTTATTAATAATATATCAACATAACAGTAAATCTATGTTAATATATTATTAACAATCAGGGCATAAGCAGCTGCCTCCCCCAGATACACTGCACAATCACTGCAGCTGAATAACTCCATGAGTCCAGCACTGATCTGCCAGCACTGGCAACTCACTGATTCATGTGCAGTCTCTGCAACACATTCCACTACAGATGAGTCATGACTCATGTGCCGAGACACTGACTCCAGACACTTCACTGAACTGTAACTGTAACTTGCACAGCAAGAATCCCCTAATAAAACAAAGTTTTGCTTGCACTGCAGCACTCACCTAAACCAGATCACCAAGAGACTTAAAATGGCTTCACCTTCCCTATATATATCAAGCCCTCCCCTTAAAGAAGGCTGTACTTTCCTCACAGCTAGGTCCACCCCTCCCCAGATGTTTAACTCTTTCCTCTCCTATGCAGTCAATACTCTCTTCAACTTGGAGTATGTGAATTTGAGTGAACACCTCCTTTAACTGATTACTGTGCACCTCCCAATATCGGAGGTCTAAAGAGTGAGACAGTCAAGGGCATACAATAAATACCATATTTTATGGAACGTTCCATGGAAACTCTTGCTGTGGAATTCCTTGCAAACCCCTCTTTATATAATTGTGGTCAATAAGTAACCTTTGATCATGTGGCAAGCATGTCTTACATAGCATGGCTATGAAATAATCAGCAGCAACCTGTCCCGTCTCCATCCTGCGCAGTAGGAGTGGGAGACGCTCTCCCTCCCAGTGGCTTCCACCGCAGTGGGACCAGGAGAGGGGAACCTCTCCAGAGTGAGCACATAGTGAGTATAGTGGGGTCGGGGCAGGGGTGACCCGGCATACTTATTATTACTAGTTGTTAGTAATGTTTGAGGCTTACAGAGAACAGCATTTGCCACTAAGGGCTCCTGCGTACGGTCCGTGCATCCTGATGCAATTTTACATTTAAAGGACAATATAACTGCAGAACTCATGTAATCACCGCCACCCCATACTGGAAACATGGGGCCTATTCCTTGGGTTCTGATATTTGTGGGAACCTTGATAATATTGGTACAGTCTAGATCACAGGTTCTCAAACTCGGTCCTCAGGACCCCACACGGTTCATGTTTTGCAGGTCACCTGTACATTTTTGAAATGTGACAGTTGGTAATGCACAGTGCAGCTGCTGGGTGCCATGGAAAAGGTGAACCGTGTGGGGTCCTGAGGACTGAGTTTGAGAACCTGTGTTCTAGATGATGGCCCAGTACGCAGTACATGGGAGATTGGGGTGTAATGTCAGACACAGCACCTCTACGTCATATCGCTGCTTCCATCTGCCTGGCCATAATAACACTCAGCGGCTATAGTTACTACGTGGATGCATACAGGCGGATGCGGGCAAGCCTGACATTATTTTCCATCGCCGTAACCTCCACTGTATGAGCCCTGTTCATATGGGGGACCACCCCTAATACTAGGGACATATTCACTATGAGCGCAGATGTGCACAGGAAGCCACCACACCAGTATTATGGGCCCCTCCTGCAACCACAGTTGTGCTGGGGTCTTAACCCCTTACCTCCTCTTTCCTCTGCCCCTCCTGTTGTCACATTCTGTATCCTCAACCAGGGCCGGTGCTAGGGTGTTCGGCGCCCCCCTGCAAACTATAAAATTGCGCCCTCCCATATTCCGTTGGCGTGCGCCGGGAAAAGGGGTGTGGTCTCACAACTAAGGGGCATGGCCACACAATAGTACCCCCATTTAAAATTACGCCACAATGTAGCACAATCTTATTAATCTTATACGTAATGCCCCACCCGTAGTAGTAGCGTCCTTATATGTAATGCACCCCAGTAGTAGTAGCATCCTTATACATAATGCACTCACAGTAGTAGTAGCATCCTTATACATAATGCCCCCCAGTAGTAGTAGCATCCTTATACGTAGTGCCCCCCCAGTAGTAGTAGCATCCTTATACGTAATGCCCCCCCAGTAGTAGTAGCATCCTTATACATAATGCACCCAGAGTAGTAGTAGCATCCTTATACGTAGTGCACCCCCAGTAGTAGACGCGTCCTTATATACGTAATGCCCCCCCCAGTAGTAGAAGCGTCCTTATACGTAGTGCACCCCCAGTAGTAGAAGCGTCCTTGTACGTAATTCCCCCCTAGTAGTAGTAGCGTCCTTATACGTAATGCCCCCCCCCACAATACTAGTAGCGTCCTTATACGTAATGGCCCCCCCAGTAGTAGCATCTTTACATGTAATGCCCCCCCCCCTGTAGTAGTAGCGTCCTTATGCATAATGCCCCCCCAGTAGTAGCATCCTTATACGTAATGCCCCTCTAGTAGTGGTAGCATTGTTATACGTAATGCCCCCCGAGTAATAGTAGCGTCCTTATATATAATGCCCCCAAGTAGTAGTAGCGTTCTTATACGTAATGCTCCCCCCAGCAGTAGTAGCGTCCTTATACGTAGTGCATCCCCAGTAGTAAAAGCGTCCTTATACGTAATTCCCCATAATAGTAGTATCGTCCATATACGTAATGCCCCACAGTAGTAGTAGCGTCCTTATACATAATGCACCCCAGTAGTAGTAGCATCCTTATACATAATGCACTCACAGTAGTAGTAGCATCCTTATACATAATGCCCCCCAGTAGTAGTAGCGTCCTTATACGTAGTGCCCCCCCAGTAGTAGTAGCGTCCTTATACGTAGTGCATCCCCAGTAGTAAAAGCGTCCTTATACGTAATTCCCCATAATAGTAGTATCGTCCATATACGTAATGCCCCACAGTAGTAGTAGCGTCCTTATACATAATGCACCCCCAGTAGAAGCCTCCTTATATGCAATTCCCCCGTAGTACTAGTAGCGTCCTTATAAGTAATGCCCCCCCCAGCAGTAGTAGCGTTGTTACGCGTGATGCCCCCCCTGTAGTAGCGTCCTGATACGTAATGCACCCTCCCAGTAGTAGTAGCGTCCTTGCATGTAATGGCCTCCCCCAGTAGTAGCGTCATTATACGTAATGCCCCCCCCAGTACTAGCGTCCATAAAGTGCGCGAACGCAGACATACCTCACACACACAATTCACACATATATACACACACATACACACCCACCCACCATATGCACACACACACACACACACACACACACACACACACACACACACACACACACACACCACTTACCTAAGCCAGTCTCCCTCTGTACTGCAGCCTGGTCAGTGTAGCTCCACCCCTTTTGTCCCGTTTAGCCCTGCCCCCTTTCGGGCCGTTTAGCTCCGCCCCCTTCTGTCCCGTACTCAGCCGCTGTCACACGGGGAGGGGAGGCAGGAGGTTTTTGATTCTGCAGGCGCTGCTGCCAGTGACTGTCATACAGTGACAGACACAGCAGCAGCAGCAGTGGGGACAGGACGGCGCAGCAGTGAAGGGATTCAGAGCAGGGAAAGCGCCTCTCTGTCCCAGCGCCTCCCTGCACTGCATCCCTTCGCTGAGCGGGTAGCGCTGGGCCTGTCCTCAACTCTGCACGGAGCCCCCCCACACCCCCCACACACACACTCCCACCAGCAAGAGGCCGGTAGCCGAGCCTCTCCTTCTTCAGGTAAATATGGTGGGTATTTTGGCTAAGATCTAGTATAGTTCTGTCCTGGGATGGAATGGTGACCAGTGGTGGCTGCAGAGGAGGGGCTACAGGTCAGTTCAAATTTCAAATAGAGGAGCCACTCCAACTGCCACCAACTGCCATTTCACACTGACTCACTGGCAGTTGGTGTGGCTCCACTATTTCAGTTTTGAACTGAGCTGCAGCCCCACCTCTGGAGCCGCCTCGGATGGTGACCCCTCTGGTCATGGAGAGGTTACTAAAGTCCTCTGGCCACTGGCCTAGGCAGCTAACCCAGTGGTGTGGCACCTACTCAGAGAAGAGCAAGGCATCCCAGCCTTGTGGCTAGGTAGCAGAATATTATACCAGCCCAGCCATAGGCTATAGAACTCAGCACTTCTGACTCACCTCCTGTTTTGTTACTTTACATTTTTGAGGTTTTTTTTCCCTAATGGTCAGAAGGTTCAGTAGGCCCTTATGGGTTCCTGTATCCATGAGATCTAAGTAGGGGATGCCACCCCAAGGTTCCATTACCTTACATCAAAAAAGTTCCCTCTCCAGGGAAAGAGGCAAAAGATTTTGGACCCTGACTACCTATGGAGGATCCTAAGGTAAACAGACCCATCTAGCCTTGCGGCTAAAGGGACTCTGAAGACCACACCCCACCCATTGTGCATATGAATCGGAGCATTTGGGGACTTTGGAGAGTCTACACAACCCTAGCATGCCTTCCAGAAATTTTGCAGATCACAATTTACTGTACTTCTTGTATTATGTGACCACGGGCCATAGTTGCCTACTTTGAAAACTAGACTCAGGGAGATTACGCAGCACGCTGCCGAGGGGGGCGTGTCATACTCTGCCCAAAGGGACGTCTAGTTCCATAAATGGGAGTGTCTATGCTTATATGCTTGTTGCGAGATAATTCCAAATAATCTTAGTAACAATATATTCTGGCAAGTGTCCAAAAATATACTGGTAGGTTAATTGGCTCACAAAAATAATAACCCTAGCGTTAATGTGTGTGCGTGTAGGTGTGATAGGGAATATAGACTGTAAGCTCCACTGGGGCAGGGACTGATGTGAATGGCCAAATATGCTCTGTAAATCGCTGCGGAATATGTGTGCGCTATATAAATACTTAGAAATAAATAAATAAGTATTGGTACTAACATTGCCGTCTGCAATACAGGGTTTCCTTTTTTGCAATATGTATTCGCTGTGATATTTCTTTTCTTCTCACTCAGCACAATATACATTGTAAATGTGATGCCTATGCAATAAATTTTAAATGCAAGTTGACCTTGTGTGAATTCATCACTAAACATACAGTATGAGTAAATTTTGATATTGGTGTATTAAATGTTATTTTAATGTGAACACTGGACTGTCTGCATCTTGTAGACACTAAATATATCTATTGGATGTGATGTTTTCCATACCATTATAGCATTAACCAAATCATTACAGACACCAGATACTCTAATTAAACAAATGTATTTAATAGTGATGAGCGGGTTCGGTTCCTCGGAAACCGAACCCCCCCGAACTTCACCCATTTTACACGGGTCCGAGGCATACTCGGATTCTCCCGTATGGCTCGGTTAACTCGAGCGCGCCCGAACGCCATCATCCCGCTGTCGGATTCTCACGAGATTCGGATTCTATATAAGCAGCCGCGCGTCGCCGCCATTTTCACTCGTGCATTGGAAATGTTAGAGAGAGGACGTGGCTGGCGTCCTCTCCGTTTATTAATGTTGATGCAAATATTTGTGCTTATTGCTTAATTGTGGGGACTGGGGAGCAGCTGTATTATATAGGAGGAGTACAGTGCAGAGTTTTGCTGACAGTGACCACCAGTATACGTTGTCTGCCTGAAAAACACTCCATATCTTTGCTCAGTGTGCTGCATATATCTGTGCTAGTGATGTGCACCGGAAATTTTTCGGGTTTTGTGTTTTGGTTTTGGATTTGGTTCCGCGGCCGTGTTTTGGATTCGGACGCGTTTTGGCAAAACCTCCCTGAAATTTTTTTGTCGGATTCGGGTGTGTTTTGGATTCGGTTTTTTTTTTTACAAAAAACCCTCAAAAACAGCTTAAATCATAGAATTTGGGGGTCATTTTGATCCCATAGTATTATTAACCTCAATAACCATAATTTCCACTCATTTCCAGTCTATTCTGAACACCTCACACCTCACAATATTATTTTTAGTCCTAAAATTTGCACCGAGGTCGCTGGATGACTAAGCTAAGCGACCCAAGTGGCCGACACAAACACCTGGCCCATCTAGGAGTGGCACTGCAGTGTCAGACAGGATGGCACTTCAAAAAAATAGTCCCCAAACAGCACATGATGCAAAGAAAAAAAGAGGCGCAATGAGGTAGCTGTTGACTAAGCTAAGCGACCCAAGTGGCCGACACAAACACCTGGCCCATCTAGGAGTGGCACTGCAGTGTCAGACAGGATGGCACTTCAAAAAAATAGTCCCAAACAGCACATGATGCAAAGAAAAAAAAGAGGAGCAATGAGGTAGCTGTGTGACTAAGCTAAGCGACCCAAGTGGCCGACACAAAGACCCAAGTGGCCGACACAAACACCTGGCCCATCTAGGAGTGGCACTGCAGTGTCAGACAGGATGGCACTTCAAAAAAATAGTCCCCAAACAGCACATGATGCAAAGAAAAAAAGAGGCGCAATGAGGTAGCTGTGTGACTAAGCTAAGCGAACCAAGTGGCCGACACAAACACCTGGCCCATCTAGGAGTGGCACTGCAGTGTCAGGCAGGATGGCACTTCAAAAAAATAGTCCCCAAACAGCACATGATGCAAAGAAAAAAAGAGGCGCAATGAGGTAGCTGTGTGACTAAGCTAAGCGACCCAAGTGGCCGACACAAACACCTGGCCCATCTAGGAGTGGCACTGCAGTGTCAGACAGGATGGCACTTCAAAAAAATAGTCCACAAACAGCACATGATGCAAAGAAAAAAAGAGGCGCAATGAGGTAGCTGTGTGACTAAGCTAAGCGAACCAAGTGGCCGACACAAACACCTGGCCCATCTAGGAGTGGCACTGCAGTGTCAGGCAGGATGGCACTTCAAAAAAATAGTCCCCAAACAGCACATGATGCAAAGAAAAAAAGAGGCGCACCAAGGTCGCTGTGTGACTAAGCTAAGCGACACAAGTGGCCGACACAAACACCTGGCCCATCTAGGAGTGGCACTGCAGTGTCAGACAGGATGGCACCTCAAAAAAATAGTCCCCAAACAGCACATGATGCAAAGAAAAAAAGAGGCGCACCAAGGTCGCTGTGTGACTAAGCTAAGCGACACAAGTGGCCGACACAAACACCTGGCCCATCTAGGAGTGGCACTGCAGTTTTCTAGCGAGAGGATGAGTGCTTCCATCCTCATGTGAAGCTGAACCACTAGCCATGAACATAGGCCAGGGCCTCAGCCGTTCCTTGCCACTCCGTGTCGTAAATGGCATATTGGCAAGTTTACGCTTCTCCTCAGACGCTTTTAATTTTGATTTTTGGGTCATTTTACTGAACTTTTGTTTTTTGGATTTTACATGCTCTCTACTATGACATTGGGCATCGGCCTTGGCAGACGACGTTGATGGCATTTCATCGTCTCGGCCATGACTAGTGGCAGCAGCTTCAGCACGAGGTGGAAGTGGATCTTGATCTTTCCCTATTTTACCCTCCACATTTTAGTTCTCCATTTTTTAATGTGGGGACTGGGGAGCAGCTGTATTATATAGGAGGAGTACAGTGCAGAGTTTTGCTGACAGTGACCACCAGTATACATTGTCTGCATGAAAAACGCTCCATATCTGTGCTCAGTGTGCTGCATATATCTGTGCTCACACTGCTTTATTGTGGGGACTGGGGACCACCAGTATATTATATAGGAGGAGTACAGTGCAGAGTTTTGCTGACCAGTGACCACCAGTATACATTGTCTGCCTGAAAAACACTCCATATCTGTGCTCAGTGTGCTGCATATATCTGTGCTCACACTGCTTTATTGTGGGGACTGGGGACCAGCAGTATTATATAGGAGGAGTACAGTGCAGAGTTTTGCTGACAGTGACCACCAGTATACGTTGTCTGCCTGAAAAACACTCCATATCTGTGCTCAGTGTGCTGCATATATCTGTGCTCACACTGCTTTATTGTGGGGACTTGGGACCACCAGTATATTATATAGGAGGAGTACAGTGCAGAGTTTTGCTGACCAGTGACCACCAGTATACGTTGTCTGCCTGAAAAACACTCCATATCTGTGCTCAGTGTGCTGCATATATCTGTGCTCACACTGCTTTATTGTGGGGACTGGGGACCAGCAGTATTATATAGGAGGAGTACAGTGCAGAGTTTTGCTGACAGTGACCACCAGTATACGTTGTCTGCCTGAAAAACACTCCATATCTGTGCTCAGTGTGCTGCATATATCTGTGCTCACACTGCTTTATTGTGGGGACTGGGGACCACCAGTATATTATATAGGAGGAGTACAGTACAGAGTTTTGCTGACCAGTGACCACCAGTATACGTTGTCTGCCTGAAAAACACTCCATATCTGTGCTCAGTGTGCTGCATATATCTGTGCTCACACTGCTTTATTGTGGGGACTGGGGACCAGCAGTATTATATAGGAGAAGTACAGTGCAGTTTTGCTGACAGTGACCACCAGTATATATAGCAGTACGGTACGGAAGGCCACTGCTCTACCTACCTCTGTGTCGTCAAGTATACTATCCATCTAGATTCTATATCTGTGGTGCACTTTAGTTTTGCAGTTTGCTGACAGTGACCACCAGTATATATAGCAGTACGGTACGGAAGGCCACTGCTCTACCTACCTCTGTGTCGTCAAGTATACTATCCATCTAGATTCTATATCTGTGGTGCATTTTAGTTTTGCAGTTTGCTGACAGTGACCACCAGTATATATAGCAGTACGGTACGGAAGGCCACTGCTCTACCTACCTCTGTGTCGTCAAGTATACTATCCATCTAGATTCTATATCTGTGGTGCATTTTAGTTTTGCAGTTTGCTGACAGTGACCACCAGTATATATAGCAGTACGGTACGGAAGGCCACTGCTCTACCTACCTCTGTGTCGTCAAGTATACTATCCATCTAGATTCTATACCTGTGGTGCATTTTAGTTTTGCAGTTTGCTGACACAGTGACCACCAGTATATATAGCAGTACGGTACGGAAGGCCACTGCTCTACCTACCTCTGTGTCGTCAAGTATACTATCCATCTAGATTCTATACCTGTGGTGCATTTTAGTTTTGCAGTTTGCTGACAGTGACCACCAGTATATATAGCAGTACGGTACGGAAGGCCACTGCTCTACCTACCTCTGTGTCGTCAAGTATACTATCCATCTAGATTCTATACCTGTGGTGCATTTTAGTTTTGCAGTTTGCTGACAGTGACCACCAGTATATATAGCAGTACGGTACGGAAGGCCACTGCTCTACCTACCTCTGTGTCGTCAAGTATACTATTCATCTAGATTCTATACCTGTGGTGCATTTTAGTTTTGCAGTTTGCTGACAGTGGCCACCAGTATATATAGCAGTATGGTACGGAAGGCCACTGCTCTACCTACCTCTGTGTCGTCAAGTGTACTATCCATCCATACCTGTGGTGCATTTCAGTTGTGCGCAGTATATATAGTAGTAGGCCATTGCTATTGATACTGGCATATAATTCCACACATTAAAAAATGGAGAACAAAAATGTGGAGGTTAAAATAGGGAAAGATCAAGATCCACTTCCACCTCGTGCTGAAGCTGCTGCCACTAGTCATGGCCGAGACAATGAAATGCCATCAACGTCGTCTGCCAAGGCCGATGCCCAATGTCATAGTAGAGAGCATGTAAAATCCAAAAAACAAAAGTTCAGTAAAATTACCCAAAAATCAAAATTGAAAGCGTCTGATGAGAAGCATAAACTTGCCAATATACCATTTACGACACGGAGTGGCAAGGAACGGCTGAGGCCCTGGCCTATGTTCATGGCTAGTGGTTCAGATTCACATGAGGATGGTAGCACTCATCATCTCGCTAGAAAAATGAAAAGACTTAAGCTGGCAAAAGCACAGCAAAGAACTGTGCGTTCTTCTAAATCACAAATCCCCAAGGAGAGTCCAATTGTGTCGGTTGCGATGCCTGACCTTCCCAACACTGGACGGGAAGAGCTTGCGCCTTCCACCATTTGCACGCCCCCTGCAAGTGCTGGAAGGAGCACCCGCAGTCCAGTTCTTGATAGTCAAATTGAAGATGTCACTGTTGAAGTACACCAGGATGAGGATATGGGTGTTGCTGGCGCTGGGGAGGAAATTGACAAGGAGGATTCTGATGGTGAGGTGGTTTGTTTAAGTCAGGCACCCGGGGAGACACCTGTTGTCCGTGGGACGAATATGGCCATTGACATGCCTGGTCAAAATACAAAAAAAATCACCTCTTCGGTGTGGAGTTATTTCAACACAAATGCGGACAACAGGTGTCAAGCCGTGTGTTGCCTTTGTCAAGCTGTAATAAGTAGGGGTAAGGACGTTAACCACCTAGGAACATCCTCCCTTATACGTCACCTGGTCCGCATTCATCAGAAGTCAGTGACAAGTTCAAAAACTTTGGATGACAGCGGAAGCAGTCCACTGACCACTAAATCCCTTCCTCTTGTACCCAAGCTCCTGCAAAACACACCACCAACTCCCTCAGTGTCAATTTCCACCTTACAGAGGAAAGCCAATAGTCCTGCAGGCCATGTCACTGGCAAGTCTGACGAGTCCTCTCCTGCCTGGGATTCCTCCGATGCATCCTTGAGTGTAACGCCTACTGCTGCTGGCGCTGCTGTTGTTGCTGCTGGGAGTCGATCGTCATCCCAGAGGGGAAGTCGGAAGACCACTTGTACTACTTCCAGTAAGCAATTGACTGTCCAACAGTCCTTTGCGAGGAAGATGAAATATCACAGCAGTCATCCTGCTGCAAAGCGGATAACTCAGGTCTTGTCAGCCTGGGTGGTGAGAAACGTGGTTCCGGTATCCACCGTTAATTCACAGGCAACTAGAGACTTGTTTGAGGTACTGTGTCCCCGGTACCAAATACCATCTAGGTTCCATTTCTCTAGGCAGGCGATACCGAAAATGTACACAGACGTCAGAAAAAGAGTCACCAGTGTCCTAAAAAATGCAGTTGTACCCAATGTCCACTTAACCACGGACATGTGGACAAGTGGAGCAGGGCAGACTCAGGACTATATGACTATGACCGCCCACTGAGTAGATGTATTGCCTCCCGCAGCAAGAACTGCAGCGGCGGCACCAGTAGCAGCATCTCGCAAACGCCAACTCGTTCCTAGGCAGGCTACGCTTTGTATCACCGCTTTCCATAAGAGGCACACAGCTGACAACCTCTTACAGAAACTGAGGAACATCATCGCAGAATGGCTTACCCCAATTGGACTCTCCTGGGGATTTGTGACATCGGACAACGCCACCAATATTGTGCGTGCATTACATCTGGGCAAATTCCAGCACGTCCCATGTTTTTCACATACATTGAATTTGTTGGTGCAGAATTATGTAAAAAACGACAGGGGCGTGCAAGAGATGCTGTCGCTGGCCCGAAGAATTGCGGGCCACTTTCGGCATTCAGCCACCGCGTGCCGAAGACTGGAGCACCAGCAAACAGTCCTGAACCTGCCCTGCCATCATCTGAAGCAAGAGGTGGTAACGAGGTGGAATTCAACCCTCTATATGCTTCAGAGGATGGAGGAGCAGCAAAAGGCCATTCAAGCCTATACATCTGCCCACGATATAGGCAAAGGAGGGGGAATGCACCTGACTCAAGCGCAGTGGAGAATGATTTCAACGTTGTGCAAGGTTCTGCAACCCTTTGAACTTGCCACACGTGAAGTCAGTTCAGACACTGCCAGCCTGAGTCAGGTCATTCCCCACATCAGGCTTTTGCAGAAGAAGCTGGAGACATTGAAGGAGGAACTAAAACAGAGCGATTCCGCTAGGCATGTGGGACTTGTGGATGGAGCCCTTAATTCGCTTAACCAGGATTCACGGGTGGTCAATCTGTTGAAATCAGAGCACTACATTTTGGCCACCGTACTCGATCCTAGATTTAAAACCTATGTTGTATATCTCTTTCCGGCAGACACAAGTCTGCAGAGGTTCAAAGACCTGCTGGTGAGAAAATTGTCAAGTCAAGCGGAACGTGACCCGTCAACAGCTCCTCCTTCACATTCTCCCGCAACTGGGGGTGCGAGGAAAAGGCTAAGAATTCCGAGCCCACCCGCTGGCGGTGATGCAGGGCAGTCTGGAGCAAGTGCTGACATCTGGTCCGGACTGAAGGACCTGGCAACGATTACTGACATGTCGTCTACTGTTACTGCATATGATTCTGTCACCATTGAAAGAATGGTGGAGGATTATATGAGTGACAGCATCCAAGTAGGCACGTCAGACAGTCCGCACATATACTGGCAGGAAAAAGAGGCAATTTGGAGGCCCTTGCACAAACTGGCTTTATTCTACCTAAGTTGCCCTCCCTCCAGTGTGTACTCCGAAAGAGTGTTTAGTGCAGCCGCTCACCTTGTCAGCAATCGGCGTACGAGGTTACTTCCAGAAAATGTGGAGAAGATGATGTTCATCAAAATGAATTATAATCAATTAGAGATGAGCGGGTTCGGTTTCTCTGAATCCGAACCCGCCCGAACTTCATGTTTTTTTTCACGGGTCCGAGCAGACTCGGATCCTCCCGCCTTGCTCGGTTAACCCGAGCGCGCCCGAACGTCATCATGACGCTGTCGGATTCTCGCGAGACTCGGATTCTATATAAGGAGCCGCGCGTCGCCGCCATTTTCACACGTGCATTGAGATTGATAGGGAGAGGACGTGGCTGGCGTCCTCTCCATTTAGATTATAAGAGAGAGAGATTTACTGGAGCTTAGGACTAGGAGGAGTACTGTAGAAGTGTAGAGAGTGCAGAGAGTTTACTAGTGAGTGACCACCAGACAGTGCAGTTTATTTAATATATCCGTTCTCTGCCTGAAAAAAGCGATACACACAGTGACTCAGTCACATACCATATCTGTGTGCACTGCTCAGGCTCAGCCCAGTGTGCTGCATCATCTATATATATTATATATCTGTCTGACTGCTCAGCTCACACAGCTTATAATTGTGGGGGAGACTGGGGAGCACTGCAGTGCCAGTTATAGGTTATAGCAGGAGCCAGGAGTACATAATATTATATAGTGAGTGACCACCAGACAGTGCAGTTTATTTAATATATCCGTTCTCTGCCTGAAAAAAGCGATACACACAGTGACTCAGTCACATACCATATCTGTGTGCACTGCTCAGGCTCAGCCCAGTGTGCTGCATCATCTATATATATTATATATCTGTCTGACTGCTCAGCTCACACAGCTTATAATTGTGGGGGAGACTGGGGAGCACTGCAGTGCCAGTTATAGGTTATAGCAGGAGCCAGGAGTACATAATATTATATTAAAATTAAACAGTGCACACTTTTGCTGCAGGAGTGCCACTGCCAGTGTGACTGACCAGTGACCTGACCACACTGACCACCAGTATAGTTAGTAGTATACTTATATTGTGATTGCCTGAAAAAGTTAAACACTCGTCGTGTGACTTCACTTGTGTGTTGTTGTTTTTTTTATTCTATAAAAATAAAACTCATTCTGCTGACAGACAGTGTCCAGCAGGTCCGTCATTATATAATATATAATATATACCTGTCCGGCTGCAGTAGTGATATATATATATTTTTTATATCATTTATCATCCAGTCGCAGCAGACACAGTACGGTAGTTCACGGCTGTGGCTACCTCTGTGTCTGCACTCGGCAGGCAGTCCGTCCATAATTGTATACCACCTAACCGTGGTTTTTTTTTCTTCTTTATACATACATACTACTACGACATCTCTTTATCAACCAGTCTATATTAGCAGCAGACACAGTACAGTACGGTAGTTCACGGCTGTGGCTACCTCTGTGTCTGCACTCGGCAGGCAGTCCGTCCATAATTGTATACCAATTAACCGTGGTTTTTTTTTCTTTCTTCTTTATACATACATAGTTACATAGACATCTCTTTATCAACCAGTCTATATTAGCAGCAGACACAGTACAGTACGGTAGTTCACGGCTGTGGCTACCTCTGTGTCTGCACTCGGCAGGCAGTCCGTCCATAATTGTATACCACCTAACCGTGGTTTTTTTTTCTTTCTTCTTTATACATACATAGTTACATAGACATCTCTTTATCAACCAGTCTATATTAGCAGCAGACACAGTACAGTACGGTAGTTCACGGCTGTGGCTACCTCTGTGTCTGCACTCGGCAGGCAGTCCGTCCATAATTGTATACCACCTAACCGTGGTTTTTTTTTGTTTCTTCTTTATACATACATAGTTACATAGACATCTCTTTATCAACCAGTCTATATTAGCAGCAGACACAGTACAGTACGGTAGTTCACGGCTGTGGCTACCTCTGTGTCTGCACTCGGCAGGCAGTCCGTCCATAATTGTATACCACCTAACCGTGGTTTTTTTTTCTTTCTTCTTTATACATACATAGTTACATAGACATCTCTTTATCAACCAGTCTATATTAGCAGCAGACACAGTACAGTACGGTAGTTCACGGCTGTGGCTACCTCTGTGTCTGCACTCGGCAGGCAGTCCGTCCATAATTGTATACCACCTAACCGTGGTTTTTTTTTCTTTCTTCTTTATACATACATACTACTACGACATCTCTTTATCAACCAGTCTATATTATTAGCAGCAGACACAGTACAGTACGGTAGTTCACGGCTGTGGCTACCTCTGTGTCTGCACTCGGCAGGCAGTCCGTCCATAATTGTATACCACCTAACCGTGGTTTTTTTTTCTTTCTTCTTTATACATACATAGTTACATAGACATCTCTTTATCAACCAGTCTATATTAGCAGCAGACACAGTACAGTACGGTAGTTCACGGCTGTGGCTACCTCTGTGTCTGCACTCGGCAGGCAGTCCATAATTGTATACTAGTATCCATCTCCATTGTTTACCTGAGGTGCCTTTTAGTTGTGCCTATTAAAATATGGAGAACAAAAATGTTGAGGTTCCAAAATTAGGGAAAGATCAAGATCCACTTCCACCTCGTGCTGAAGCTGCTGCCACTAGTCATGGCCGAGACGATGAAATGCCAGCAACGTCGTCTGCCAAGGCCGATGCCCAATGTCATAGTACAGAGCATGTCAAATCCAAAACACCAAATATCAGAAAAAAAAGGACTCCAAAACCTAAAATAAAATTGTCGGAGGAGAAGCGTAAACTTGCCAATATGCCATTTACGACACGGAGTGGCAAGGAACGGCTGAGGCCCTGGCCTATGTTCATGGCTAGTGGTTCAGCTTCACATGAGGATGGAAGCACTCAGCCTCTCGCTAGAAAAATGAAAAGACTCAAGCTGGCAAAAGCAGCACAGCAAAGAACTGTGCATTCTTCGAAATCCCAAATCCACAAGGAGAGTCCAATTGTGTCGGTTGCGATGCCTGACCTTCCCAACACTGGACGTGAAGAGCATGCGCCTTCCACCATTTGCACGCCCCCTGCAAGTGCTGGAAGGAGCACCCGCAGTCCAGTTCCTGATAGTCAGATTGAAGATGTCAGTGTTGAAGTACACCAGGATGAGGAGGATATGGGTGTTGCTGGCGCTGGGGAGGAAATTGAC
The DNA here is from genome assembly GCF_028390025.1 of Pseudophryne corroboree. Classification (NCBI taxonomy): domain Eukaryota; kingdom Metazoa; phylum Chordata; class Amphibia; order Anura; family Myobatrachidae; genus Pseudophryne; species Pseudophryne corroboree. The sequence goes on along the minus strand of NC_086445.1, from coordinate 42,681,237 downwards.
CAGGAGGATTCTGATGGTGAGGTGGTTTGTTTAAGTCAGGCACCCGGGGAGACACCTGTTGTCCGTGGGAGGAATATGGCCGTTGACATGCCAGGTGAAAATACCAAAAAAATCAGCTCTTCGGTGTGGAGGTATTTCAACAGAAATGCGGACAACAGGTGTCAAGCCGTGTGTTCCCTTTGTCAAGCTGTAATAAGTAGGGGTAAGGACGTTAACCACCTCGGAACATCCTTCCTTATACGTCACCTGCAGCGCATTCATAATAAGTCAGTGACAAGTTCAAAAACTTTGGGTGACAGCGGAAGCAGTCCACTGACCAGTAAATCCCTTCCTCTTGTAACCAAGCTCACGCAAACCACCCCACCAACTCCCTCAGTGTCAATTTCCTCCTTCCCCAGGAATGCCAATAGTCCTGCAGGCCATGTCACTGGCAATTCTGACGATTCCTCTCCTGCCTGGGATTCCTCCGATGCATCCTTGCGTGTAACGCCTACTGCTGCTGGCGCTGCTGTTGTTGCTGCTGGGAGTCGATGGTCATCCCAGAGGGGAAGTCGTAAGCCCACTTGTACTACTTCCAGTAAGTAATTGACTGTTCAACAGTCCTTTGCGAGGAAGATGAAATATCACAGCAGTCATCCTGCTGCAAAGCGGATAACTGAGGCCTTGACAACTATGTTGGTGTTAGACGTGCGTCCGGTATCCGCCGTTAGTTCACAGGGAACTAGACAATTTATTGAGGCAGTGTGCCCCCGTTACCAAATACCATCTAGGTTCCACTTCTCTAGGCAGGCGATACCGAGAATGTACACGAACGTCAGAAAAAGACTCACCAGTGTCCTAAAAAATGCAGTTGTACCCAATGTCCACTTAACCACGGACATGTGGACAAGTGGAGCAGGGCAGGGTCAGGACTATATGACTGTGACAGCCCACTGGGTAGATGTATGGACTCCCGCCGCAAGAACAGCAGCAGCGGCACCAGTAGCAGCATCTCGCAAACGCCAACTCTTTCCTAGGCAGGCTACGCTTTGTATCACCGCTTTCCAGAATACGCACACAGCTGAAAACCTCTTACGGCAACTGAGGAAGATCATCGCGGAATGGCTTACCCCAATTGGACTCTCCTGTGGATTTGTGGCATCGGACAACGCCAGCAATATTGTGTGTGCATTAAATATGGGCAAATTCCAGCACGTCCCATGTTTTGCACATACCTTGAATTTGGTGGTGCAGAATTTTTTAAAAAACGACAGGGGCGTGCAAGAGATGCTGTCGGTGGCCAGAAGAATTGCGGGACACTTTCGGCGTACAGGCACCACGTACAGAAGACTGGAGCACCACCAAAAACTACTGAACCTGCCCTGCCATCATCTGAAGCAAGAAGTGGTAACGAGGTGGAATTCAACCCTCTATATGCTTCAGAGGTTGGAGGAGCAGCAAAAGGCCATTCAAGCCTATACAATTGAGCACGATATAGTAGGTGGAATGCACCTGTCTCAAGCGCAGTGGAGAATGATTTCAACGTTGTGCAAGGTTCTGATGCCCTTTGAACTTGCCACACGTGAAGTCAGTTCAGACACTGCCAGCCTGAGTCAGGTCATTCCCCTCATCAGGCTTTTGCAGAAGAAGCTGGAGACATTGAAGGAGGAGCTAACACGGAGCGATTCCGCTAGGCATGTGGGACTTGTGGATGGAGCCCTTAATTCGCTTAACAAGGATTCACGGGTGGTCAATCTGTTGAAATCAGAGCACTACATTTTGGCCACCGTGCTCGATCCTAGATTTAAAGCCTACCTTGGATCTCTCTTTCCGGCAGACACAAGTCTGCTGGGGTTGAAAGACCTGCTGGTGACAAAATTGTCAAGTCAAGCGGAACGCGACCTGTCAACATCTCCTCCTTCACATTCTCCCGCAACTGGGGGTGCGAGGAAAAGGCTCAGAATTCCGAGCCCACCCGCTGGCGGTGATGCAGGGCAGTCTGGAGCGACTGCTGATGCTGACATCTGGTCCGGACTGAAGGACCTGACAACGATTACGGACATGTCGTCTACTGTCACTGCATATGATTCTCTCAACATTGATAGAATGGTGGAGGATTATATGAGTGACCGCATCCAAGTAGGCACGTCACACAGTCCGTACTTATACTGGCAGGAAAAAGAGGCAATTTGGAGGCCCTTGCACAAACTGGCTTTATTCTACCTAAGTTGCCCTCCCACAAGTGTGTACTCCGAAAGAGTGTTTAGTGCCGCCGCTCACCTTGTCAGCAATCGGCGTACGAGGTTACATCCAGAAAATGTGGAGAAGATGATGTTCATTAAAATGAATTATAATCAATTCCTCCGCGGAGACATTGACCAGCAGCAATTGCCTCCACAAAGTACACAGGGAGCTGAGATGGTGGATTCCAGTGGGGACGAATTGATAATCTGTGAGGAGGGGGATGTACACGGTGATATATCGGAGGGTGATGATGAGGTGGACATCTTGCCTCTGTAGAGCCAGTTTGTGCAAGGAGAGATTAATTGCTTCTTTTTTGGGGGGGGTCCAAACCAACCCGTCATATCAGTCACAGTCGTGTGGCAGACCCTGTCACTGAAATGATGGGTTGGTTAAAGTGTGCATGTCCTGTTTTGTTTATACAACATAAGGGTGGGTGGGAGGGCCCAAGGACAATTCCATCTTGCACCTCTTTTTTCTTTTCTTTTTCTTTGCATCATGTGCTGATTGGGGAGGGTTTTTTGGAAGGGACATCCTGCGTGACACTGCAGTGCCACTCCTAAATGGGCCCGGTGTTTGTGTCGGCCACTAGGGTCGCTAATCTTACTCACACAGTCAGCTACCTCATTGCGCCTCTTTTTTTCTTTGCGTCATGTGCTGTTTGGGGAGGGTTTTTTGGAAGGGACATCCTGCGTGACACTGCAGTGCCACTCCTAGATGGGCCCGGTGTTTGTGTCGGCCACTAGGGTCGCTAATCTTACTCACACAGCTACCTCATTGCGCCTCTTTTTTTCTTTGCGTCATGTGCTGTTTGGGGAGGGTTTTTTGGAAGGGACATCCTGCGTGACACTGCAGTGCCACTCCTAGATGGGCCCGGTGTTTGTGTCGGCCACTAGGGTCGCTAATCTTACTCACACAGCTACCTCATTGCGCCTCTTTTTTTCTTTGCGTCATGTGCTGTTTGGGGAGGGTTTTTTGGAAGGGCCATCCTGCGTGACACTGCAGTGCCACTCCTAGATGGGCCCGGTGTTTGTGTCGGCCACTAGGGTCGCTAATCTTACTCACACAGCTACCTCATTGCGCCTCTTTTTTTCTTTGCGTCATGTGCTGTTTGGGGAGGGTTTTTTGGAAGGGACATCCTGCGTGACACTGCAGTGCCACTCCTAGATGGGCCCGGTGTTTGTGTCGGCCACTAGGGTCGCTTATCTTACTCACACAGCGACCTCGGTGCAAATTTTAGGACTAAAAATAATATTGTGAGGTGTGAGGTATTCAGAATAGACTGAAAATGAGTGGAAATTATGGTTTTTGAGGTTAATAATACTTTGGGATCAAAATGACCCCCAAATTCTATGATTTAAGCTGTTTTTTAGTGTTTTTTGAAAAAAACACCCGAATCCAAAACACACCCGAATCCGACAAAAAAAATTCGGTGAGGTTTTGCCAAAACGCGTTCGAACCCAAAACACGGCCGCGGAACCGAACCCAAAACCAAAACACAAAACCCGAAAAATTTCAGGCGCTCATCTCTATTCAATTCCTCCGTGGAGACATTCACCAGCAATTGCCTCCAGAAAGTACACAGGGATCTGAGATGGTGGATTCCAGAGGGGACGAATTAATAATCTGTGAGGAGGGGGATGTACACAGTGAAAGGGGTGAGGAATCGGAGGATGATGATGAGGTGGACATCTTGCCTCTGTAGAGCCAGTTTGTGCAAGGAGAGATTGATTGCTTATTTTTTGGTGGGGGCCCAAATCAACCAGTCATTTCAGTCACAGTCGTGTGGCAGACCCTGTCGCTGAAATGATGGGTTCGTTAAAGTGTGCATGTCCTGTTTATACAACATAAGGGTGGGTGGGAGGGCCCAAGGACAATTCCATCTTGCACCTCTTTTTTCTTTCATTTTTCTTTGCATCGTGTGCTGTTTGGGGACAATTTTTTTGAAGTGCCATCCTGCCTGACACTGCAGTGCCACTCCTAGATGGGCCAGGTGTTTGTGTCGGCCACTTGTGTCGCTTAGCTTAGTCACACAGCGACCTTGGTGCGCCTCTTTTTTTTCTTTGCATCATGTGCTGTTTGGGGACTATTTTTTTGAAGTGCCATCCTGTCTGACACTGCAGTGCCACTCCTAGATGGGCCAGGTGTTTGTGTCGGCCACTTGGGTCGCTTAGCTTAGTCACACAGCTACCTCATTGCGCCTCTTTTTTTCTTTGCATCATGTGCTGTTTGGGGACTATTTTTTTGAAGTGCCATCCTGTCTGACACTGCAGTGCCACTCATAGATGGGCCAGGTGTTTGTGTCGGCCACTTGTGTCGCTTAGCTTAGTCACACAGCGACCTTGGTGCGCCTCTTTTTTTCTTTGCATCATGTGCTGTTTGGGGACTATTTTTTGAAGTGCCATCCTGTCTGACACTGCAGTGCCACTCCTAGATGGGCCAGGTGTTTGTGTCGGCCACTTGTGTCGCTTAGCTTAGTCACACAGCGACCTTGGTGCGCCTCTTTTTTTCTTTGCATCATGTGCTGTTTGGGGACTATTTTTTTGAAGTGCCATCCTGTCTGACACTGCAGTGCCACTCCTAGATGGGCCAGGTGTTTGTGTCGGCCACTTGTGTCGCTTAGCTTAGTCACACAGCGACCTTGGTGCGCCTCTTTTTTTCTTTGCATCATGTGCTGTTTGGGGACTATTTTTTTGAAGTGCTATCCTGTCTGACACTGCAGTGCCACTCCTAGATGGGCCAGGTGTTTGTGTCGGCCACTTGTGTCGCTTAGCTTAGCCATCCAGCGACCTCGGTGCAAATTTTAGGACTAAAAATAATATTGTGAGGTGTGAGGTGTTCAGAATAGACTGGAAATGAGTGGAAATTATGGTTATTGAGGTTAATAATACTATGGGATCAAAATGACCCCCAAATTCTATGATTTAAGCTGTTTTTAAGGGTTTTTTGTAAAAAAACACCCGAATCCAAAACACACCCGAATCCGACAAAAAATTTTCAGGGAGGTTTTGCCAAAACGCGTCCGAATCCAAAACACAGCCGCGGAACCGAATCCAAAACCAAAACACAAAACCCGAAAAATTTCCGGTGCACATCACTAGTATTTAACTACAGAAAGATTACTAACAACAATGCTTAGCAGCAGCAGCACACTATGGATGAGTGCACCAGCACAGATAAGAAGACCCTGTAACACACAGATCATCTGCTGCTGTTTCTCTCTCCAGGGTTCCAAGAAGGGGGGATAATAACAGTCGTCAGCAGTGAATCCTGAGCAACTACAGCAAATCAGTGTTCTTGCACACCTGGCAGAATCAGAAGAATACGGGAGATTTGACCTACAAAGCAGGGCAGCAGGAGAGTTATGGCTGAAACAGGAGCCTCCCGCAGGATGCAGGAGGGTAGGCAACTATGGGCCTGATTCATGTTTGTAAGTAAAGCAAAAAAGCAAGCAACTGGGCAAAACCATGGCCCTCATTCCGAGTTGTTCGCTCGCAAGGCGAATGTAGCAGAGTTACACACGCTAAGCCGCCGCCTACTGGGAGTGAATCTTAGCTTCTTAAAATTGCGACCGACGTACGCGCAATATTGCGATTACAAACGAGTTAGCAGTTTCAGAGTAGCTCCAGACTTACTCTGCCTGTGCGATCATTTCAGTGCTTGTCGTTCCTGGTTGACGTCACAAACACACCCAGCGTTCGCCCAGGCACTCCCACCGTTTCCCCGGCCACTCCTGCGTTTTTTCCGGAAACGGTAGCGTTTTCAGCCACACGCCCCTGAAACGCCGTGTATCCGCCCAGTAACACCCATTTCCTGTCAATCACATTACGATCGCCGGAGCGAAGAAAAAGCCGTGAGTAAAAATACTTTCTTCATAGTAAAGTTACTTGGCGCAGTCGCAGTGCGAACATTGCGCATGCGTACTAAGCGGATTTTCACTGCGATGCGATGAAAAATACAGAGCGAACAACTCGGAATGAGGGCCCATGTTGCATTGCAGGTGGCGCAGCTGTAACACGTGCAGAGAGATTTAGATTTGGGTGAGGTGTGTTCAATCTGAAATATATTTTGCAGTGTAAAAATAAAGCTGTCTAACGTGTGGGCTACGTGCAAAAGCAGCCAGTATTTATCCTGCTGTTCCAGACACAAAGTTACTTGATTTTTATTGCTTTACTTAAGTTATAAACATGAATCAAACCCTAAATACTAAACCCAATGAATCACAACATGAATACAGTAGGTCATGAAGGCAGAAGATGGGCACCTACAGAATCAGGACTTCCCTGTGTGCTGACATCCACAGGTCCCACTTCCACCCTGCAACCCTTCCCACACAGTGAAAAGAAAGTGAGAGGGCTTCCTTACCCAGAGCCAGGAATGAGTAAACCCACTGAATGACCGCAACTGTCTGCAGCCTCCGCTTTAGGGGAACGGAGAGTGGAGCGAATTGGATCGCCATGTCCCAAGCACAGCTTACAGGGAGGAAATGTTACAGTAAGTGGTTTGGCATTGGGGTCCAAAGTCTCCCAGGTATTGGGCGGTGCGTTGCAACATCTGACTATTAGTGCAGGGCAGCCCCGTCCTGCAAGGTGCACAGTTCCAGCGGTGTGTACACAAGGGAATAATCACTGCTGCGCACTTATCAGCCCTGAGATCCTATCATTTGTTCTTTACATGAAGAGTCCCTTCCTGATATGCCACCGCAGCACAACGTTATCACAGGAATACAATTAACCCTTCCATGGCCAGAGCGAGAGTGACAATGACACTTTGTCGCAGTTCTGACTTGTGAAATGCAGATGACAGGTGATAAAATCGACCGAATCCGCACTGCGATAATTGATTACATCGCACGGATGTATCAATTATCACATGCAGGGACAGATCTTGCGAACAAGCTCTGTCCCTGCGATGACAATCCGCAACAGTATCGGGAAAAATACCCAGAGGTCCTGCTGCGCATGCACTGCTACCGCCGCGTTGACCTTTGATTGCTGCCCCTGCAGGTCTGCCAGGCATTGGATCCTGTGCGCTGCTGTGACCCCCGGTGCTGTAAAGTGAGCTGCCGTTTTGCAGCGTAACTTTACTGCACCGGGGGTCACAGCAGCACACAGGAAGTCCAGATGACTGGCAGTCCGCACCGCAGCACCGATCGTCGGCTCCTGTGACTGGTACAGTAAAGTATGTTTTTTTGTTACCAGTGATCACACAGAGCTGATCACCGGAGCCCGGTCCCGCACAGCTTTCTCTGCCGGGGTGCAGAGAAAGCTGTGCAGAAGTAGGGATCTCGCAATGATCCCTGTGATAACTCCAGCTGGAGCTGGTGTAATTATCACAGGGCTCATTGCCGGGTTTTTCACATTTTTTTATTTTTTTATTTGTGAATTCGGCCCAGATCGCATTTCCCATTATAAGTACGGGGAATGCGATGTGGGTTACAAAAAAAAAAAGTGAATTAAAGGGTTTGAAGTAGTTTTTCATGAAAACTGCTCCAAACGCCCTTTAATACATTTAAATGATACTAAAAACACCCTTTAAAAAAAAAAAAAAAATTAGTATAAAAATAATGTTAACAAAAAGTCCCCTCAATCTGGATTCCCTGGCATCACACAAATGCAGCAACTTGCGCCCAATTGACAATCAGACCCCACAGTATATTGTTTAGTTTTCCCAAGTATAAAAGACTGAGGTCATGAGTTCAATCTGTGTGGAGTTTGGATGTTCTTTACCATGCTTACATGGGTTTCCTCATCCTCCGAAAACATTCTGGTAATTAAGAGCCTAATTCAGACCTGATCGCTGTTGTGCGAAATCGCCCAGCGTCTGATTATCGAATGACTGTGCATGCATACGAATCATAATGCGCAGGCGCGAGGCCAAACTGCAAAAAAATCCTGCGTCTTTTTTGATCGCTAGGCGAATGCAGGTGATTGACAGGAAGCGGGCATTTGTGGGTGGTAACTGAACGTTTTCTGGGAGTGTCTGGAAAAACGCAGGCGTGGCCAAGTGTTTTCAGGGCGGGTGTGTGACGTCAGCTCCGGCCCCGATCAGCCCGTTCTCATCGCACTTTAGGAGTAAGTCTTGGGCTGCGCACAGACTGCACAGACTGGAACATCATTCGATGGTGAGTGAGTTGCAAACGGATTTGCAGTTGGCCGGCGTTTGCAAAGCTTTTCGCACGGCGTACGCAGACTTGCACGGGGCAGGTTTTCACTCTGTCTGGGCGGCGACTATCTGATTGCAAACCTCTGTAAATTCGCAGAGGAGCGTTCAGGTCTATAATGGGCCCTAAGTCACTGCATATAAAGAAGGTGATCATAGTGTGTTTGTCCATGTGCAAGGGAGTATAGCACCTGACTCAGAGATGTACGTATACTGAACGGCTTCTGTACATCTCTGATGGTGGCTGGACTGCACATGTGCACCAACAATTCTGCGCATAAGCAGAATGGGTCCCTGCGTCCTCTAACGTAGTGCCCCTGAGCCGCAGACTGATTTACCGGCTGCCAGCCTTTGTGGGGTGGGGGTGGGCGGAGCTGGGCAGCATTCCCCAAACAGGGGTGTGTCACCCTATTTTCTGGGAGTGGCTAGGACAGTACTCAGCTTTCCTGGCACAAGCAGTGTGAACAGCTCGGTCATCCTGCGTAACCCGAGGATCACTCAGATGGGCGATGTTCACACATCTGACGCTGCATATACAGACACAGCAGCGGATCACACAAGCCTGCAGGGGGCGTCTGTTTACTCAAGATGCCTCCCGCTGCTTTTGCACATTTTCATACAGCATCAGGCCAACTCTGGCTAGCACACAATTCCATCATTGCGCCCTGACTGAAAACTGCCTACATGAGACTAAGGGGGTCATTCCGAGTTGATCGTAGCTGTGCTAAATTTAGCACAGCTACGATCATCTTCCCTGACACGCGGGGGGACGTCCAGCACAGGGCTAGTCCACCCCACATGTCAGTGCCGCACAGTGGCGATGCTTTTGCATTTCTGGAGCAACTCCCGGCCAACGCAGCTCCTGAGGCTGGCCGGGAGTTGTTCGTCGCTGCCGCTGGCCGCAGCAGCTGCGTGAGACGTCACGCAGCCGCCACGCCCCCCCCCCCCAACGGTCTGGCCACGCCTAAACGGTGGCTTAACACCACCGTTCAGCCCCCTCCCGCCCAGCGGTCACCTCTGTCTCAGAGGCGATCGCTAGGCAACAACGACTGCCATGCGCCGGCGCACTGCGGCGCCGGCGCAGTTCCAACCCGATCGCTGCGCTGCGACAAACTGCAGCGAGCGATTGGGTCAGAATGACCCCCAAAGTGGTTACAGCCAACGCAAGTGGAGGAGCGACTGAAAGCATTGGCCATGGTTGTGTACACTCGGCTACAGAGCATGCGCAGTGCGAGAACACGCAAAGACTGGGGGTACATTACACTACGCACCAGCCTCCTTGTGTTTATGTTATGTACCTGGGGGGCCATGTCTCTTTTATCTGTCACCAACTCTTCACCCTCTGAAGGTGAGACAGCACCCAGGAGTGAGGAAGGGGTGCATGCGGGAGGAGAAGCGCTGGGAGTACACAAATTGGGTAACCCCACATGTAGCCCGAATGCCGGCCCACGGGTAAGTAACCATTCCGGATCATGTTTTACTGTGGCCACCCAAAACTGAAAATCCAATGGAATTATCTTCTAGTGGCAGCGACCCACCAGAGCCGGAGCAGGGTTCACTGGTGCCCTGTGCGGGCTCTGCCCCCCGAACGCATTATATCACACGAGGGGGCGAGGCCACGGGCTGGAGAAAGTGTAGAGTGACCTGTACCCTCCGGGTGGCTCTACACGCTGCAGGGTGCCTTAGCCATATGCAGGGGCCATTAGACAGCGATCATCTTACCCCAGGGCCCTGTGCCCTGAATAACAGCACCACCCACACACCCTCTCTACGGCCCTGCAACCCACGTCATGGATAGTTCTGGCACTGTAGAGCACCGATAGGATGAGATTGCACATTTTAAAGAGGACATGTGGAGGTGTGTCTCAAAACAACCAATCAGATTCTACATACCATTTATCTGGAATGTTCTATACAATAGGTACAAGCTGATTGGTTGCTAGGGGCAACATCTCCACCTGCCTTCTTCAGAGAGTTTGAAACATCACATGGTAACCCCAGAAGATATTGCAGTTTTGCCATAACAATTGGGTCACGTAAAATGTCACCACAGCTTTAGCTATTCCTAGCGGGCACCTAACAAATTGCTTGGCAGACCAGTAGGCACCGTGGCGCACATAAACAAGCATTGTGAGTCCTTAATGTTTCTCCATAATGGCCGGCACTCACCGAAACAGCCATCAGTAGACGCTGTAATTCAGCTCCAGAACTCTCTCTCCCTCTGTTGTGTCGTCTATCAGTCGGCAAAGAACAGCCCCGTTCCTGCTGAGCAAGCACCCTGCATACACTTATATACTTTCTCTTACGTCCTAGAGGATGCTGGGGACTCCGTAAGGACCATGGGGTATAGACGGCTCCGCAGGAGACATGGGCACTCTAAGACTTTAGAATGGGTGTGCACTGGCTCCTCCCTCTATGCCCCTCCTCCAGACCTCAGTTAGATCCTGTGCCCAGAGGAGACTGGATGCACTGCAGGGGAGCTCTACTGAGTTTCTCTGAAAAGACTTTTGTTAGGTTTTTTATTTTCAGGGAGCACTGCTGGCAACAGGCTCCCTGCATCATGGGACTGAGGGGAGAGTAGCAGACCTACTTAAATGATAGGCTCTGCTTCTTAGGCAACTGGACACCATTAGCTCCAGAGGGTCGGAACACAGGTATCGTCCTCGCTGTTCGTCCCGGAGCCGCGCCGCCGTCCTCCTCACAGAGCCGGAAGAGAGAAGCCAGGTGAGTATAAGAAGAAAGAAAACTTCACAGGCGGCAGAAGACTTCAGATCTTCAATGAGGTACCGTGCAGCGGTAACGCTGCGCGCCATTGCTCCCACGATCACACACACATACGGCACAGTAAGGGCGCAGGGGGGGCGCACTGGGCAGCAATTAATACCTCAAGGGACACTGGCACAGATATAGGTACTGTGGAGGCAGTATATTACAAAACCCCTGCCAGTATAAAGAATTTGAGCGGGACCGAAGCCCGCCGTCGAGGGGGCGGAGCTTGATCCTCCAGCACTAACCAGCGCCATTTTCTCCACAGCAAGCTGCAGAGAAGCTGCTCCCGGACTCTCCCCTGCTGAACACAAGTACAGAGGGCAAAAACGAGGAGGGGGGGGGGCACATTTAATTGGCGCAGTAAGTGTATATATATATATATATATATCTATAAAAGCGCTGTACAGACTGGGACTTTGTTCCAGTGTCCAGTGGCGCTGGGTGTGTGCTGGCATACTCTCTCTCTGTCTCTCCAAAGGGCCTTATTGTGGGTCAGTCCCCATATTTGTATATCCCAGTGTGTGTGGGGGTGTCAGTACGTGTGTGTCGGCATGTCTGAAGCGGAAGGCTCATCTAGGGAGGAGGCAGAGCAGATGATTGTGGTGTCTCCGTCGGCACCGCCGACTCCTGATTGGATGGAAATGTGGAATGTTTTAAATGCAAATGTGACCTTATTACATAAGAGATTGGACAAAGCAGAGTCCAGGGAAAAAGCAGGGAATCATTCCATGGCTTTGTATGTCTCACAAGGCTCTTCGGGGTCTCATAAACGTTCCCTTTCCCAGATAGCAGACACTGATACCGACACGGATTCCGACTCCAGTGTCGACTACGATGATGCAAGGTTACACCCAAGGGTGGCCAAAAGTATTCATTATATGATTGTTGCGATAAAAGATGTGTTGCATATCACAGAGGACCCCTCTGTGCCTGACACGAGGGTCTGCATGTTTAAGGAAAAGAAACCTGAGGTAACTTTTCCCCCATCTCATGAGCTGAACGCTTTATTTGAAAAAGCTTGGGAAACTCCAGACAAAAAATAAGATTTTACTTACCGGTAAATCTATTTCTCGTAGTCCGTAGTGGATGCTGGGGACTCCGTAAGGACCATGGGGAATAGACGGGCTCCGCGGGAGACATGGGCACTTTAAGAAAGAATTTAGATTCTGGTGTGTTCTGGCTCCTCCCTCTATGTTCCTCCTCCAGACCTCAGTTAGAGACACTGTGCCCGGAAGAGCTGACAGTACAAGGAAAGGATTTTGGAAATCCAGGGCAAGACTCATACCAGCCACACCAATCACACCGTATAACTTGTGATAAACTTACCCAGTCAACAGTATGAACAACAACAGAGCATCAGTTCAACCCTGATGCAACAATAACATAGCCCTTATTGCAGCAATAACTATATACAAGTATTGCAGAAGAAGTCCGCACTTGGGACGGGCGCCCAGCATCCACTACGGGAAATAGATTTACCGGTAAGTAAAATCTTATTTTCTCTAACGTCCTAGTGGATGCTGGGGACTCCGTAAGGACCATGGGGATTATACCAAAGCTCCCAAACGGGCGGGAGAGTGCGGATGACTCTGCAGCACCGAATGAGCAAACACAAGGTCCTCCTCAGCCAGGGTATCAAACTTGTAGAACTTTGCAAAAGTGTTTGAACCTGACCAAGTAGCCGCTCGGCACAGCTGTAATGCCGAGACCCCTCGGGCAGCCGCCCAAGAAGAGCCCACCTTCCTAGTGGAATTGGCCTTAACTGATTTTGGCAGCGGCAATCCAGCCGCAGAATGAGCCTGCTGAATCGTATTACAGATCCAGCGAGCAATAGTTTGCTTTGAAGCAGGAGCACCAAGCTTGTTGGAAGCATACAGAATAAACAAAGATTCTGTTTTCCTGACCCTAGCCGTTCTGGCTACATAAACCTTCAAAGCCCTGACCACATCAAGTAACTCGGAATCCTCCAAGTCAGTAGTAGCCACAGGCACCACAATAGGTTGGTTTATATGAAAGGATGAAACCACTTTTGGCAGAAATTGTGGACGGGTCCGCAATTCTGCTCTATCCGCATGGAAAACCAGATAGGGGCTTTTATGTGACAAAGCCGCTAATTCTGACACACGCCTAGCCGAAGCCAATGCTAGTAGCATGACCACCTTCCACGTGAGATATTTCAATTCCACCGTTTTGAGTGGTTCAAACCAGTGGGATTTCAGGAAACTCAACACCACGTTAAGATCCCAAGGTGCCACTGGAGGCACAAAAGGGGGCTGAATATGCAGCACTCCCTTTACAAACGTCTGAACTTCAGGTAGAGAAGCCAGCTCTTTTTGAAAGAAAATGGATAGGGCCGAAATCTGGACCTTAATGGCCCATGATGCAGGGAGTCTGTTGCCAGCAGAGCTCCCTGAAAATAAAAAACCTAACAAAATACTTTCTTACAGCAAGCCCAGGAGAGCTCACTGAACAGCACCCAGCTCGTCCGGGCACAGATTCAAACTAAGGTCTGGAGGAGGGACATAGAGGGAGGAGCCAGAGCACACCAGAATCTAAATTCTTTCTTAAAGTGCCCATGTCTCCTGCGGAGCCCGTCTATTCCCCATGGTCCTTACGGAGTCCCCAGCATCCACTAGGACGTTAGAGAAAACTGCAGATTCCCAAGAGAATTATTATGGCGTATCCCTTCCCCACACAGGACAGGTTACAGTGGGAATCCTCGCCCACGGTGGACAAGGCTTTGACGCGTTTGTCCAAGAAGGTGGCGCTACCGTCTCCAGACACGGCAGCCCTCAAGGATCCTGCTGATCGCAGACAGGAAACTACCTTAAAATCAATTTACACGCATACGGGTGCCCTACTCAGACCGGCAGTAGCCTCGGCTTGGGTGGGTAGCGCAATTGCAGCATGGGCAGATAACTTGTCATCTGACATTGACACCATGGATAAAGATAGCATTTTGTTGACCTTGGGTCACATTAAGGACGCAGCGTTATATATGAGAGAGGCTGCGAGAGATATTGGGCTGTTGGGTTCAAGAGCCAATGCCATGGCAATTTCGGCTAGAAGGTCCCTGTGGACCCGCCAATGGACAGGTGATGCCGATTCAAAGAGACATATGGAGGCTTTGCCTTCCAAGGGTGAGGTTTTATTTGGGGAGGGCCTCGCGGACCTGGTTTCCACAGCTACCGCAGGTAAGTCTTCTTTTTTGCCTTATGTTCCCCCACAGCAAAAGAAAACACCTCAGTATCAGATGCAGTCCTTTCGGTTGCATAAGTTCAGAAAGGGTCGGGGCTCTTCCTTCCTCACCAGAGGTAGAGGGAAAAGAGCGCCTGCTACGGCTAGTTCCCAGGAACAAAAGTCCTCCCCGGCCTCTACAAAATCCACCGCATGACGCTGGGGCTCCGCTGAGGGAGTCTGCACCGGTGGGGGCTCGTCTTCGACTCTTCAACCAGGTCTGGGTTCAGTCGGATTTGGATCCTTGGGCGGTAGAAATAGTATCCCAAGGCTACAAACTGGAGTTCGAAGATGTGCCTCCTCGCCGATTTTTCAAATCGGCCTTGCCAGCTTCTCCCCCAGAGAGGGAAATAGTGGCAGCTGCCATACAAAAGCTGTGTCAACAGCAGGTGATTATCAAGGTTCCCCTAATGCAACAGGGGAAGGGGTTTTATTCAACCCTATTTGTGGTCCCGAAGCCGGATGGCTCGGTCAGGCCCATTCTGAATCTAAAATCCCTGAACCTGTATCTGAAAAGGTTCAAATTCAAGATGGAATCTCTCCGGGCAGTGATCTCCAGCCTGGAAGGGGGGGATTTTATGGTGTCGCTAGACATAAAGGATGCATACCTTCATGTCCCCATTTATCCTCCTCATCAGGCGTACCTGAGATTCGCTGTACAGGATTGTAATTACCAATTTCAGACGTTGCCGTTTGGGCTTTCCACGGCCCCGACGATTTTCACCAAGGTAATAGCGGAAATGATGGTGCTCCTGCGCAAGCAAGGGGTCACAATTATCCCGTACTTGGACGATCTCCTGATAAAAGCGAGTTAAAGAGAACAGTTACTAAAAAGCGTGTCTCTCTCCCTGAGAGTACTACAACAACATGGCTGGATTCTAAATCTACCAAAGTCGCAGTTGGTTCCGACAACTCGGCTATCGTTTTTAGGCATGATTCTGGACACAGAAAAACAGAGGGTTTTTCTCCCAATGGAAAAAGCCCAGGAACTCCAGAACATGGTCAAGGACCTGCTGAAGCCAAAAAGAGTGTCAGTTCATCAATGCACTCGGGTATTAGGAAAGATGGTGGCGGCCTACGAGGCCATTCCATTCGGCAGGTTCCATGCAAGGACTTTTCCGTGGGACCTTCTGGACAAGTGGTCAGGGTCCCATCTGCAGATGCATCGGAAGATAACCCTGTCCCCCAGGGCCAGGGTCTCTCTCCTGTGGTGGCTCCAAGTACTCACCTTCTAGAGGGTCGCAGGTTCGGCATTCAAGATTGGGTTCTTGTGACCACGGACGCGAGCCTCCGAGGATGGGGAGCAGTCACGCAAGGAAGAAATTTTCAGGGAATATGGTCAAGCCAGGAGGCTTGTCTTCACATCAATGTGCTGGAATTGAGAGCCATATACAACGGCCTCCGACAGGCGGAGAATCTTCTTCGCAACCTACCTGTTCTGATACAATCAGACAACGTCACAGCCGTGGCACATGTAAACCGCCAAGGCGGAACAAGGAGCAGAGCAGCAATGGCGGAAGCCACCAGGATTCTTCGCTGGGCGGAAAATCATGTAAGCGCTCTGTCAGCGGTCTTCATTCCGGGAGTAGACAACTGGTAAGCAGACTTCCTCAGCAGACACGATCTCCATCCAGGAGAGTGGGGACTTCATCAAGAAGTCTTTGCAGTGGGAACAAGTCGTTGGGGTCTTCCTCAAATAGACATGATGGCGTTACGCCTCAACAAAAAGCTCCGGACGTATTGTTCCGGGTCGAGGGACCCTCAGGCAGTGGCGGTGGACGCCCTGGTGACACCATGGGTGTTTCAGTCGGTATATGTGTTCCCTCCACTTCCACTCATCTCAAAAATATTGAGAATCATACGACGAACCAGAGTACAGACAATACTCATCGTTCCAGATTAGCCTCGAAAGGTCTGGTATTCAGATCTTCAGGAAATGCTCACAGAAGATCCGTTGCTTCTTCCTCTCGGGGAGGACCTGTTGCTACAGGGGCCCTGTGTGTTCCAAGACTTACCGCGGTTCAGTTTGACGGCATGGCGGTTGAACACCAAATCCTAGCTAGGAAAGGTATTCCGGATGAAGTCATCCCTACTCTTATTAAAGCTAGGAAGGAGGTGATGGCGAAACACTATCACCGTATCTGGAGAAAATATGTGTCTTGGTGTGAAGCCAAGAATGCTCCTACGGAAGATTTTGAGCTGGGTCGTTTTCTCCATTTTCTGCAGTCAGGTGTGGATATGGTCCTGAAGCTAGGCTCCATTAAGGTGCAGATTTCGGCCTTATCTATATTCTTTCAGAAGGAATTGGCTTCTCTCCCAGAAGTCCAGACTTTTGTGAAGGGAGTGTTGCACATCCAACCTCCTTTTGTGCCTCCGGTGGCACCGTGGGACCTTAACGTGGTTTTACAGTTCCTTAAATCACACTGGTTTGAACCCCTTCAAACAGTTGAATTGAAGTTTCTCACTTGGAAAGTGGTCATGTTATTGGCCTTGGCATCTGCAAGGCGGGTGTCCGAATTGGCGGCTTTGTGTTACAAGAGCCCCTATCTGATTTTCCATGCGGATAAAGCAGAGTTGAGGACTCGTCCTCATTTTCTACCTAAAGTGGTTTCGTCAATTCATATGAACCAACCTATTGTAGTGCCTGTGGCTACGGGTGCCTTGGAGGATTCCAAGTCCCTTGATGTAGTCCGGGCCTTAAAGATTTATGTGGCCAGAACGGCTAGGGTTAGGAAAACAGAAGCACTGTTTGTCCTCTATGTAGCCAACAAGGTTGGAGCTCCTGCTTCTAAGCAGACTATTGCTCGTTGGATCTGTAACACGATTCAGCAGGCTCATTCTACGGCTGGACTGCCGGTTCCAAATTCAGTTAAGGCCCATTCCACTAGGAAGGTGGGCTCTTCTTGGGCGGCTGCCCGAGGCATCTCGGGATTACAGCTTTGTCGAGCAGCTACTTGGTCGGGTACAAACACTTTTGCAAAATTCTATAAGTTTGATACCCTGGCTGAGGAGGACCTCATGTTTGCTCAATCCGCACTCTCCCGCCCGGTCTGTAGCTTTGGTATAAACCCCATGGTCCTTACGGAGTCCCCAGCATCCTCTAGGACGTAAGAGAAAATAAGATTTTAAACCTACCGGTAAATCTTTTTCTCCTAGGCCCTCATTCCGAGTTGTTCGCTCGCAAGGCGATTTTAGCAGAGTTACACACGCTAAGCCGCCGCCTACTGGGAGTGAATCTTAGCTTCTTAAAATTGCGAACGATGTATTCGCAATATTGCGATTACAAACTACTTAGCAGTTTCAGAGTAGCTTCAGACTTACTCGGCATCTGCGATCAGTTCAGTGCTTGTCGTTCCTGGTTTGACGTCACAAACACACCCAGCGTTCGCACAGACACTCCCCCGTTTCTCCAGCCACTCCCGCGTTTTTTCCGGAAACGGTAGCGTTTTTATCCACACGCCTATAAAACGCCGTGTTTCCGCCCAGTAACACCCATTTCCTGTCAATCACACTACGATCGCCGGAGCGAAGAAAAAGCCGTGAGTAAAAATACTATCTTCATAGCAAAATTACTTGGCGCAGTCGCAGTGCGAACATTGCGCATGCGTACTAAGCAGAAAAACGCTGCGATGCGAAGATTATTTCCGAGCGAACGACTCGGAATGAGGGCCCTAGTCCGTAGAGGATGCTGGGCGCCTGTCCCAGTGCGGAATATTCTGCAAGGCTTGTATATAGTTATTGCATACATAAGGGTTATGTTACAGTTGAGTTCAGTCTCTGGCTGATACTGTTTTGTTCATACTGTTAACTGGTTTATTAGATACCATGTTGTACGGTGTGTATGGTGTGGGCTGGTATGTATCTCGCCCTTGGATTAACAAAAATCCTTTCCTCGTACTGTCCATCTCCTCTGGGCACAGTCCTAACTGAGGTCTGGAGGAGGGGCATAGAGGGAGGAGCCAGTGCACACCCATTCTAAAGTCTTAGAGTGCCCATGTCTCCTGCGGAGCCGTCTATACCCCATGGTCCTTACGGAGTCCCCAGCATCATCTACGGACTAGGAGAAAAAGATTTACCGGTAGGTTTAAAATCTTATTTTCTAGCTCCTTGTCTTTCCACATCAGTCGTTCTGAGAGGAACGCTCACCAATGTGTGAGAAAATTCATTATTAATTCACTGAGAGCCCTGACCAGAAGCGTCCTGTCTGTTAGGTCAGGGGCATGCTTAAAAATAATGTAATGGGGGGAAATACAAAATTTATGAATAAGGGGTTTGGGGTTAATTCATTCAAATAAAGAGGCAGACTTCTTAAAGCTTGGACAGAGATAAACTACCCACGAATCAGCTCCTAACTGCCATGTTACAGGCTTTAAAAATGACACTTATGAGCTGATTGTTTTTTTACTTTACTTTGTCTCTCTCCAAGCTTTTATTAAACTGCCCCAAAGTTTATTTAACAACACTGCCTGTAAAGAGCTGTATCAAGCTTTGGAGAGAGATAAAGTGGAGGAGTTGCCTATAGCAACTAATCAGCGTCTAAGGCTGTGTACACACTATGAGATATATCGGGCCTAGTTCAGACCTGATCGCTCCTGTGCTGTGTTTTTGCAGCGGTCTACGATCAGATAGTCGCCGCCCATAGAAAGTGAAAACCCCCCGTGCAAGTGTGCGAATACATGCGTACGCCGTGAGAAAACTTTGCCAGACAGCTGCAAATCCGTTCGCATCTCACTCACCATCGAATGATTTTTCCAGTCTGTGCGTAGCCCAGAACTTACTCCTACAGCGCGATACACACAGGCTGATCGGGGCCGGAGCTGACGTCACACACCCGCCCTGAAAATGCTTGGGAACGCCTGCGTTTTCCCTGACACTCCCAGAAAACAGGCAGTTACCACCCCCAAATGTCTGCTTCCTGTCAATCAGCCTGCGTTCGCCTAGCGATAAAAAAACGCAGGATTTTTTCACAATTTGGCCTCGTGCCTGTGCATTACAATCCGTACGCATGCGCAGTCATTCGATAATCGGCCGTTATGCAAATTCGCACAGCATCGATCAGGTCTGAATTAGGCCCATCATTCGTACAGTCGACGAACGATATATCTCAAGTGGATCCGCAGGTGTGTGCCTTGCTGCACGGCCAATGACAATATATCATGTAGCTATATCTTTATATAATCGTAAAAACAGTATATGCTATCCACAGGTTCTCAAACTCAGTCCTCAGGACCCCACACGGTTCATGTTTTGCAGGTCAACTGTACATTTTTAAAATGTGGCAGTTGGTGACACACAGTGCAGCTGCTGGGTGACATGGAAAACGTGAACCGTGTGGGGTCCTGAGGACCGAGTTTGAGAACCACTATACCTAACATAAAGCATTCACATGAAAAATGAAATAGTTCAAGTGACTATGGAGTGGATACTACTCAGTATAGATCTGTGTTCACACGTGGCTGATCCACTCCTTAGACTCTGCCCGTGACCTCTGCCTTTGCAGCGCTACACATACAGTACCGGTAAATACTGTCTAGACATGACTGACGGTAACGTGCTGTACTGAGGAGGGGTTCCTCTTCATTACACCTCTGACCCCGGCAATTAACAGAGCGCGGGATCCGGTCTTTAGGTCGACAGTAAGTAGGTCGACCACTATTGGTCGACACAGTAGGTAGGTCGACATGGTTTCTAGGTCGACAGGGACTCTAGGATGACATGTTCTAGGTCGACATAAGTTTTTCACATTTTTTTTTTTAATTTTTCATACTTTACGATCCACGTGGACTACAATTGGGAACGGTAACCTGTTCCGAGCGCAGTGGTAGCGGAGCGAGGCGCCTTGCCCCGAAGCATGGCGAGCCAAGTGAGCCATGCGAGGGGACGCGGTGCACTAATTGGGGTTCCCGGTCACTGGGGGTCATTCCGAGTTGTTCGCTCGTTGCCGATTTTCGCAATGCAGCGATTAGGTGGAAAATGCTCATGCGCATGGTACGCAGCGCGCATGCGCTTAGTTATTTAACACAAAACTTAGTAGATTTGCTGTTGCTCGAGCGGCGCTTTTCAGTCGCTCTGCTGATCGGTGAGTGATTGACAGGAAAGGGGCGTTTCTGGGCGGCAACTCAGCGTTTTCCGGGAGTGTGCTAAAAAACGCAGGTGTGCCTGGGGAAACGGGGGAGTGTCTGGAGAAACGGGGGAGTGGCTGGCCGAACGCAGGGCGTGTTTGTAGCGTCAAACCAGGAACTAAACGGACTGAGGTGATCGCAATCTAGGAGTAGGTCTGGAGCTACTCAGAAACTGCAAAGAATTATTTAGTAGCACTTCTGCTAATCTTTCGTTCGCTATTCTGCTAAACTAAGATTCACTCCCAGAGGGCGGCGGCCTAGCGTGTGCAATGCTGCTAAAATCTGCTAGCGAGCGAACAACTCGGAATGAGGGCCACTGTGCGGAGAAAACGACACCAAAAAAAGTAAAAAAACACACGTTCGCCTTTTCTCACGTTGACCTAGTACATATCGACCTAGGGGTTTATTTACTAAAGTCACGATTTTGTCAGAGTTTTTTTTTTTTTTTTCTAAGTGGCAACACGGGAATTTACTAAGCACAAATCTCAGCAGTGTTGGGGCTATTCATAATGGTTTTCATGGCAGACGGCAGAAATACGAATGAATAGACCATCGGTCAAACGTGCCTGTTGATTCATACAACACGGAAATGTACTATTCATTCGTATTTGGGTGTTAGTCTCTGAATGCTTAATTGCGGGTGTATTTTTTTGCGACTCGTAAAAAAAAGCAGCAAAAAAATAGACCTGTTTTTTCCTGGCGTGTTTGGATAATCATGCACGGATCAGTGAGATCTGTGCATGGTTATCTATGGGAAGGGGTCTGTTTAGGTTAAAAATGTAAAAAAAATTGCGTGGGGTCCCCCCTCCTAAGCATAACCAGCCTAAGCATTCCAGGAGGAAAAATGCATAGGATCCCCCCATATTTATACAACCAGCACCGGGCTCTGCGTCTGGTCCTGGTTCAGAAAATATGGGGGATAGAAGATGTAGGGGTCCCCCGTATTTTTGCAACCAGCACCGGGCTCCACTAGCCAGAGAGATAATGCCACAGCCAGGGGACACTTTTATATAGGTCCCTGCGGCCGTGGCATTACCCCCCCAACTAGTCACCCCTGGCCGGGGTTCCCTGGAGGAGTGGGGACCCCTTAAATCAAGGGGTCCCCCCTCTAGGCACCCAAGGACCAGGGGTGAAGCCCGAGGCTGTCCCCCCCATCCGTAGGCGGTGGATGGGAGGCTGATAGCCTTTGTGTAAAAATAAGAATATTGGCCCTCATTCCGAGTTGTTCGCTCGCTAGCTGCTTTTAGCAGCATTGCACACGCTAAGCCGCCGCCCTCTGGGAGTGAATCTTAGCTTAGCAGAATTGCGAACGAAAGATTCGCAAAATAGTGAAGAGAAAATTCGTAGCAGTTTCTGAGTAGCTCGAGACTTACTCCTACACTGCGATCAGTTCAGTCAGTTTCGTTCCTGGTTTGACGTCACAAACACACCCAGCGTTCGCCCAGCCACTCCCCCGTTTCTCCAGCCACTCCCGCGTTTTTCCCAGAAACGGCAGCGTTTTTTCACACACTCCCATAAAACGGCCAGTTTCCGCCCAGAAACACCCACTTCCTGTCAATCACATTACGATCAGCAGAACGAAGAAAAAACCTCGTAATGCCGTGAGTAAAATACTAAACTTCTTTGCAAATTTACTTGGCGCAGCCGCTGTGCGAACATTGCGCATGCGCAGTTTGCGGAAAATCGCTCCGATGCGAAGTAAAATAACGAGCGAACAACTCGGAATGAGGGCCATTGTCTTTTGTTGTAGAACTACAAGTCCCAGCAAGCCTCCCCGCAAGCTGCTACTTGGAGAACCACAAGTACCAGCATGCGGGGAAATAATGGGCCCGCTGGTTCCTGTAGTTCTACAACAAAAAAAATACCCAAATAGCAACACAACACACACACACCGTGAAAGTAAAGCTTTAATTTACATACATGCACACTTACACACTCACATACTTACCTAGTGTCCCACGGAGCCCCTGGGTGTCCTACTCCAGCCGGCCTGCAGCGACTGCAGCTGCTTTTGATATCTGCCGACTGCCTGACAGAGCCAGGGCCGTCTTTTCGTATGGGCTCAATAGGTATTTGCCCAAGGGCCCCATGAGTATAATGGCCCAAGGCTGATAGCTGAGCATCCCCTTTTTCCAGGGGTACCAGATTTTTTAAACTTGTCCCACTCCATTATCCACCCCTCCCCTGCGTATTACACACCCCCTACCACCCTGGAAGTCATGTACCGGGGCCCCTTCATTCATCCCAATGCCTCTTCTACAGTTTAGTGTTCTCCCTCCAGCCCCATCTCCCTCCATCTGTGCAGTAAAGGAGTAATTAGCAGAAATTACTGCTCCAGGTCCTACATGCTGAGCGGAAGATAGAACAACCCCTACTGCCCGCAGGATATCAAAGCTGCCACTGATAGCACCCCCCACCCCTACCAATGGAGGATGGGTAGGGGGCCCAGTGCATTGCTTTGCCCAGGGGCCCACACTGCTGTTAAAGACGGCCCTGGACAGAGCGGCTACCGCTGCTGTTTGCGGCTGCACAGTACTGACGGAGCAGTTGCGGTGGTTTTAATGACCCAGCCGATTCGACTGAAATTGCCATCCATACAAGACCTCCAGGAGCTAGGCAAGTCAAAGTCTCGCTGTCAGTGCTGCTCATATAAGTGGCTGGCGCACATATTGGAGTGCACCAGAGACAATGGAGGAGGTCAGGGTGCCCCCTTTGGAACGGGAGCCCGGAGGCCACAGTCTCCATTGTCTCCGGTACTTCTGTCACTGGCCAGGAAGCGTCTATTTACACCAGACGCCTCCTGCGTCTGGAATTGCGTAGCCGCTTTCCTGCGCTTCTCTGTGGCTGTGCAATATCTTACAACTCTGAATCGGGCCCTTTGTACACAAGCCGCAGATCAGAGGCGCGGTCAGTGTACAGATCCTCCCGGCTGTGACATTTGCATATTCTCACAGTTACGCTATGTACAAATACGCAGTGGTGACGGGATTTGCGTGCACTTTTGAATGAGGCCGATAGTCACATTGTCCAAAAACCATACTATACTATACTGTCCAACAATTAGACTCCTGAATTCTGTGCACATGTGGCCGCTTCAGTTATGCTGGGACTTACACAAATGCTGGAATGTGCCGACACAGCGGTGACAGATGGTGCAACATAAACTGTACAGCTACCAAGTGCTGACCACATCAATATTGCTCCAGATACAGCAGTCACATCACAGTATGTCATGTACCTTCACTCAGGAGAGGCGAGACGGAGAGAGAGAGAGAGAGAGAGAGAGAGACGGAAGGGGAGAGAGAGCGAGTCAGAGAGAGGGAGAGCGAGAGAGATAGAGGGAGAGAGAGAGATGGAGAGGGAGAGTGGGAGAGAGAGACGGAAGGGGGAAGAGAGAGAGAGAGGGAGAGCGAGAGAGAGAGACGGAAGGGGAGAGAGAGAGACGGAGAGAGGGAGAGCGAGAGAGACAGAAAGGCAGAGTGAGAGATGGAAGGGGGAAGAGAACGTGAGAGATAGAGGGAAAGGGAGAGAGCGAGAGAGATAGAGGGAGATCTGGAGAGAGAGACGGAAGGGGAAGAGAACGTGAGAGAAAGAGGGAAAGAGAGAGATGGAAAGGGAGAGAGCGAGAGAGATAGAGGGAGATCTGGAGAAAGAGACGGAAGGGGAAGAGAGTGAGACGGAGAGAGGGAGAGCGAGAGAGAGCGGGAGAGAGGGACGGAAGGGGAAGAGAGCGAGAGAGATAAAGGAAAAGCGGGAGAGAGACGGAAGGGGGAAGAGGGAAAAGAGACTGAATAATGATGAGTACATACTAGCAAATGTATCTGTAGATCAGTTGATCTGCAGATATATCTATGGATGGAACGGGCAGTGTGCTGTGCATATACACTACCCGATCCACCGGGACTGACATCACGAACTGGGCGGGCGTTTAGATGCGCCCGCCCTGTTCAGCTGTCAATCACCGCCGGCTGCCGCAGCATGTGTAGGGGCGGTCGGGCTGACCGCCTGTACACACACACCGATGCATCAATATATCGGTAAATAGGCCGTAGGCTGTGATGCAGGGCCGACGTGATATGTCTGTGACTGGCAGCGTTCACAGACATATCGTTCGTACACACTGACTGACGGACCCACGATGTAGAACGCTCCATATACTGGCCAGGGTGTACGCACCATAAGAGAGAACAAGTAATACAGAGAAAGAGAGAGTTATAGGGCAAGAATTGGGGGGACGGGATTTAGGTTAGTGAATCGTAAAGTATCTACGAAGTGCATCTGTATATGGAAACACATTTCAGACATGAGATCAGTATATCATACCCGAGTGCCTTTCAGGGGCAATTATTTTAATGGTGCCAGAACGACTGCATGATCGTGTTGGTGCAAACATGTATTTCTTGCCAAGTTTGAATGCATCCTGTAACCACTTGTGATGATAAATACCTTACACCAGAGGTTCCCAAACTCTGTCCTCAGAGAACCCTAACAGTGCAGGTTTTAGGTATATCCTTGGCTCAGCACAGATGGGTAAATCATATTGACTGAGGCGCTAAATAAGTCACGCATGGATATACTTATATCTGGACCATTACATACCCTCCAACATTTTACACACAAAAATCGGTACAAATTAGAAAAAAGGGGCGTGGCCATGGGTAAAGGGGGCGCGGCCACGTCCCTTTTCCTATACTTTCAATGGAAGTTTGGAGAGCCAAAAATAGGTACAGACCATAAAAAAAAAGGTACTGTACCTATTAAAAAGGTACAGTTGGAGGGTATGCCATTAATGTGCCTTGAGGACTGAGTTTGGAAACCTTTGCCTTACCCTGAACACTACACCAAGGTTGAGCTATTGTATCTTATGGTACACACTGCTCTGTGGCCAAGGAGTTCAACACCCACTATTTGTGACATGTAGAGCTGATGGAGGGTTACCCAGCATCACTCCCAGCACCCCAGACAATTGACTTCTTTTACATGAGAAGAATAAACCCTCTGACCTCCTCCTGGCTGGCTGGCAAGGCTGCAGTCCAAAGATGATGATATCCGGATTCAGTGATGTTTGATGAAAAATGCTGTCCAGACTCCACTGTTGCCGAGGGACATATGCAGGGCGTTTCCAAATATCAGATTTCAGACTAAAGCAAAAAAAAACAACAAAAGGAACTTGTCATTAGGAATAATATGTACTGGGGACATGTTTAAATACTGCACTGATGTGACCCCCTGCTCCCTATACAACAACATAATGGGGAAACCTTAGCACCCTAGGCGGTTGCATGAAGCTGCCTAATGGTTGCACAGAGCCTGGAGAAATGGCTTTCTGACTAGCAGTCAATGGGGGTCATTCCGAGTTGATCGCTAGCTGCATTTATTTGCAGCGCAGTGATCAGGCTGAAAAACAGCAGTTCTGCTCATGCGTATGCGGCGCAATGCGCATGCGCGACGTGCGGGCACAACGACCGAAGCAGTTTTGCACATGGTCTAGCGATGCATTTCAGTCGCACTGGTGGCCGCAGAGTGATTGACATGAAGTGGGCGTTTCTAGGTGGCAACTGACCGTTTTCAGGGAGTATTCGGAAAAACTCAGGCGTGCCAGGGAAAACGCAGGCAAGGCTGGGTGAACGCTGGGCGGGTGTGTGACGTCAAATCCGGAACTGAATAGTCTGAAGTGATCGCAAGCGCTGAGTAGGTTTTGAGCTACTCTGAAACTACACAAAAAATTTTTTGCAGGCGCTCTGCGATAAAAACGTTCGCACTTCTGCTAAGCTAAAATACACTCCCAGTGGGAGGCGGCATAGCGTTTGCACGCCTGCTAAAAACTGCTAGCGAGCCCCAATATACAGTAGCATGTTCAGAGCTTTGTATGAGAGAACTTGGGGTGTAGTGACCATCAGCCAGTGTTACTGAAAATGCATTCATATAATGAAGAAACTGGTCATTATGATACGGAAACGAATATTCCCCAAAAAATCTGTAATCACTGATATTAAGAAACAAACAAAAAACAGCATAATGTATGGAAATGGTACCCATCAACGCTGGGGCCCCAGTCCTGAACCCTAAGTGTGCAATCTGAGGATTGCTTCTGCTGGGAGTGGAGGTGTACCCCGCAGTGTGTACAGCCACCCAGAATGCCCAGACAGCACTACACACCATCAGGGCTGCCAAGAGAAATCCTGGGCCCCGGTACAACAACTTCCTGGGCCCCTGGAGGGGGTGTGACCACAGCATGCTGGGGGCATTTCCACTAGAGATGAGCGGGTTCGGTTCCTCGGAATCCGAACCCGCCCGAACTTCATGTTTTTTTACACGGGTCCGAGCGACTCGGATCTTCCCGCCTTGCTCGGTTAACCCGAGCGCGCCCGAACGTCATCATCCCGCTGTCGGATTCTCGCGAGGCTCGGATTCTATCGCGAGACTCGGATTCTATATAAGGAGCCGCGCGTCGCCGCCATTTTCACACGTGCATTGAGATTCATACTAGGGAGAGGACGTGGCTGGCGTCCTCTCCGTTTATAGAGAAGAGAGTGAGACAGTAGAGAGAGACACAGTAGTAATTTTGGGGAGCATTAGGAGGAGTACTAGACTAGTTACTTGCTGAAGTGATAGATAGTGTGAGTGTGACTGTATTATCTGACTTGTGGGGGAGACACTGACAGTGGGGAGCAGTTAGAGTCTGAGAGCAGGACTCAGGAGTACATATAACGTACAGTGCACACTTTTGCTGCCAGAGTGCCACACTGCCATTGTGACCACACTGACCACCAGTATAATATATATTGTGATTGTCTGCTTAGGAGTACTACTTGCAAGTTGCTGATAGTGTGACCAGTGACCTGACCACCAGTTTAATAATCACCACCAGTTTAATATATATATATATATATATATATATATAATTGTATATAATATATATATAATATTGTATACCACCTACCCGTGGTTTTTTTTTTCTTTCTTCTTTATACATACTACTATAGTAGCTTACTGTAGCAGTCTGCGGTGCTGCTGAGCTGACAGTGTCCAGCAGGTCCGTCATCAGTCATTACATAATAAATATATCTACCTGTCCGGCTGCAGTACTAGTGTGATATAATATATATTGATTTCATCTCATTATCATCCAGTCTATATTAGCAGCAGACACAGTACGGTAGTCCACGGCTGTAGCTACCTCTGTGTCGGCACTCGGCAGTCGCTCGTCCATCCATAATTGTATACCACCTACCCGTGGTTTTTTTTTTTCTTTCTTCTTTATACATACTACTATAGTAGCTTACTGTAGCAGTCTGCGGTGCTGCTGAGCTGACAGTGTCCAGCAGGTCCGTCATCAGTCATTACATAATAAATATATCTACCTGTCCGGCTGCAGTACTAGTGTGATATAATATATATTGATTTCATCTCATTATCATCCAGTCTATATTAGCAGCAGACACAGTACGGTAGTCCACGGCTGTAGCTACCTCTGTGTCGGCACTCGGCAGTCGCTCGTCCATCCATAATTGTATACCACCTACCCGTGGTTTTTTTTTTCTTTCTTCTTTATACATACTACTATAGTAGCTTACTGTAGCAGTCTGCGGTGCTGCTGAGCTGACAGTGTCCAGCAGGTCCGTCATCAGTCATTACATAATAAATATATCTACCTGTCCGGCTGCAGTACTAGTGTGATATAATATATATTGATTTCATCTCATTATCATCCAGTCTATATTAGCAGCAGACACAGTACGGTAGTCCACGGCTGTAGCTACCTCTGTGTCGGCAGTCGCTCGTCCATCCATAAGTATACTAGTATCCATCCATCTCCATTGTTTACCTGAGGTGCCTTTTAGTTGTGCCTATTAAAATATGGAGAACAAAAATGTTGAGGTTCCAAAATTAGGGAAAGATCAAGATCCACTTCCACCTCGTGCTGAAGCTGCTGCCACTAGTCATGGCCGAGACGATGAAATGCCAGCAACGTCGTCTGCCAAGGCCGATGCCCAATGTCATAGTACAGAGCATGTAAAATCCAAAACACCAAATATCAGTAAAAAAAGGACTCAAAAATCTAAAATAAAATTGTCGGAGGAGAAGCGTAAACTTGCCAATATGCCATTTACCACACGGAGTGGCAAGGAACGGCTGAGGCCCTGGCCTATGTTCATGGCTAGTGGTTCAGCTTCACATGAGGATGGAAGCACTCAGCCTCTCGCTAGAAAAATGAAAAGACTCAAGCTGGCAAAAGCACCGCAAAGAACTGTGTGTTCTTCGAAATCCCAAATCCACAAGGAGAGTCCAATTGTGTCGGTTGCGATGCCTGACCTTCCCAACACTGGACGTGAAGAGCATGCGCCTTCCACCATTTGCACGCCCCCTGCAAGTGCTGGAAGGAGCACCCGCAGTCCAGTTCCTGATAGTCAGATTGAAGATGTCAGTGTTGAAGTACACCAGGATGAGGAGGATATGGGTGTTGCTGGCGCTGGGGAGGAAATTGACAAGGAGGATTCTGATGGTGAGGTGGTTTGTTTAAGTCAGGCACCCGGGGAGACACCTGTTGTCCGTGGGAGGAATAGGGCCGTTGACATGCCTGGTGAAAATACCAAAAAAATCAGCTCTTCGGTGTGGAAGTATTTCAACAGAAATGCGGACAACAGGTGTCAAGCCGTGTGTTGCCTTTGTCAAGCTGTAATAAGTAGGGGTAAGGACGTTAACCACCTCAGAACATCCTCCCTTATACGTCACCTGCAGCGCATTCATAATAAGTCAGTGACAAGTTCAAAAACTTTGGGTGACAGCGGAAGCAGTCCACTGACCAGTAAATCCCTTCCTCTTGTAACCAAGCTCACGCAAACCACCCCACCAACTCCCTCAGTGTCAATTTCCTCCTTCCCCAGGAATGCCAATAGTCCTGCAGGCCATGTCACTGGCAATTCTGACGAGTCCTCTCCTGCCTGGGATTCCTCCGATGCATCCTTGCGTGTAACGCCTACTGCTGCTGGCGCTGCTGTTGTTGCTGCTGGGAGTCGATGGTCATCCCAGAGGGGAAGTCGTAAGCCCACTTGTACTACTTCCAGTAAGCAATTGACTGTCCAACAGTCCTTTGCGAGGAAGATGAAATATCACAGCAGTCATCCTGTTGCAAAGCGGATAACTGAGGCCTTGACAACTATGTTGGTGTTAGACGTGCGTCCGGTATCCGCCGTTAGTTCACAGGGAACTAGACAATTTCTTGAGGTAGTGTGCCCCCGTTACCAAATACCATCTAGGTTCCACTTCTCTAGGCAGGCGATACCGAGAATGTACACGGACGTCAGAAAAAGACTCACCAGTGTCCTAAAAAATGCAGTTGTACCCAATGTCCACTTAACCACGGACATGTGGACAAGTGGAGCAGGGCAGGGTCAGGACTATATGACTGTGACAGCCCACTGGGTAGATGTATGGACTCCCGCCGCAAGAACAGCAGCGGCGGCACCAGTAGCAGCATCTCGCAAACGCCAACTCTTTCCTAGGCAGGCTACGCTTTGTATCACCGGTTTCCAGAATACGCACACAGCTGAAAACCTCTTACGGCAACTGAGGAAGATCATCGCGGAATGGCTTACCCCAATTGGACTCTCCTGTGGATTTGTGGCATCGGACAACGCCAGCAATATTGTGTGTGCATTAAATATGGGCAAATTCCAGCACGTCCCATGTTTTGCACATACCTTGAATTTGGTGGTGCAGAATTTTTTAAAAAACGACAGGGGCGTGCAAGAGATGCTGTCGGTGGCCAGAAGAATTGCGGGACACTTTCGGTGTACAGGCACCACGTACAGAAGACTGGAGCACCACCAAAAACGCCTGAACCTGCCCTGCCATCATCTGAAGCAAGAAGTGGTAACGAGGTGGAATTCAACCCTATATATGCTTCAGAGGTTGGAGGAGCAGCAAAAGGCCATTCAAGCCTATACAATTGAGCACGATATAGGAGGTGGAATGTACCTGTCTCAAGCGCAGTGGAGAATGATTTCAACGTTGTGCAAGGTTCTGCAACCTTATGAACTTGCCACACGTGAAGTCAGTTCAGACACTGCCAGCCTGAGTCAGGTCATTCCCCTCATCAGGCTTTTGCAGAAGAAGCTGGAGGCATTGAAGGAGGAGCTAAAAGGGAGCGATTCCGCTAGGCATGTGGGACTTGTGGATGGAGCCCTTAATTCGCTTAACAAGGATTCACGGGTGGTCAATCTGTTGAAATCAGAGCACTACATTTTGGCCACCGTGCTCGATCCTAGATTTAAAACCTACCTTGGATCTCTCTTTCCGGCAGACACAAGTCTGCTGGGGTTCAAAGACCTGCTGGTGAGAAAATTGTCAAGTCAAGCGGAACGCGACCTGTCAACATCTCCTCCTTCACATTCTCCCGCAACTGGGGGTGCGAGGAAAAGGCTCAGAATTCCGAGCCCACCCGCTGGCGGTGATGCAGGGCAGTCTGGAGCGACTGCTGATGCTGACATCTGGTCCGGACTGAAGGACCTGACAACGATTACGGACATGTCGTCTACTGTCACTGCATATGATTCTCTCCCCATTGAAAGAATGGTGGAGGATTATATGAGTGACCGCATCCAAGTAGGCACGTCAGACAGTCCGTACTTATACTGGCAGGAAAAAGAGGCAATTTGGAGGCCCTTGCACAAACTGGCTTTATTCTACCTAAATTGCCCTCCCACAAGTGTGTACTCCGAAAGAGTGTTTAGTGCCGCCGCTCACCTTGTCAGCAATCGGCGTACGAGGTTACTTCCAGAAAATGTGGAGAAGATATGTTCATTAAAATGAATTATAATCAATTCCTCCGTGGAGACATTGACCAGCAGCAATTGCCTCCACAAAGTACACAGGGAGCTGAGATGGTGGATTCCAGTGGGGACAAATTGATAATCTGTGAGGAGCGGGATGTACACGGTGATATATCGGAGGATGATGATGAGGTGGACATCTTGCCTCTGTAGAGCCAGTTTGTGCAAGGAGAGATTAATTGCTTCTTTTTCGGTGGGGGTCCAAACCAACCCGTCATTTCAGTCACAGTCGTGTGGCAGACCCTGTCACTGAAATGATGGGTTGGTTAAAGTGTGCATGTCCTGTTTATACAACATAAGGGTGGGTGGGAGGGCCCAAGGACAATTCCATCTTGCACCTCTTTTTTCTTTCATTTTTATTTGCGTCATGTGCTGTTTGGGGAGTGTTTTTTGGAAGGGCCATCCTGCGTGACACTGCAGTGCCACTCCTAGATGGGCCAGGTGTTTGTGTCGGCCACTAGGGTCGCTTATCTTACTCACACAGCTACCTCATTGCGCCTCTTTTTTTCTTTGCGTCATGTGCTGTTTGGGGAGTGTTTTTTGGAAGGGCCATCCTGCGTGACACTGCAGTGCCACTCCTAGATGGGCCAGGTGTTTGTGTCGGCCACTAGGGTCGCTTATCTTACTCACACAGCTACCTCATTGCGCCTCTTTTTTTCTTCTTTGCGTCATGTGCTGTTTGGGGAGTGTTTTTTGGAAGGGCCATCCTGCGTGACACTGCAGTGCCACTCCTAGATGGGCCAGGTGTTTGTGTCGGCCACTAGGGTCGCTTATCTTACTCACACAGCTACCTCATTGCGCCTCTTTTTTTCTTCTTTGCGTCATGTGCTGTTTGGGGAGTGTTTTTTGGAAGGGCCATCCTGCGTGACACTGCAGTGCCACTCCTAGATGGGCCAGGTGTTTGTGTCGGCCACTAGGGTCGCTTAGCTTAGTCATCCAGCGACCTCGGTGCAAATTTTAGGACTAAAAATAATATTGTGAGGTGTGAGGTGTTCAGAATAGACAGAAAATGAGTGGAAATTATGGTTTTTGAGGTTAATAATACTTTGGGATCAAAATGACCCCCAAATTCTATGATTTAAGCTGTTTTTTAGTGTTTTTTGAAAAAAACACCCGAATCCAAAACACACCCGAATCCGACAAAAAAAATTCGGTGAGGTTTTGCCAAAACGCGGTCGAACCCAAAACACGGCCGCGGAACCGAACCCAAAACCAAAACACAAAACCCGAAAAATTTCAAGTGCACATCTCTAATTTCCACACCTTTTTGGGGCGTGTCTAGCACATGAGAAGCACCCACTGACAGAAGCATGGCATGCCTCCCAACAAGGGCAGTAGAGAGCCTGGCTGGGCCCGGGTATTTTTCAGGGGGTGTGGCCTAATTGCAGGAGGTGTGGCCATGCACTCTTAGAAAAAATACAGATTTTTTTTTTTTACTTTAAGCACTTCCCTGGCCACACTGCAGCCCAGCACACAGCAGGATGTGCTGGTCTGAGAAGAAAAGCTGCAGCTGCTGCTTCCAGGTAAGAAGTGGGGGGGACCTGGGCCCCCATTGGGCCCCTCCATCAGACCTGGGCCCAGGTAATTTGTACCCTATCCCCCTTTCCCCTCTAGACGCCACTGCACACCATCTCCAGCGGCGGCCGGCACAGAGGTGGCAGAAAGCCCTGCTCCGCCAATGAAATAAAGGAATGAACTTAGGTGTGGAACCCTTCATTTGCGTGTGAAATAAATAATACATGTGCGTTAAAGAAATAATATAGCAGAATATAGAACTAATGCTGATATAATGTCACCAGGACAGGATATCAGAGTTGCCAGGCCCAGATTAAGGGCCACATGGGCCTGGGTCTAAAAAGGTTCAAGGGCCTACATGCCTATTTCTATGTGGAGGCCCGAAGCTGTAGCTCCATCTACACCATTGTTTCTCTATCGTCCTAGTGGATGCTGGGGTTCCTGAAAGGACCATGGGGAATAGCGGCTCCGCAGGAGACAGGGCACAAAAAGTAAAGCTTTTCCGATCAGGTGGTGTGCACTGGCTCCTCCCCCTATGACCCTCCTCCAGACTCCAGTTAGATTTTTGTGCCCGGCCGAGAAGGGTGCAATCTAGGTGGCTCTCCTAAAGAGCTGCTTAGAGAAAGTTTAGCTAGGTTTTTTATGTTACAGTGATTCCTGCTGGCAACAGGATCACTGCAGCGAGGGACTGAGGGGAGAAGGAGTCAACTCACCTGCGTGCAGGATGGATTGGCTTCTTGGCTACTGGACATCAAGCTCCAGAGGGACGATCACAGGTACAGCCTGGATGGTCACCGGAGCCGCGCCGCCGGCCCCCTTGCAGATGCTGAAGACAGAAGAGGTCCAGAATCGGCGGCTGAAGACTCCTGCAGTCTTCTAAAGGTAGCGCACAGCACTGCAGCTGTGCGCCATTTTCCTCTCAGCACACTTCACACGGCAGTCACTGAGGGTGCAGGGCGCTGGGAGGGGGGCGCCCTGGGAGGCAAATGAGTACCTATAAAGGCTAAAAATACCTCACATATAGCCCTAGAGGCTATATGGAGATATTTAACCCCTGCCTGATTTCTCAAAATAGCGGGAGACGAGCCCGCCGGAAAAGGGGCGGGGCCTATCTCCTCAGCACACGGCGCCATTTCCTCTCACAGCTCCGCTGGTCAGGACGGCTCCCAGGTCTCTCCCCTGCACTGCACTACAGAAACAGGGTAAAACAGAGAGGGGGGGCAAATTTATGGCGATATTTTTATATAACAAAGCAGCTATAGGGGAGCACTTATTATAAGGCTATCCCTGATATATATATAGCGCTTTTGGTGTGTGCTGGCAAACTCTCCCTCTGTCTCCCCAAAGGGCTAGTGGGTCCTGTCTTCATTAGGAGCATTCCCTGTGTGTCTGCTGTGTGTCGGTACGTGTGTGTCGACATGTATGAGGACGATATTGGTGTGGAGGCGGAGCAATTGCCAAATATGGGGATGTCACCTCCTAGGGGGTCGACACCAGAATGGATGCCTTTATTTATGGAACTACGGGATAGTGTCAACACGCTAAAGCAGTCGTTTGACGACATGAGACAGCCGGACAATCAATTAGTGCCTGTCCAGGCGACTCAAACACCGTCAGGGGCTGTGAAACGCCCTTTGCCTCAGTCGGTCGACACAGACCCAGACACAGGCGATGACTCCAGTGGTGACGGTGACGAATCAACCGTATTTTCCAGTAGGGCCACACGTTATATGATTTTGGCAATGAAGGAGGCGTTACATTTAGCTGATACTACAGGTACCACTAAACAGGGTATTATGTGGGGTATGAAAAAACTACCTATAGTTTTTCCTGAATCAGAAGAACTAAATGACGTGTGTAATGAAGCGTGGGTTGCCCCTGATAAAAAGCTGATAATTTCAAAGGAATTATTGGCATTATACCCTTTCCCGCCAGAGGTTAGGGAGCGCTGGGAAACACCTCCTAGGGTGGACAAGGCGCTAACACGCTTATCTAAACAAGTGGCGTTACCCTCTCCTGAGACGGCCGCACTTAAAGATCCATCAGATAGGAGGATGGAAAATATCCAAAAAAGTATATACACACATGCAGGTGTTATACTACGACCAGCTGTAGCAACTGCCTGGATGGGCAGTGCGGGGGTAGTTTGGTCAGAATCCCTGATTGAAAATATTGATACCCTGGACAGGGACAATATTTTACTGTCGTTAGAACAAATAAAGGATGCATTTCTTTATATGCGTGATGCACAGAGGGATATATGCACACTGGCATCACGGGTAAGTGCTATGTCCATTTCGGCCAGAAGAGCTTTATGGACGCGACAGTGGACAGGCGATGCGGATTCAAAACGGCATATGGAAGTTTTGCCGTATAAGGGGGAGGAGTTATTTGGAGTCGGTCTATCAGATTTGGTGGCCACGGCTACAGCCGGGAAATCCACCTTTCTACCTCAAGTCACTCCCCAACAGAAAAAGGCACCGACTTTTCAACCGCAGCCCTTTCGTTCCTTTAAAAATAAGAGAGCAAAGGGCTATTCATATTTGCCACGAGGCAAAGGTCGAGGGAAGAGACAGCAACACGCAGCTCCTTCCCAGGATCAGAAGCCCTCCCCGGCTTCTACAAAAGCCTCAGCATGACGCTGGGGCTTCTCAAGCGGACTCGGGGACGGTGGGCGGTCGTCTCAAAAATTACAGCGCGCAGTGGGCTCACTCGCAAGTAGATCCCTGGATCCTGCAGATAATATCTCAGGGATACAGGTTGGAATTGGAGACAGATCCACCTCGCCGTTTCCTGAGGTCTGCTTTACCAACGTCCCCCTCCGAAAGGGAGACGGTGTTGGAAGCCATTCACAAGCTGTACTCTCAGCAGGTGATAGTCAAGGTACCTCTTCTGCAACAAGGGAAGGGGTATTATTCCACTCTTTTTGTGGTACCGAAGCCGGATGGCTCGGTAAGGCCTATTCTAAATCTGAAGTCCTTGAACCTGTACATAAAGAAGTTCAAGTTCAAAATGGAGTCACTCAGAGCAGTGATAGCGAACCTGGAAGAGGGGGACTTTATGGTATCCTTGGACATCAAGGATGCGTATCTCCACGTTCCAATTTACCCCTCACACCAGGGGTACCTCAGGTTCGTTGTACAAAACTGTCACTATCAGTTTCAGACGCTGCCGTTCGGATTGTCCACGGCACCTCGGATCTTTACAAAGGTAATGGCCGAGATGATGATTCTTCTTCGAAGAAAAGGCGTATTAATTATCCCATACTTGGACGATCTCCTAATAAGGGCGAGGTCCAGAGAACAGCTAGAGATGGGATTAGCACTGTCTCAAGAAGTGCTAAAACAGCACGGGTGGATTCTGAATATTCCAAAATCCCAGTTAATGCCGACAACTCGTCTGCTGTTCCTAGGGATGATTCTGGACACGGTTCAGAAAAAGGTTTTTCTCCCGGAGGAAAAAGCCAAGGAGTTATCCGAGCTTGTCAGGAACCTCCTAAAACCAGGAAAGGTGTCTGTACATCAATGCACAAGAGTCCTGGGAAAAATGGTGGCTTCTTACGAAGCGATTCCATTCGGCAGATTCCACGCAAGAATTTTCCAAAGGGATCTGTTGGACAAATGGTCAGGGTCGCATCTTCAGATGCACCTACGGATAACCCTGTCTCCAAGGACAAGGGTGTCTCTTCTGTGGTGGTTGCAGAGTCCTCATCTATTGGAGGGCCGCAGATTCGGCATACAGGATTGGATCCTGGTGACCACGGACGCCAGCCTGAGAGGCTGGGGAGCAGTCACACAAGGAAGAAACTTCCAGGGAGTATGGACGAGCCTGGAAACGTCTCTTCACATAAACATTCTGGAACTAAGAGCAATATACAATGCTCTAAACCAGGCAGAACCTCTGCTTCAGGGAAAACCGGTATTGATCCAGTCGGACAACATCACGGCAGTCGCCCATGTGAACAGACAGGGCGGCACAAGAAGCAGGAGGGCAATGGCAGAAGCGGCAAGGATTCTTCGCTGGGCAGAGAATCATGTGATAGCACTGTCAGCAGTGTTCATCCCGGGAGTGGACAACTGGGAAGCAGACTTCCTCAGCAGACACGATCTTCACCCGGGAGAGTGGGGACTTCATCCAGAAGTCTTCCACTTGCTGGTAACCCGTTGGGAAAGACCAATGGTGGACATGATGGCGTCTCGCCTCAACAAAAAACTGGACAGGTATTGCGCCAGGTCAAGAGATCCGCAGGCAATAGCTGTGGACGCGCTGGTAACGCCTTGGGTGTACCAGTCGGTGTATGTGTTTCCTCCTCTGCCTCTCATACCAAAAGTATTGAGAATTATACGGCAAAGAGGCGTAAGAACGATACTAGTGGTTCCGGATTGGCCAAGGAGGACTTGGTACCCGGAACTTCAAGAGATGATCACGGAAGATCCGTGGCCTCTACCTCTAAGGAGGGACTTGCTTCAGCAGGGTCCCTGTCTGTTTCAAGACTTACCGCGGCTGCGTTTGACGGCATGGCGGTTGAACGCCGGATCCTAAAGGAAAGAGGCATGCCGGAAGAAGTCATTCCTACTTTGATTAAAGCAAGGAAGGAAGTAACCGTGCAACATTATCACCGAATTTGGCGAAAATATGTTGCGTGGTGCGAAGATCGGAGTGCTCCGACGGAGGAATTTCAACTGGGTCGATTCCTACATTTCCTGCAATCAGGATTGTCAATGGGTCTCAAATTGGGATCTATTAAGGTTCAAATTTCGGCCCTGTCGATTTTCTTTCAAAAAGAATTGGCTTCAGTCCCTGAAGTCCAGACCTTTGTTAAGGGAGTGCTGCATATACAGCCTCCTGTGGTGCCTCCAGTGGCACCGTGGGATCTAAATGTGGTTTTGGACTTCCTAAAATCTCATTGGTTTGAACCACTAAAAAAGGTGGATTTGAAATATCTCACATGGAAAGTGACCATGCTTCTAGCCCTGGCTTCTGCCAGGAGAGTGTCAGAATTGGCAGCTTTATCTTACAAAAGCCCATATCTGATTTTCCATTCGGACAGGGCAGAACTGCGGACTCGTCCGCATTTTCTCCCTAAGGTGGTGTCAGCATTTCATCTGAACCAGCCTATTGTAGTGCCTGCGGCTACAAGTGACTTGGAGGACTCCAAGTTACTGGACGTTGTCAGAGCATTAAAAATATATATTGCAAGGACAGCTGGAGTCAGAAAATCTGACTCGTTGTTTATATTGTATGCACCCAACAAGATGGGTGCTCCTGCGTCTAAGCAGACGATTGCTCGTTGGATCTGTAGCACAATCCAACTTGCACATTCTGTGGCAGGCTTGCCACAGCCTAAATCTGTAAAGGCCCACTCCACAAGGAAGGTGGGCTCATCTTGGGCGGCTGCCCGAGGGGTCTCGGCATTACAACTTTGCCGAGCAGCTACGTGGTCAGGGGAGAACACGTTTGTAAAATTTTACAAATTTGATACTCTGGCTAAGGAGGACCTGGAGTTCTCTCATTCGGTGCTGCAGAGTCATCCGCACTCTCCCGCCCGTTTGGGAGCTTTGGTATAATCCCCATGGTCCTTTCAGGAACCCCAGCATCCACTAGGACGATAGAGAAAATAAGATTTTACTTACCGATAAATCTATTTCTCGGAGTCCGTAGTGGATGCTGGGCGCCCATCCCAAGTGCGGATTATCTGCATAAATTGTACATAGTTATTGTTAACTAATTCGGGTTATTGTTGAAGGAAGCCATCTTTCAGAGGCTCCGCTGTTATCATACTGTTAACTGGGTTTAGATCACAAGTTGTACGGTGTGATTGGTGTGGCTGGTATGAGTCTTACCCGGGATTCAAAATCCTCCCTTATTGTGTACGCTCGTCCGGGCACAGTACCTAACTGGAGTCTGGAGGAGGGTCATAGGGGGAGGAGCCAGTGCACACCACCTGATCGGAAAAGCTTTACTTTTTGTGCCCTGTCTCCTGCGGAGCCGCTATTCCCCATGGTCCTTTCAGGAACCCCAGCATCCACTACGGACTCCGAGAAATAGATTTATCGGTAAGTAAAATCTTATTTTACCAGGCCCTGGGAGATGCAGTCACAGTATCAAATGAGGTCCAGGTAATAGGTAATGGAGAATCAGGATATTTGGTTATACAGAAAGAGATAGTAGTAACAGGATGGGTGGGGGAGGTGTTATGCTCACTTACCTGTCACTGGGGAGACGTCTCTCGCACCTACAGAATTGTATTAATAAAATAAAATATATCAGAGAGGGGGCTACTAAAATGCTGCATATCTAAAGTAGTTTATTCCACAGATCTCACACCCAGACCCATTTGCATCCAGCAGGAGTAATGCAGCAGAATAATGAGATCCTATCACCTATGCCTCATCTAGGATATCATTATACAGACCCGGAGACCCCTATACTGGGGGGCCCAGGACAGATGAGGCCATTGTCTTATCCTGTACCTGCAGCGGGTACTGGTGGGGGCTGTAGCAGGGTCACAGTGCAATCACAGAGCTGCCTGCGGTGCATATTCTGTGAGAGAAAAGGTCTCACATAGCAACAGAGTCCTCCCCGGTTGCTATGTAACAGCGGAGACATCACACCATAGTCAATAGTGATGCAGCCAGCGCATGTCAAACGCTCTTATAATTAGCTATTGAATGGGAAAAAATAAGAATTTACTTACCGATAATTCTATTTCTCGTAGTCCGTAGTGGATGCTGGGGACTCCGTAAGGACCATGGGGAATAGCGGCTCCGCAGGAGACTGGGCACAAAAGTAAAGCTTTAGAACTACCTGGTGTGCACTGGCTCCTCCCCCTATGACCCTCCTCCAAGCCTCAGTTAGGATACTGTGCCCGGACGAGCGTACACAATAAGGAAGGATTTTGAATCCCGGGTAAGACTCATACCAGCCACACCAATCACACCGTATAACTCGTGATCTAAACCCAGTTAACAGCATGATAACAGAGGAGCCTCTAGAAAAGATGGCTCACTACAGCAATAACCCGATTTTTTGGTAACAATAACTATGTACCAGTATTGCAGACAATCCGCACTTGGGATGGGCGCCCAGCATCCACTACGGACTACGAGAAATAGAATTATCGGTAAGTAAATTCTTATTTTCTCTAACGTCCTAAGTGGATGCTGGGGACTCCGTAAGGACCATGGGGATTATACCAAAGCTCCCAAACGGGCGGGAGAGTGCGGATGACTCTGCAGCACCAAATGAGAGAACTCCAAGTCCTCCTCAGCCAGGGTATCAATTTTGTAGAATTTTACAAACGTATTTGCTCCTGACCAAGTGGCTGCTCGGCAAAGTTGTAAAGCCGAGACCCCTCGGGCAGCCGCCCAAGATGAGCCCACCTTCCTTGTGGAGTGGGCATTTACAGATTTTTGGCTGTGGCAGGCCTGCCACAGAATGTGCAAGCTGAATTGTACTACAAATCCAACGAGCAATAGTCTGCTTAGAAGCAGGAGCACCCAGCTTGTTGGGTGCATACAGGATAAACAGTGAGTCAGATTTTCTGACTCCAGCCGTCCTGGAAACATATATTTTCAGGGCCCTGACAACGTCTAGCAACCTGGAGTCCTCCAAGTCCCTAGTAGCCGCAGGCACCACAATAGGTTGGTTCAGGTGAAACGCTGAAACCACCTTAGGGAGAAACTGAGGACGAGTCCTCAATTCCGCCCTGTCCGAATGGAAAATCAGATAAGGGCTTTTACAGGATAAAGCCGCCAATTCTGACACGCGCCTGGCCCAGGCCAGGGCCAACAGCATGACCACTTTCCATGTGAGATATTTTAACTCCACAGATTTAAGTGGTTCAAACCAATGTGACTTTTGGAACCAAAAACTACATTGAGATCCCAAAGTGCCACTGGAGGCACAAAAGGAGGCTGTATATGCAGTACCCCTTTTACAAACGTCTGAACTTCAGGGACTGAAGCTAGTTCTTTTTGGAAGAAAATTGACAGGGCCAAATGCGGTGATAATGTTTTGCGGTTACATCCTTCCTGGCTTTGATCAGGATAGGGATGACTTCATCCGGAATGCCTTTTTTCCTTCAGGATCCGGCGTTCAACCGCCATGCCGTCAAACGCAGCCGCGGTAAGTCTTGGAACAGACAGGGTCCTTGCTGGAGCAGGTCCCTTCTTAGAGGTAGAGGCCACGGATCCTCCGTGAGCATCTCTTGAAGTTCCGGTTACCAAGTCCTTCTTGGCCAATCCGGAGCCACGAATATAGTGCTTACTCCTCTCCATCTTATCAATCTCAGTACCTTGGGTATGAGAGGCAGAGGAGGGAACACATACACTGACTGGTACACCCACGGTGTTACCAGAGCGTCTACAGCTATTGCCTGAGGGTCCCTTGACCTGGCGCAATACCTGTCGAGTTTTTCCCAACGGTTTATAATCATGTGGAAGACTTCTGGGTGAAGTCTCCACTCTCCCGGGTGGAGGTCGTGTCTGCTGAGGAAGTCTGCTTCCCAGTTGTCCACTCCCGGAATGAATACTGCTGACAGTGCTATCACATGATTTTCCGCCCAGCGAAGAATCCTTGCAGCTTCTGCCATTGCCCTCCTGCTTTTTGTGCCACCCTGTCTGTTTACGTGGGTGACTGCCGTGATGTTGTCCGACTGGATCAACACCGGCTGACCTTGAAGCAGAGGTCTTGCTAAGCTTAGAGCATTGTAAATGGCCCTTAGCTTCAGGATATTTATGTGAAGTGATGTCTCCAGGCTTGACCATAAGCCCTGGAAATTCCTTCCCTGTGTGACTGCTCCCCAGCCTCGCAGGCTGGCATCCGTGGTCACCAGGACCCAGTCCTGAATGCCGAATCTGCGGCCCTCTAGAAGATGAGCACTCTGCAACCACCACAGGAGGGACACCCTTGTCCTTGGTGACAGGGTTATCCGCTGATGCATCTGAAGATGCGACCCGGACCATTTGTCCAGCAGGTCCCACTGGAAAGTTCTTGCGTGGAATCTGCCGAATGGGATTTGCTTCGTAGGAAGCCACCATTTTACCCAGAACCCTTGTGCATTGATGCACTGAGAGTTGGCTCGGTTTTAGGAGGTTCCTGACTAGCTCGGATAACTCCCTGGCTTTCTCCTCCGGGAGAAACACCTTTTTCTGGACTGTGTCCAGGATCATCCCTAGGAACAGAAGACGAGTCGTCGGAACCAGCTGCGATTTTGGAATATTGAGAATCCAATCGTGCTGCCGCAACACTACCTGAGATAGTGCTACACCGACCTCCAACTGTTCCCTGGATCTTACCCTTATCAGGGAATCGTCCAAGTAAGGGATAACTAAAATTCCCTTCCTTCGAAGGAATATCATCATTTCGGCCATTACCTTGGTAAAGACCCGGGGTGCCGTGGACCATCCATACGGCAGCGTCTGAACTGATAGTGACAGTTCTGTACCATAAACCTGAGGTACCCTTGGTGAGAAGGGTAAATTGGGACATGAAGGTAAGCATCCTTGATGTCCCGAGACATCATGTAGTCCCCTTCTTCCAGGTTCGCAATCACTGCTCTGAGTGACTCAATCTTGAATTTGAACCTCTGTATGTAAGTGTTCAAAGATTTTAGATTTAGAATCGGTCTCACCGAGCCGTCCGGCTTCGGTACCACAACAGTGTGGAATAATACCCCGTTCCCTGTTGCAGGAGGGGTACCTTGATTATCACCTGCTGGGAATACAGCTTGTGAATGGCTTCCAAAACTGTCTCCCTGTCAGAAGGAGACATCGGTAAAGCCGACTTTAGGAAACGGCGAGGGGGAGACGTCTCGAATTCCAATTTGTACCCCTGAGATATCACCTGAAGGATCCAGGGGTCTACTTGCGAGTGAGCCCACTGCGCGCTGAAATTCATTGAGACGGGCCCCCCACCGTGCCTGATTCTGCTTGTAAAGCCCCAGCGTCATACTGAGGGCTTGGCAGAGGCGGGAGAGGGTTTCTGTTCCTGGGAACTGGCTGATTTCTGCAGCCTTTTTCCTCTCCCTCTGTCACGGGGCAGAAATGAGGAACCTTTTGCCCGCTTGTCCACGAAAAGACTGCGCCTGATAATACGGCGTCTTCTCATGTTGAGAGGCGACCTGGGGTACAAACGTGGATTTCCCAGCTGTTGCCGTGGCCACCAGGTCTGAAAGACCGACCCCAAATAACTCCTCCCCTTAATAAGGCAATACTTCCAAATGCCGTTTGGAATCCGCATCACCTGACCACTGTCGTGTCCATAACCCTCTACTGGTAGAAATGGACAACGCACTTAGACTTGATGCCAGTCGGCAAATATTCCGCTGTGCATCACGCATATATAGAAATGCATCTTTCAAATGCTCTATAGGCAATAATATACTGTCCCTATCTAGGGTATCAATATTTTCAGTCAGGGAATCCGACCACGCCAACCCAGCACTGCACATCCAGGCTGAGGCGATTGCTGGTCGCAGTATAACACCAGTATGTGTGTAAATACATTTTAGGATACCCTCCTGCTTTCTATCAGCAGGATCCTTAAGGGCGGCCATCTCAGGAGAGGGTAGAGCCCTTGTTCTTACAAGCGTGTGAGCGCTTTATCCACCCTAGGGGGTGTTTCCCAACGCACCCTAACCTCTGGCGGGAAAGGATATAATGCCAATAACATTTTAGAAATTATCAGTTGTTATCGGGGGAAACCCACGCATCATCACACACCTCATTTAATTTCTCAGATTCAGGAAAACTACAGGTAGTTTTTCCTCACCGAACATAATACCCCTTTTTGGTGGTACTCGTATTATCAGAAATGTGTAAAACATTTTTCATTGCCTCAATCATGTACGTGTGGCCCTACTGGAAGTCACATTTGTCTCTTCACCGTCGACACTGGAGTCAGTATCCGTGTCGGCGTCTATATCTGCCATCTGAGGTAACGGGCGCTTTAGAGCCCCTGACGGCCTATGAGACGTCTGGACAGGCACAAGCTGAGTAGCCGGCTGTCTCATGTCAACCACTGTCTTTTATACAGAGCTGACACTGTCACGTAATTCCTTCCAACAGTTCATCC
Source organism: Pseudophryne corroboree (assembly GCF_028390025.1). Classification (NCBI taxonomy): domain Eukaryota; kingdom Metazoa; phylum Chordata; class Amphibia; order Anura; family Myobatrachidae; genus Pseudophryne; species Pseudophryne corroboree. The sequence continues at coordinate 42,637,301 of NC_086445.1, read as the reverse complement.
ACTCAGGTGTCGACCCCCTAGGGGGTGACATCACTATTACAGGCAATCTGCTCCGTCTCCACATCATTTTTCTCCTCATACATGTCGACACAAACGTACCGACACACAGCACACACACAGGGAATGCTCTGATAGAGGACAGGACCCCACTAGCCCTTTGGGGAGACAGAGGGAGAGATTGCCAGCACACACCAGAGCGCTATATATATACAGGGATAACCTTATATAAGTGTTTTTCCCCTTATAGCTGCTGTATTGTTAATACTGCGCCTAATTAGTGCCCCCCTCTCTTTTTTAACCCTTTCTGTAGTGTAGTGACTGCAGGGGAGAGCCAGGGGAGCTTCCCTCCAACTGAGCTGTGAGGGAAAATGGCGCCAGTGTGCTGAGGAGATAGGCTCCGCCCCTTTTTCGCGGACTTTTCTCCTGCTTTTTTATGGATTCTGGCAGGGGTTAAAATTCATCCATATAGCCCTGGGGGCTATATGTGATGTATTTTCGCCAGCCAAGGTATTTTTATTGCTGCTCAGGGAGCCCCCCCCTAGCGCCCTGCACCCTCAGTGACCGAAGTGTGAAGTGTGCTGAGGAGCAATGGCGCACAGCTGCAGTGCTGTGCGCTACCTTGGTGAAGACAGGACGTCTTCTGCCGCCGATTTTCCGGACCTCTTCTGTCTTCTGGCTCTGTAAGGGGGCCGGCGGCGCGGCTCTGGGACCCATCCATGGCTGGGCCTGTGATCGTCCCTCTGGAGCTAATGTCCAGTAGCCTAAGAAGCCCAATCCACTCTGCACGCAGGTGAGTTCGCTTCTTCTCCCCTTAGTCCCTCGATGCAGTGAGCCTGTTGCCAGCAGGTCTCACTGAAAATAAAAAACCTAAAACTAAACTTTTCACTAAGCAGCTCAGGAGAGCCACCTAGTGTGCACCCTTCTCGTTCGGGCACAAAAATCTAACTGAGGCTTGGAGGAGGGTCATAGGGGGAGGAGCCAGTGCACACCAGGTAGTTCTAAAGCTTTACTTTTGTGCCCAGTCTCCTGCGGAGCCGCTATTCCCCATGGTCCTTACGGAGTCCCCAGCATCCACTTAGGACGTTAGAGAAATATAATTTATTACCAGGAAGCATTCATCTAACTGTTCTAATGAGAGCAATAGGCTGGTTATAAATCCCTGTAATGGGAAGACGCGATAACGTGGGTACACAGAGCTTTCTGCTGTAACTAATTATCCTCTCAAGACACTTATACCTGTATACAGACACTTATACCTGTATACAGACAGTTACACCAGTATACAGACAGTTATACCTGTATACAGACAGTTACACCTGTATACAGACACTTATACCTGTATACAGACAGTTACACCTGTATACAGACAGTTACACCTGTATACAGACAGTTACACCTGTATACGGACACTTACACCTGTATACAGACACTTATACCTGTATACAGACAGTTACACCTGTATACAGACAGTTACACCTGTATACAGACAGTTACACCTGTATACGGACACTTACACCTGTATACAGACACTTACACCTGTATACAGACAATTACACCTGTATACAGACACTTACACCTGTATACGGACACTTACACCTGTATACGGACACTTATACCTGTATACGGACACTTACAACTCTATGCAGACACTTACACCTGTATATGGACACATAAGTCTGTATACGGACACTTACACCTGTATACGGACACTTATACCTGTATACGGACACTTACACCAGTATACAGACACTTATACCTGTATATGGACACTTACACCTGTATACAGACACTTACACCTGTATATGGACACTTACACCTGTATACAGACACTTACACCTGTATACAGACACTTACACCTCTATGCAGACACTTACACCTGTATACGGACACTTACACCTGTATACGGACACTTATACCTGTATACGGACACTTATACCTGTATACAGACACTTACACCTGTATATGGACACATAAGCCTGTATACGGACACTTACACCTGTATACGGACACTTACACCTGTATACGGACACTTATACCTGTATACGGACACTTACACCTGTATACAGACACTTATACCTGTATATGGACACTTACACCTGTATACAGACACTTACACCTGTATACGGACACTTACACCTGTATACAGACACTTATACTGTACCTGTATATGGACACTTACATCTGTATACGGACACTTATACCTGTATATGGACACTTACACCTGTATACAGACACTTACACCTGTATACAGACACTTACACCTCTATGCAGACACTTACACCTGTATACGGACACTTACACCTGTATACGGACACTTATACCTGTATACGGACACTTATACCTGTATACAGACACTTATACTGTACCTGTATACAGACACTTACACCTGTATATGGACACTTATACCTGTATACGGACACTTATACCTGTATACGGACACTTACAAATGTATACAGACACTTAAACCTGCATACGGACACTTATACCTGTATACGGACACTTATACCTGTATACGGACACACTATTCCATATATACTGACTGAGATGTTTTCCTGCTGAATACAATTTGAACGACAGGAAACGACAGGAGACTGCCTCTTGGTGGAGTGTCTTGTTTATCATACGGTAAATTAGGTGCAGGAACCAGATAATATTCTTATGGGTATGGACTTTGGGGGGCCTTCATATATATAAAGCTGGAAATGAAAGAGAACACTATGGGCCTGGTTCCACGTCGTTAGCAGCTCCGTACGCGGCTGCACTTGGGTGACGGACATTGTGATAACGGAATACGTATTAATTAGAGATGAGCGGGTTCGGTTCTCCGAGATCCGAACCCCCCCGAACTTCACCTATTTTACACGGTTCCGAGGTTCCCAATGGTGGGAACTTTGCGGTCAGCGGTTGACCGAAAGTAACCTCACCGCTGACCACAAAGTTCCCACCATTGGTTACTATGGAGCGCATAGGCGCTACATTGTATCACTGCCGTGTGCTGCCTGACAGACACTACAGGAGCACACAGCCAATCAGGAGGGTGCCACGACGTGGCGCTCCCTTATTGGCTGAAGGAACCCTCTTAGACAGAAGTCAGGGGGGGTTCCTGGCAGTCGGGGAAAGGGGTCCCATGTGAAAACATGGGGCCCCTTTCAGTGCGTGGTCGGGTGTCCGTTTTTTTATTTTGCAAAGTACGTGGATTACAAAAAGAACAGACGAGGACCGATCTACACTGGATTATGTGAGTATAATTTTTCCCACAGGTACCCCATGGATTCTACATGGAGAAGAGGACCGACCCTCGTGTGAACATAGGTATGTATGTTTGGAGGTGTGCATGTATGTAATAAAGTTTTACTTTCAAGGTGTGTGTGTCCTGTTTTTATTGGGGTATTTTTTTAGTAGTAGTACTACAGGTACCAGCGGGCCCGGTTTTCCTCTGCATGCTGGTACTTGTGGTTCTCCAAGTACCAGCTTGCGGGGGAGGCTTGCTGGGACTTGTAGTACTGCTACTAAAAACAATATTCACATTTTGACAAAAAGGCTATCAGCCCCCCATCTGCCGCCCTTGGATGGGGGGGACAGCCTCGGGCTTCACCCCTGGCCCTTGGGTGGCTGGAGGGGGGGACCCCTTGATTTAAGGGGTTCCCACTCCTCCAGGGTACCCCGGCCAGGGGTGACTAGTTGGGTATGTAATGCCAGGGCCGCAGGGACCAATATAAAAGTGTCCCCCGGCTGTGGCATTATGTACCTGGCTAGTGGAGCCCGGTGCTGGTTTCAGAAATACGGGGGACCCCTACGCTTTTTGTCCCCCGTATTTTTGGAACCAGGACCAGGCGCAAAGCCCGGTGCTGGTTGATTAAATATGGGGGAACCCCTGTCATTTTTCCCCCCATATTTTTTCAACCAGGACCGGCTCAAAGAGCCCGAGGCTGGTTTTGTTTAGGAGGGGGGACCCCACGCATTTTTTATTTTTATTTTGAACAATGTTTAATTTTTAATTTTTTACGAATGGTGCACAATGAAGCCCAGCACGGATCTCACAGATCCGGCCGACATTCATTGTGTTAATGTCGGCAGTGTTTTACAATTCACTCCCGTAAAACACTGCCAAAAAATACGAATGACATCGACATCGGAAAATACGAACATGCAGAATACGACAGCTTAGTAAATTAGTCGTAAAAAATCCAAAAAGTTGCAATTTTACACTTTCGATGTCATTCGTGTTTGAACTTTAACCTCATTCGGAAAAATACGAATTTTAGTAAATATACCGCTATGTCTCTATAATCCCAAAAACGTCAGCGGTTTCTCAATTTCTTTTTCCTCTGGGAAGGGATTGTGGATTCGCAGGAATATCATTTCTGTAATCAGAAAGCAGCGACTTTCTACAAATGTTTACGAATAATTCCAGTGATTTTGTCATTTTCTTCCAGTGATTTGGACCAATAATACCATTGATTAGAACAAATAATTCCAGTGATTTTGTCATTTTCTTCCAGTGATTTGGACCAATAATACCATTGATTAGAACAAATAATTCCAGTGATTTTGTCATTTTCTTCCAGTGATTTGGACCAATAATACCATTGATTAGAACGAATAATTCCTGTGATATTGAGGTGTTTGTGGCGCTTAGCTTAGCCGTCCAGCGACCTTGGTGCACCTCTTTTTCTCTTTTCTTTGTATCATGTGCTGATTGGGGCCAATTTTTTGAAGTGCCATCCTGTCTGACACTGCAGTGCCACTCCTAGATGGGCCAGGTGTTTGTGTCGGCCACTTGGGTCGCTTTGCTTAGTCATCCAGCGACCTCGGTGCAAATTTTAGGACTAAAAATAATACTGTGAGGTGTGAGGTGTTCAGAATAGACTGGAAATGAGTGGAAATTATGGTTATTGAGGTTAATAATACTATAGGATCAAAGTGACCCCCAAATTCTATGATTTAAGCTGTTTTTTTAGGGTTTTTGGAAGAAAAAAAAAACGAATCCGACAAAAAAATTTCGGTGAGGTTTTGCCAAAACGCGTCCGAATCCAAAACACGGCCGCGGAACCGAATCCAAAACCAAAACACAAAATCCGAAAAATTTCCGGTGCACATCTCTAGTATTAATGCATATACTCGCAGCGCCCAGTGCTTTCTCCATCTGCAGTCGTCACCGTTAGTGTGGGCAGTTACACCCACCCAATGCTGGTTGCAAGGGATCAGCTCAGAATAGGACTCAACCCTGGCTACACGCTCATGGCACTCTCATGACACTCCCACGTTCTCAGCCTTGCCATCCCGAAACGCCCAATTCACACACGCAGAGAACCGACATTAATCCATCTGACTTAGGATCACCCGGAGATACACTGAGATGCGTTTGCTCAGCAGGGCCAGATTAACAATGGAGCGCATGGAGCCAGTGCAGCCATCAGGGGGGGACTGTGGGGACTGGTGTCCCGGGCCCTTACAGAGAGGGGGGCCCACCCCTGGCTCCTACCACCAATACCAGGAGAGCTGCACCAGTCTATGAAACAACAGCAGGCTGATGCACAGGGAGGACTTCTTAAAACAAGTCTTATCTACGCATCAGCTCTCTGTAAACTGTTCCTGCAGGTCTGCAACGCTCCCCCTATATGTAATATCACTATATATGACATCACATAGGGGTAGAGCAGTACGGCAGAATCTTTTTTGGGGGTGCAGAGGGGCCCTGTCTCTTTTGTCAGTCCAGGGCCCCACACAAACATAGGCCCTTCACCATTACAGCATAATGATGATTAACGGTCCAGCTGGTCACATGGTTGCCATAAATCATAAGAATTAAAATTATATTTCTAATTTCCTCACAAAGTGACGCGGTTATTCTACTTTTACATATTTTGGGAGACATTGGGGCTTATAGCGTTGGGAGTGTACACGCCCATATGTCACTGACCACACCCACACAGCATTAGCCACACCTCCTTAATTTCTCACAATAGGCCTTTGATCATATTCAGCCCCAGGCCTATGTGGACCTTAATCCGGCCCTGATACTCGGTACAACACGGGCGCTGCTTGCTCAGATGCAATGCGCAGGGCCACATGCGGAGCTGCATGCGGTCCTATATGTGCAATATTGTATGTTACAAAGGGGGAGGTGTATCGAGCCTTGCAGAAATCCAGCTTCTAACTTTATTTATCTAGCACAGCCTGGCCACCTTTCCACTATGGGGTATATTCAATTAAAGTCGGATCCATTCCAACATGCATTTGACGGAATGGATCTGACAAGGGCTATTCAATGAATGGTCAAATCCGACAGGATCTGGCCGTTCCTGACCATCTCAATCTGACTTTAAAAAAGTCGGATTGAGATGAGAGAGCTGAGGAGGAGGGGAAGGGGGAGAGCAGTGGCTACAGCAGCGTAGTGCCGTAGCAGGAGGATCGGGCACCGCCGCCAGACCTCACGGCAGCGTCCACCCGGCTCCAGCAAGCGGGACCTCGCTTGCTGGAGCCGGGTGGATGCTGCCGTGAGCGGCGGCGGTGCCCGATCCTCCTGCTGTCCCCTGTCTTCCCGCTGCTCTCCCCGTATCCCCGCAGCTCTCCCCATCTCCCCGCTGCTCTCCCCAACTTCACGCAGCTCTCCCCATCTCCCCGCAGCTCTCCCCATCTCCCCGCTGCTCTCCCCAACTTCCCGCAGCTCTCCCCATCTCCCCGCAGCTCTCCCCATCTCCCCGCTGCTCTCCCCATCTCCCCGCAGCTCTCCCCATCGCCTCCTCCTCAGCTTCCTCATCTCAATCCGACTTTTTTTAAAGTCAGATTGAGATGGTCGGAAAGGGGGCCAAAACCTGTCGGATTTGTCCCCGTTTCCGACAGAAGCATGCGGTCCGCCGATCCACGTGCTTTCCGACAAGTTCGAATTCCCAACTTGTCGGATAATTTTGGGATATTTTGAATAGGTCGGAACCCCTTCCGACCTAAAACAGTCGAAAACTGCCATCTTTCCAACAGGCGGCAGCTTTCGACTGCAATTGAATATACCCCTGTATCTCTCTCTCTCCAAGGCTTGAGAAATCTTCCCTTAAGAGTAGAGATGAGCGCCTGAAATTTTTCGGGTTTTGTGTTTTGGTTTTGGGTTCGGTTCCGCGGCCGTGTTTTGGGTTCGAACGCGTTTTGGCAAAACCTCACCGAATTTTTTTTGTCGGATTCGGGTGTGTTTTGGATTCGGGTGTTTTTTTCAAAAAACACTAAAAAAACAGCTTAAATCATAGAATTTGGGGGTCATTTTGATCCCAAAGTATTATTAACCTCAAAAACCATAATTTACACTCATTTTCAGTCTATTCTGAATACCTCACACCTCACAATATTATTTTTAGTCCTAAAATTTGCACTGAGGTCGCTGTGTGAGTAAGATAAGCGACCCTAGTGGCCGACACAAACACCGGGCCCATCTAGGAGTGGCACTGCAGTGTCACGCAGGATGTCCCTTCCAAAAAACCCTCCCCAAACAGCACATGACGCAAAGAAAAAAAGAGGCGCAATGAGGTAGCTGTGTGAGTAAGATTAGCGACCCTAGTGGCCGACACAAACACCGGGCCCATCTAGGAGTGGCACTGCAGTGTCACGCAGGATGGCCCTTCCAAAAAACCCTCCCCAAACAGCACATGACGCAAAGAAAAAAAGAGGCGCAATGAGGTAGCTGTGTGAGTAAGATTAGCGACCCTAGTGGCCGACACAAACACCGGGCCCATCTAGGAGTGGCACTGCAGTGTCACGCAGGATGTCCCTTCCAAAAAACCCTCCCCAAACAGCACATGACGCAAAGAAAAAAAGAGGCGCAATGAGGTAGCTGACTGTGTGAGTAAGATTAGCGACCCTAGTGGCCGACACAAACACCGGGCCCATCTAGGAGTGGCACTGCAGTGTCACGCAGGATGTCCCTTCCAAAAAAACCCTCCCCAATCAGCACATGATGCAAAGAAAAAGAAAAGAAAAAAGAGGTGCAAGATGGAATTGTCCTTGGGCCCTCCCACCCACCCTTATGTTGTATAAACAAAACAGGACATGCACACTTTAACCAACCCATCATTTCAGTGACAGGGTCTGCCACACGACTGTGACTGATATGACGGGTTGGTTTGGACCCCCCCCAAAAAAGAAGCAATTAATCTCTCCTTGCACAAACTGGCTCTACAGAGGCAAGATGTCCACCTCATCTTCACCCTCCGATATATCACCGTGTACATCCCCCTCATCACAGATTATCAATTCGTCCCCACTGGAATCCACCATCTCAGCTCCCTGTGTACTTTGTGGAGGCAATTGCTGCTGGTCAATGTCTCCGCGGAGGAATTGATTATAATTCATTTTAATGAACATCATCTTCTCCACATTTTCTGGATGTAACCTCGTACGCCGATTGCTGACAAGGTGAGCGGCGGCACTAAACACTCTTTCGGAGTACACACTTGTGGGAGGGCAACTTAGGTAGAATAAAGCCAGTTTGTGCAAGGGCCTCCAAATTGCCTCTTTTTCCTGCCAGTATAAGTACGGACTGTGTGACGTGCCTACTTGGATGCGGTCACTCATATAATCCTCCACCATTCTATCAATGTTGAGAGAATCATATGCAGTGACAGTAGACGACATGTCCGTAATCGTTGTCAGGTCCTTCAGTCCGGACCAGATGTCAGCATCAGCAGTCGCTCCAGACTGCCCTGCATCACCGCCAGCGGGTGGGCTCGGAATTCTGAGCCTTTTCCTCGCACCCCCAGTTGCGGGAGAATGTGAAGGAGGAGATGTTGACAGGTCGCGTTCCGCTTGACTTGACAATTTTGTCACCAGCAGGTCTTTCAACCCCAGCAGACCTGTGTCTGCCGGAAAGAGAGATCCAAGGTAGGCTTTAAATCTAGGATCGAGCACGGTGGCCAAAATGTAGTGCTCTGATTTCAACAGATTGACCACCCGTGAATCCTTGTTAAGCGAATTAAGGGCTGCATCCACAAGTCCCACATGCCTAGCGGAATCGCTCCCTTTTAGCTCCTTCTTCAATGCCTCCAGCTTCTTCTGCAAAAGCCTGATGAGGGGAATGACCTGACTCAGGCTGGCAGTGTCTGAACTGACTTCACGTGTGGCAAGTTCAAAGGGCATCAGAACCTTGCACAACGTTGAAATCATTCTCCACTGCACTTGAGACAGGTGCATTCCATCTCCTATATCGTGCTCAATTGTATAGGCTTGAATGGCCTTTTGCTGCTCCTCCAACCTCTGAAGCATATAGAGGGTTGAATTCCACCTCGTTACCACTTCTTGCTTCAGATGATGGCAGGGCAGGTTCAGTAGTTTTTGGTGGTGCTCCAGTCTTCTGTACGTGGTGCCTGTACGCCGAAAGTGTCCCGCAATTTTTCTGGCCACCGACAGCATCTCTTGCACGCCCCTGTCGTTTTTTAAAAAATTCTGCACCACCAAATTCAAGGTATGTGCAAAACATGGGACGTGCTGGAATTTGCCCATATTTAATGCACACACAATATTGCTGGCGTTGTCCGATGCCACAAATCCACAGGAGAGTCCAATTGGGGTAAGCCATTCCGCGATGATCTTCCTCAGTTGCCGTAAGAGGTTTTCAGCTGTGTGCGTATTCTGGAAAGCGGTGATACAAAGCGTAGCCTGCCTAGGAAAGAGTTGGCGTTTGCGAGATGCTGCTACTGGTGCCGCCGCTGCTGTTCTTGCGGCGGGAGTCCATACATCTACCCAGTGGGCTGTCACAGTCATATAGTCCTGACCCTGCCCTGCTCCACTTGTCCACATGTCCGTGGTTAAGTGGACATTGGGTACAACTGCATTTTTTAGGAGACTGGTGAGTCTTTTTCTGACGTCCGTGTACATTCTCGGTATCGCCTGCCTAGAGAAGTGGAACCTAGATGGTATTTGGTAACGGGGGCACACTGCCTCAATAAATTGTCTAGTTCCCTGTGAACTAACGGCGGATACCGGACGCACGTCTAACACCAACATAGTTGTCAAGGACTCAGTTATCCGCTTTGCAGTAGGATGACTGCTGTGATATTTCATCTTCCTCGCAAAGGACTGTTGAACAGTCAATTGCTTACTGGAAGTAGTACAAGTGGGCTTACGACTTCCCCTCTGGGATGACCATCGACTCCCAGCGGCAACAACAGCAGCGCCAGCAGCAGTAGGCGTTACACGCAAGGATGCATCGGAGGAATCCCAGGCAGGAGAGGACTCGTCAGACTTGCCAGTGACATGGCCTGCAGGACTATTGGCATTCCTGGGGAAGGAGGAAATTGACACTGAGGGAGTTGGTGGGGTGGTTTGCGTGAGCTTGGTTACAAGAGGAAGGGATTTACTGGTCAGTGGACTGCTTCCGCTGTCACCCAAAGTTTTTGAACTTGTCACTGACTTATTATGAATGCGCTGCAGGTGACGTATAAGGGAGGATGTTCCGAGGTGGTTAACGTCCTTACCCCTACTTATTACAGCTTGACAAAGGGAACACACGGCTTGACACCTGTTGTCCGCATTTCTGGTGAAATACCTCCACACCGAAGAGCTGATTTTTTTGGTATTTTCACCTGGCATGTCAACGGCCATATTCCTCCCACGGACAACAGGTGTCTCCCCGGGTGCCTGACTTAAACAAACCACCTCACCATCAGAATCCTCCTGGTCAATTTCCTCCCCAGCGCCAGCAACACCCATATCCTCCTCATCCTGGTGTACTTCAACACTGACATCTTCAATCTGACTATCAGGAACTGGACTGCGGGTGCTCCTTCCAGCACTTGCAGGGGGCGTGCAAATGGTGGAAGGCGCATGCTCTTCACGTCCAGTGTTGGGAAGGTCAGGCATCGCAACCGACACAATTGGACTCTCCTTGTGGATTTGGGATTTCAAAGAACGCACAGTTCTTTGCGGTGCTTTTGCCAGCTTGAGTCTTTTCAGTTTTCTAGCGAGAGGCTGAGTGCTTCCATCCTCATGTGAAGCTGAACCACTAGCCATGAACATAGGCCAGGGCCTCAGCCGTTCCTTGCCACTCCGTGTGGTAAATGGCATATTGGCAAGTTTACGCTTCTCCTCCGACAATTTTATTTTAGGTTTTGGAGTCCTTTTTTTACTGATATTTGGTGTTTTGGTTTTGACATGCTCTGTACTATGCCATTGGGCATCGGCCTTGGCAGACGACGTTGCTGGCATTTCATCGTCTCGGCCATGACTAGTGGCAGCAGCTTCAGCACGAGGTGGAAGTGGATCTTGATCTTTCCCTAATTTTGGAACCTCAACATTTTTGTTCTCCATATTTTAATAGGCACAACTAAAAGGCACCTCAGGTAAACAATGGAGATGGATGGATTGGATACTAGTATACAATTATGGACGGGCTGCCGAGTGCCGACACAGAGGTAGCCACAGCCGTGAACTACCGCACTGTACTGTGTCTGCTGCTAATATATAGACTGGTTGATAAAGAGATAGTATACTCGTAACTAGTATGTATGTATAAAGAAAGAAAAAAAAACCACGGTTAGGTGGTATATACAATTATGGACGGGCTGCCGAGTGCCGACACAGAGGTAGCCACAGCCGTGAACTACCGCACTGTACTGTGTCTGCTGCTAATATATAGACTGGTTGATAAAGAGATAGTATACTCGTAACTAGTATGTATGTATAAAGAAAGAAAAAAAAACCACGGTTAGGTGGTATATACAATTATGGACGGGCTGCCGAGTGCCGACACAGAGGTAGCCACAGCCGTGAACTACCGCACTGTACTGTGTCTGCTGCTAATATATAGACTGGTTGATAAAGAGATAGTATACTCGTAACTAGTATGTATGTATAAAGAAAGAAAAAAAAACCACGGTTAGGTGGTATATACAATTATGGACGGGCTGCCGAGTGCCGACACAGAGGTAGCCACAGCCGTGAACTACCGCACTGTACTGTGTCTGCTGCTAATATATAGACTGGTTGATAAAGAGATAGTATACTCGTAACTAGTATGTATGTATAAAGAAAGAAAAAAAAACCACGGTTAGGTGGTATATACAATTATGGACGGGCTGCCGAGTGCCGACACAGAGGTAGCCACAGCCGTGAACTACCGCACTGTACTGTGTCTGCTGCTAATATATAGACTGGTTGATAAAGAGATAGTATACTCGTAACTAGTATGTATGTATAAAGAAAGAAAAAAAAACCACGGTTAGGTGGTATATACAATTATGGACGGGCTGCCGAGTGCCGACACAGAGGTAGCCACAGCCGTGAACTACCGCACTGTACTGTGTCTGCTGCTAATATATAGACTGGTTGATAAAGAGATAGTATACTCGTAACTAGTATGTATGTATAAAGAAAGAAAAAAAAACCACGGTTAGGTGGTATATACAATTATGGACGGGCTGCCGAGTGCCGACACAGAGGTAGCCACAGCCGTGAACTACCGCACTGTACTGTGTCTGCTGCTAATATATAGACTGGTTGATAAAGAGATAGTATACTCGTAACTAGTATGTATGTATAAAGAAAGAAAAAAAAACCACGGTTAGGTGGTATATACAATTATGGACGGGCTGCCGAGTGCCGACACAGAGGTAGCCACAGCCGTGAACTACCGCACTGTACTGTGTCTGCTGCTAATATATAGACTGGTTGATAAAGAGATAGTATACTCGTAACTAGTATGTATGTATAAAGAAAGAAAAAAAAACCACGGTTAGGTGGTATATACAATTATGGACGGGCTGCCGAGTGCCGACACAGAGGTAGCCACAGCCGTGAACTACCGCACTGTACTGTGTCTGCTGCTAATATATAGACTGGTTGATAAAGAGATAGTATACTCGTAACTAGTAAGTATGTATAAAGAAAGAAAAAAAAAACACGGTTAGGTCACTGGTATATACAATTATGGACGGGCTGCCGAGTGCCGACACAGAGGTAGCCACAGCCGTGAACTACCGCACTGTACTGTGTCTGCTGCTAATATAGACTGGTTGATAAAGAGATAGTATACTACTAATATTATATACTGGTGGTCAGGTCACTGGTCACTAGTCACACTGGCAGTGGCACTCCTGCAGCAAAAGTGTGCACTGTTTAATTTTAATATAATATTATGTACTCCTGGCTCCTGCTATAACCTATAACTGGCACTGCAGTAGTGCTCCCCAGTCTCCCCCACAATTATAAGCTGTGTGAGCTGAGCAGTCAGACAGATATATAATATATATAGATGATGCAGCACACTGGCCTGAGCCTGAGCAGTGCACACAGATATGGTATGTGACTGAGTCACTGTGTGCTGTGTATCGCTTTTTTCAGGCAGAGAACGGATTATAAATAAAAGTGGTGGTCACTGGTCACTATCAGCAAAACTCTGCACTGTACACTACTGAGTACTCCTAATGCTCCCCAAAATTAGTAAATCAAGTGTCTCTCTAATCTATTCTAATTCTAAACGGAGAGGACGCCAGCCACGTCCTCTCCCTATCAATCTCAATGCACGTGTGAAAATGGCGGCGACGCGCGGCTCCTTATATAGAATCCGAGTCTCGCGATAGAATCCGAGCCTCGCGAGAATCCGACAGCGTCATGATGACGTTCGGGCGCGCTCGGGTTAACCGAGCAAGGCGGGAAGATCCGAGTCGCTCGGACCCGTGAAAAAAAACATGAAGTTCTGGCGGGTTCGGATTCAGAGAAACCGAACCCGCTCATCTCTACTTAAGAGTGCACTAAAGCAACGTCCCTGTGTTACGTCATTTGGAGCAGATGGGATGACCGCACACGGTGTGATCTCTAGATGACTGATTGCCACAGATCCGATTGGCGTTGGGCGGCCGGGCTCACTGTCAGATGTAACAGCATATATTTATTTTATCTACAGCACTAAACGTTCCATCTTTTTCCATCAAAATCAATCCAACTGAATTTGTACTGATCTCTGAACACATGATCTGCCAAATCCAGGCCAATCTAGTTAAACACAGCTGTACTGGGGCCTAATTCAGATCTGATCTCTGATCGTAGATGTGTTAAACTTAGCACATCTATGATCATGAACTCAGACATGTGGGGGGACGCCCAGCACAGGGCTAGTCCCCCCCCCCCCAACACTTTTGCACCTGGCAAGTAGCTCCCTTCCAGCACAGCTCCTGCACGCTGGCAAGTCGCTACTCTCTGTGTCCCGGGTCGCAGCGGCCACGCCCCCCCCCCCCCCAACAGTCCGGACACGCCTGCGTTGTCCGGACCGCGCTTCGCCAATGTCGTTCTAACACCGTTGGCACGCCCCCTCCCACCCCGCAACCGCCTGTCAATCAAGCAGAGGCGTTTGCAGCCCTGAGATGCTTTTAGCATGGCTCCCGGGGTCAACATTCAGCATGTCAACATTTACAGTGCCGCCACTGACTGCATGTACATATGTCAGAATGTTAGTGTCAACATTCACAAATAACATGCTGACACGGTGATAATGTCTGCATTGTGAATGTCAACAGACAGAATGTCGAAAGCCGATTTTAAGATTATTGTCAGAGTTTGGCTGTGGTCAGGGATAGGGTTAGGCTGTGGTTAGGGATAGGGTTAGGCTGTGGTTAGGGATAGGGTTAGGCTGTGGTCAGGGATAGGGTTAGGCTGTGGTCAGGGATAGGGTTAGGCTGTGGTCAGGGATAGGGTTAGGCTGTGGTTAGGGATAGGGTTAGGCTGTGGTCAGGGATAGGGTTAGGCTGTGGTCAGGTATAGGGTTAGGCTGTGGTCAGGGATAGGGTTAGGCTGTGGTCAGGGATAGGGTTAGGCTGTGGTCAGGGATAGGGTTAGGCTGTGGTCAGGGATAGGGTTAGGCTGTGTTTAGGGATAGAGTTAGGCTGTGGTCAGGGATAGGGTTAGGCTGTGGTCAGGGATAGGGTTAGGCTGTGGTTAGGGATAGGGTTAGGCTGTGGTCAGGGATAGGGTTTAGCTGTGGTCAGCGATAGGGTTAGGCTGTGGTCAGGGATAGGGTTAGGCTGTGGTTAGGGATAGGGTTAGGCTGTGGTTAGGGATAGGGTTAGGCTGTAGTCAGGGATAGGGTTAGGCTGTGGTTAGGGAAAGGGTTAGGCTGTTGTTAGGGATAGGGTTAGGCTATGGTCAGGGATAGGGTTAGGCTATGATCAGGGATAGGGTTAGGCTGTGGTTAGGGATAGGGTTAGGCTGTGGTTATGGATAGGGTTAGGCTGTGTTTAGGGATAGGGTTAGGCTGTGGTTAGGGATAGGGTTAGGCTGTGGTTAGGGATAGGGTTAGGGATAGGCTGTGGTTAGGGATAGGGTTAGGCTGTGGTTAGGGATAGGGTTAGGCTGTGGTTAGGGATAGGCTGTGGTTAGGGATAGGGTAAGTCTGTGGTTAGGGATAGGGTTAGGCTGTGGTCAGGGATAGGGTTAGGCTGTGGTCAGGGATAGGGTTAGGCTGTGGTCAGGGATAGGGTTAGGCTGTGGTTAGGGATAGGGTTAGGCTGTGGTTAGGGATAGGGTTAGGCTGTGGTTAGGGATACGGTTAGGCTGTGGTCAGGGTTAGGCTGTGGTCAGGGATAGGGTTAGGCTGTGGTTAGGGATAGGGTTAGGCTGTGTCAGGGTTAGTTAGGAAGTCAGTGGGAAAGTACACTGTCGACATGCCAACTCAATATTCTGGCAGTGTCGACAATATGTGAGTTTTCGACATTGCAAATATCACCATTTGACATGCTGTCTAGGCCAACATTCAGAATGGCGGATGAGTGCACTTGTATATTATAAGGCAGTGGTTCCCAAACTGTGTGCCTAGGCATCCTGGGGTGCCGTGTAGCTCTTGCAGGGCTGCCTCGGGTTGATGATCCATGATTAAATCAAATTATTAAAACTTGTGATAGGTAAAACCAGTGCTAGCGGCTGCCAATCATAAAACATGTGGACAATCAGAAGCACAACTGTGCACCACCACATGGCAGGTCGGTGGTGCACAGTTGTACACCACCTCCCTCAGGATGACAGGTAGGCACAGTTTACTTAAATTAATATTTATTTCCAAATGTAACAATACAGTACATTTATCCTAGGGGTGCCGTGAAAAAACTGCTGATACTTTAGGGCGCCGTGAGTCAAGAAAGTTTGGGAACCACTGGCATGAGGAATGTGTTTTTTGATTACCGGTCTTTCATTTAGAAGCAGGCTGGTCTTTTATTAAGGAATGGCTTTCAACTCAAGACACTGCTTTGTACAGGCTTAAAATAATAACTAAGCCCCAGACATAGGATTCTGATTCTGTTCACCAAGTTTGGGCAACATGTTGGTCTCTCCGATTATTGCGGAACTACAAGCATTCAAGAACTGGTAGTTTTACATAAGCTGGAAAGCTGCAGGTTACCTACTGTACAGTAGTTCTGGTTTACAGCCTGAAAACTGGGTGTTGGCAGCCTAAGGCAGTGCAAGCTACAGGATAACTCCCACCCTTCTGGTTACTGACTGAGCATGCAACGGTGTCAATCCAATTAGGTGCAATTCTGTGAATGACAGTTTGTTTCATAAAAATCGCAGACTTTGCATGAATGCACGCACCCTATAATTCGCTAAACCAATTAGAAATGCTCATTAAAAATACTGGCTGTGAGCAAATTTTTTACCAAACGCATGAAAAAGTGGGGCGACCCCCAAAAAGTAACTTCATTAGCAGAATCATATAGAAGGCTGTTAGTGGGCATAAGGAAAGTACTGGACGCTCTGTAAAGGTGTCAAATGGCCGATTTCTGTATTTGAAAAAAAAAAGTTAAATAATATAAAATGTTTACGAATTTCCTTTGAATTACAAAGGAATTAAATGTAAAATGCAAAAAAAGTAGAAAAAAAGGTGCTTTTAGGGTATTTTGAAGTGACTTTAAATTTTTCCAAAAAATATCAAGAAGTTTATAAAAAGCAATATATTTTTTTTAAACACATATTTGAAATACATTTGGGAGTCCTGAAGAATGGGAGGAGATTTGGGGAAATGCGACCTCCAGCTCAATTTGTGTCAAGGTAAAAGAAAATACCTATAAAATTCTGTATAGGTGGTACTATGTGCCCTCCCGTTTAAGTGCTATGTACCCGAATACCTCAGATAGATGCTGGAGGGACTGTCACGTATGGTGGTCCTGTCCGAAACTAACTGCACTTTGGAAAGAAATCATCGCTCTTAGGGGGTCATTCCGAGTTGTTCGTTCGTTAATTTTTTCCGCTACGGAGCGATTAGTCGCAAACTGCGCATGCGCAATGTACGCAGCACGCCTGCGCCAAGTAAATTAGCTCAAAAGTTTGGTATTTTACTCATGTCGTAACGAAGTTTTTTCATCGTTCTGGTGATCGTAGTGTGATTGACAGGAAGTGGGTGTTTCTGTGCGGAAACTGGCCGTTTTCTGAGAGTGTGCGGAAAAACGCAGGCGTTTCTAGGAAAAACGCGGGAGTGTCTGGAGAAACGGGGGAGCGTCTGGCCGAACGCTGGGTGTGTTTGTGACGTCAAACCAGGAACAAAACTGACTGAACTGAACGCTATTTGTGAGTAGGTCTTGAGCTACTCAGAAACTGCTAAGAAATTTCTATTCGCAATTCTGCTAATCTTTCGTTCGCAATTCTGCTATGCTAAGATACACTCCCAGTAGGCGGCGGCTTAGCGTGTGCAATGCTGCTAAAAGCAGCTAGCGAGCGAACAACTCGGAATCACCCCCTTATTTCACAGATCTTTGAGATCTCCGTCCCCCTCGACCCTAAATTTGTACTACTCCCATTGGGTTTCCCGGAACTAAATAGGCATCAAAATAAACTGATTCGGCACATCATTTCAGCTACAACATACCAAATAGCTGTAGATTGGAAGAAACCCACTGCACAATCATTGCAAACAGTACTTTCTCTCCAATATGGCACATTCATAAAATGGAGTACATGACAAGCTTAATTAATCACTCCGCCTCTACATTTGGCAGAGTGTGGGGTCCATGGATGGCTTCCCAGAATGTTCAATCTCCTTTTTTCTGAAACTGCCCAGACCTGGTATAAGTTATTGTTACGCCCTCTCCCCCTCCGAGGTCCTGCCCCAAGGATACTATCTTTTTCTCTCTCTCTTTTTTCTACTTTCTTTTTTCTTTCTCTTTCAGCTTATACCGGTTCTATGACTGGTTCAGTTGAGGAACTCTTCCTCGTCCCTCACTTCTGTTAAAAATGGTTCACTATCAGTTACCAATATAGTATTACTGGGGCAGATGTATTAACCTAGAGAAGGCATAAGGAAGTGATAAACCAGTGATATGTGCAAGGTGATAATGCACCAGCCAATCAGCTCCAATATGTAAATTAACAGTTATGAGCTGATTGGCTGGTGCATTATCAGCTTGCACATATCACTGGTTTATCACTTCCTTATATGCCTTCTCCAGGCTTAATACATCTGCCCCACTGTTTCTTATGCTGATATTTGTGATTGCATCACTGGTAATTATCTTTTGTTCACGGTATTGTGTTGTGACCAATTCAATAAATTGTTAATAAAAAAAGAGAAATACATTTGGGGTGCATAATCTAACGAAAAAGTTTATTTTTAATACATTTATTTTTTTTACCCTAATGGAACTATTGGCCCAATTAAACCTCCAAGTGCCTAGTCATTAGGGGGGTGCCCGAGGGGTTCTGAAGCAAGTCCTAACAGTTTTACCTTAAAATAAAGGTTTTCACACCCTCAGGGAGGCGTGCACAAAATAATAACTGCAAATTTCCTCTGAAAGAAGACATGCAAATTTGCCGTAAAAATGGCAAATCGCGGTTCGCACAAGCTAACTCGCACCTCATCAGATTTACCCCTATGAGTTGTAGTTTGCCCTAATATACTGAATACTCTGTCCAGTCTACAGTCATCAATAATGTCAGCTTATTGTGCTTACCAAGGCCCACCAAAAGGCACAGTGGTTAGCATTGCTGGTCTACAGTCCTGTGTTCATGAGAGTAGGTTCTAACTAGGGGCCCTATCTGTGTGGAGACTGTACGTCCTCCACATGTTTTGGAGAACATACTGATAGGTTAATTGTGTGTCCATGTGGCAGGAGACATAGGGATTAATTCAGACCTGATCTCTGCAGTGCGAATTCTCGAGGCGGACGATTATCGAACGACTGCGCATGTATACGAATCGTAATGCGCAGGCGTGAGGCCGAACTGCGAAAGAAATCTGCATCTTTTTGATCGCTAGACGAATGCAGGTTGATTGACAGGAAGAAGACGTTTGGGGGTGGTAACTGGCCATTATCTGGGCGTGTCAGGATAAAACGCAGGCGTTCCGAAGCGTTTTCAGGGAGGGTGTGTGACGTCAGCTCCGGCCCCGATCAGCCTGATTATATCGCACTGTAGGAGTAAGTCCTGGGCTACACACACACTGCACACACTGGAGAAATCATTCCATGGTGAGTGAGTTGCGAACGGATTTGCAGTTGGCCGGCGTTTGCAGAGCTTTTCGCACGGCGTACGCAGACTTGCACGGGGAGGATTTTCACTCTGTCTGGGTGGAGACTCTACAAATTCGCACAGCAGCGATCAGGTCTGAATTAGGCCCATAGAATGTAAGCCCCACTGGGACAGGGACTGACGTGAATGACTGATAGACTCTCTGCGATGAGCTGCATAATTTGTGAGCGCTATATAAACAGGGACCACCGAGATGGGGGAGGTTACTAATTACCCGCGTTTCATCTTATTCAAGGGTCCCGGCGGGGCCTAGGCCACCTGTGTAGGAGGTCACATAGGAGGGGGGGTGACATTGCCTGCTGAATGTGGCCACGCCCCCTCTCTATCTCCTGGGCCTGATGAAGTATATCTCGGGGGGCCCTCTACATAAATAACCGTAAGTAAGCCTGAGCTGCCTGCAGTGACTCAGCAATCTCTCTCTCTCCCAGGACACTGGCATTCTATGGGAGACCAGCAGATGGCCTGTTAAGTGCTAAATTAAGTTACTTGATTTTTGTTTCAAAGCCCTAGAAATAACTCAATTGTACAGAACTACAATTACAATGGAAAACCTGCATCAATAATGTTCTGAACACATTGTCCTTTCTACATAAAATATCACAGTAACGATGACACCCGTTCCTGTAACTCCTTCCTGCATGTCACAGGAAACTCTGACTGGCATGTCACTCATTGCAAGCCGGCTAATCATATTTCATGTTCTTTGGCCCCCGGGCCCCACCTCGCCGTCATCAAAAGGAAAAATGGCGACAGCTTTCATATTTTGCGGCGCATGATGGGGGTGTCAAAGTCAGAAAAATGTCTCAATGCACGTTGCCATATTTGCACCGCACACTGGTCCGCGCTGCGCGTGCGTGCGCTCTCCCGTGGATGCGCATACCCGCAATAACGTGCACTCGCAGGCGCGGTATGCGTATTTACGGTAGAGTTTATGTAGTCGTAGCGTGCGACTCATTCGTTACAAATGTTCACAATTAATGTAGTTTATAGATCATGGTCCCTTCGATGGATTCTGAAAGTTTGGTTAAAATACAATGTCCCAGAGCTGAGGAATCCCTCTTTATATCGTACAAAGGGTCTAACAGGAATCATACAGCAGTGTTTGGTACCCATCGGAAGAGTATTTAATTAGCAATATTCCGGTGTTGGTTTGGAGCGTATTAATCGCTCGTGCGAATAGTTATGGACATAAGAAGTTTATGTCCATTTCTATTATTTACACATACTCAGGTATGCGGCGGGAAACCCAGTTTCCCACCCACCTGAGCTGTTGGAAATCGTCACAGCCCACCTGTATGAATCACCCTATGACCTTTTGTTATGATACAGGGCCGAATTCCTTCGGCCAATGGACAATGGGATTGTAGGACCAGGAGATTGCATTGTGTGTGGGGCATAAATAGGCAGGCCGACCACATCCAGCTCTCACTCTCTCATCAACGGTTATCTGCTGATAGCCGGGAGCTGGATATCGAGGCGCAGGCGATCATACCCTTTGTGCGTAAGTTTCTCTCCGTAATCATTGTCTTTCTGTGAGCC
This sequence comes from Pseudophryne corroboree, assembly GCF_028390025.1. Taxonomy (NCBI): domain Eukaryota; kingdom Metazoa; phylum Chordata; class Amphibia; order Anura; family Myobatrachidae; genus Pseudophryne; species Pseudophryne corroboree. The sequence goes on along the minus strand of NC_086445.1, from coordinate 42,616,274 downwards.
AATCTCTCTCTCTCTCTCTATCTCTCTCTCTCCTCTTTTCTCTTATATCTCTCATAGTATTATAGCATTGTATTGTATTGCATTTAGGTCAGAGTAGTATTGTCTTTTTGTATTTTAGTTCTGTGGTTAGGAAGTCTCTGTTATATTGTAGTGTATCATTTGTACTGTTATCCCCTTTTACAAGTATATTAGATATAATACAGTCAATAGGCTTTGGAACCTAAACCAGCATCTGTGTATTTCCTATAGTGTTAAGTGTTCACTTGAGCGTCGGTGACGCTCAAGCAGCTTTGTAGGTAGTCAGGTTACACAAGGTTGCACTTACACCCTGTACTCACATTAAGGTATTCAGTGTATTTCTCTGGTATAAGGTTTTAACATAAAGGTATAGTGTTGTGAGCGTCTGCATCGCTGGTGACCTCCTCGTGGTCTCGAGCGTAAGCTACGCTACAGCGAATCATTCCCCTAGACATAACCAATAACGTGTCCTGTGATCGCTGGGCCGTGAGCGAACGTGACGCTTGAGCGTCTCGCCTACGGCTGAGCGATCGTTACGCAACTAGCGTACCATTACGGTACTTCTTAAGTAAACAGCGTACAGTGTTCTTAGCTTCATAAAGGGTTGTTTATACGACAAGGGAATTTAGCATTGTCAATTGGGGACTCGTCCTATACTTCTCACATCTGCACTAGGTAGATCAGCAGACATTATCCCCCAGCAAAGGGTGGGAGATTGTCTCATAGTGCTGGCGGGATAAGCGTCTGCTTCGCTTAGATAAAGAGTGCTGAAGGAACCCGGTAACCGGAAGTAAGAACAAAACGCTTGTGTCTTTTTAAAACTGTTTATTTTTTTCTTTTGTCTTGCGTACGCACGCATATATCTGCATTTCTGTTTCATTTTCGTATATCACTATTCCTGTTTGCCAATTTTATAGTTGATAGAAAGTGCTAAAAAGAGATTTGCTGTTATTTCATAGTAGAGGTAATAGTTAAAGTATAGAACAAACACACGGTTTGTCTGAGATACAAGGCAGTCAGTGTGGATTGCGGTAGATGATCAGGGATCATTTACATTGATAAAAATATATTGTGTTACGGTGGATCCTTTGCATTGCGTACACGTGTCGCTAACAAAGACTAGCGTACGCAATCCAAAAGGCAGACGCACGCAGCGTACATTACGCAACGTAGCGTCCGGTTACGCTCACGTAGCTCAAGTCACGAAAAAAGTTGAATTAGCGCAAAGCGATAATTAGCGCAAGGCGATAAGTAACGCACAGCGGTAGATAACGCGAAGCGGTAAATAACGCAAATCTATTTTTGGAAAATCGGAAATTTAGTTTAACAGATCCTGCTCCTAATTGGTAACACTGTTGGGCTAAAGACAAATTTCTGCGCAGAAATAGATATAGAAACAAAAGTGTACATGTGTTGAGTGAGTGTGTTTTGTATACAAAAGTTTATATAACTTTAAGGTGGAACCAAAAGGAAAGCCGGGTACTCGTCAAGGGACATACGTGTAAGTGACATATACGGTGGCTAGGGAGGCATCCCTGGTTAAATAATATTTGAGCATTAGAGTATAGCGGACCATACCAGGAGGTCATAACAAGACCAGGAGGTCATAAGGTAACAAGACCAGGAGGTCATAACAGACCAGGAGGTTAACAAAGAGGTCCGCTATAAAAGTCCAGTGGCACAACGCCTGGGGTGTTGGTGCAGAACCCATATAGGCCATACAAGCTCTGGCTGAAGGAATCGCAGCCGGAAACATAGATTCCATTGATCTTTCAGTACATGACAAGTAGTGCTCGTGTACTGAACGATTGGACCGCACGTAATTGTGTGCAGTAGTTAGTAATCTGACCTAATACCATTAGAGTAAAGTGGTCACAAACGCTATTTGTACATTCTGACGTGATTTGTGTAATTTTTTATTTTTGGAAGGGAAGTTCGCTGGTCACTCGGGAACTATCCAACAACCGATACTTACTGGGGACTGGTAGGTCCAGCACGCCCCAGTAAATAAAGGTTCACAGGGGCCCTAAGTTGGGTACAGCAGCTCTGGCTACAGTGATTGCAGCACAGGCCAACGTGGGCGAGAAGTAAGTGGGGTACTTGATAAACCACCACCGCCGGCCTGCCCAAGGACATCTTGGTTTGTTTGTAAGGGTTCGCTGAAAGCCTTGATATTCAAGGAGGAATAGGCAACGCCTGCAGATTATGGGGGCCATTTGTTCAGGTAGGGGGCGATCAACCTCGGTTCGGGTTGATTCAGAGAACCGATCCATCGGGTCGGCAAAATATGGAAATCACGCTGAAGTTTTATGTGATGAATGGGAGAGAATGACTGTACAAGACAGGGACAAATTCCCAAGAATAGGTAGCTTCAGTCCAGTAGTGTTACAAAATTTAAGGAGGAGGATAAGTCTCGTTGAACCAACGAAGAGACAAAATAAACATTATGAATATTTACAGTTATGGCAACAGGAAAGTGAATTACAAAAAGAGTCTATTGACTTTTCTGACTCTTATCTTGAGGGGAGAGACATGGCAGCAGGAGAGGAGTTGATTGCGGAGAGAAAAGCACAAAAGTGGAACAATAAAAACGCTCTTAGCAACTGTAATATAGATTATAAGGATAAGTGTAATAAATGTAACCATGATTATTGTAATACTGTTGAATGTACAACTATTAACCTGTGCAAGCTGCACCCCATGTCAAACCTCCCTCAGGAATACAAACAAGAAAGTGAGCCCAGAACGATGTCGGCACCTCTTCCAGAAGCCATCCTACAAGACATCCAGGTGGACACGACCAAATTGGTAAAGGCAATAATCGAACCCCCTAACAGAGGGTCAGGTGAGGTCGTGTCCACAGGTACGTACAATGTTTCATATCACGCACAAACAGATGTACCCCATATTGTAAGACCAACACAAGATGATGTAGCTGAGCTCGATCTGGCCAGGGTGATCTCAGTCCCCAATGGGAAGACTGACGATCAGGGAATCATTCCCGTCAAGGACAGTGCAATGCGCTGTCTCTTGTCCCGGACCGAATTGAGATCAATTATGTCCGAATTTCCTGATCCTGGGAAAAATCTAGCCAAATGCCAAAGGTTTATTAAAGAACTAGGAAACGCCACAGAACCCACCAACAAAGAGTGGCGGACAGTGCTGAGGGCATGTTTGCCCTCCAGGGTTGACCCTGAAAAATTCATTGCTGATTGTAAATTAAACATGGAGGTACCCTGTATGGAGGAACACAATCAGGAATGTATTAGGCAGATTAACCGACAGTTAGGAATATATTTCCCAACCACTGTCAAGTGGAGTGAAATTTTCTCCATAAGGCAAAACGAAAAGGAAAATGTTTCTAATTATTTCAATCGAGCACTGCAAATAATGGCTAGGAACACTGGGATCGCAGACATCAAGACAAATGCACAACATAAAGGAATAGCGGTTAAGGTATTAATGAATGGTTTAAAGGATGAATTAAAAACAAGGGTACAGACCACCAACCCAAACTGGAGAGATATCTCGGTGGCCGCACTAAGAGAGGCCGTCATTAATCATGACCAGAATATCACCAGGTACAGAGAGTCACAAAGAGATAAGTTAATGGCAGCAAATATACAGGCCCAAACCACAAGACCACCCCAACAAAAGCCCCACACCCCTGCGAGAAACCCAGATATGGTAGTCTGTTACCATTGTCATAAAAAGGGACACATTGCAAGAGATTGTAGATCAAGAGAAAGACAACGACATAATCATGGTATCCAAGGAACCAGGGAAGTACAGGGGAAACGATTGATGATGATGAGCATCCGAGCGTTTGAGGAGGCATCAAATCAACCAAAACCTCAGGTCATTGACACGTGGAGGGAGCCCAGGATTTGTTACCATTGTAAAAGAGAAGGGCATTATGCCAGTAACTGCAACAACACACATAAAGTTAGACCCCCTAGACCAAGAAATGAGCAAAATTACAATACACACCATTATAATCAAGGATCACATAGGCAGGAAAGGTGATTATTAGGAATGGAGGCAAGCCTGAAGTAACGGTTAATGAAATGGGAGGTCATTCACTAAAGACACAGGAATGACCAGGTGAAAAGTTGTAAATGTATTTGTGAAAAATGTTTTTCTCTCCCTCTCTCTATCCCCATCTCTGACTAGTAGTGGTAAGAATTCACACATTGCATATCCACTTGGTCCTTGCAGAAGTCTACCAAACCCCAGCATGACCTCCGCCACAATGTATTTCTGGCCAGATACAGACAGTGGAGTAATGCAGGTGCTGGTGGGGAGGGACTGCTCAAGGAGACCAGTAGACACATAGATATGACAGCCTAATAGTCTGACAATGTTTTCTTAATGTTGACAACGTTTAAAAATGCTTTGTTTCTCTTCTCTTATTGGTGGTTATTGTCGGGTTATGTAATGTATATATGCACATGAATTGTTCTCTATCTCTTTTGTTTTTTTATTTTCTCTCTCTCCTCACTCATGTTTCCATGATTTAAAGATGGTATGTCACCCCTAAGTGTTAACCAATGGTAATGCCAGATTTTTGCTCCACACAGAAAGATCGCTAGTTAGGAAGAAAGATTACATCACCAGAAGGTTCATTCGGAAGACTGAAGAGACAGCACCTTTTGAGAGGACAGCAGAACAAAAAGAACAACAAAACGAGAGAACTTATTATCGTAACGAGTTCTCTCCCCCTCAAACTGATTTTCTTATACCCCCTTTACAAATTTCTTCTTTTCTCCTCCTGTAAGATGGACTTGCCCCAAGAGACTGTGACATGGATTTTCCCGTTAACCATGATGTTGACCAGAGCAGTCTGTTTCGGTGAGAGTACCAGTGAGGTGGAGAAAGGATCCAGAAAGGTCCTGATGACTGAGACGGAGGTGTAAATTTCCAATAGCAACCCAATCACCAAGCAAAGGCGAGTACCGGGCACGATCTAACAACCATGTTATTTGTAAACAACTGTGAAGGAATGTTAGTTCAAAAAGAAAGTTGTATCTGTAGGCTCTGTAACAAAGAAATGCCAATCCAGTTTTAATATCCATATGGACCGGCATCCATTGAGTGACTATCACTCTCTAGTGGGTAACGTGTTAAACCAAACAGATTGTTGGGTATGCTCTCAAGTACCTCAGGGTCACAGCAAATCAGGGCTAGTACCATTTCCTTTAACGTTAGGGGAGGTACTTGAGCTAAGTGGTGGGAGACCGGTGGACCGGAGGTTTAACATCTCCAGCCCTCCTAGTTTGAAGCTCCACCAATACCATGTGGATAGGTCCCTCTTATGTTTTAACATCTCCAATCCTAGAAAACCGGGAAATTGGGAAGTGTCATGGAGTAACCACACCATGACCTTTTCACACAGAGCAGATAGAATGCCTACAGATACAGAGCTCGTACGCCACATAGCCAGTAGAGGAAAATCTTTCCGGTATCGATATACCTTAGGAAATAGGATTACTAGAGTTGGAGAGGTATCACCAGGATACTGTGCACATATCGTACAAACCGATACGTGCATTAGGCAGATGGAAGAATTAGGGTCAGGAGATTTCACCTGGAAGGTTTGTAACATGGTCATGTCCTTCTCCGTCCCATATGTTCTCCCCGATGATGCATATTTCATATGCGGGAGAAAGGCGTACAAGTGGCTTGCCCCAAACTCTGAAGGATTGTGTTATATTGGAAAAGTATTGCCTGAAGTGATGACTGTTACACATGACAAAATGAAGGACATACACCGTGGTGCCCAAGCTCCTTATACTCACACTCATTACGAGCACCGAGTTAAAAGACAACTGTCAGAAAGGTTAGAGCATCCGGCCTCTGATCTTATCCATGAATCCACCGGGATTCAGGTTCTGGTAGCGTTAGATTTCACTCGTACCGCTCGGGGAGTGATGAATTATAGATACATTTCCGCACTCGCCAATTTGTTAGATAATATCACTGAAATGTATGATGACACGTTTAGATACACTGGAAGAGAACTTCAAGCTTACAAAACAGAACTAGTTCAGCATAGGATGGTTCTTAATTATCTTACAGCAGTAACAGGCGGATATTGTGTTACATTAGCAACACAGTACGGCATGAAGTGTTGCACGTATATCACGAATAGCACCGAGGATCCGGTAGAGGTCATAGACCAAAAGATGGACGATATTCTCCAATTGAAGTGGGAATTTCGTCGAAAACACAATCTCACCCTTGCTGCTGTAGGTAATGAGCTGACTGGTTGGGTGTCATGGTTGAACCCGCGAAATTGGTTCTCCGGTTTAGGAGACTGGGCTCAAGGAGTCATAATGGATGTTGGAAAGTTTCTACTATGTATCTTGGGTGTCGTTATATCGATTGGATTGATATTTAGATGCGGGCAGGCTTTAATGAGGTGCAAACAAAGTACAAAAGTGATGAGCTTGAGGAGTGAGGAAACTGTAATTAACCTGGATTTGATTTATGACCCAATGATAGAAACCAGAATGTGATGAAAATGCGATTATACGGTCCGTTTCTTTCACCTGTTTTTCTGCTTTTCTCCCAGATACAAAGACCCCCTTGGACGAGGAAGCTGACGAGACGAGATGTATACAGACAACAGACCAGCACCAAAGAAGAAGATTTGACAACTTTAAATATGGACACTTGATGAACTTTGCCATGGATCCCCAGTTTCCCTAGTATTTTTAAACTCACGCTAGCCCAACATTTTTGTAAATCTGATGGCTCAGACAAAGCTATTTGCTCATGCCTAAGGAGCAATACAGCGCAAAGAAGACGACTCTCAACAGATACCGAAAACAACTTCGACGACAGATGTACATTTCCCTGACATAGAATATCATTGCATTTTTCGTAAGTGTTCTTTATCTTCATCTCTACAACCCTCAGGTAACGACACACATAGACGATAGGGAATACAGGCACAGATATCAGCAACCACATACCTCCCCCATTCATGTATCATCAACTAAAATGTGCATCCCCATTTTGTTACAACCACAGCCGAAATGAGCTCGGTAAAGTTTGACAGCCCATCCACAGACCTGTACCACAGGATAAGAAGGAATTCAAATGTATACTTCGCAATACCTCGAAGCTTGATTTACAACACGTACGGCACGATGATACATGACCCCCCAAACATGGATTCATACACACATGCTTCTGCTATCTCACTAGGTCATACCCTCTTCACACCTTCTCCTCTCTCCTCCCCTACCCAACCATGGAAATCAATTAACCCCTGACTTACATTTTTCTCCTTAAATGTTTTGTGGCAGTTATTATTGACTGCCAAAGGGTGGACTGTCAAAGTCAGAAAAATGTCTCAATGCACGTTGCCATATTTGCACCGCACACTGGTCCGCGCTGCGCGTGCGTGCGCTCTCCCGTGGATGCGCATACCCGCAATAACGTGCACTCGCAGGCGCGGTATGCGTATTTACGGTAGAGTTTATGTAGTCGTAGCGTGCGACTCATTCGTTACAAATGTTCACAATTAATGTAGTTTATAGATCATGGTCCCTTCGATGGATTCTGAAAGTTTGGTTAAAATACAATGTCCCAGAGCTGAGGAATCCCTCTTTATATCGTACAAAGGGTCTAACAGGAATCATACAGCAGTGTTTGGTACCCATCGGAAGAGTATTTAATTAGCAATATTCCGGTGTTGGTTTGGAGCGTATTAATCGCTCGTGCGAATAGTTATGGACATAAGAAGTTTATGTCCATTTCTATTATTTACACATACTCAGGTATGCGGCGGGAAACCCAGTTTCCCACCCACCTGAGCTGTTGGAAATCGTCACAGCCCACCTGTATGAATCACCCTATGACCTTTTGTTATGATACAGGGCCGAATTCCTTCGGCCAATGGACAATGGGATTGTAGGACCAGGAGATTGCATTGTGTGTGGGGCATAAATAGGCAGGCCGACCACATCCAGCTCTCACTCTCTCATCAACGGTTATCTGCTGATAGCCGGGAGCTGGATATCGAGGCGCAGGCGATCATACCCTTTGTGCGTAAGTTTCTCTCCGTAATCATTGTCTTTCTGTGAGCCAATCTCTCTCTCTCTCTCTCTATCTCTCTCTCTCCTCTTTTCTCTTATATCTCTCATAGTATTATAGCATTGTATTGTATTGCATTTAGGTCAGAGTAGTATTGTCTTTTTGTATTTTAGTTCTGTGGTTAGGAAGTCTCTGTTATATTGTAGTGTATCATTTGTACTGTTATCCCCTTTTACAAGTATATTAGATATAATACAGTCAATAGGCTTTGGAACCTAAACCAGCATCTGTGTATTTCCTATAGTGTTAAGTGTTCACTTGAGCGTCGGTGACGCTCAAGCAGCTTTGTAGGTAGTCAGGTTACACAAGGTTGCACTTACACCCTGTACTCACATTAAGGTATTCAGTGTATTTCTCTGGTATAAGGTTTTAACATAAAGGTATAGTGTTGTGAGCGTCTGCATCGCTGGTGACCTCCTCGTGGTCTCGAGCGTAAGCTACGCTACAGCGAATCATTCCCCTAGACATAACCAATAACGTGTCCTGTGATCGCTGGGCCGTGAGCGAACGTGACGCTTGAGCGTCTCGCCTACGGCTGAGCGATCGTTACGCAACTAGCGTACCATTACGGTACTTCTTAAGTAAACAGCGTACAGTGTTCTTAGCTTCATAAAGGGTTGTTTATACGACAAGGGAATTTAGCATTGTCAGGGGTCAACTTTCTCACAGGCGGGTAAATTTAGTAAAGTGGAGAGGGATTGGTTGGTACTTTATCTCTCTCCACTTTGGGTATGGTAAAATAGATCTACAGAAAATAGACAGTCAATATCTCGACCCCATATGATCGATGTGCAATAGGTGGAGAGGGTCAAAAGGTCAACTGTGTCTAAGGTCACCAGGTACAAACGGTCGACATGTACATGGCCGACACCAAAAAGGCCGACACAAGATTTCTTGATGTTTTTCTCAAAAAATTTGTCCATTTCACAGTCTGTGACTACAATCAGTGCAAACATAGACCCTCGCGGGCTCACTGCGCTCACCAGGATTCGGGCAAGGTGGCTCCTACACTACCGCTGATCTCGCCACAGCTTACTATGCCCAATCGTAGTCCACGTGGATGGTAAATGAAGCAAAAGTTTTGAGGAAAAATTGTCGACCATTTGTGTCGACCATTTTCACGTCGCCATTTTGAACATGTCGACTTATGGCATGTCGACCGTATGGGGTCAACTGTCTATCTAGACATTGTCTATCTATACACTGGAACCCTTCCACTTGAGGACACGTGTTCCTCTATGCTGTATGGAAACGTCATGTATTTCAGAACCACATTTGCTGGACAGCAACAGAGAGACAGCATTATACTGTATACTGTACGTATGTGCTATGCTGTGATAAGTCTAGATGATGGTGAATACTGCACGCCAGCAATTGCTGCACACCATTGCACTTATTACAGACTTAGGAGTAGATTTATCAAACCTTCTAAAGAGGACAGGTGGAAAAGTTGAACCAATCAGCTTCTACAATAGAATGCACTTGGCAAACGAGAAATAGAATCTGGTTGCTATGGGCAACGTCTCCTCTTTAGAAGGCATGGTACATCTTCCCCTTAAAATATGAAGGTGCAGCATACATTACTGTACACCAATGTATCTATCTGAGTGCATGGTGTATATACTGGTTACCCCTCCACATACTGGTCATCCTCTATATACTGGTTCATCACCATAATATTGATTCATCCTCTATATACCAGTTTATCATCCATATAATGGTGCATCCTCAGTATACAGTATTCTGGTGCATCCTCTACAGTATATATTGGTGCATCCCCCGTTACACCTTTTGCTTTGGGCCTGTGCAGAAGCATTACAGGCAATTTGCTGGATTGTGACACAATAAAGGTAATTTTGCAGCTTTTTAAGTCATTTTATATCTTCAGTTTTGGTAAGCGAACCTTTAAACACTTTTAGAACACTTACTGCAGTGATCAGGGAACAGGGGTAAATTACCCCAAATGGGGTAAAAATGAAATTCCTGGGAGTAATGGACGGTCGCCCTGCCAAGATACAGCCCCATCCAGCGCCAGCCGACTCGCGATGTGACGTGCTGACGTCACACCGCGCTCCCTCCTGCCAACCGTGGCGGTGCTCCTGGATGCCCTGTGCTGTGTCCCTGGCCATGGTGTGATGTGCTGACGTCACACCGCGCTCCCTCCTGCCCACCGTGCGCTGTGCTCCTGGCTGCCCTGTGCTGTGTCCCTGGCCATGGTGTGATGTGCTGACGTCACACCGTGCTCCCTACTGCCCACCGTGCGCTGTGCTCCTGGCTGCCCTGTGCTGTGTCCCTGGCCATGGTGTGATGTGCTGACGTCACACCGTGCTCCCTACTGCCCACCGTGCGCTGTGCTCCTGGCTGCCCTGTGCTGTGTCCCTGACCATGGTGTGATGTGCTGACGTCACACCGCGCTCCCTCCTGCCCACCGTGGCGGTGCTCCTGGATGCCCTGTGCTGTGTCCCTGGCCATGGTGTGATGTGCTGACGTCACACCGTGCTCCCTACTGCCCACCGTGCGCTGTGCTCCTGGCTGCCCTGTGCTGTGTCCCTGGCCATGGTGTGATGTGCTGACGTCACACCGTGCTCCCTGCTGCCCACCGTGCGCTGTGCTCCTGGATGCCCTGTGCTGTGTCCCTGGCCATGGTGTGATGTGCTGACGTCACACCGTGCTCCCTACTGCCCACCGTGCGCTGTGCTCCTGGCTGCCCTGTGCTGTGTCCCTGGCCATGGTGTGATGTGCTGACGTCACACCGTGCTCCCTACTGCCCACCGTGCGCTGTGCTCCTGGATGCCCTGTGCTGTGTCCCTGGCCATGGTGTGATGTGCTGACGTCACACCGTGCTCCCTACTGCCCACCGTGCGTTGTGCTCCTGGCTGCCCTGTGCTGTGTCCCTGGCCATGGTGTGATGTGCTGACGTCACACCGCGCTCCCTCCTGCCCACCGTGGCGGTGCTCCTGGATGCCCTGTGCTGTGTCCCTGGCCATGGTGTGATGTGCTGACATCACACCGTGCTCCCTACTGCCCACCGTGCGCTGTGCTCCTGGCTGCCCTGTGCTGTGTCCCTGGCCATGGTGTGATGTGCTGACGTCACACCGTGCTCCCTACTGCCCACCGTGCACTGTGCTCCTGGATGCCCTGTGCTGTGTCCCTGGCCATGGTGTGATGTGCTGACGTCACACCGTGCTCCCTACTGCCCACCGTGCGCTGTGCTCCTGGCTGCCCTGTGCTGTGTCCCTGGCCATGGTGTGATGTGCTGACGTCACACCGCGCTCCCTCCTGCCCACCGTGGCGGTGCTCCTGGATGCCCTGTGCTGTGTCCCTGGCCATGGTGTGATGTGCTGACGTCACACCGTGCTCCCTACTGCCCACCGTGCGCTGTGCTCCTGGCTGCCCTGTGCTGTGTCCCTGGCCATGGTGTGATGTGCTGACGTCACACCGTGCTCCCTACTGCCCACCGTGCGCTGTGCTCCTGGCTGCCCTGTGCTGTGTCCCTGGCCATGGTGTGATGTGCTGACGTCACACCGCGCTCCCTCCTGCCCACCGTGGCGGTGCTCCTGGATGCCCTGTGCTGTGTCCCTGGCCATGGTGTGATGTGCTGACGTCACACCGTGCTCCCTACTGCCCACCGTGCGCTGTGCTCCTGGCTGCCCTGTGCTGTGTCCCTGGCCATGGTGTGATGTGCTGACGTCACACCGCGCTCCCTCCTGCCCACCGTGCGCTGTGCTCCTGGCCACCCAGTCCTGTGTTCCTGGCCATGGTGTGATGTGCTGACGTCACACCGTGCTCCCTCCTGCCCACCGTGCGCTGTGCTCCTGGCCAGCCAGTCCTGTGTTCCTGGCCATGGTGTGATGTGCTGACGTCACACCGTGCTCCCTACTGCCCACCGTGCGCTGTGCTCCTGGATGCCCTGTGCTGTGTTCCTGGCCATGGTGTGATGTGCTGACGTCACACCGCGCTCCCTCCTGCCCACCGTGCGCTGTGCTCCTGGCTGCCCTGTGCTGTGTTCCTAGCCATGGTGTGACGTGCTGACGTCACACCGTGCTCCCTCCTGCCCACCGTGCGCTGTGCTCCTGGCCGCCCTGTGCTGTGTCCCTGGCCATGGTGTGATGTGCTGACGTCACACCGCGCTTCCTCCTGCCCACCGTGCGCTGTGCTCCTGGCCGCTCTGTGCTGTGTCCCTGGCCATGATGTGATGTGCTGACGTCACACCGCGCTCCCTCCTGCCCACTGTGCGCTGTGCTCCTGGCCGCCCTGTGCTGTGTTCCTGGCCATGGTGTGATGTGCTGACGTAACACCGTGCTCCCTCCTGCCCACCGTGCGCTGTGCTCCTGGCCGCCCTGTGCTGTGTTCCTGGCCATGATGTGATGTGCTGACGTCACACCGCGCTCCCTCCTGCCCACCGTGCGCCGTGCTCCTGGCCACCCTGTGCTGTGTTCCTGGCCATGGTGTGATGTGCTGACGTCACACCGTGCTCCCTCCTGCCCACCGTGCGCTGTGCTCCTGGCCGCCCTGTGCTGTGTTCCTGGCCATGGTGTGATGTGCTGACGTCACACCGCGCTCCCTCCTGCCCACCCTGCGCTGTGCTCCTGGCTGCCCTGTCCTGTGTTCCTGGCCACGGTGTGATGTGCTGACGTCACACCGTGCTCCCTCACGCCCGCCCTACGCTGTTTTCCCACCTGCGGCCCGCCAACCCACGCACAGAACTTAAAGTGTTCTGTGGCTGACCGCTGACGGAGTTCCGCAGGATAAGACAGTGGCACCAAATAACAGTGGGAAATTCCCACTGACATTACTGAGGGGAGAATGTGACCCTCTGTCTCCTAAAAGTTGTGTTCCTCCCCATCATCCATCTTTCATACATTAATTCTGGTATTTTGGGGAGAAAGTATTAATTAACCCATTCATTGCCAAAAAATATATATATTTATATATATAGACACATATACAAATAATTGTATATATATATATATATATATATATATATACAGTATCTCAGAAATGCCATATAAGCAGTGATAAACAGTATATATGCACAATAATATATGATTTCCTTCCTTTCAAATCAAGCGGGTAACGTCAGAGTATCTAAATATATTTTTGGGGTAAAAGGTAAAAAAGTTCCCTGACCCCTGACTTACTGTATGTGTAACATAATCGTGTATAAATATAGTGCATGAACATTGTTTTTTTTAAATTATCTTTAAATGTGCGTTTAAATTGTTTTCATTGCAATACAAAGTATAAAATTCCCCACTCAAGATTATACGATAAAGTAGTACAAATTCAAGTAGGTTATAAATCTGAGGAATTATTATTATATGTGTATGTAAGCCATTGCATATACAAAGAGGATAGCTAATAGGAGAATGTCTGGCATCAAGCACAAAGGAGGGCTTGCAGACTAAATAATGCAAACTAGGAACCATTCACCCAGAGATAACCAGCTGAAGACCCACTGCTAAGGGAGAGTGAGCCTGGTGTAATTATATCCATCTGGGCTCTGTTTGACCCTATGGGCAATGAATAGTTAACAGATAGCAGCAGCAGCACACCAGCTTTCCCATCCATTCATCTCATACGCAACGTGCTGACGGAGGAGCCATCTCTCTCCCCAACATCTCTCCTCCTCCTTCCCTCCCCATCTTCTCATCATCATCATCATCAGCAGCATCATCTGGGGATGCAGGCAGCAGGGTAGGTGGGGCCACTTCCTGCAGAGATGTTTCCCGATATTGCCTTCTGATAGTGACAGGCGGCACAGCAAAACATCTGATGCACTCAGGCAGTAGGTGTGGAAGGGTAACCCACAAAGATCCATCTATTCTCCCTGTGCATCATGACATAGGGAGACACTTGCGGAAACTGTTCCATGTCTGGCCACAGGAGAGGACGCATTAGGTTTCTTTATTCCACGCATAACTGAGTGGGCTTCTCCTGCACAGAGGGGTCCACAGCCAGGGGAAGGACGCAGGAGAAGAGGCTATCGCTGCAACATGACTTAGAGCAAGCAGTGGTCCAGGAGTTGTCGTACCAGATGTGAAGAAGACAACCTGCCTTCTGCTTGGAAAGAAACTGGGGGTTCTCCATTTGCTAGAACTAAGACACCAGGACTGCAGTTTACGCCAGAGTATACTGTTACTATTTCTTGAACGTTCAAGGTGGGAGGAGGGGAGGAGTGAGGCTTCCTCGTTACGGCAACACCGTTTACTTAATTAGTCAGGGGTTCCGCTCAGCTGCCAGGGTGGAGAGCATGGCATGGCCCTGTATCACCAGGGCGTGCTGCATAGCCCGTTTCTGGAACCAGCTAGATAAGGGCGACATCGCGGTCCCGCTGGTTTTCTCCAAGTACTCTGAGGTCACAGAAGGAGGTCAGCAACACCACTATGCCCACTTTCAACAGCCGCAAGCCCATCCGATTTCGGCTGCCATCGAGGCACAGCCGGCCCAAGTAGATCACGCAGGCCATGCCGGGCCCACCAGAGACTTGCCCCAACAGCCCGGGCCCGGCCATAGCAAAGAGCCAACGGGCTCAGTCATGCGTCAGGATTACAAGGCCTGGAAGGTAAAGCCGGAGGCAAGCTGCAAACCCAAAAATGATTACCAGCCAACCGAGGCTCCTCTTCAGCGGGAGACACAGTACCAGAAAGATTACAAAGCTTGGCCCATCCCTCGCCGTGGGGACCATCCGTGGATTCCAAAGCCCTCGCCGGGCCCGACTGCCCCAACAGCCTCCAGTGAGGCCAAAAGAAAGACCACACCAGTAGCCTTACCAGAAAAGAGGCCCGAGGAGCCAACTAAAGTGGATTCTGCTGAGTTAGTGGTGCCGAAAGTAAAGAGTTCTGTGTCATTTTGCCATGCGGCCGGCATAGAGTCCACCGCTAACCATGCCCAAGGGAAGAAAGCCAGGGAGAAGTCTCCATCGTCACGTTGGTCTATGGATGGGCTGAGGCTAAGGGATGCAGCAGATATTCTCAATATGCAGATCAAAGAGGAAGGTGGAGCGGGCTCCTCGTACAGGTCAGCCAGATATTTATACAAATCATATGTCCCTCCGTCCTTCATATGCAACTATATCAATGTCATTATTCATGTGGCTGTGGGGGAGTTCAATCAAACCCTGGAGAGATATAAAGTACCAGCCAATCAGCTACTGTTATGTTTCTAGTGCAGCCTGTAAAATGACACTTAGAAGCTGATTGGTTGGTTCTTAATATCTCTCCACTTTCTCTCTCCAATATTTGATCACTCTCCCCCTGTGTCTATGACAGCTCATTGTGTCCAAGACCTTAACAGTAAATTAGTGCAACGAGAAACACCAATATACTTTTAGATATACCAGCCAATCAGAAATCATCTTTCATTCTTCAAGCGCAAGTCAGACTAAAGTAAACACCTGATTGGTTACTACGGATTGCAGTGGGGTTGCTAATGCATTTCTCAGTTTGAACCATCCTAACAACAAAAGAGAGTTTACGAAGTCTTGTAACAATACGTCACAAGTAAAAGTGACACGTACCCTTTTTTTCTACTGTTTACTTTTGCTTATTACGGCTTTTTTTTGTCAGTGTAGGTATATGAGGAGCACTGCCATACTTTTTGAAGTGATTGCACAGAGATGCTCAGTACGCTAATTATTGCAGTTTCCTCTGTCATTTGCATGCCGGAGTTTCTATAGTTGCTAAATATTATTTTGCACTTTACACTGTATAATGCCCAAAGAATGCAAACAGCATCACAACAGCATTTTTTTCTTCTTTTTTTGCCAGAGGCTAAGTAAGCCCATTACCCTTGATATTCCTCTTTAAATATAAATGTGCTTTTAAATATAAAGACGCAGAATATGCGACGTTACTGCTTTGTGGTCACACAGGGGCAAATGTATTAAGCCTGGAAAAGTGATAAAGTGGAAGGTGATAACGCACCAACCAATCAGCTGCTGACTGCCAAGTTACAGGCTGGTTTTGAAAAATGACAGGAGCTGACTGGCTGGAGCCTTTATCACTTCTCCAGGCTTAATACATCTGCCCCACAGTGTTATAAACTGACAAAAAGTTTCAGTACTCCTACCGACCAATCACCCGCGAGATTTGATCCAACTAATATTAGTCACAGAATGGAAGCAGCATCCTGGTAGGTTTGGGTAACAGTTAGTTTGTAACCCTTTCAGACATTCTTACACCTGAAATATTAGTGCACCCTTGCATGCATTATTGTTAGTACTAGTTACATATAGCACCATCATATTACTGAGAAAAATGTATTCATTCAGAGCAGTCTTTGGCCCATTAGAGCTTATTATGTAAATTAATTGACACGCACACACGCGCACACACACACACACACACACACACACACACACACACACACACACACACACACACACACACACACTCTCTCTCTCTCTCTAATGGGGAGATGTATACCATGGAGAGAGATAAAGTACCGACCAATTAGCTCCTAGCTGTTATTTTACAAGCTGTGTTTGAAAAATTACAGGAACTGATTGGTCGGTACCTTATCTCTCTCTCTACTTTATCACTCCCCAACCTTTGATACATCACCCCTGCAGTAACGGTGACATAATTCTCCAACGTTTTCTTACAACTGAAAATATCAAAGGAAATCTAAATGTAAACTCTTGAAATTGCAAAACGATAGCGATATATGTATCAGTATTAACCCTCACATAGCTAACATTCAATATTGTTGAAATAGAGCCACTCAAATTTCTGAAATAGATTTTAGCAGCCATAGGGGGTCAATGTACTAAAGCCTTGGAGTGAGAGGTAAAGTGGATGGAGATAAAGTACCAGCCAATCAGCTCCTGTCATTTTTCAAACACAGCCTGTGACATGGCAGTTAGGAGCTGATTGGCTGCTACTTTATCTCTCTCCACGGCTTAATGCATAGGCCCCATATTGTAGTAAAGTGATATGAAGTTGTTTGTATGACAATGGTGATTACATTTCCAAATGTAATGTAGGGGAATCCTGCTAGCTGTGACATGACAATTTAGGGGCGAAGTATATTTTCGGAAGGCCTCCTGCTCTTGAACAGAACTACACTTTCAGCCGAAGAGGCGTAACTGGGTTTGCGACGGAACGTTCTTGCATTGGCAAAGTTGCGTGTTTTCACGGAACTCTGTTTTCTCTGCAGAGTTGTTCATTAGCATAAGCCATTTCTGTATCCTGGCTTATATTTTAGGTAGTATTAAGTAGGTGCAAGTGAGCACTGATGATGATGATGATGATGATGTCTAGTAGTAATAAGGAAAACACATTATGCATGCGCACAAGTCCGGATACAGGTATCCATGTGTGCAGTTTTGGAGCAACATAAGCCCCATTTATTTGCAGCTCCGCCTGTGCTTTTTAATAGGGTATAAAATGACATAGTAAACATGATCACATGGGTGTTTAAGCTCCCATCCTGTCTCACCCAGAGACTGTCTACTGTTCAGCAACATTCTCTCTATTGCTGTGTGAATGGTAATGATATGGTGACGGTCACAGCTGTACTGTCCAGACTCTACAGTGCTGAAATCTGCCCAAATGGCTAGTAGGGGCACTGCATCAGTCATGACGTTTCCTGCACAGGCATTGCATGGAATAAGCTTTGATTTTACCTCTACTTGCATTAAACTTTTACATCCCTGGTATTGATAGCTATGATAAATACTGGGAAGTAGTGGATGCAGACAGTTTATATGCAAGCGGTGAGCCATCTGTCATTGAGAACTGGGAGCAGATTCTTAGGGAATGTGAAAAGGCACCGCAGCTCCCCACAGGAGAGGAGCGTCTTCCATTGCAGTCGGCGACCGGCCTGCGATTGGCTCGTTGCACCAGATATTTTATACCTGGCCACTAAGGGTTAAATGGATTGAACTCCCTCCCTTACGCTCTCTCTTTCCCTCTCTCCTCCTTTGATATGGCATTTTAGGTACTGCATAGTGGAGATCTTTTGCCAGCATTAAATTCTCCTCCCCCTTCCCTTCTTTGGCATCTGGGGACGCAGAGAGCAAGGTGGGTGGGGTCCTTCTGTTGAGAGATGTTTGCTGTATGACTATGGCCGGTTATCACTGATTTGCAAGATTTAAAATAATAATCAAACGGAAGAGGCACGAGAGACTGGGTTCCGTGAGATAGTGCTGTACCCCCTCTATTGGCCATGGGAGCTGCTGAGTAGGCGGAAAGAGAATCTAGATTACACTTGCGAGGGAGCTACTGGATTTTTTTTTTTCCATGTTGATAGGGAAATTGCATTTTACTAATTTGCTAACCAGCGATTGCCTTGGCCGCTCTGTCTTTTTATTGACTGAGGCAGATTTAACTAACAGTCACCGAGCAGCAAGTTGGGACAGCCTCAAGGTTGACGAAGATGGCTTGGCCCTGTGTGACTAGGGCTTGTTGCATCGCTCGCTTTGGGAATAAGCAAGACAAAGGGGATATCTCAGTCCCTCTGATGTATTCAAAATATTCGGAGGCAACAGATGGACCTCATCTGAGCCAGCAGCCACAGCCACGCCCTGGGTCTTCTGCTATAGAAACTCAGCCACCGCTGGTGGATCCTTACTATGGAGGCCAGGCTAGGTCATCCAGGGAGTTCTCCCAGAGACTGGAGTCCAACAGGGGTTCAGTCATGAGGCAGGACTACAAGCCATGGAAATCCACACCGGAGCCGAGCTGTAAGCCTAGAAGTGAATATCTGCCCTCTGAAGCCCCTCTAGAGAGAGAGACCCAGTACAAGAAGGACTACAGGTCATGGCCAATCCCCCGCCAAGGGGACCATCCATGGATCCCAAAACCCATCCAGGGCCCGGTTCACACCCCGACCATTGAGGGTAAAATGAAGAAGGATGTGATGGGCTCTATTTTACCCCCAGTGGAGAAGAGGATATTTGATGGGGAGCCGGTGGAGAGTGCAGAGCACAGGTTGCTGAAGGGAAGGATATTGCCTATAATGTCACCCCTGAGATCTTTCTTGGTGTCGGTAGTGGAGGAGACCAAAGTCATCAAGCACAGGGAGATGTTAGCCACCAAGCAGCCTTCAAAGGAGACAGCAGGCCCCCTGCAAAGCCAAGGCAGTGAAGACAAGGCGGCCGGGTCTTCATACAGGTCAGGTTGTGACTCAGGTCACTTCTCAGGTTATACATAGAGAGTGGGTGACTGGATGTGGTGCTGCAGCAACAGGTGAGTCTGGACACACTAGAGCTACAGTAGTGCTAGGAGGACCAACAAAGTTCTCAGGTAGCTCATATACTGTATTTTAAAGTCACTAAATTAAAAGGCAAAACCAAACTGATGTTGCCCTTTAAATTATTGAAGCTTTAAAAATATGGTCAGACTTGCTGGACTTGCACCTGTTCCTTGCATAGCGCAGGCTATTATATAAGGCCCTGTATCATTGTGTTTAATGCCTTACGCTATATATGATTTGCCTCTTCCTCTTCAACGTCACGTAAAATGTCTCATTCACTTCTCCAAGTCCTATTTCATGCGACTCTTACTTATAATATTAGCTTTTCAGGTTTTACATTCTAGAAATATTCAGGTGCTAGGACAGGGGTAGGCCACGTGCGGCACTCCAGCTCGCAGCATGCCCTCAAACCGTTTTGCTGTTAGGGCATGCTAACACTGTGGCAGGGCATGCTGGGATGTGTAGTTCCACAGCAGCCAGCGTGTCGGACTCTGACAACCCTGTGCTAGAACCATTTTTGGAACCGACGGGGGAATTTTGTCAGCTTAAACTTTTGAGTACTGTAGACATAAGATGTGAAGTGAAGTCCATCTGGCCCTGAATCTAATGCCACCTTGGGGCTGGAGTAAGGGATACCCTTACCTGGGTGACCAACTGGAAAGGAGTTGTAAGCTAGAAGCTGGGGTGGGAATGTTTAGGAGTGCTGTTACTTGATACTACAGTATTTTGCTGAAAGAGTAGTAGATGCCTTGAGGCACCTTCCAGTAGATGTAGTACAACAAAAAATAGTGAAATCATTTTAACACACTAGGGTGGCTCTAAGGTGTTAATTATTAACATATACATGAATTAGAAAACTGTCTAAATGGATCAATTCGTCTTTACCAAACAAAAAAAACCCTCCGGTGATGGTTGTCATGGAAACACTATTTTCTATTGCTTGACAAATTTCACTTTATTCTCAGTTTGTATTTTAATACTGATCCCCGGATTTTCAAATAACCTGATACTGCTGTGATCCAGATTTGCTATTATATGTTTTTTTTTTATGCTGGTGGTGAATTGTCCTGTTATATGGCGGCAAAAAAGCCACTTTGATTTATTTCATATTATCATTAACTTATACCGTTTTTATTTTCTTATGACTTTATTTCTATAAAAGTCCCGGTGACCCGCCAGAGGTGGGGTTTATATCTGCCATTTCTAATAACCACACATGCTGCAGGGCTGCAATTATATCTCTGCAGGGTGACATCATGCATCACAGTGATTGCAGTGCAGCATGTACTATACATACCAGCATGAGGTTGTCATGGAGCTGTGTGTGTGTGGTGTGTGTGTGTGTGTGTGTGTGTGTGTGTGTGTGTGTGTGTGTGTGTGTGTGTGTGTGTGTGTGTGTGTGTGTGTGTGTGTTGTCATGCACAGAGAGGCTGCGTTGCCCCTGCAGATTATTCTCATATTAAAGTGAAAATGGTGGAGATGGGAGCAGCTGTCATACAGAACATGGAGGTGGAGCCTCAAGAACAAAGAAAGAGGAGAGAGCAGCAGAAAAGATCTACAGGGATGAAATGATAGGAAAATCAGGGGACATACTGGTAGAGAATGAAGGCTGCAGACACACAGTACAGCAGTGTGTAGCTGGAGGCAGTCACATCACACCTACACTGTAGTTATTGTGAGGGAGTTGTCAGGTGGAAACCGGGATCACCGTAGGAAATATTGCACGCTATTAGAGGGGTTTGGTCTTGTTTGTGGTGGGGGGAAGGGCCCGTTGGGAAAGGCCGACACAAAAGCACCGTTCAGTCCTTGCAGAGCAATTTGGATAAATGAACCTGTCAGTCAGCTTTCTGCCTCCTCCTGCGTTGCTATGTAATTAAGCACAAAACTGATTGACGTGATTGCTGGGAGAGCCCCTTCCACTTACCTGATAGAAATCAGGCTACTTACAGCTCCATATTTATCGCAGCGCCGAGCGAAAGATTGTGGTGTCCAAAGTCAGTCTTCAGCCAAACAAACGGCTTTACAAACAATTTACCTGTCCTGTATTTATAGACTGGGGGGCTGTGGCTGAGTTGTATGTATGTGCGCTCGAGTCTGGAAACTTATTTTGCAGGTGTGGTATAACAGAACTACAAGGTCCAGGTAGACAGTCAATAAGTCGTCAACACATGGTCGACAGGCAACCTTACAACAATAGATAAAAGGTTGACAGTAGTGAAGGTCGACATATACAAAAGGGAGCAGGGTGAAAAGGACCAGTTGAGGTCCACGTGGATAGTAAATCAAGCAAATATTGGTATAACGTGAAAACCCCGCAAAATATGTGTCGACCATTTGTGTGTTGACCAGTGTCATGTAGACCTTTTGAACCTGTCAACCTTTTGTAACTGTCGACCTAATACATGTCGGCCATTTGGTGTCGACCTATTGATATCTACCTAGACATTATCCGGATACTGTATTTTGCTTACATACGATGGTAGGACCTAATGCCCACACCCCAAACATAGGCACAGTACTCACGGTCAGTAGATCCCAGGGTCTCATAACACGCCTGTCCCCCCAGGTACTGAGACCCTGAGTAAAACCCCGACACATCTTATATCAGCCTCTTACAGGTACAAGCGCTAACTAGCATTTTCTCAGACTGAAGACCCGAATTGGCGATAATAGATGGCGCCCACCCTCACTCTCCATCCATAACTCCAAGAGCCCTTAACCGGCTTTTACTAAAGCTCAAAAGTCTATTACTGTAAATCTGTTTTGCAATCACAGACGTTTTCCTGGGGTTTTTGGACACCTGACCATTACACCAACAGGGACTAATAACATTGTATTCAAATACATATACATTAATATGGAGTTAGTCCACCTTTTGCATCTATAACAGCTTCCACTCTTCTTGGAAGGCTTTCCACAAGATTTTGGAGAGTTTCTGTGTGAATATGTGCCCATTCATTCTGTAGAGCATTTATGAGGTCAGGCACTGATGTTGGACGAGTAGGCCTGACTCGCAATCTTCGCTCCAGTTCATCCCAAAGGTGCTCGGTAGGATTGAGGACAGGGCTCTGTGCGGGCCACTCAAGTTCTTCCACACCGAACTCACTAAACCATGGGGCTAATTCAGACTGGATCACTGCAGTGGCAGCAATCGCAGTGTGAATCCCTATGTGGAGTATGCGCACCTCGGGGAGCCCAGTGAGATCAGGCAGAGACGGTCGCGGGGCGGGAGGGGGCGTGCAATGGCGTTAGAACGCCGTTGGTGGGGCACGGTCCGGACAACAGAGGCGTGTCCGGACCGCTGCGGGGGCGGGCCGCGGAGGCTGTGTGACGTAACACGCAGCCGATGCGACCCGGGACGCGGTGAGTAGCTGCCTGACAGCGTGCAGGAGCTGTGCTGGCAGGGAGCTACTCAGTGGGTGCAAAAGCATCACCAATGCGCTGGGCGTCGCTCCGCATGTCTGAGAAACTGATCGTAGATGTGCTAAATTTAGTACATCTACGATCAGATCTGAATGGCCCCCCATGTCTTTATAGTCCTTGCTTTGTGACCTGGAGCACAGTCATGTTGGAATAGAAAAGGGTCTTCCCCAAACTGTGGCCAAAGTTGGAAGCAGAGCATCATCCAAAATGTCTTGGTAAGCTAAAGCATTAATATTGCCCTTCACTGGAAATGAGGGGCCTAGCCCAGCCCCATACATTATCCCTCCTCCACCAAGCTTCACAGATGGCATAATGCAGTCAGACAGGTAACGTTCTCCCGGCATCCGCCAGACCCAGACTCGCCCATCTGGCTGCCAAACAGAAGCGTGATTCGTCACTCCACAGGACATACTTCCACCGCTTCACAATCCAGTGTCGGTGTGCTTTACACCGCTCCATCCAACGCTTGGCATTGAGTTTGGTGATATGAGGCTTGCATGCAGCTGCTCGGCCATAGAAACCCATTCACTGAAACTCCTGCCACACATTTTCTGTGCTTACATTAATGCCAGTAGAACGTTGGTGACTTCTACGCACCATCACCTTAGCAGTCGTTGACCCTGCTCTGATTTTACGCAGTCTTCCGCTTCATGGCTGATCTACTGTTCCTAAACGCTTCCACTGTCTAATATCACTCACAGCTGACTGTGGAATATCCAGCAAGAATGTCATGAACCGTCTTATTGCAGAGGTGGCATCCTATCACAGTACTACGCCGACAGTCGCTGAACTAATGCCACAGTGTGTGTGTGTGTGTGTGTATGTATGTATATATATATATATATACACATCGCACGTAAAAATCCTTTTTTAAATGTATTTATTTTTAGTAATATTTACACAATAATTAGGGCCTAATTCAGACCTGATCGCTGCTGTGCGAATTTGCAGAGGTTTGCGATCGGATAGTCACCGCCCAGACAGAGTGAATATCCGCCCCGTGCAAGTCTGCGTACGCCGTGCGAAAAGCTTTGAAAACGCCAGTGTTCTGCAAATTCGTTCACAACTCACAATCAAATGATTTTTCCAGTCTATGTAATCTGTGCGTAGCCCAGGACCTACTCCTACAGCGCGAAAAAATCAGGCTGCTCGGGGCCGGAGCTGACGTCACACACCCGCCCTGAAGCCGTGTTTTTCCTGACACACCCAGGAAACGGCCCGTTTTGCATTCGACCTATTCAATGACAGTGCTGTTTTTCCGACAGATCGGAAAAACCGTCACTTGTCGAAAAAACTTGGATCGGCGGATTAGCAACGGTTCCACGCGTTTTATCGAATTCTGACAATTCCGACGGGATTTTGGCATGTTTTCGACAATGCTGATTCGACTTCAAAAAAGTTGGATCAGCATTGTCGAAAATGGGCAAAACCTGTTGGAATTGCCCGCTAATTGAAGAGGATCCGACAGTCATTGAATAGACCCCTAAATGTATATGTGTACAGTGTTGACATGTGAATGTTAACAGTCAATTTTAACTGATTTTAGGGTTAGGCTGCATTAGGGCTAAGGTTAGGCTGCGGTTAGGGTTAGGCTGCGTTCAGGGTTAGGGTTAGTTTGTGGTTAGGGCTATAGTTAGGCTGCGGTTAGGATTAAGCTTTGGTTAGGGCTAGGGTTAGGCTGTGGTTAGGGTTATGCTGCGGTTAGGGCTAGGGTTAGGCTGCGGTTAGGGTTAGGCTGTGGTTAGGGCTAGGGTTAGGCTGCAGTAAGGCTGAAGTCAGGCTTAGGCTGCGGTTAGGGTTAGGCTGCGATTCAGTTTAGAGTTAGGCTGCAGTTAGGCTTAGGCTGTGGTTAGTTTTAGGATGCACTTCGGGTTAGGTTGCTGTTAGAGTTAGACTGCGATAAGGGTTAGGGCTAGGTTTAGTTAGGGTTAGGCTGTGGCTCAGGCTTAGCTGAGGTTATGTTTAGAGTTAGGCTGCGGTTAGGGTTAAGCTGTGGTTAGGGTTAGGTTGTGGGTAGGGTTAGGCTGCGGTTAGGCTTAGCTGAGGTTAGATTTAGAGTTAGGCTGCGGTTAGAGTTAGGCTGCGGTTAGAGTTAGGCTGTGGTTAGGGTTAGAGCTAGGCTGCGGTTAGGGTTAGGCTGTGGCTCAGGCTTATCTGAGGTTATGTTTAGAGTTAGGCTGCGGTTAGAGTTAGGCTGTGATAAGGGTTAGGGCTAGAATACAGTTAAGTTTAGGCTGCGGTTAGGGTTAGGCTGCAGTTAGGTTTAGGCTGCAGTTATGTTTAGAGTTAGGCCGTGGTTAGGGTTAGGCTGCAGTTAGGTTTAGGCTGCAGTTATTTTTAGAGTTAGGCTGCGGTTAGGGTTAGGCTGCAGTTAGGTTTAGGCTGCAGTTATTTTTAGAGTTAGGCTGCGGTTAGGGTTAGGCTGCAGTTAGGTTTAGGCTGCAGTTATGTTTAGAGTTAGGCCGCGGTTAGGGTTAGGCTGCAGTTAGGTTTAGGCTGCAGTTATGTTTAGAGTTAGGCCGCGGTTAGGGTTAGGCTGCAGTTAGGTTTAGGCTGCAGTTATGTTTAGAGTTAGGTCGCGGTTAGGGTTAGGCTGCAGTTAGGTTTAGGCTGCAGTTATGTTTAGAGTTAGGCCGCGGTTAGGATTAGGCTGCAGTTAGGTTTAGGCTGCAGTTATGTTTAGAGTTAGGCCGCGGTTAGGGTTAGGCTGCAGTTAGGTTTAGGCTGCAGTTATTTTTAGAGTTAGGCTGCGGTTAGAGTTAGGCTGATGTTAGGGTTAGGCTGTGGTTAGGGTTAGGTTGTGGTTAGGGTTGGGTTAAGGGCTAGAATGTCTATAGAATACTACATTCTCGCAATGTCAACATTATGAATATTGACATTTCACATTTTGACCTCCCACCCATGTCAACATCCTGAATGCTAACATTGTGTTCTACACCCCTATTGGACATTTGCTAACATCACTGTAACAATGTGAGTAAATCGCAGCATCATCATTACAAAGGAATATTCTGGCAATCTGTACCGGCCGTCTTTTATTGCATATTGCGTATATTTCATTATCATATGTTCTGCCTCCCTAAGCGCATTGGGGTTGTAAGCTCACATACTCATACAGTATATACCAGTCGGCATGGCAATGGAAAAGTAGGGATTTTTGGTGCATTTAGTGTGGGGGTGGGGAGGGGCAGAGTGTGCTTCCATCAAACATCATGGGGCATATTTGTCTTTTTTTTTTTCCCTTTTACTGAAATACACCCTTCTATCACCTAAATGTATCTAAGGACTTTTTGAGGAGTTTTCATTAAAAAAAAAAAAAAACTCCTCCAAGCCTTTAAATTCACATTCTTTTACTAAGCATATAGCACTTCTCATTAAAAGTATGGGCAATGTGATCTGTTTCAGATTTACTAACAGCAAACTGTAAAAAAAACATGTGGAGGGAGGCTTGCAATAATAATGCCATCTTCAGATGGCGTTATGCAGGCTTCCCTCCGTTTCCCCTACTCCTGCTCTGCCCCTCCTGCCTGGTGACAGGCAGAGCAGAGCCCAGAGTCAGCTTTTGTGATCAGCCTGTGGGGGTAATTCCAAGTTCATCGCAGCAGGAATTTTGTTAGCAGTTGGGCAAAACCATGTGCACTGCAGGGGGGGGGGGGGCATATATAACGTGCAGAGAGAGTTAGATTTGGGTGGAGTGTGTTCAATCTGCAATCTAAATTGCAGTGTAAAAATAAAGCAGCCAGTATTTACCCTGCACAGAAACAAAATAACCCACCCAAATCTAACTCTCTCTACACATGTTATATCTGCACATGGTTTTGCCCAACTGCTAAGAAAATTCCGGCTGCGATCAACTTCGAATTACCTCCTGTGTGTATACAATAAATTGGTTATTAATAGAAAATAAAACAAAACTTATCTTCATTCAGGGATTGGTGAGCTCCTTCTCTGTGACCCGGTCAGCTGATCTGTGCGGTCAGCTGATGTGTCTGCCGGGACCGCACATATCAGCTGACAGGGTCACAGGAGCTCACTGATCACTGATCTTGGTGAAGGTGAGTTTAATTGTATTGATTTTCTATTATAACTATGAAGAGCAGCAGGAGAGGAGGCAGGTTGCCAGGCAGCAGTAGGCAGCAGGGCTAGAGCAGGGGGGAGCAGCACTGGCAGGAGAGCTGCGGAGGGTAGTCTGTGCATGCACTGTCATACTCTCAGGATATTTTTTGTGAAAAATATACTTATAAGTGCAGGGACGGGATTCCCAGGGACCTTTCTTGCAAGGTTTGTGCTTCCATGCACATTTTAATACATTCATGCAGTGGCGAATCTATAATGGGTGCAGTGTGTGCAGTGCAAACGGGCCCCTGGGTCCAGAGGGGCCCACACCGCACACCTTGCGCCACTGGTGGATCCAGAAGAAAATGACAGCAGTGGGCACCATGAAAGGGGCAAATACATTTGCGTGTGTCTTCGGTGCATGTGCTCAAAGAAAAGGGAGGGCAGGGAGAGAGTGACTGGCAGTAGGTGACTGGTAGTGGGTGACTGGGAGAGTGACTGGCAGTGGGTGACTGGGAGAGTGACTGGCAGTAGGTGACAGAGCGGGTGACAGGCAGTGGGTGACAGGGAGCATGACTGGCAGTGGGTGACAGGGAGAGAATGACTGGCAGTAGGTGACTGGGAGAGTGACTGGCAGTAAGTGACAGAGAGAGAGTGACTGGCAGTGGGTGACAGGGAGAGGGTGACTGGTTATGGGTGACTGGGAGAGTGACTGGCAGTGGGTGACTGGGAGAGTGACTGGCAGTAGGTGACAGAGCGGGTGACAGGCAGTGGGTGACAGGGAGCATGACTGGCAGTGGGTGACAGGGAGAGAATGACTGGCAGTAGGTGACTGGGAGAGTGACTGGCAGTAAGTGACAGAGAGAGAGTGACTGGCAGTGGGTGACAGGGAGAGGGTGACTGGTTATGGGTGACAGGGGGAGGGTGACTGGCAGTGGGTGACTGGGAGAGTGACTGGCAGTAGGTGACAGAGCGGGTGACAGGCAGTGGGTGACAGGGAGCATGACTGGCAGTGGGTGACAGGGAGAGAATGACTGGCAGTAGGTGACTGGGAGTGGGTGACTGGGAGAGTGACTGCCAGTGGGTGACAGGGAGCATGACTGGCAGTGGGTGACAGGGAGAGTGTGACTGGCTGTGGGTGACGGAGAGGGTGACTGGCAGTGAGTGACAGAGAGAGCATGACAGTGAGAGGGTGACATATGAGTCAGTGTGATGTGTGCCCCATGATACACATATAAGTGGGGTGAGAAAGGGGCACACTTACAAAAAAAAGTAAATGTTTTTATATAAAAAAAGTCTGTCATCATCATGCATGATATAACACACACACACGCACACACACACAAGCACACCTCACTGCCTCACTCACCTTCCCTATGACATCACAAGTGGCTCACTCTGGTCGGAGCTCTATTATACACAGTGACTGGTGGCTGGGAAGAGTAGAGGATAATTTTTGTACAGCACTGAGCACACTCCCAGTGACTCCAGTAATGCTCTCTAGTCCCCAGCGTGACAGCCCGTGGCTTCGGTAGCGAATCCACGCACACAACAGCACCCCGCTGCCCCTAGCCCACTAGATTAGCAGTATGGTGGCAGCAGGCAGCCGCCGGGCCCCCTGGGACTACTACCCTAGTGCCCGCCAGCTCTGTCAGGTGAACATAGCTGCTGCTGCTCTGCGATAAACAAAAACAAAAAAAAGAGAAAGCCACAAATGACCTCTCCGGGGTCACATGGCAGTGACACAGTGACTCTGTGCACTAGGTCGTGCACAAGTCTCCAGGAAAATGGCGACACCCATAGAATGGGAATAGAATCTGTGGCGAGTGTAGCGAGGCGAGTGCAGTGAGCCCACAAGGGGCTTTGTTGCGCTCGCCCCCCGCTGGTATTCTGCTGCCGGGATCCCGGCCTCTGTATGCTAACCGCTGGGATCTCATGTGCGCCAGCCACGTAACCCCAACCCGCTCCGACAGAAAGGGTCATTCAGATCTGATCGCTGCTGTGCGTTTTTGCACAGCGGGCGATCAGCTACTAAATGCGCATGCGTATGTACCGCAATGCGCATGCACATCGGACAACTACAAAGGGCATCGCGGGCCAGCGGTGGGATGGTGCAAAAAAAAACATTTGCACGGGCGTTCGCTAGGTTATTGATAGGAAGAGGCCGTTTGTGGCTGGTAACGGACCGTTTACTGGGAGTGTCAGGAAAAACACAGGCGCGCCAAAGCGTTTTCAGGGAGTGTGTCTGACGTCAGCTCCGGCCCCGATCAGCCTGTTGTGAGTAGGAGTAAGTCCTGGGCTGCACAGACTGCACGCACTGAATTTTAGCAGCTCGGCTACACATGCGTTCGCACACTTGCACAGCGAATATACACTCCCCCTGTAGGCGGCGACTATCTGATTGCAGGACAGCAAAATCGCAGCCCAGCGATCAGATCTGAATGACCCCCCCTGATACTGCACACGGGTCCCCTCTTCTCTTGATAAGCCCCTGCATTCATATAATATATTTAAATATCGCAATGCGTATGTAAGCGAGGTTATTGCGTCACAACCGGTTTGTGATAGATATGACCCTACAGTATATGAGCTCCTAAAGTAATAATCTGTCAGACTTTGTGCACACCCTCAGTATAGAGCCTGTGCTCACCCCCAGTATAGAGCCTGTGCACACCCTCAGTATAGAGCCTGTGCACACTCCCAGTATAGAGCCTGTGCACACCCCCAGTATAGAGCCTGTGCACACCCCCAGTATAGAGCCTGTGCACACCCCCAGTATAGAGCCTGTGCTCACCCCCAGTATAGAGCCTGTGCACACCCCCAGTATAGAGCCTGTGCACACCCCCAGTATAGAGCCTGTGCACACCCCCAGTATAGAGCCTGTGCACACCCCCAGTATAGAGCCTGTGCACACCCTCAGTATAGAGCCTGTGCACACCCCCAGTATAGAGCCTGTGCACACCCCCAGTTTAGAGCCTGTGCACACCCCCAGTATAGAGCCTGTGCACCCCCCAGTATAGAGCCTGTGCACACCCCCAGTATAGAGCCTGTGCACACCCCCAGTATAGAGCCTGTGCACACCCCCAGTATAGAGCCTGTGCACACAGTATTGCCGGACTATAAGCATGTCTGGAGATACTAATATTAACCATAGCAGGGTTCCCGTATGCAACGGTTAATGTAAGCCTGGGCCTAGATCACCTTTCCCCACTGTGCTGGTAGCATTGAATAAACAGTTAAGGGAAAGAAAATTGGGCCTGAACCAGAGCTGCATATCAGTGCCGTAACTAGGTATGTGCGCTATGTGCCTTGCACACAGCGCAGGATGACCTGGGGTGCAATCAGCCGGCCTCACAATCTACTCTCATGAGCTGTACTGCTAGCTCCGCCTCCCCCCGCCCCAAAGCCGGAGCTAGCAGT
Source organism: Pseudophryne corroboree (assembly GCF_028390025.1). Taxonomy (NCBI): domain Eukaryota; kingdom Metazoa; phylum Chordata; class Amphibia; order Anura; family Myobatrachidae; genus Pseudophryne; species Pseudophryne corroboree. The sequence continues at coordinate 42,586,055 of NC_086445.1, read as the reverse complement.
ACAGCTCATGAAGCCGCGAGTAATGCCCGCCCCCCGCCTCCGCGATGATCTCCGCCTCCTCCCCCAGCCAAGCCGGAGCTTACAGTGCTGCAGCGCGTGAAGCTGCAATGTCCGTCCTCCACCCACCCGCCTCCTCTCCCAGCCAAGCCGCTGCCGCCCGCCTGCTCGCCTGCTGAAGCCGCCGCCTGCGCACCTGTGTCCCGCTGAAGCCGCCGCTGCTTCTGAGGTCCTGGCAGCGCTGCGGCTGAGTTCTCCCTGTGAAGTGGACTCTGTCAGGAGGAGTCAGGAGCCGGCAACAGCGCTGGAAGAACATACACTTCACGTAAGTGCCTACACAGACGCTACACTACAGTATATTGCACTACACTTCACTACAGTACACTACACTACACCACAGTACACTTCACTACTCTGCACTACACTACACTACAGTAAACTACACTACACTACAGTATATTACACTACACTTCACTACACTACACTCTAAGGGTGGGGGGGGGTGTAAGGGGTATCTGCCTGCCGTACTGTGTTAAAGGGGGACGCTGCCTTCCATAATGTGTAAAAGGGGGACTATCCTGCCGTAATGTGTAAAAAAGGGGACACTGTCTGCCGTAATGTGTAAAAAAGGGGACGCTGTCTGCTGTAATGTGTAAAAAGGGGACGCTATCTGCCGTAATGTGTAAAAAAGGGGACGCTGTCTGCCGTAATGTGTAAAAAGGGGACGCTGTCTGCCGTAATGTGTAAAAAAGGGGTCGCTGTCTGCCGTAATGTGTAAAAAGGGGACGCTGTCTGCCGTAATGTGTAAAAAGGGGACGCTGTCTGCCGTAATGTGTAAAAAAGGGGACGCTGTCTGCCGTAATGTGTAAAAAAGGGGACGCTGTCTGCCGTAATGTGTAAAAAGGGCACGCTATCTGCCGTAATGTGTAAAAAGGGGACGCTGTCTCCCGTAATGTGAAAAAGGGGACGCTGTCTGCCGTAATGTGTAAAAAGGGGATGCTGTCTGCCGTAATGTGTAAAAAGGGGAATCTGTCTGCCGTAATGTGAAAAAGAGGCACTACCTGGTGTAGTGGCGCTACTGTGCGGCGTAATTTGAATAATGGAGACTACTGTGCACCATTGTATGAATTGGTATTATTTTGTGGCCACACCCCTTTCCTGTGAAGCCACGCCCCTATATTTTTTGCACACGCCTACGACGCACACTGCTGCCGGTTTACGTTAAGGGGGGGCGCCGATGCCGTTTCTTGCACACAGCGCTAAAATGTCTAGTTACGGCACTGCTGCATATTACCGCAGCAGTAACCCTACACCCTGCGGCTCAGTACGCCATCTTTCCTCAGTACACATTTGTAGGGTGAGGGCGTATTAGCAGGGTGCACAGGGGCGTGTGTGATGGATTTGCCTATAGCTGTGATGATCATTGTAGAAAATGACATCTAAAAGTCACATAAATGGATTCTGCAAGTCAGGTGCCAGTAGTATGCGTTGTGACACGGCTGCGACACTCTCATAAGATGTGTCATCTCTGCGCGTCTGTTTAGCTGCCCCCCTGTTACCTCCCAGTTACTACCCAGGAACTCTCCTCCCCACATTTCTCCTCTAAATTTATACTGCAACTCTGTAGGAACATAACCAGGAGGCATTCACGGTGCGACTTCAACACATGCGGTGATAAAAAAAACATCGCTCCACTGCGCCCGACATTGCCACTTCGTCACACTCAGAGGTAGATTTACTAAACTTTCTAAAAATTAAAAGTGGTGGTGTTGCCCACAGCCAGGGCTGTCTCTAGACATTTTGGCTCCCAGTGCAAACACAAAATAATGCACCCCTCCCCCATAGACATTGTAAAAAGAAAAACTTGTGTGTGCCCCAAACAGGGGGTGTGGCCTTGCAGCAAAGGAGCGTGGCCTTGTTGCAAAGGGGGTGGCCTTGCAGGAAAATACTACCTTACACCAACACAATAGTGTCCCTTACACCACGGGGGTCATTCCGAGTTGATCGCTCGCTAGCTAGTTTTAGCAGCCGTGCAAACGCTATACCGCCGCCCACTGGGAGTGTATTTTAGCTTAGCAGAAGTGCGAACGTTTTTATCGCAGAGCGGCTACAACATTTTTTGTGTAGTTTCAGAGTAGCTCAAAACCTACTCAGCGCTTGCGATCGCTTCAGACTGTTCAGTTCCGGATTTGACGTCACAAACCCGCCCAGCCACACCTGCGTTTTTTCTGGCACGCCTGCGTTTTTTCCGCACACTCCCTGAAAACGGTCATTTGCCAACCAGAAAGGCCCACTTCATGTCAATCACTCTGCAGCAACCTATGCGACTGAAATGCATCGCTAGACCCTGTGCAAAACGTCATCGTTCGTTGTGCCCGTACGTCGCGCGTGGGCATTGCGCCGCATATGCATGCACAGAACTGCCGATTTTTAGCCTGATCACTGCGCAGCGAACAAATTCAGCTAGCAATCAACTCGGAATGACCCCCCATATTATGCCCCCAAACAGTAATGCCCCTTCTCATGCCCCCCACAGTAATGCCCCTTGTCATGCCCCCCACAGAACTGACCCTTGCACCAAATTATGCAGACACAATATTATGCAGCATGCCTCACATAGTAGTGCGTCTTATAATTGCCACACTACCTGCCCGTTATTAGGGCTGTTTCATGCTCCCGCCGCTGCTGCCGCATTCCCGGCGCTGCTGTGCTGTTGCGTCTGCCTCCTCCCTCTGGCTCTGTCTAGTAAATATATCTCCCAAATTGGCCGCCGCCTCCTCTAGCATCCTTCCCAACTGTCTTCTCTCAAACGGCAGTCATTTTGGGAGGGACATTGTCACAGTATTCAGTGCAGCCGGCCAGACCACATAGAATACTGCACACACTGGCTGCAGACTGGCGCCCCGTGCATTTGCACGGCTGGCCTGCCCCTAGAAATGGCCCTTCCCATAGCAACCAATCCAATTCTAGGTATAATTTCTCTATTGCATCCTAGAAAATGATACACAGAATCGGATTGGTTGCTAAGGGCAACATATCCTTTTTTAGAAGCTTTAATAAGTCTACCCCTCAGAATCAGACCCTAAGGGGCCTAGTCAATAGCTACTACTATCACTTTGCTTAGCATGCGTACTGCGCACCGTGTGCCTTCACCTGTGTAAGTGCGGCCGACAGAGGATTCCTCTCTGACAAGAATGGCGTTATGAGAAGATTGCGGAAGGTACTGATGCCATGCGAACCATTGTGGAGCTGGGTAAATCTGCCCATTTAGCCGCCCCCGCAGGAACCTATGGGGGCTACTGTTGCAGTCAGCAATACACGGCAGGTATCTGCTGCAATCAGGGATGGACTGGGGCCAGAATTCGGCACCAGCATCCTCGCGCGCTCAGCACAGGAGGCGTGCACGCTCGACGGAGGGGCGCATGGACACGGCGCACGGGACGTGCCGTGAGTCATGGGGGCATGGACTCCAGACACGCCCCCCATTTTTATTGATCTGCACAGTACGGGCGGGGGGGGGGGGGCGTGCGGACACGGCGCACGGGGCGTGCCGTGAATCAGGGGGAGCATGGACTCAAGGCACGCCCCCAATTTCGGGCGGCGGGGGTGCACAAACTCAGAGAGCCGGGAGCTGCGCTGTGCGCAGCCTTCCCTGCTTCTTTGTGACCGCACTGGCCCGCCTGCCCATTGGCCCTTCTGGTATTTGCCCTGGCTGCGATCCGTCCTTGTTACATTCAGGGAATACTTACACCTTTTGCAAGGATCCCCCAAATACATCTGTTTTCAGGGGATGCCCCACAAAATTAATATAATAAATAGGCCCCTGTAAGTGACTTCACAATGCAGAATGAGCTTACGCTGAGAACTGTGTACCCCTATCTCATACCTGCGCTATCCTAACATCACTGACTCATGGTATGTACTGATGGAGACTTACCGCGGTCTAATAGCTTCTTGTACACACAGGTGAAGACACACCTGATTCTCAGTCTCTTCTAACACAAGGGTCTTTGGCCTGATTCAGCATGGAATGCAGAAATGCGAAAGGCCGCTGCACACACGTTCAAGGACTCAGCTTGCACTCACAGGCATTCGGAAGCTAAGCCCTGGCGGGTGACAGGAACGGGTCATCGACGCACCGTTTTGTAGGCATCGATGCACCATTTGAGGGGGCGCGGTCCGGACAATGGAGGTGTGTCCGGACTGTTTGTGGGGCGGGCGGCAGCGGCAGTGGCTGCGTGACGTCACATGCAGGTGTTGCAAACCTAAACATGGCGTGTAGCTTTCTGCCTTCGCAGCTAGGCTGCGTAGGCAGGGGGCAATCCTAAACATGCTAGAGCGTTGATGTCTTGCGATGCGTTTGCATGTTTGCGGGGGGAGGGGGGGCTGGACCCGCCATGCGGGGTGTCCCCCCGCATGTCAGAGTAAAGGGTTGTAGGTGTGCGTTTTTTCGAAATATCTCCATTCTCTGAGTGCCATTAGCGTTCAGTCTGTACACACAGCTCCAAAGCCAATACAGCCTAGTATTTATCTCACGGCTGTACCCAACTGCAGTGACCCAAACAGTCATGGCCACCGGGTCACTAACAATAACTGAAGCCACATAATACGTTTGTCGCCATCACACCCAATGCACATAACACACAGAGAGGCGATTTTCGCGCTTAAGGTGACAGAGGTCTGTGTCCACCATGCACAGTGATTATTCTTTCAGGTCCACAGACCACAGTCCACTATTAGGGTCAACGGTTATTAAGGTCTAATAATATCCTCCATCCCTCAACGTCAACGATCATAAAACTCATCATTCCGAATGAGCTCAGACTTTGATATTTGAAGGAACCGGACAGTTCCAGGTCACAATGTCATTTACTCAATAAGATCTCCAAGAGTGAGTCTGAAAAATGTGATTATTAACAAAGTCAAGCTCTAAAAGTAATTTCTTCACGAGTGATATTACAGACAAGCGACTAGCCGGTGCTTTCCCAGTCCTACTGTATCACCAGTTTTCTAGAGACCTTGAGAAGTTATTAATAGTAAAAAGAATTAGGATTCAGGTTCCATCTATGCAAACAGAATAGTGCATGAGACCAGTCTGCACCATTTAGGATTTACCGAAGTCATTTCTTCTTCTGGTCACAGCACGATGGCAAGTAACCGTGATGATTTCCATCATTCAGGTGAAATAAAGTTATATGAAACTTGCTCCCAACCACACAGCGCTCCACAAAGGTCTTCTGACAACACTGGGCCACATTCGGAGTTGGACGCAAGTACACAAGCGGTCGCATCCCACGGATGTGGCTGCGCCATGCATCCGCACATAGGGCCAGATGTACTAAGCCTGAAAAGTGATAAATATCACAGTGATAAAGTACCAGCCAATCGGCTCCTAACTGTCATTTTTCAAACACAGCCTGTGACATGACAGTTAGGAGCCGATTGGCTGGTGCTTTATCACAGTGATATTTATCACTTTTCAGGCTTAGTACATCTCCCCCAGAGTGAGAGGCTCCATCAGTTGGCTGAATGGATACAAAGTCACAAGTTTACTTGTCTCTACTCAAGAGCTTTGGAATAAAATAGTTCTGTATATACAGGAATCTGTGACGTAACAGGGCAGCAGTGCCCTATGCCAGCCTCGCCCCCTGAGTGCTTGATGTCATGACATTGCGTCAAGGGGGTGGGGCAGCCAGCACCGAGAAGTACGGCACTGCCCGGAGTCTCCTCAGGATTCTCTGGGCGACTTTACAGCCTACTGGGTGCATGTCCGGAGAATCCAGGCACCCTGCTAGCCATATGCAGGGGCCACAGGGCAGCGTCATGCTGCCCCTAAGTCTCTGGGCTATGGCACCACTCGCTTGCCCCTATTTATAGCCTTGAGAGGAATTATACAGATCTTATGCTATTTTTTGATTCTTCACAGATGGAAAAACGTATCCACTTCTCTTTTTGTAAAACAGGTAGCAGGAAAAATAACTGGAGACCTATTCCTGAAACCTGAGTTTGCTGCAGCGTCCGCCCCACTGTGTAGCCTGAGGGAAGGCTAGGGTGACTGAGAAGATGAGAGGAGCTTTTTAGTAGGATATTTTCATAGGCTAATAGAGGTCCATGATGGGAGCCTGAAGGTCCCATCTAAATACTGTATGAAGATCACGAAATACACCAGCAACGCGTTTCACAAAATTGTCTTTGGAAGGCCAGAAGCCGGGTTATAGTAACAAAGCTTGATATTCCGTTATGTCCAGACTGCCCTTAAAAGTTACCGGGTGATCTCATCCTCGTGCCAAAGCTGAAGTGTGCCCCATTGGGTGTTTGATACAAGAAAGATGCGGGAAAATTAAAATTGTGCTTTAAGATGTTACAAAATCCTTACTGAAAGCAATCCATATTGCACAATATTTTTCCTTCACGGTATAAAATGGCAGATTTTTTTATTTTTTCAGTTCCTATCCTAAACAGGGTACTCTATGTACAAAAGAAATTGGGAGGTGGGGGCAAACTTAGATAATCAGACGCGTTTCACATCCCTATTCACAGAATAACAATGGCAGGAATCCATGGAACGGGAAACACGTATTACAGCGTACAAATAGGCCTAGGGGTAGATTTATCAAAGCTTGGAGAGAGATAAAGTGGGGAGAGACCAACGAATCAGCTCCTAACTTTCATTTGACAGGCTGTGTTTGAAAATGACAGGCGATGATTGATTGGTACTTTATCCAAGGTTTGATAAATCTGCCACCAAATCCTTGGTAATTCCTACAGACCACTCAACTAACTATGAATCATATATTCTTTTTTCACAGTGAGACTACGTCCGTCCTTATACTACTGTATGAATATGTAGATGGGAGCTGGACCATATATTATTTATAAGTATCACCCTAGTGCGGGCCATTAAAGATGGATGTACCAATGGGCTCTATAACCCAGTCCAACACTGTGGAAATATCAATGTCATAAGAAATATCCAGTAATATTATTAATCCCAACACTATTATCTTCAGGTGCTTTAAATACGGTAGACCATACCTTCAAAACGGAGTCTAATTAGCTTAGACTATGATACATATGGCCGTCTGTAACACGGAGGAGAGAGAAACGTTGCTGGGAAATAATCTGGGATTAGCATAACACTGGGAACAAAATTGTGGAATTATTCATGGGATTACTATGTAATCTGTTCAATGCCTGCCCGCCGAGCTAATTTTACAAAAGGAGGAAAGTCAAGATTAGCACATTATAAAGGATTAATCC